>NC_140167.1:89365052-90082552 GCF_963971535.1 Notolepis coatsorum
TGGAACGTGGTTGCATTTGACTGACTGTGATCATATATTGATTGATGGCAATGGTGATAATATTCGCCAATGCGTGCCTTGTACATGTTTGCAAAATGTTTGGTATAGCGCCCCTCCTGGAGAAGAATTCACCAGCCGCCACTGGTTTGAGGTTTTCCGTTTGAGGTAAAAACAGCAATAAAAAGTCTAAACTTGCATCTCCACATCCCAGCCCCGACGCCTGAATACTTTTACCAACGGATTTCCAATTCCGCGTTCGCGTTCTGCGCTCTGATTGGCCACTGACGTTTCTGGTAGCGCCAATCGTGTGCCGCCTCTTTCTTTCACCGGTTAAGCTTAGGCACTCTTTCGAAGTTGGTTAAGGTTAGAGTTTGTCTTAGAGCAGGGCGACAGAACACCAGCCCTGATTCCATACTCTAACCTTAACCAACTTCGAAAGAGTCGCCTAAGAAACGTCAGTGGCCAATCAGAGCGCAGAACGCGAACGCGGAACTGGAAATCCGTTGGTAAAAGTATTCAGGCGATCTGCCATTCTTTAGCACAAGCATAAAACATCACTCTTGTTTTAGGAATACAGTCATTTCCACAACTCTGACAGCCTGGTGGAAAGCCAACAAAATCACTGGTAACACACTAACCCCCTGTAAATACACACCAATCTGGCACAACCCTGACTTTCAACTCGGCAAATCACCCATATACTTCCCAGCTTGGAAACAAAAAGGCATTACTCATCTTCACCACATCTTCACAGACAACAGCCTAATCACTTATCAAGATTTGACTGAAGGATACGGCATTGGGACAGACCAACACTTCCAATTTCTACAGCTGAAATCAATTTTGAAATAAGAAATTAACACTACACAGAATGATCTTGAACCACCTCCAATTATATTAGCAATGAATAAAATAACATCACAGAGGAAAATATTTTCAAAGATATACAAAATACTGGCAAGCGCAGACACTACATTCCATCTCCCCTTCACAAAATGGGAACAGGACTTGGCTTTCTCTCCCAATGCCGTATCCTGGGAACAAATTTGCACCAACACATTCACAATGACTAACAACACTAACCTTCAATTAATCCAATATAAGGTGTTACACAGAGTACATATCACACAGCACAGGATGTTTCAAATGGGATTTGCAAGCACAGATGTATTACTCAAGTACTGTACTTAACCGCTTCCGCTTAACACAGACTCCAGATTTCTCTGGTTAACTCACCAGCGGTTGAGTGCCAGACCCGAGACTTCTCGGGTTTTCATAGTTTTTTCTTTTATTCGATTTTCTTATTCATTACAGGTTCACGGACCTCTGTGTTACCATAGGAAATCATTCTGAGATCCCCAAAGTGCAATACCGGCCACATCCTGCTAGGTGGCAGTATCGCCCACCCTTTGAAACCTTATTTCACACTGTGTGTTACATTGTATATGGTCCGGGCGGAGAATGTAGACCAAGCCAAGTGAATCGCTTCATCCGACCACTTCGAAACGCATCTAGCACATTCTATCCATAAGTTGTGCCAAATTATGTCCAGGACCAGATGGACATCAATACTGGAAATCACGATCAGACAATTGGAATATTCTTTTTAATCAGCGTGTGTGGTGTTCAAAACGAATGCCGTTACTGCCGATCAAAGCATCAAAAAACGACCCCCCTCCCCCTTTCATGAATTCATGATGAGCCATAATACCTATAATATACCTTTGATTTGGAAATAGTAGCGTGTACAGGCGAGCAACGTGAACGCTTTTAGCCAAATTCACATATCGCTCCATAGCGCAATTACCAGAAATTAGCCAGGATCACTCTGAAACTATACAATATTCACCACGGTATAACACGTGAACGTATACATGAAAAACTTATTATTTTTCACATTTTGAACGAGTGATAGTTACTGTCAAATAAGCCATAGTATTGTCTCCATAGCTATAATATAGAATATAGATATAGCCCTGCAAACACCGCGACGCACAGTTAAAATCCCTATCCTTTACAGCGGTGGCACACTGAGTACAAGGATGGCTAAAATGACTGGCATCCAAAGTGTTAAGCCTGAGTGTTCCGGTACCGGTAAAAAATGTATATCACTCATAAATAGATCAATACAGTCCATATTAATTAATGTTGCGTTTCTTTTTCAATTGTAGCCTAGAGTAAAGACCCTAACTCTATCAAAACAGCAGTCAAAGTGTATATTTTCAGCACTACGTTTGTTTACCAATGATTTGAAGTGTTATTAGTAGGGCTGGGACTTTACCGCATTAATTGTGATTAATTAACTACAGAAAGAATTAAAAGAAAAAAAATGTATGCATTTAATCGCATCATGATTTTTCTTTATTGTGTAAGAATGCTACCTTTCAAAGGAGACCAGACTCATGCATGTGCTATACGTATAAAGTAAATTGCAGTAAAAATAAATTGCAAATAACTTTTTTTCTTAGTCTGGTTTGTTCATACAGAATACTGAAAAAAATAAGAGAAATTGAGATGAATCAAGAGTGTTTTTTTTTTCAATGGTCAACTTTTACCTCGAAAGTGCTTGAGTTTACAAAAGGTCCTTTGCGCTATATATATATTATTCCTAAAATTGCTGCACTTTGTTAAAAATTGCATTGATCTGTTGGTCTGTGTATTAGTAGCTAATACAGGATGTTGCTGCTTAAACGTATGTATAATGTATATTCATTGATTCACTCGTATACCAAAATCCATTTGAATTAAAAAAATTTGCTTTTCACATCAAATATTGATATGCGATTAAAATGTGATTAATTTAGATTAATTAACTATAAAGTCTGGAATTAATTCGATTAACATTTTTAATCGAGTCCCACCACTAGTTATTAGCTAAATATGAGTTTATAAATATATCTGCGCATCCCGGCGTAAACTGGATGAATTAGACACGAGGAAGTAAGATGTCATGAAAGCGTTGTAGTCCTAAGAGAGAAGAGACCCAGGGCATCGACATTTGATAAAACTACACTACCCAGCTCACGCCAGCCTCTGTCAATGCTGTTGAACATTTCTGACGTCATTTTGCGATTATATCTCACGGGTCGAACAAACCTGAGGGTTATTGCCATAAAATAGAACTTAGTTTGTTTCTTTACCTTTCTGTGAACGTCTAGACAAAATGTATTTTCATAAATCTTTTTTTTTTTTACTTACAGTAGATTTCATTCACGGTCTTTGGTACTAAATCCAGATTGAACTCTGCCATTGGAAAGTGGAGATTTGGCCCGATCCATAGATGGATGACTTGGCCATAATAAGGTCAATTATAGGCCTGATATTCTATATTCAAATTGCATGTGTCTGGATGGCAAAATGCTGTACTGTATCTACAAAACCCCTTGTAAATCATCTGCACTTTATTAATATGCTTGGATCTTTTGTACACGTGATCTCAAGAAGGTGCAATGAGCTCAGTGGATTCGTCACGTCTGGTCAATGTTAGCATGGTGTTATTCACTGTCAAAGATCTATTTTAAATTATTTAAAAAAATTATATTCTCCTTTGGTTCATTACAATTTACTCAAGCATAGTAAGGGACACACTATTTTCCTGATAATATGGGGCGTAACAGGTTAAGTAACAAATACCAAGTACTTTTATTTAAATGTTTTGCTATTTTACTTCACAACATTTGAAAGTATATTATGTTACTCTTACTTAACTACATTGATGTAAAAATGGTAACAGACATTTTGCCATTTATAAAAACTAAACCTCCCAGTCTATGAGCAGGCTATTCTCAAACATCAGCCTATGAGTAATGAATTACAGTAGGCTATTCTCAAACCTCAGTCTATGAGTAATGAATTACAGTAGGCTGTTTTCAACCCTCAGTCTATGAGTAATGAATTACAGTAGGCTGTTTTCAACCCTCAGTCTATGAGTAATGAATTACAGTAGGCTGTTTTCAATCCTCAGTCTATGAGTAATGCATTACCGCAGGCTATTCTCAAACCTCAGTCTATTACTCTGTCATCCCACGCCCCGTCTGAGAACCCTCACGCTTGTCTAACTACTCTCCCTTTTTTATATTAAACACCCTTGAAACCTGTCCAGTTGTGCTTTCTCTCTGCGCTAAAGTTGGTGTAGTTTTGTTGGGTTCTGTATTCAGTTACTTTTCCCATGTTTTATTGAATAAAGCACCTTGCACTCTGCTGCTAATAATAATGTAACCAGTGTATTTATCTTGTATATTCTCCAGTTTCAGGTTAAGAAAGTACAGTATAATGCATGTCTTACAGGTTTCAAACTAACATTTCCCACTGGGAACACTGATGGTGCTACCAAATGAAAATGTACGCACCAACACAAAATCCAATAGCACCCACCTGAATTAATATCCTGGATCTAGAGTTTGTATGTGTCTTATTATCCTGGAGATATAGTTTGTATGTATCTTATTATCCTGGATCTAGAGGCTGTATGTATCTTATCATCCTGGATCTAGAGGCTGTATGTATCTTATCATCCTGGAGCTAGAGGGTGTATGTATCTTATTATCCTGGATATAGAGGTTGTATGTATCTTTTTATTCTGGAACTAGAGGCTGTATGTATATCCTGGATCTAGAGGCTGTATGTATCTTATTATCCTGGATCTAGAGGCTGTATGTATCTTATCATCCTGGATATATAGAGGCTGTATGTATCTTATCATCCTGGATATAGAGGCTAACTAAAGCTAATCGGTGGAAATAGACTGCATTAATATTCCTTATTACATGGCGTTTTAACATTCGCCAAAATGCTTGATTGTGATTGGTCAATAGCGCTCGGTTGCCCCTGACAGCGGTCAGTGATTTCTCGATAACGGACCGCTGCTATGGGCAACTCGCAATAATGACCGCTGATACGGGTAACACAGCGCTATTGACCAATCACAATCAAGCATTTTGGTCGCAGACAGTCACGAAAGCTAAGCTCAGCATATGCACAGCTGCACTCATCAGGTAATCAGACCACACACCTGCCGGCTGCCGGCGATGACAGAGGAGCCACAGAACAACTGCGTCTGCATTTGATCTCGTCTTGTCGATGGTGTAAAATGAATTAGGTATATTGTTAGTAAGTTAGCCATGTAATAAGCGGGATAATGTATAGCTATACTCGATCATTGTCGCACAATAATTGACCTTCACTGTGTTTAGAACACCTCGGCGCGGCGCCTCTGTGTTCTAAACTCTGTGTCGGTCAATTATTTTGCGACAATGACCTTGTAGCTATACATTATCCCTTACATAACAAGTCTTGTGTGCGCCAGTATGGCCTACGTGTCTAATGAATGAACAGTATAGGCTTAATATATTCTAGTTAATTGTTTAATTAGGATTTAGTAGATACTATATATATGCTCTGCCCTACGTACAGTATAAGTACAGTCTGTATATACAGACTGTACCTATACTGTACGTAGGGCAGAGCATATATAGTATCTACTAAATCCTAATTAAACAAGTAACTAGAATATATTAAGCCTATACTGTTCACCTGATATCCTGGATCTAGAGGGTGTATGTATCTTATTATCCTGGATCTAGAGGGTGTATGTATCTTATTATCCTGGAGCTAGAGGGTGTATGTATCTTATCATCCTGGATCTAGAGGCTGTATGTATCTTATTATTCTGGATCTAGAGGCTGTATGTATCTTATCATCCTGGATCTAGAGGCTGTGTGTATCTTATCATCCTGGATCTAGAGGCTGTATGTATCTTATCATCCTGGATCTAGAGGCTGTATGTATCTTATCATCCTGGATCTAGAGGCTGTGTGTATCTTATCATCCTGGAGCTAGAGGGTGTATGTATCTTATCATCCTGGATCTAGAGGGTGTATGTATCTTATTATCCTGGAGCTAGAGGGTGTATGTATCTTATCATCCTGGATCTAGAGGCTGTATGTATCTTATCATCCTGGATATATAGAGGCTGTATGTATCTTATCATCCTGTATGTATCTTTTTATCCTGGAGCTAGATGTTGTATGTATGTTACATCCTGTAGTTAGTGGCTGAATATGGGTCTCATTCCCGAACGGATTTACGACCAAAAATGTCCTCTTAGACAGATTTCTGCCCATTTAAGACATATTAGGGCTGGTAGCGCGAGTCCCTAAATTTTCCTGAGATCAGATTTGGCCGTGGCTGAGAGCAGATTTAAGAGTGCTGAGGAGCACACTTATGATTGATTGACTAATTGAAAATTGTATTGACTTGACAGACTCTGTTCTCATAGTGATTCCTTCATGTCAACACTACAGGCCTCCTTGGAATTAATTACTTATTATTATATTATTAATTCGGCGCGGCGCCTCTGTGTTCTAAACTCCGTGTCGGTCAATTATTTTGCAACAATGACCTCGTAGCTATACATTATCCCTTACATAACAAGTCTTGTGTGCGCCAGTATGGCCTACGTGTCTAATGAATGAACAGTATAGGCTTAATATATTCTAGTTACTTGTTTAATTAGGATTTAGTAGATACTATATATATGCTCTGCCCTACGTACAGTATAAGTACAGTCTGTATACAGACTGTACCTATACTGTACGTAGGGCAGAGCATATATAGTATCTACTAAATCCTAATTAAACAAGTAACTAGAATATATTAAGCCTATACTGTTCACCTGATATCCTGGATCTAGAGGGTGTATGTATCTTATTATCCTGGATCTAGAGGGTGTATGTATCTTATTATCCTGGAGCTAGAGGGTGTATGTATCTTATCATCCTGGATCTAGAGGCTGTATGTATCTTATCATCCTGGATCTAGAGGCTGTATGTATCTTATCATCCTGGATCTAGAGGCTGTATGTATCTTATCATCCTGGATCTAGAGGCTGTATGTATCTTATCATCCTGGATATAGAGGCTGTATGTATCTTATCATCCTGGATCTAGAGGCTGTGTGTATCTTATCATCCTGGATCTAGAGGCTGTATGTATCTTATCATCCTGGATCTAGAGGCTGTATGTATCTTATCATCCTGGATCTAGAGGCTGTATGTATCTTATCATCCTGGATCTAGAGGCTGTATGTATCTTATCATCCTGGATATATAGAGGCTGTATGTATCTTATCATCCTGGATATAGAGGCTGTATGTATCTTATCATCCTGGATATAGAGGCTGTATGTATCTTATTATCCTGGATCTAGAGGCTGTATGTATCTTTTTATCCTGGAGCTAGATGTTGTATGTATGTTACATCCTGTAGTTAGTGGCTGAATATGGGTCTCATTCCCGAACGGATTTACGACCAAAAATGTCCTCTTAGACAGATTTCTGCCCATTTAAGACATATTAGGGCTGGTAGCGCGAGTCCCCAAATTTTCCTGAGATCAGATTTGGCCGTGGCTGAGAGCAGATTTAAGAGTGCTGAGGAGCACACTTATGATTGATTGACTAATTGAAAATTTTATTGACTTGACAGACTGTGTTCTCATAGTGATTCCTTCATGTCAACGCTACAGGCCTCCTTGGAATTAATTACTTAATCATAATAAAAATAAATATGACAATATTTGTACGATAAGAAATTACACATTTGATGTCAGAAAAATAAATAATATGGATTCATCTGATCACAGGGCAGCTGGATTAACCATATCTGAACCAGCTATTTTGGACAAATGTATAATTACTTTAATTACTCAGATATTCAAACACAATTATGCAATTATTGTGAAATGATTGAAAATAATAATTATTTAATGCCTTCTGTGGAATTTGTATTTCTTATTTGTTTTAATGGTATACAATGGGACAGACCTTTGTTTGATATAGCTATAAACCTGCATTCCTTCGAATATGTCATTAATCAATTAAACTTATATTGAAATACACTATATAGGGGGGCTTCCGGTATGAGAGCGGAAGAGTAGCACGCATGCGGTGAGGCTCCTGGTCAAAAGAGCGAAAAACGGAGAAATAAGGACCCGAAAAGTGACGAAAAGTGATTAAAAATGAAGATGCAAACGAGAAGGAAGGAGGAGAAAACAAATATGAAGGAAAGAGAAATGGAGAACTCACAGGAAGAGGAGAGTTCGATGGAGCAGAACCCCCGAGGCGAGACCGAGAAGGAGCAGGCGGAGGAAGGGGGAGTCTCGGCTGAGACAGACAAGGAAATGCCAGGATGGGCCGTGCTCATGCAGGCCGGGATATTGGCGACCATGAAATTGAACTCGGACACGATGCAGGCGAACATGAAACTGAACTCGGACACGATAAGAAATGATATTGGGAAGTTACGGGAGGAATTGAGGAAGGAACAGGAGGACTTCAGAGGTGAAATGAATACAGAAATCAAAAGGGTGGATGAGAAGATGGCGGAACAGGACGGTAACGTAACAGAGGTACATACTAGAACGGCGCAGATGGAGGAATGGAGCACAGAGATACACGAGGTGTTAACGTGTGCGATTCAAAAGCAAGAACAGATGGAGACAAAGATATCGGACATGGAGGGGAGGTCACGGAGAAATAACATCAGAATATGGGGATTGAAAGAAGGAGTCGAAGGGGAATCGGTGATCCAATATGAGGAAGAGCTTATCAAGGAACAACTGAAGGAGACGGGACTGGAAAAAATGGAGATACAGAGGGCCCACAGGGCGTTGGCTCCGAGACCGAAACCGGACAGACCTCCGAGGGCGGTGATTATTAACTTTCTGAGGTTTGAGATTAAGGAGTTGATACTCAGAACCGCTTGGACCAAAAAGATAGAAATTGAGGGGAAAAGACTGTCGTTTGATCAAGATTACTCGACAGCGGTGGCAATAACACGCAGGTCCTACGCGGGACTGAAGAGAATTCTGAAAGAAAACGGAATGAAATTCCAGTCACCCATGACCTCGCTAAGGATTCACTGGAAGGAAGGGACAGTGACATACGCGACGGCGCGGGAGGCGGCGGAGGAGATGAGGCAACGGGGGATGCAGATGGTGGAGGACGGAGAGGGAAGGAGACAGGAGGGCCAGACGCGGAGCCTGCAGCAGAGATTGGAGGGGGCACGCAGATGGACCAGAGTGGGAGATCGAGGCCCGGGAGAGGAGGGAGGAGAGAGGAGAAGGCAGAGGTGAGACGTGACAGACCGAAGGCGGAGACGGACGAGGAGGCCAGAGACGGAGAAGGAGGGGAGAGGAGGCGGGAGGAGACGAACGGAGTACACGCACAAGAGATTGAAAAACTATCCAAATAGAGACAAAATATAGAAACTGAAATAACATATACATAAACACACATTCCCAGGTAGAGGCAGGATATAGGAACGAACATAACGTATACATGGACACATAATGCACAGGCCGACGGAGGAAATAAATGGAAATATAATTAGGTATGATAGACGGAACACAGAACATATTGAAACAAGTACATAGACACACGCTGAGAGTAACACAGTTGGAAGGGATTAAGGGGATAAATGGACATCACATAGAAAATAGAGAGGAGGAAAATAAAATAAAAAGGGGTACACAGAAGACACCACACACGGGTTTGGGAGGAAAGAGGGACATTGGAACATACGAGCCGCATTGAGGGGGACCTAGGAAATGGGGGTCTTTGAACAGAATGAAGGACAGAGCGATTTTGACCAGGAGCACGACAGCAGTAAAAACAGTAAGAATGCTGGACAAATATGACGAGCGGTTGGGGGCAAAGGTTTCAAACCCCCAAGCCGTCAGGAGGAGGCCTCTCACTAGGAGAGCAATTACTCCTCACCCACCAGCAGGGGACAGGGGGGGACACAGGGACCCCCCGAACGCCTTGGGAGCACTTTATGTAAAGTTTATGTTTTTTATTTATGTTAATCATTATATGTATTCGGTGAAGAGAGCGGAGGCTACAACCGGAGGGGGGAATGTGACATGGGGGGGACTGACAGACGAAAGAAGAAGAAAGATGACAATGGTTAAAGGTATAAAAATGATGTCGTTAAACGTTAATGGAATGAATAATGCGATAAAGAGGGGCAAAGTGATGTTGAAATGTAAAAAAAGTGAGATGGAAGTGATTTTTCTGCAGGAGACACATTTGGTAGCACAGGATCATGAGAAACTGAAGAGATTTGGATATGAAAATGCATACTATAGTTCCTTTAAACGGAACCTGAGGAGAGGAGTAATCACGTTAATCAAAAACACAGTCAAATTTGAATTGATCAAGGAAGTAAGAGACAAGGAGGGAAGGTTTGTTCTGGTGAAGGGGAAAATGGAGGGCCAAATGGTTACGTTAGTGAATGTTTATGCACCCCCAGAGAGTGAGAGGGATTTATATGAGACCATTTTTGATATGATAGTGATGGAACTAGAAAGGATATTGATATGCGCAGGAGATTTTAATGTAGTACTGAATCACGACCTAGACACCACGAGCACTAGAAAAGGACGGGCACCAGTAGATATATGAATATTCAGATGACGGAAATGGGAATTACAGATGTTTGGAGGGGGATGCACGCCATGGACAGGGAATACACACATTACTCACACCCGCACGTGACATATGCGAGAATAGACTACTTTTTGATGACGACAGGGGACAGTTACAGGGTACGGGAGAGCAGAATAGGAGTAGCGGACATATCGGATCACAGTGCCATATATCTGACAGTAGATCTAGAAGGGAGACGGAGGAACACGATCTGGAGACTAAATGTAGGAATATTAAATAACAAGGGGGTGGTGAGTCAGATCAAGGAGGAGATAGCCAGATATAAGGAAGAAAAAACGGGGCGGTAGATCCGAACATTCTATGGGACACACTGAAGGTGGTGATAAGGGGGAAATTGATGGAGAAGACAGCAATGCTGAAGAAGGCCAGAACGGAGACATATCACAATCTGATAGGGAAGCTGAAGAAGCTAGAGGGGAGACACCAGATATCAAAAGAACAGGAAACACTCGGAGAAATCAAAGAAGTAAAGGCCAGGATAAATAGGGAATTATTGTCGGAAATAGAAAAGAAAGCGAGGTTCATGAAACAAACGTACTATGAAGGGGGACCAAAAGCGACCAGACTGTTGGCTAGGAGAATTAGGACGCAACAGAAGTTGAACACGATACACACAATAAGGGATACAAAGACTAATGAAATATTGAGAGACCCAGCTGAAATAGAGAGGACATTTAGAGAATACTATGAGAAACTATACACACAGCCAAAAGCAGCGGGAGAAGAGGAAATAGAAGCATATCTGGAGAAGCTAGAGTTACCATCGATAGGGAAAGAACAGAATGAAGAATTAAATAAAATAATTACGGAACGAGAACTGGAAGAGGCAATTAGTAGAGCTAAAAACAACAAGTCTCCGGGGAGCGACGGATTCCCATCGGAATTCTACAAGACATTTAGAACTGAATTAGCACCCATGTTAGGGGCGGCGTTCAGACACACGATGGAAGAGGGAAAAATGCCCCCCTCGTGGAAGGAAGCCATAATCACCACGATACCGAAGGAAGGAAAGGATAGGGAATTATGTAGTAGTTTCAGACCTGTGTCCATACTCAACGTGGATTACAAGATGTATACATCGATAATATCAAAGAGATTTGAGACGTTTATGCCAGACATTATAGATGAAGATCAAACTGGATTTATTAAAGGGAGACAGACACAGGACAACGTGAGAAAGACATTACACATAGTAGAGGAGATACAAAAACAAGGGGGTAGCGCGGTACTGATTAGCCTAGATGCAGAAAAAGCATTCGACAGTGTGAGCTGGACATTTTTATATAAAACATTGATGAGGTTCGGACTGAACGGGAGGGCGATGAAGATGAGCAAGGCGCTATATCAAGAACCGACAGCGAGGGTTAAGGTGAATGGCAGCTTGATGGATAGAATCAGATTAGAGAGGGCTACCAGACAGGGATGTTGTCTCTCACCGACGCTCTTCGCCGTTTTCATAGAACCACTGGCACAACTGATCAGACAGACCGAGGACATTAAGGGAGTAAGGATAAAGGGAACGGAATATAAACTAGGCCTATTTGCGGACGACGTGATAGGATACATGAGGCAACCAGGCAAGAGCTTCCCGGCACTGATGGATCTACTGAAGGAATATGGCCACTACTCAGGATACTAAACGTGACAAAGACACAGACCTTAGCATGGAACTATACCCCAACAACGGAAATTAGAGAACAGTACGGGATAAGATGGGACATGGACAAGATTAAATACTTAGGGGTGAACATCACGAGAGGGGTGGAGAAACTGTTTGAGGCGAACTATACACAGATAAATCAGAACATCAAGAGAGACTTAGAGAGATGGACAGTAATGCCCTTGGACTTCAATTCAAGAATAGAGGTCATTAAAATGAACATACTATCAAGGTTACGGTACCTATTCCAGGCACTACCGATACAAATACCACAGAATCAATTCAGGGAGTGGGACAGACTGATATCGAGGTTCATATGGGCGGGGAGAAGACCATGGGTCAGATATAAAACACTACAACTACCAAAGGAAGAGGGAGGGATGGCAGTACCCAGCCTACAAGATTATTACTATGCAGCACAACTGAGAGCAGTGACGTGCTGGTGTAACGACAGATATGAGGCAAGATGGAAAGACATTGAAAAAGAAGGGGAGGGATACAAGGTACAAGCTCTGGTGGGAGATAGGGAACTATTTAAAGAAAAAGAGGGACTATTAGATCCAATCACCAAATGCACCTTGACCATATGGAACAGAGTAGTAAAAACACACAAATTGGAGAAGCAGTCAGGGGTTCTGAGATGGGTAGCACATGACAAGAGATTCAAACCAGGGAGGTTAGACCATGGATTCAGAAGGTGGGAGAGGGGGGGGGGGGCAACAGCGATATGCAAAATGATAGAGAAGGGGGAAATGCAGACACTACAAAAATTAAAGGAGAAATTTGGACTAGAAAACAGGGACCACTTCAGATATCTACAGGTTAGAGACTACTACAACAAAGAAATAAGGGGGGCCAAAGACGAAGAACAGAATGGAATAATAAAGATGATAGTATGGGCATACGAAGGGGGGCAAGGAAGAGTAATATCAGCAATATACCGGGCTATAATGAACAGCAAGGGACACACGACCGATTACATAAGGGAGAAATGGGAGAGAGAGCTAGAGATAGAAATAACAGGGAAGGAATGGGGGAACATATGCGAGGTGCAACATTCAACAACAGGATCGAGGATATGGAAAGAGTTTGGATGGAAAAACATAATCAGATTCTTTATAACCCCAGAACTGAAGGGAAAATATGCACCAACACAAAGAGCTTGCTGGAGGATGTGTGGGAAGGAGGGGGCAAATCACACGCACATATTCTGGGGATGTCAGAAGCTGAAGGGGTATTGGGAGGAGATAGGGGAGGCAATGATCAGAATATTAGGATACGGATTACCACAAACAGGACTGGTGCTTTACTTAGGAGACCTGACACACGAGGGAATACAAGGGGGGGACAAATATTTAATAAAGATAATGTTGATAGCGGCCAGAAAAGCAATAACGAGACTGTGGTACAAGGAAGACCCACCGACAATAGCACAATGGGTAGGAATAGTGGAAGAGATACAGGATATGGAGAGGATAACACACATGCTGAGGTTACAGGAAGAGAAATTTGGGGAAAGAGGGAGGACTATAAGGGGAACGAAAACGACATCACAGAGGAAGAAACAAATGCAACACAAGAGGGAGAAGGGTAAAGGAGGAAAGAGGTTCAAGGAGGGTCTCTGAACCCATGTCGCACATTTTTGCTTTAGTTAGTATTTTCTATCATTTGGGTAGGACAATTGTTTTATGTTTTTTCAATTTATTATTTATGTCTGTGGAACTTTTGCTTAAGTCTGTATTTTTTATTTCTGTTTTTGGGTATTAAAATCTTTTCTTTATTGTTTATGTCTGTTTAACGGTGTTGTACATTATGTCTATGTATTATGTACCTGGAAGACCGACTGAGATGATAATAATATTCAAAGATGATGTTGTTTGTATGCTTGTAATCCAAAAATGCAAATAAAAATTGAGTTTTAAAAAAAAAGAAATACACTATATAGCCTATATACACCAACACTGAAATGACAGTGGATGAATAAATAAATAAGAACTAAAGACTTGTTATGTAAGGGATAATGTATAGCTATACTCGGTCATTGTCGCAAAATAATTTACCTTCACTGCGTTTAGAACACCTCGACGCGGCGCCTCTGTGTTCTAAACTCCGTGTCGGTCAATTATTTTGCGACAATGACCTCGTAGCTATACATTATCCCTTACATAACAAGTCTTGTGTGCGCCAGTATGGCCTACGTGTCTAATGAATGAACAGTATAGGCTTAATATATTCTAGTTACTTGTTTAATTAGGATTTAGTAGATACTATATATATGCTCTGCCCTACGTACAGTATTAGTACAGTCTGTACCTATACTGTACGTAGGGCAGAGCATATATAGTATCTACTAAATCCTAATTAAACAAGTAACTAGAATATATTAAGCCTATACTGTTCACCTGATATCCTGGATCTAGAGGGTGTATGTATCTTATTATCCTGGAGCTAGAGGGTGTATGTATCTTATCATCCTGGATCTAGAGGCTGTATGTATCTTATCATCCTGGATCTAGAGGCTGTATGTATCTTATCATCCTGGATCTAGAGGCTGTATGTATCTTATCATCCTGGATCTAGAGGCTGTATGTATCTTATGTATCTTTTCAGCAGATGAAAAAAACGAACACAGATTTGAGGGTGAATAGAGTTAGGAGGTTTAGACAGATGATCGGTGTAATGCTTTCCCATTGTTTAAACTTTGTAAAACCCACACACACATATGGAGGATGATCTACGGAGTTGATTTATAGAAGAAAAAAAAAGAAAAAAATGGAGTTATGAGGTTTTGTCCCGACAGCAGCGATATATGCTCTGCCCTATGTACAGTATAAGTACAGTCTGTATACAGACTGTACCTAGGGCAGAGCATATATAGTATCTACTAAATCCTAATTAAACAAGTAACTAGAATATATTAAGCCTATACTGTTCACCTGATATCCTGGATCTAGAGGGTGTATGTATCTTATTATCCTGGATCTAGAGGCTGTATGTATCTTTTTATCCTGGAGCTAGATGTTGTATGTATCTTACATATCCTGTAGTTAGTGGCTGAATATGGGTCTCATTCCCAAACGGATTTACGACCAAAAATGTCCTCTTAGACAGATTTCTGCCCATTTAAGACAAATTAGGTCTGGTAGCGCGAGTCCCCAAATTTTCCTGAGATCAGATTTGGCCGTGGCTGAGAGCAGATTTAAGAGTGCTGAGGAGCACACTTATGATTGATTGACTAATTGAAAATTGTATTGACTTGACAGACTGTGTTCTCATAGTGATTCCTTCATGTCAACGCTACAGGCCTCCTTGGAATTAATTACTTAATCATAATAAAAATAAATATGACAATATTTGTACGATAAGAAATTACGCATTTGATGTCGGAAAAATAAATAATATGGATTCATCTGATCACAGGGCAGCTGGATTAACCATATCTGAACCAGCTATTTTGGACAAATGTATAATTACTTTAATTACTCAGATATTCAAACACAATTATGCAATTATTGTGAAATGATTGAAAATAATAATTATTTAATGCCTTCTGTGGAATTTGTATTTCTTATTTGTTTTAATGGTATACAATGGGACAGACCTTTGTTTGATATAGCTATAAACCTGCATTCCTTCGAATATGTCATTAATCAATTAAACTTATATTGAAATACACTATATAGCCTATACACCAACACTGAAATGACAGTGGATGAATAAATAAATAAGAACTAAAGACTTGTTATGTAAGGGATAATGTATAGCTATACTCGGTCATTGTCGCAAAATAATTGACCTTCACTGCTGTAACTGAGGGGTACAATTCCCTGACTGTATTGATAAGTATGGTATCATTAAACCACTACCGCTTTATGTACTTTAATTACTGGCCATACAGTACACGATATATGAATATGATGAACACTTCCCACAATGAAATCGGTTCCAGTCAAAGGTATTAATCAAGTATTTAATGGAGCAAAAGGTACATAGGATACTTTACATTATTCTTTGAATGCACTTGTAAGGCAAAGGAGTATGCGTAGGCAAATCAATAACGAATGTCCATTCTCTGGTTACGCAGGAGGTAATTATACAACCTGAATCTTAGGGAATTATATCTATGGTGCACTAGTGATATAGCGGAGATACTGGAAGGGGTTCCTCCTGGTTGTAAGCCAGCAGGGGGGGTAGAAGATCTGTCGGTAGTAGGACGTCTGGTCAACGATGACTAGGGAGACTTCAGGTACAGAAGCCGGTGCAGTAGCCTCTTGATCCACAGACGAATACAGCTTGGTTCTCTGGTAGACTGTAGCTCCACAGGGAAGAAAGCTAGTCAACCTCAGGCTCTCTGAGCGCCGACTCGACTTGACTCCTCTCGGGGTAAATCCAACACGTGCAGGCGTCGGCGATTATCCGCTCCATAAATCACAGGACCAAAGCAAATATATTCCAGCCGCAAAGGGCTATGTAGTCGTCGGGTAGATTAATCCAGTGTACATGTCCATACGGTTCTCGCCTAGGTCTCCTCGGGTGAAAGCGCCATGCGGTCGGCCCAGCCTGGATAAGAACTCTAGCTAATACGAGAAAGCGTTGGAGATGCTGGTCACTGTAGAATTATAACCGCACGATACACTATACACAAATAGACTATTAAAGACTCAATAGAAATATGTCGCACTCGACGGTATAGCGCCAAACTCTGACAATTCAGTTATTAATTTGCACGCGGTCTCGATGCTCTATTCTGAGGCCAAACAGGCCATACTTCACCGCACGTTGTATCGTGGGTGAGGCTTCAACTTATCGGTAACATGCTAAGTGCACGAAGGGTACGGAGGTAAGGGGCTAAGGGGCTTCTACATTCACCTGCGCCGTATTTATACGCACGGTACACAAACTAGTTCCACTCTCATTTCTGTCGCGTATCCCTGGGCAAGGGCGGGCATGTCCAGACACATCTTGACGGTGACTTTGAACCTGGCTCCGGAGGCCGGTCCCTGGCGCCGGTGGACCGCTGTCCAATAGGAGAATGAACTATTATGGTCTGGGCTAAAGGGATATTCCGTGTATATGTACAAGGAATATACAGGGGATATCAAACGATATACAAATACTATGCAATATATATCAATAAATAAATATATATATTCGGTTTAATCTGATCCTTTGTAACAACTGCGTTTAGAACAACTCGGCGCGGCGCCTCTGTGTTCTAAACTCTGTGTCGGTCAATTATTTTGCGACAATGACCTCGTAGCTATACATTATCCCTTACATAACAAGTCTTGTGTGCGCCAGTATGGCCTACGTGTCTAATGAATGAACAGTATAGGCTTAATATATTCTAGTTACTTGTTTAATTAGGATTTAGTAGATACTATATATATGCTCTGCCCTACGTACAGTATAAGTACAGTCTGTATACAGACTGTACCTATACTGTACGTAGGGCAGAGCATATATAGTATCTACTAAATCCTAATTAAACAAGTAACTAGAATATATTAAGCCTATACTGTTCACCTGATATCCTGGATCTAGAGGGTGTATGTATCTTATTATCCTGGATCTAGAAGGTGTATGTATCTTATTATCCTGGAGCTAGAGGGTGTATGTATCTTATCATCCTGGATCTAGAGGCTGTATGTATCTTATCATCCTGGATCTAGAAGCTGTATGTATCTTATCATCCTGGATCTAGAGGCTGTATGTATCTTATCATCCTGGATCTAGAGGCTGTATGTATCTTATCATCCTGGATCTAGAGGCTGTATGTATCTTATTATCCTGGATCTAGAGGCTGTATGTATCTTTTTATCCTGGAGCTAGATGTTGTATGTATCTTACATATCCTGTAGTTAGTGGCTGAATATGGGTCTCATTCCCAAACGGATTTACGACCAAAAATGTCCTCTTAGACAGATTTCTGCCCATTTAAGACATATTAGGTCTGGTAGCGCGAGTCCCCAAATTTTCCTGAGATCAGATTTGGCCGTGGCTGAGAGCAGATTTAAGAGTGCTGAGGAGCACACTTATGATTGATTGACTAATTGAAAATTGTATTGACTTGACAGACTGTGTTCTCATAGTGATTCCTTCATGTCAACGCTACAGGCCTCCTTGGAATTAATTACTTAATCATAATAAAAATAAATATGACAATATTTGTACGATAAGAAATTACGCATTTGAAGTCGGAAAAATAAATAATATGGATTCATCTGATCACAGGGCAGCTGGATTAACCATATCTGAACCAGCTATTTTGGACAAATGTATAATTACTTTAAATACTCAGATATTCAAACACAATTATGCAATTATTGTGAAATGATTGAAAATAATAATTATTTAATGCCTTCTGTGGAATTTGTATTTCTTATTTGTTTTAATGGTATACAATGGGACAGACCTTTGTTTGATATAGCTATAAACCTGCATTCCTTCGAATATGTCATTAATCAATTAAACTTATATTGAAATACACTATATAGCCTATATACACCAACACTGAAATGACAGTGGATGAATAAATAAATAAGAACTAAAGACTTGTTATGTAAGGGATAATGTATAGCTATACTCGGTCATTGTCGCAAAATAATTGACCTTCACTCCGTTTAGAACACCTCGGCGCGGCGCCTCTGTGTTCTAAACTCCGTGTCGGTCAATTATTTTGCGACAATGACCTCGTAGCTATACATTATCCCTTACATAACAAGTCTTGTGTGCGCCAGTATGGCCTACGTGTCTAATGAATGAACAGTATAGGCTTAATATATTCTAGTTACTTGTTTAATTAGGATTTAGTAGATACTATATATATGCTCTGCCCTACGTACAGTATTAGTACAGTCTGTACCTATACTGTACGTAGGGCAGAGCATATATAGTATCTACTAAATCCTAATTAAACAAGTAACTAGAATATATTAAGCCTATACTGTTCACCTGATATCCTGGATCTAGAGGGTGTATGTATCTTATTATCCTGGAGCTAGAGGGTGTATGTATCTTATCATCCTGGATCTAGAGGCTGTATGTATCTTATCATCCTGGATCTAGAGGCTGTATGTATCTTATCATCCTGGATCTAGAGGCTGTATGTATCTTATCATCCTGGATCTAGAGGCTGTATGTATCTTATCATCCTGGATCTAGAGGCTGTATGTATCTTATCATCCTGGATCTAGAGGCTGTATGTATCTTATCATCCTGGATCTAGAGGCTGTATGTATCTTATCATCCTGGATCTAGAGGCTGTATGTATCTTATTATCCTGGATCTAGAGGCTGTATGTATCTTTTTATCCTGGAGCTAGATGTTGTATGTATCTTACATATCCTGTAGTTAGTGGCTGAATATGGGTCTCATTCCCAAACGGATTTACAACCAAAAATGTCCTCTTAGACAGATTTCTGCCCATTTAAGACATATTAGGTCTGGTAGCGCGAGTCCCCAAATTTTCCTGAGATCAGATTTGGCCGTGGCTGAGAGCAGATTTAAGAGTGCTGAGGAGCACACTTATGATTGATTGACTAATTGAAAATTGTATTGACTTGACAGACTGTGTTCTCATAGTGATTCCTTCATGTCAACGCTACAGGCCTCCTTGGAATTAATTACTTAATCATAATAAAAATAAATATGACAATATTTGTACGATAAGAAATTACGCATTTGAAGTCGGAAAAATAAATAATATGGATTCATCTGATCACAGGGCAGCTGGATTAACCATATCTGAACCAGCTATTTTGGACAAATGTATAATTACTTTAAATACTCAGATATTCAAACACAATTATGCAATTATTGTGAAATGATTGAAAATAATAATTATTTAATGCCTTCTGTGGAATTTGTATTTCTTATTTGTTTTAATGGTATACAATGGGACAGACCTTTGTTTGATATAGCTATAAACCTGCATTCCTTCGAATATGTCATTAATCAATTAAACTTATATTGAAATACACTATATAGCCTATATACACCAACACTGAAATGACAGTGGATGAATAAATAAATAAGAACTAAAGACTTGTTATGTAAGGGATAATGTATAGCTATACTCGGTCATTGTCGCAAAATAATTGACCTTCACTCCGTTTAGAACACCTCGGCGCGGCGCCTCTGTGTTCTAAACTCCGTGTCGGTCAATTATTTTGCGACAATGACCTCGTAGCTATACATTATCCCTTACATAACAAGTCTTGTGTGCGCCAGTATGGCCTACGTGTCTAATGAATGAACAGTATAGGCTTAATATATTCTAGTTACTTGTTTAATTAGGATTTAGTAGATACTATATATATGCTCTGCCCTACGTACAGTATTAGTACAGTCTGTACCTATACTGTACGTAGGGCAGAGCATATATAGTATCTACTAAATCCTAATTAAACAAGTAACTAGAATATATTAAGCCTATACTGTTCACCTGATATCCTGGATCTAGAGGGTGTATGTATCTTATTATCCTGGAGCTAGAGGGTGTATGTATCTTATCATCCTGGATCTAGAGGCTGTATGTATCTTATCATCCTGGATCTAGAGGCTGTATGTATCTTATCATCCTGGATCTAGAGGCTGTATGTATCTTATCATCCTGGATCTAGAGGCTGTATGTATCTTATCATCCTGGATCTAGAGGCTGTATGTATCTTATCATCCTGGATCTAGAGGCTGTATGTATCTTATTATCCTGGATCTAGAAGCTGTATGTATCTTTTTATCCTGGAGCTAGATGTTGTATGTATTTTACATATCCTGTAGTTAGTGGCTGAATATGGGTCTCATTCCCGAACGGATTTACAACCAAAAATGTCCTCTTAGACAGATTTCTGCCCATTTAAGACATATTAGGGCTGGTAGCGCGAGTCCCCAAATTTTCCTGAGATCAGATTTGGCCGTGGCTGAGAGCAGATTTAAGAGTGCTGAGGAGCACACTTATGATTGATTGACTAATTGAAAATTGTATTGACTTGACAGACTATGTTCTCATAGTGATTCCTTCATGTCAACGCTACAGGCCTCCTTGGAATTAATTACTTAATCATAATAAAAATAAATATGACAATATTTGTACGATAAGAAATTACGCATTTGATGTCGGAAAAATAAATAATATGGATTCATCTGATCACAGGGCAGCTGGATTAACCATATCTGAACCAGCTATTTTGGACAAATGTATAATTACTTTAATTACTCAGATATTCAAACACAATTATGCAATTATTGTGAAATGATTGAAAATAATAATTATGTAATGCCTTCTGTGGAATTTGTATTTCTTATTTGTTTTAATGGTATACAATGGGACAGACCTTTGTTTGATATAGCTATAAACCTGCATTCCTTCGAATATGTCATTAATCAATTAAACTTATATTGAAATACACTATATAGCCTATACACCAACACTGAAATGACAGTGGATGAATAAATAAATAAGAACTAAAGACTTGTTATGTAAGGGATAATGTATAGCTATACTCGGCGCGGCGCCTCTGTGTTCTAAACTCCGTGTCGGTCAATTATTTTGCGAAATTGACCTCGTAGCTATACAATATCCCTTACATAACAAGTCTTGTGTGCGCCAGTATGGCCTACGTGTCTAATGAATGAACAGTATAGGCTTAATATATTCTAGTTACTTGTTTAATTAGGATTTAGTAGGTACTATAAATATGCTCTGCCCTATGTACAGTATAAGTACAGTCTGTATACAGACTGTACCTATACTGTACATAGGGCAGAGCATCTATAGTATCTACTAAATCCTAATGAAACAAGTCATTAATGGAATAATAAGCCTATACTGCGTTCATTCATTACTGCGTTCATTCTTTCTCTGGTCTGCATCCCCTTAACAATTGTGTGTATTGAGCCATACTGTATTGTACCCATTCTGCAATCTGTTAAGGTTTTCATTCATTCATCCATATACAGTACTGCGCGCGCGCGCGCGTGCGCGTGTGTGTGTGTGTGTGTGCGCTGTGGCAGGTGTACCACGAGCTGTACTATATATGATGCCAATACATTAATCTAATCTAATTTTGATGGGTCGCAAGACTCGCAAATCGCTTCCGCCATTCCATTTTCACACGGCTGCGTCATTATAAGGAGCTCTGGAGGCGTTGTTTTGTATGCAAATGACCTGAACGGGGACGCGACATGTCATTCCCCAACGCAGATATCTGATCATATCACAGGTGCCAACGTTTGAGCCACTTAAGACATACGTTTGAGCCACTTAAGACATATTCCCAGCACGTTGGGGACTCAGAGGAAACTTGTCATTGATTCTGTCTGAGTCGGTTCCAAGATAAGTCTTCCAAGAGAACTCTTTGGAAAATATTGGGGAATGAGACCCACTATTATTATGTAATTCCTCATTAGTTATTTCAATCTTAAGTTATTGTTTTCCATTTTCTTTGATTTAATTGAGAATTGAGGTACTCCTACATGCCACAAAAGCTAACCCTAACTTATTTATTTACGTAAACCGTTCCAACTGTAGTTTGTTAGCTGGCCTGCTGACATGACTCAATAAAAGGTTAGATTCAGAATAAACTATTCATTATGACAACGTTGTTTTGCACTTGATTTGACCAGAACATTCTCCGCTCTGTGGAAATTACTTTTTATTCACTGTCCACTGATCGTTTTAAAGTTAGAAACCACACTGTTCAATGTTTTGGTCCAGAACTCCAGTACAACAGTACCTGGGTCAGACAAGAGATAGCAACAGTTTACATACATGAGTTTGTCCAGTCCAACAGAGAGCAGTTTCTCTCTTGAATCTCCTGGGTTATTGGAGCTCAGGTCCAGCTCTCTCAGGTGGGAGGGGTTGGAACCGAGAGCTGTGGCTAGAGCAGCACAGCCTTCCCTAGTAACACAACATTGGACCAGCCTGCAGAGAGTTCAACATTATTAATACTATACATATAATAAATATATTACAATTGAGCCATTTTGTTACTTTTTTATTTTGTAAAATGTGACATGAATATTAAGTACATGAATATTAAGAAGGATGTATCAACAACCATAGAACAAGATGAGGTTGTGTGAATTATGAATTAATTACACCACTGCACACAGTGAGAGGAAGCATTGTTTTCACTCCTGTCTGTGATTATGTCTATGTGTCTGTCTGTACCAGCCATAGCTCCTACAGTTCTGATCCAGTTTGGATGAAATGTCGCACATATACTGTAGGCCAACAATTCTCAAATATGTTTCAAATCAGTCAACGACAAGTATTTTAATTTAATTCATTTCCACCATTGTCCATTGAAATCAATATTAAGGGTAAACATAAACGCACAAGGGTGATGCTACACAAAGCCTCAGCTAGACTCTGGTAATCAGCTCTCTGGCAACAGTTTACAATATGGAAATGACAGAGTGACCTTGTAATGTAGTTGATACACCTATAAGCTTTGGGTTTTAAAATCACTTCATTTCATATATATACATTTATTTTCTTTTTCTTTTTACAATTCTACATTTTGTTAAATTTCTTTGAGTAAAATGTGTCTCAATATAATACTGACCCGAGAGTCTCCAGTGTACAGTGTGGACTCTTCAGTCCAGCAGAGAGCAGCTCCACTCCTGAATCCTGCAGGTCGTTGTTACTCAGGTCCAGCTTTCTCAGACTGGAGGAGGTAGATCTCAGAACTGAGGCCAGAGCTTCACAGGACCTCTCTGAGAGTTCACAGACCCCCAGCCTGAATGAAGATGGATGGGAAGGAAACCAGAATGAACCCAGCATGCTGGAAATATTTCATTATTTATTTATTTATTTATTTATTCATACAGGTAAAAAGTAGTCAATAGTTATTGTAACCATAACACTCAGCAGAGCAACTGATTTACAGTTTCCTGTCCTGCAGCAGAAATAAAATATATAGAATGTTGTGGTGACTCACTTATCACACACAATTGACCCAGCTAAGCTCTCCATTGCCAGGGAGGAATTTGCAACCATGGAACGCCTTGGAATTGTGCGCCGTTCTGACAGTCCGTGGGCCTCCCCCCTGCATATGGTCACTAAGGCTGATGGTGGGTGGCGTCCCTGTGGCGATTTCCGACGCCTAAACAACGCCACGACCCCGGACCGGTACCCCGTCCCGCATATACAGGACTTCTCCGCCCACCTGGCGGGGACCACCATCTTTTCCAAGGTGGACTTGGTGCGGGGATACCACCAGGTACCAGTTCACCCACGGGACGTTCCCAAGACGGCGGTCATCACTCCTTTTGGCCTGTTCGAGTTTCTGCTGATGCCCTTTGGCCTCAAGGGGGCGGCACAGACTTTCCAGCAACTGATGGACTCTGTGCTGCGGGATATGGCATTCATGTTCGTATACTTGGACGACATTCTCGTAGCCAGCACGTCTGCAGAGGAGCACCTGACACATCTCAGGCAGTTGTTTGAGTGGCTCAGTGCACATGGGCTCATTGTTAACCCCGCCAAGTGCCAGTTCGGCTGGTCATCTATTGATTTCCTCGGGCACAGGGTCTCAGCAGAGGGAGCCGTTCCGCTCCCTGCCAGGGTGGACGCCGTTGCCAGCTTTCCACGCCCCCGCACCGTGAAGTATGTGCAGGAGTTCCTAGGCATGGTGAACTTCTACAACAGGTTCATTCCTTGTGCTGCTCACCTCATGCGGCCCTTGTATGAGGCCCTGCGTGGTAAGGACCCCAAGGCCGAGGTGGACTGGTCCCCTTGTACCGACGATGCTTTTTGGGGCGCTAAAACTGCACTGGCCAATGCCGCATTACTGGCACACCCATTTCCTACCGCCCCTATCGCCCTCACAACTGACGCCTCAGACTACGCAGTGGGGACAGTGTACGAACAGTGGGTGGGGGTGGGCTGGCAACCGCTTGCTTTCTTCAGTCGCCAGCTGCGGGACAATGAAAGAAAGTACAGTACCTTTGACCGAGAGCTCCTAGGCCTCTTCCTGGCCATCAGGCACTTCAGATTCCTGCTGGAGGGCCGACGGTTTACTGCCTTTGTGGACCACAAGCCACTCACCTTCGCCATGGCCAAGGCCAGCGAGCCGTGGTCAGGGCGCCAGCAGCGCCAACTCTCCGCCATCTCCGAGTTTACCACGGACTTACAGCATGTCGCAGGCAAGGACAACTATGTCGCTGACTGCCTCTCCCGGATGGTGGTGGGGGCCGTCCACTTGGGACTGGACTACGCTGCCATGGCTGCCGACCAGGCCACTGACAAGGACATGCAGGCCTACCGAACAGCCGACACTGGGCTAAGGTTAGAGGATGTGCAGTTTGGTATTGCCAACACCACGCTCTTCTGCGACGTCTCCACCGGTCAGCCCCGTCCGATGGTTCCCGCTGGCTGGCGGCGGCAGGTATTCGAAGCCATCCATGGCCTGTCGCACCCGGGGGTGAAGGCGTCAACTAAGCTGGTCGGTGCTAAATTCATTTGGCATGGCCTCAGGAAGGACATCGCAGCCTGGGCCGGCTCCTGCGTGGCGTGCCAGCGTGCAAAGATACACCGTCACACCAAAGCCCCCTTGGCACCGTTTCTCGTGTCGGAGAGGCGCTTTGACCATGTCAATGTGGACCTGGTGGGTCCCCTGCCCCCCTCCCACGGGTTCACTCACCTCCTCACGATGGTGGACAGAACCACGCTGGCATCGACCACATCCGCCGAGGTGGCCCGGGCGTTCATTGGGTCCTGGGTAGCCCGTTTTGGCACACCATCTGATCTCACATCCGACCGGGGCCCACAGTTTACGTCCAGGCTCTGGACTGCAGTCGCCGAGGGCCTGGGAGTGAAGCTCCACTGCACCACAGCCTACAACCCACAGGGCAACGGCTTGTGTGAACGGTTTCACCGATCTATGAAGGCTGCTCTGCGGGCCAGCCTTACGGATGGCAACTGGGTCGACCGGCTTCCCTGGGTTATGCTTGGCCTGCGCTCCGCCCCCAAAGAAGACCTGCAGGCCTCGGCTGCTGAGCTGGTGTACGGACAGCCGCTGCGAGTCCCGGGGGAGTTCCTCCCGGATGCCGAGGCTCCCTGTTCGGTCACCTCATCTCGGACTGTGCTCAGGGATGGCGCCGGTGCTTTCACCCCAGTCCCAACTTCCCAGCACTGCCTCCCGCAGTCCTACATGCCTAGGGATCTGCAGTCAGCCAGGTATGTTTTCATTCGCCATGACAGCCACCGTACTCCTCTGCAGCCCCCTTATGACGGCCCTTTTCGCGTCCTGGAGGCGGGGCCTAAGAACTTCATGGTGGACATTGGAGGAAGGTCAGAGCGGGTATCGATCGACCGGCTCAAGCCTGCCCATTTGGACCTAGACAGGCCAGTTGAACTGGCCCGGCCCCCGCGGCGTGGACGACCCCCTGCCCGGCCCCTGCCAACTGCTTTTCCCTCTCGTCACCTCATATCTCCTGAATCCCCCCCACACGCCCCAATCCCCACCTCTACCCCTGCACGGGTGATACGGAGTCGTTTTGGGCGCCTGATCCGCCCCCCGCCTCGTTGACTGTGGATGATCTTTTGGGGGGTTATTGTGAATTCTGGGGGGGCCTGTGTCGTGAGTCACTTATCACGCACAATTGGTGCAGACATTCACTGGACTTGAGGAGCGGAGTGAGTGCTCCTTTAAGCCTGGGGATTCTGGGAACGGGGTGGGTATTTGGTAACCTATATTATGTCAGCTGTCAACTGGCTGCTGTCACTTTCGAGTAGTAACGTTAACGTCTCTGCACTCTGTTGGATGTATGTCATTTATGTTGGGAAGTAAAAGGAAAGACTCGACTACGGTCTCCCGTTTCATCCTTTCTTGCGTTCCCACAATGTAAATAGAAAATAGAATGAAAACAAATAAAAATTTAAAAATGATTCTTGGAAAAGAAAGGATGAGAAAGTACATGAATATTAAGAAGGATTTATTAACAACCATAGAACAAGATGAGGTTGTGTAAATTATGAATTAATTACACCAGTGCACACAGTGAGAGGAAGCATTGTTCTGTATCATAGTGGCTCCGCTCGGCGTCACTCATGCACTGTCCCCGCACGTGCACGCGCACTGAATAAAAGACCACAATGTACCTTCATATCCCAATATTTGTCTGACCACACCCCTATCAGCTTCCCATATAAGCAGGGGTGGGGCCACCCCCTCGCCTCCTTTCTCGCTTTCACCACAAGGAGTGCCTCGGTAGATCGCCACTTGACGTGATGTGATAGTAGGAGAAGAGTTGGAAAACAAGAGATACGTTGACATCATATCTTTATTTTCTCTCTCACTATATTCGAGAAAATACGGTGATATTGTCTTCGTACTGGAGTGTCTGGAAGATGATGATCATTCTACACCTCCGTCGGGTTTCGTATTGGGAGTTTATGCCGCTACATGCCTCTCAACTGCAGTCCTCCTTGCTGTGGCTGGTTGCGGTAAAACCTTTCAACGACACAGCTGGACTGTAGGACGTGCCGCTGTTGTGAGAAGCGGTGGGTTCCAGGTTGGTGAGTAATGTTTTGCTTGCGAGCTCCACTTGTCTGTTAGTGCTATGGGGGCTAGCTGACAATGTTTGCGAAAACCGGCCCCAGATTAGGGTCCTTTGTTCAGCCTTTAGGCGACGGCGGAGGACCTTGGTTTGAAGCCCATTATAGCAACTAGTGGGCCACACGACCAGTAACTGGTGATCCCAGGATCTCTGGACGCGTGGGTACTTCTCTGTCACCGTATAGGCCCTGTCTCTCATATGCAAATGAGAGTTTACCCTAAACGAGGAAATGTGAGCATGGATGTTCGTTATCGGAAAATCCATGTTCAAGTCAGCTACAGCCCAGATGGGACTTGTGCTGGCTCCGCCGGATGTTGGTAAAATCACCGTTGTAAAACTGTGTTAACATCTCGTTTCTCTTCTCTCTTAAAAGGTGAGGAGGGTTTCAGAACGGCGGCCTGTCTGAGTGTGACTTGTTGTATCGTTGTGTACGAGTTCAGGTGGTAGCTGCTTAGCTTGCATGCTAGTTGTGGCCTACTGTGTTAGCCAGTCAGCTGTTAGCTGCGGCGCTAGCTCGCTGTGTTTACCAAGCCTGTTGTGTCACTAGGCTAGGTAACGTTAGCTTGCTGCTATCGGCCGAGAGCGGCCGTTAGCTTAATGCTACACTGTTGAACGTGCTGTGACTATAACATGTTTTAAACACTCTTGACTACGACGTCATCTTTGACAGAGGATGTTCGTCGAACCTGCCCTGAGCCAGGCCGGCGAGGACTGCGTCAACTTGGAGCAGCGAGCTGCCCGTGTCGTCAAACACAGGAGGCTGTGTTTACTTCGGTGCCATGTTAGAGACTGCAATTCGCTTGATCTGCATTCCCGGTAGGCAAGGTCCTGACCAGACCTTGAACACTTCTTCTTGCTTTCCCTTCTAAATGTTTTGTAAATAACAATGTTTTCCAAAACGAGTGTTGCTGCACTACATTTAGGATACGACGCGAGTTATGTGTGAATTGTCTTGTCACTGGTCTCCATGCAAATCGGGTTATTGTTACAGATGTGAAAATGATCTGGTTTGTTGTGTTGAGACACATTGTGTGTTCATGTACCGTGTACTCACAACTAAGGGGGTTAAACTAACCTATAAAGCTATGCTTAGTGACATATGAGTAAAGAATGATTCTTTTCTCAGCCTGTAATGACAATGAACAGTGTGTTCACATATTAACAGGTTTACCTGTTTAAACTGGCCGTATTAAGGGTAAAGTAGGAGGGTTGTGTTTCCCCCCGGTTCCCTGGGGACTTCTTAATCCTCCTCTCAGACATGTTGTTACACTATATTGTGTCACTGTGTGGTAGGGATACGATGTAACCAGGGAACAAACTTAACTTTTTGACTTACCAGCCATTTGGCTGGTAGATTTTAAAAACTACTAGCCATCCAGATTTTTTACCAGCCAAAAATTATAAATAGCTTTTTAGTATATCGCCATGTGTTATTATTACTATATAATACTCTCGTATGCTATTTTCAATTAATATCATAAACAACATAATTTAATTGAGAAATGTTTTTGTCTTGGTGATCATGCATTCCACTGGGTAGGCTTTACAAATCTGGTATGTCATAAATGTATAGATGTAGCAGTACTGACTATCTGTATGTCATGTATGTCATATATGTCCTGATGAATTGAAAATGGGGGACCCTGATGTAAACAAGACGAAAGTCTTTCTCTGGTCTGCATCCCCTTAACAATTGTGTGTATTGAGCTGTACTGTATTGTACCCATTCTGCAATCTGTTAATAAAGTTTTCAATCAATCAATCAAAACAACCATAAATAATTAGCTGAAAAGTGAAAGCCGACACACCTATATGAACATGCTGGACTAACGTTATAAAAAAAACACAATAAACTTACTCGCACATCCAGGCGAAGTCCCTGTATGGTCTTATTTTTTTTATATTTGGTCAAATCAAATGCAAAATTAAATATCAGAGCACAATCAAAAACGCGATTGCAGGTTTTTTTTGTAGGCTAAAGAACGGATGAAGACAGATCTCATGTGCGTCTCATGTTACAAACTTGATCTCGTGAGCAGAGCGCATCTCACACACACACACACACAGTTTCACTTTCGTTTCAACTCACCACGCCCGCATCCAATAGGGTCCAGCTGCAGCCCCGGAGATTGTTCCAGATTGGGCAACTTCCACCCGCTCCCACGACATTTCTCTCACTCAGCTAGCTGGAGGCTACTCCCTGCATCATATTAATGCCGACTCATGCAGTGGATTTTGTTGGCCGCCAGATGGCGCCCAGGCCTTAATTTATGACGGCCAAACATTAAATCTACAAGCCTGTGGCGCTGGGCGTGTAACTAGTTTGTACCCTGGATGTAACCCTTAGCTTAGTTGTTGGGGTTGTGCTAACCGCTTGAGAAACTTTATTTTCCTAAAGAAAAGATTGTTTGGTAACTTTTTCGTGTGTGCTTAGCAAGGCCTGTGGCCGATACTAATCGAGAATTGTGTATTCTCTCATTATGAAAAACGGCGTTCCTCTGTAGAGTGTTTTTGCTATTTTTTGTAGGTGATAATGGGTTGTGTGTGTCGTGTGACCTACAACTGGGTTGGGCTGGCCACAGAAGCACATGTGTAAGTCTGGTACCGGGGCTCTTGAGAGGGCCCTCTCTATTCCGTGTTTTTTCCTTAGTAAAAATCAGATAGCAGGTTAGCACAGACGCTTCATGGAGCTGACTATGACTGCGTCATACTCTTTTTGTCATTACATCATATCATGGGTGTGGGGTCGTAAAGGGGTGAACTGGTAACCTTTCCTCCCCCTTTTTTCTGTTGGTCAGGGGTAAACCCACCTGTCCTTCAAGGTTCCTGTCACGTTGCTGTTCGGCACGTTACAGGGTGGGGGGGGGGGGGTTTCCTGGTCCCACGCCCTGGAATATTGGGCGTGTGCACCGCAGAAATTCACCCGCCATAGAGTACGTCACTGTGCGCGTCTCTGTTGGTAAGGCTTCCGTGTGCTGTTCAGGTCCATATGATGGATCTGTTTCAGGGAGTGGTCAGGGCTCCTCCTCACGAAGCTCCTACTCGGGCCTTCTCTGAGTTAGGACTCTCCTTCCCTGTGAGGGAGCCTCCTCAGAGTTCTGAGCCTCCTCCTGAGATTGTCAAGGTGAGTAGAACTTCAAAAAGGAGGTCTGCTCTATTGTGTATGTATTCGATTCACTTCGAGTATTGAGTGTGTATTGGTTCAGTGCCTCCTCCTCGGAGAGCCCTAACCCCAATATTACGTAGCTCAATATGGCAATATATTCTTTTCAATCTATACAGCTCGCGTGGGAAGTCTCTCTGGGGATTCCGTCTCCTCCCTTTGGGAGGGTGGTGGGATGTAAAAATGTACAACATTTTTAACCTCAGCCTGCGTCACGAGGGATTCATGTCAGTCTGTGTTCTTTCTTTTTTTAATAAAAAGAGGAAGGTACATGAAGCACGGCGGCTCCGTGTCCTTCTCCCAGGCGACTTGGAGGAACAATGTTTGGTGTCTTGATAGACTATCCATTGATGTGTTTGGGTCTCGACGCATACATAGTGCTGGCTCGGTGTGTTTCTGTTACAGGATCACACAGGGGCTACGTGCGCCTTGGTTGCTTGTTGAAACAGCGTTTTTGTAGGGCAACTGGGATGGAGTTTTGTCTCTTCCGAGCGCCAGTTTACTAGGTTGTCTCGATGAATTCTCGTTCATATCTGGGGGATGTTAACGGAATAGATCAGAACATATGTAGAGGGGTCTCACGCCCTTGGGGTGGGCCACTGAGCACGGTCTGAATGGGGACCGTCTGGGTGGCGCCCTCTTTTCATGTTTTAGATCGACACGCATGTCTGCCCCCTCTTCTGGAGTGGGCATGTCGGCGTGGTTAGGACACGGGACTGGTCTGGTCACGCTGGTCCAGGTCAGTTAACCCGTTGTCCGCCAGGGATGCAGATCTGCTGTTCTGGTACCCTGAGGGACTTGTGCTTTTTTCGGGGGGAAAAATGCCAGGTCGGTCCGGGTGTCACAGGGTTAGGCGCTATGGAGACCCTTGTTGGGTACATATTGTACTTTGCACTATTGTAATGGCTTACGGCCATGCCAACCTGTACACGCCCGATCTCGTCGGATCTCGGCCGCTACGCAGGTTCGGTCCTGGTTAGTACTTGGTTGGGAGACCGCCTGGGAATACCAAGTGCGGTGTGCTTAGGGCTGGTTCTCCATTCTTTTCGCTCCTCTCTCACGCGTGGCGAAGAGGGGCCTGTTGGGGTGGTCTTGGACCTCCTCTGGTAATCCTGTGTACTTCCCGTGCCACCAGGCCCGGTCCGAAGTGATGTTCGTCGACCCGTAGGCCTGGAATAACCCTTTTTTGAAAACTGAAACACTTGTACTGCGGTATAGCCGGTGTATACCCGCAGGTGTGTTTTGGTGTCTTTTCTTGAGGGGTTATAGGAACAACCACCGCATTTGGTAACACCAAGGTGGTTGATTCCCTGGTGTGTTGGAGCAGTGTCAACTCCCGGGTTACCCGGTTGAGGGTGCCCCTGCACGTTCATGACATCTGCCAATTGTGTCAGCCTTCTCTGCCTCAACCCCTCTGGGTGGGTTTTTTTTTTAAATGGAGGCTTGGTCATGCAACAACGCCAGCATACGCCCCTTCCGCCGGGGCGGCTGTTTTCAGCTGACTCCTTTGGCGCCTGTCTCATCCACAGTGCTCCAGGCTCAGGTTACAGCCTGTTGCCTGGTTTTCCCCGGTGCGCTGCCTGCTTCCGTTGGTTAACCTTTTTTGTGTGCTTACGGCCATGCTGACTGCCTGTTCTGCAGGGTCAGTGTGCCAGGCGGTGTGCTATTGGGGGGAAAGGGCCCGCTCTTGGAGAAGAGGGGCCTTATCCGAATACGCTGGCGATGTGGGGGGCGGTGTCACTAAGTGACCGTCTGGTGGGGTCTTGATGCCTGGCGTCATTGACCTCTCCGGGCCCCCGTTTTCCAGGGGATCCAGTCCCTTCAGTGGGTCTGGGTCTTCCTTCGCGCTCCGCTGCTACGGCCTTGCCACGGGGTTGGGTTTGCCCTTGACCCCGTGATTCTGGGGGCAGTAACGAGGTTGTTCCCTCCGTTCGTTCCCGGGTGGCATGCGGGTTGTGCGTGTGTGTAGTCGTGGGGTCAGGCCACGGTCTGCTCACCCTGTGCGTTGAGTTGCTTGAGTGCCTCTTCGCACGGTCGGGTCCGTCACCCTCCCGGGGACCTCCAATAGGGGGGGTGCCCTCCATTAGGGGGGGTCGGGGGGGCTCGGTCCTCCCTGATCTGATGGTTGTGGGGGGCCTCAGCGGGGTATATTTGTCGGCCTATGGCTATCGCTCGGCCTCCCTTGTGCATGAGTGACGCCGAGCGGAGCCACTATGATACAGAACGATAGGTTATGACTATAACCAAGTTCTGTTAATAGTGGTGAAGGAAGGGAAGGAGGCCCCACCCCTGCTTATATGGGAAGCTGATAGGGGTGTGGTCAGACAAATATTGGGATATAAAGGTACATTGTGGTCTTTTATTCAGTGCACGTGCGGGGACAGTGCATGAGTGACGCCGAGCGTCACCACTATTAACAGAACTTGGTTATAGTCATAACCTATCGTTTTCACTCCTGTCTGTGATTCTGTCTGTGTGTCTGTCTGTACCAGCCATAGCTCCTACAGTTCTGATCCAGTTTGGATAAAATGTTGCACATATACTGTAGGTCAACAATTCTCAAATATGTCTAAAATCAATCAACGACAAGTATTTTATCGTTTAAGGGTGATGCTACAGAAAGCCTCAGCTCTGGTAATCAGCTCTCTGGCAACAGTTTACAATATGGAAATGACAGAGTGAACCTTGTAATGTAGTTGATACACCTATAAGCTTTGGGTTTACAAATCACTTCATTTCATATATATAAATAATATACATTAATTTTCTTTTTACAATTCTACATTTTGTTAAATTTCTTTGAGTAAAATGTGTCTCAATATAATACTGACCAGAGAGTCTCCAGTGTACAGTGTGGACTCTTCAGTCCAGCAGAGAGCAGCTTCACTCCTGAATCCTGCAGGTTGTTGTAACCCAGGTGCAGCTCTCTCAGACTGGAGGAGGTAGAGCTGAGAACTGAGGCCAGAGCTTCACAGAATCTCTCTGAGAGTGTACAGTCCTCCAGCCTGAATGAAGATGGATGGGAAGGAAACCAGAATGAACCCATGCAGGAAATATTTCATTATTTATTAATTTATACAGGTAAAAAGTAGTCAGTAGTCATTAAACTAACCCTAACCCTACTACTCAGTAGTACAACTGATTTACAGAGTTTCCTGTCCTGCAGCAGAAAGAAAAGATATAGAATGTAAATAGAAAATAGAACGAAGATGAAAAAAAAAGAAAATTTAAAAGAAGTTCTTGGAAAAGAAAGGATGAGAAAGTACATGAATATTAAGAAGGATTTATTAACAACCATAGAACAAGATGAGGTTGTGTGAATTATGAATGAATTACACCAGTGCACACAGTGAGAGGAAGCATTGTTTTCACTCCTGTCTGTGATTCTGTCTGTGTATCTGTCTGTACCAGCCATACAGTTCTGATCCAGTTTGGATGAAATGTCGCACATATCCTGTAGGCCAACAATTCTCAAATATGTTTCAAATCAGTCAACGACAAGTATTTTAATTTAATTCATTTCCACCATTGTCCATTGAAATCAATATTAAGAGTAAACATAAATGCACAAGGGTGTTGCTACACAAAGCCTCAGCTCTGGTAATCAGCTCTCTGGCAACAGTTTACAATATGGAAATGACAGAGTGAACCCTGTAATGTAGTTGATACACCTATAAGCTTTGGGTTTTAAAATCACTTCATTTCATATATACAAATATACATTTATTTTCTTTTTCTTTTTACAATTCTACATTTTGTTAAATTTCTTTGAGTAAAATGTGTCTCAATATAATACTGACCAGAGAGTCTCCAGTGTACAGTGTGGACTCTTCAGTCCAGCAGAGAGCAGCTTCACTCCTGAATCCTGCAGGTTGTTGTTACTCAGGTCCAGCTTTCTCAGACTGGAGGATGTAGAGTTGAGAACTGAGGCCAGAGCTTCACAGGATCTCTCTGAGAGTTCACAGTCCTCCAGCCTGAATGAAGATGGGTGGGAAGGAAACCAGAATGAACCCAGCATGCAGGAAATATTTGTTTATTTATTTATACAGGTAAAAAGTAGTCAGTAGTTATTGTAACCATAACACTCAGTAGAGCAACTGATTTACAGAGTTTCCTGTCCTGCAGCAGAAATAAAATATATAAAATGTAAATAGAAAATAGAACGAAGATAAAAATAAAAATAATTTTTTTAATTTGCTTGGAAAAGAAAGGATGAGAAAGTACATGAATATTAAGAAGGATTTATTAACAACCATAGAACAAGATGAGGTTGTGTGAATTATGAATGAATTACACCAGTGCACACAGTGAGAGGAAGCATTGTTTTCACTCCTGTCTGTGATTCTGTCTGTGTATCTGTCTGTACCAGCCATACAGTTCTGATCCAGTTTGGATGAAATGTCGCACATATCCTGTAGGCCAACAATTCTCAAATATGTTTCAAATCAGTCAACGACAAGTATTTTAATTTAATTCATTTCCACCATTGTCCATTGAAATCAATATTAAGAGTAAACATAAATGCACAAGGGTGTTGCTACACAAAGCCTCAGCTCTGGTAATCAGCTCTCTGGCAACAGTTTACAATATGGAAATGACAGAGTGAACCCTGTAATGTAGTTGATACACCTATAAGCTTTGGGTTTTAAAATCACTTCATTTCATATATACAAATATACATTTATTTTCTTTTTCTTTTTACAATTCTACATTTTGTTAAATTTCTTTGAGTAAAATGTGTCTCAATATAATACTGACCAGAGAGTCTCCAGTGTACAGTGTGGACTCTTCAGTCCAGCAGAGAGCAGCTTCACTCCTGAATCCTGCAGGTTGTTTTTACTCAGGTCCAGCTTTCTCAGACTGGAGGAGGTAGAGCTGAGAACTGAGGCCAGAGCTTCACAGGATCTCTCTGAGAGTTCACAGTCCTCCAGCCTGAATGAAGATGGGTGGGAAGGAAACCAGAATGAACCCAGCATGCAGGAAATATTTATTTATTTATTTATTCATACAGGTAAAAAGTAGTCAGTAGTTATTGTAACCATAACACTCAGTAGAGCAACTGATTTACAGAGTTTCCTGTCCTGCAGCAGAAATAAAATATATAAAATGTAAATAGAAAATAGAGCGAAGATAAAAATAAAATGTTTAATTTGCTTGGAAAAGAAAGGATGAGAAAGTACATGAATATTAAGAAGGATTTATTAACAACCATAGAACAAGATGAGGTTGTGTGAATTATGAATTAATTACACCAGTGCACACAGTGAAAGGAAGCATTGTTTTCACTCCTGTCTGTGGTTCTGTCTGTGTATAATAATAATAATAGATCAAATTTATATAGCGCCTTTCATAGAACCCAAGGTCGCTTCACAATCAGGACAAAAAATAGGGCAAGGAAAATAGGGGGGGGGGGGGAAGGGGGGATGAGGGAAGGTAAGGGATAATGGACCTAATCTAATCTAAACTAACTGATGGGGGAAAACCTTGGTGAAGAGGTGTGTTTTTAGAGCGGATTTGAAGGTGTCCAGGGTTGGGGCGTTGCGGATTTCGGGGGGGGAGAGAGTTCCAGAGGGTAGGGGACGCCACGCTGAAGGCTCTGTCCCCAAAAGTCCGTAACCTGGTGCGAGGGATGGAGAGGAGACCTAGATCAGAGGATCGTAGGTTCCGGGATGGAGTCTACTGGTGGAGGAGATCAGACAGGTATCGGGGGGCGAGGGCATGGAGGGATTTGTAGGTGAGGAGCAGGAGTTTGAAGGTGATGCGGAACTTGACTGGAAGCCAGTGGAGGTGGATGAGGGTGGGGGTGATGTGCTGCCAGGGCTTGGTGTGAGTGAGAACCCTGGCAGCTGAGTTCTGAACATACTGGAGCCTGTCCAGGGCTTTGCTGGGTACCCCGAACAGGACTCCATTACAGTAGTCCAACCGGGACGTGATGAATGAGTGGATCAGGGTCTCAGCCACAGAGTCTGAGAGTGAGGGTCGGAGACGGGAGATGTTTTTGAGGTGGTAGAAGGCAGACTTGGTGACGGATTTGATGTGGGAGTGAAATGAAAGTGTGGAGTCAAGGGTGACGCCCAGGTTACGGACTTCTGTCTGTACCAGCCATAGCTCCTACAGTTCTGATCCAGTTTGGATGAAATATCGCACATATCCTGTAGGCCAACAATTCTCAAATATGTTTAAAATCAATCAACGACAAGTATTTTAATTTAATTAATTTCCACCATTGTCCATTGAAATCAAGGGTAAACATAAACGCACAAGGGTGATGCTACACAAAGCCTCAGCTAGACTCTGGTATTCAGCTCTCTGGCAACAGTTTACAATATGGAAATGACAGAGTGAACCTTGTAATGTAGTTGATACACCTTCACTTCATTTCATATATACAAATATACATTTATTTTCTTTTTCTTTTTACAATTCTACATTTTGTTAAATTTCTTTGAGTAAAATGTGTCTCAATATAATACTGACCAGAGAGTCTCCAGTGTACAGTGTGGACTCTTCAGTCCAGCAGAGAGCAGCTTCACTCCTGAATCCTGCAGGTCGTTGTCACTCAGGTCCAGCTCTCTCAGACTGGAGGAGGTATAGCTGAGAACTGAGGCCAGAGCTTCACAGGATCTCTCTGAGAGTTCACAGTCCTCCAGCCTGAATGAAGATGGATGGGAAGGAAACCAGAATGAACCCAGCATGCAGGAAATATTTCATTACTTATTCATTTATACAGGTAAAAAGTAGTCAGTAGTCATTAAACTAACCCTATTCTCAGTAGTACAACTGATTTACAGAGTTTCCTGTCCTGCAGCAGAAAGAAAATATATAGAATGAAAATAGAAAATAGAACAAAGATGAAATAAAAAGTTTTTTTTAAATATTGTCTTGGAAAAGAAAGGATGAGAAAGTACATGAATATTAAGAAGGATTTATTAACAACCATAGAACAAGATGAGGTTGAATTAATTACACCACTGCACACAGTGAGAGGAAGCATTGTTTTCACTCCTGTCTGTGATTCTGTCTGTCTGTACCAGCCATAGCTTCTACATTTCTGATCCAGTTTGGATGAAACTTAAGAAACACACAATTCTCTAATATCTTTCAAATCCATCAACGACAAGTATTTTATTTGAATACATATCCACCCCTGTCCATTCATACCTCTGGGCACCAGATGCCCTGCCATAAACACGTACAGCAAGCAAATGCAACAGGACATTCCAAGACTCAAATGCAACATTCCCTTTTTTAAACAAAACATCATGCACACAAAGAGCTATAGGACAACTCCATTCTCATCCGACCAGCTGATAAAGGTGGAGCTGTAGTTGTCCTTCACACTACACTGACTACCAAGCAGAAGCCATGTGACAGCTGATATGTATACATGGCATGTATAGGTCGGTAGTACTGGGAAATTGAGCAACAGACCCAGTACATCCACTCGCAATATCATCAAACCGGTTATTGATGATGCTCTCAAATAAGACAAGAAAAACCTGTATTAGCCCCTGTAGGGAAATACAGGTGTCAAAGCAGTAACAGCAATGAGAATAAGACAAAGGAGAGGTACAGGTGGGAATAAGAAACTAAATACAAATAAAAGATATAGTAATAAGATCAAGTAAACACAGGGCTGCTTCCTCTTAAAATATCTTGAGTGAGTGACTAGGTGAAGCATGAATACTCAATAATAATAAATGAATAATGACTAATATAAATATGTGTGTGTACAGCCCACCTTGGTATAAATATACAGACCTAACACTATCCTAAGTCTACTCTGGTACAAATATGCATAACTCCATACTATCCCAGGTCTACAAATCTCTATCCTATGTCTGCTTTGGTATAAATATACAGAACATAACTCTATTCTAAGTCTGCCTCAGTTCAAATGTGTATACCTCTAACCTAAGCCTGGTACAAATATAACTAACTATCCTTGGTCTATTACTGGCACAATATTATATATAACTCACCTAAGTCTATCCTGTGCAAATATACAGTACTCCATACCCCAATTTAGTATTTACTCCCACAAATCCACAGGAACAAAACCCAGCCTAATTCACTAACATTCTCGTAAGTTTCCTCATAAGAAGTTCAAATTTGCATACAGAAATACCAAGCCAGCTACTTATGAGGGCATGAAGGACCGTGTGCAAACATATTCAACGGCTCCTTATATCGGAAAGGAGAGATTTGCGAATTAATTAATAGTATTTATTATTATTATAATTATTTAAATCCAATACATCTACCTGCTACACCTCTTAACCTTGTTCTACCTGTATATATACCTGCTACACCTCTTAACCTTGTTCTACCTGTATACCTGCTACACCTCTCAAACTTGTTCTACCTATATAGATGGAGTTGAGTGGGGATAGGGGGAGGGGTTGATATTACTGGTCACACCTCAGCTTCCGGAGAAGAGGTCTTGAGACATTCACTGTATAATAAGTTACTAAACTCCAACCCACACATTAGACCAAAAAAATATGTAAACAAAGTACAATACCAAACAGGGCTTTTTTCCTAGAGGTCGCTATTTAACATTACATTACAGAGCATCTTCAGAGCATTTCTTTCAGAAATTACTTTCAGAATTTAATCAAGGGAATATTACCTAGACATTATCTAGACAGCACACCTAATTATCTAGAATAGATAGTATATAGACAGAACACTTCATTTTCTACATATTATCTAGACAGAACACTAAATGATCTAGATATTACAGAACACTTACCGAGCTGTTAATTATCTAGATATTATCTAGACAGAACAATTCATTTTCTAAATATGACAGAACACTTACAGAGCTGTTAATTATCTAGACAGAATACTTACACAGCTGTACTGCAGGCTTTGACCATTGGCAGCAGTCCCAGAAGACCCTCCTCTGATGCAGAATATTTCTTCAGGTCAAACTCATCCAGTTTCTTTTCTGATGTCAGGCAGAAATGGCAACTTTTATTCAGCAGACAGATCATTTACAAAAATCAATCACCACTAGAGTCTCTCCACCTACTGTACATCAGGATCAATTCATTTAGAATTAATATTTAATTTACCAGTTTTAATGGGTCCAGATGCTTTGGAGGTTGATCCTGTCTCATCACTGACTGCTGGAGAACAAATAAGACAAAATAAGTAAGAACACATCTACACAGAACAGAGAAGACAACTGGAACACATCTACACAGAACAGAGAAGACAGCTGGAACACATCTACACAGAACAGAGAAGACAGCTGGAACACATCTATGCAGAACAGAGAAGACAGCTGGAACACATCTACACAGAACAGAGAAGACAGCTGGAACACATCTACACAGAACAGAGAGGACAGCTGGAACACATCTACACAGAACAGAGAGGACAGCTGGAACACATCTACACAGAACAGAGAAGACAGCTGGAACACATCTACACAGAACAGAGAAGACAACTGGAACACATCTACACAGAACAGAGAAGACAGCTAGAACTCATCTAGACAGGCTGACAAGAATACCTGTTTGTAGATCTGCCACCAGATCATTCCTGCCAACCAGCTTCAGTATCTCCTCTGTAGTCTTCAGAGCTCCATCAGGAGCATTGGTCTGCACCATCACCTCCATCATATCCAGTCTGATAGCGTTCTCTAGCCGGCGTGTTGGGATGGGAATGTAGCCATGCCCTTTATCCTTCAAATAAAACCTGGACTTCTTCAGCTCCTCCTCCTTCAAGTCATCCAGAATGGTGATGAGTTGATGTGACACCATTGTTGATCACTGGAGAAACAGAGCAGAGCTTGTAAATGTTCTCATCTTGAGACCCAAACTGAGTCAATTCAGTATTGAGAGCTTGGATCCAAGCTCTTTCATTCATTCTAGTTTGTTGTCAATTTCAAAGCTATTTTCTATCAACAATGCAGTCATTAGAAGTGTGCATGTTTGTTTGAATTATGACCAAGATGCATAATCTTAATTAATGAATTGGGCAATAAAGAATTAGAATCTGAATATATACTATGAGTAAAGTATAGTAAACAGTATACACAGGTGCAGTATACACAAGGTACCATAACTGGCATGATATACGTCATGATATACGTTGTTATACATTGTAGTCTGTGGTGGTAAGAGTCAGACACACTTAGTAGGGTCTATAGATAAATACATTATATAGTTAATACCTGGCTTATATGTTATGAGTCTATAGATAAAGACATTATATAGTTAATACCTGGTGTAGTGTATTTTGGTTATTAAACAGTAAACAGCACAAATTGTTATTAAGAAACAATATGGACAGAATACCAGACAAAGATGTCGATTGCAGGAGCTCTGAGAAGCATTCACACCAATCAATACTGACTGACCAAGAAGGAACCTGACGTCATCAGGCAGATCACAAACCAGTTATTATAATGTTATTAACAATTGAGTGAGGAACACACACACACACACTAGACACAGGTGACACCCACTTACACACACACACGAAACTAAAACTATTGAAGACCCACATACCGGTGGAACAAGATTACACTCCACACAGGAGCCAGAATGAGTGAATTACCATGTTAATGTCTAGAACGAAAGTCAGCCTTTGTGATCAAATAAATGTATTGTCATTATGCTATGTGGACTAGTCGACTCCAGTACTAGGTACGGGGGTCGAGAAAGTGTTTAAATACTGAGCAGTCTCGACACCATGGAACACTGGACAGAACCAAGTTGTCTGTGTCATTCTGAGAGATTATTTGTATCCTGTGAATTTGCTGTATTCTACCGCTGATGCCCTGCTGAATAAATCGACTGAGAACCTGAAGCCATTGACTTTCAACTTGTATCCAGCATGAATGAATGAATGAATGAATGAATGAATGAAAACTTTATTTAACAGATTGCAGAATGGGTACAATACAGTACGGCTCAATACACACAATTGTTAAGGGGATGCAGACCAGAGAAAGACGTTTGTCTTGTTTACATCAGGGTCCCCTATTTTCAATTCATATTGACATTTATGACATACTCAACATACATGACATTTATGGCATAGGGACATACAGGTATTTAGTACTGTTACATTTGTGACATATACGATATTCAAATATACAGTACTGTTACCCATAGATCCTGACAGAGTATATACATATGATGGGGAGGGGACTGTACATTAGGAGGGGGTGGGTGGGTGGGACAGAGAGAAATATACATACGGTGGGGAGGAGACTGTACATTTGGAGGGGGTGGGTGGGCGGGAGAGAAATATACATACAGCGGGGAGAGAATATATACATGCGGTGGGGAGGAGACGATCTATTAGGAGGGGGTGAGGGTGGGGGGTTTGGACATTTACGGTGGCCAGTTTCGAATTGCAGCCTCCCGTAGGTGCTCTTTAAGAGCGGTTTTGAATGTGGGTAGGGATTCACATTCCTTTACAGCTTTGGGTAGGGCGTTCCACATTGATGTGGCATAATTGCGAAACGTGTTTAGTCCCTTGTTTGAGCCGAATCTGGGTTTGCCATGATTTGTTGAGCTTCCTCTGGTGTTGTGGTCGTGGTATTCACTGACCTTTGGGAAGTATTTTGACATGTACATGGGTACCTTAGTCGTATAGTGTATCTTTTAGACCAGGCCCATTGCAAGTTGCTGTACTCTGTCGTCTACTCTAAGCCATCCTAGGTAGTCAAAGTGGGCAGGGGTGAGGTGGGTTCTAGGAGTAAGGTCAAGTAGTAGTCTGACCAGTTTGATTTGTGATGTTTGTAATCTTGTTTTTAGCGCCTTTGAGGTGCTTTGGTACCATGAGGTGCAAGCATAGTCGTAGTACCCTTGAATGAGTGCTCCTGCCAGAGTCTTCAGGGTATTCTTGTTTACCAGAGAGGAGATCCGGTACAAAGAATATAGAATAGAAGAATACTTTTAATTGTCATTGCACACAAGTATACAACGAAATTTCAGGGGAGCTCCCACATGACCGTAGTAGTACAACCATACTACACATAACATAACACTGTACATATAACAGAAATATTTTAAAGTGCATGATGAGCGGTAAACATAATAGTTATCAGTTATCAAGTCCAGGTAAAGTGCATGGTGCACGTGAGGGGACAGTCAATGAGAGTTTAGCAGTCTGACTGCTTGGGGGGAAAAGCTGTTTGTAAATCTTGAGCTCTTATAGCATTTATGGACCGGTAATTCCTCCCTGAGGGAAGGAGCTGAAAGAGGTGATGTGCTGGGTGAGACTGGTCCTTGCTGCCGCCTTCACCACCCTCTGTAGAGCCTCTTGCTCTGCCTTTGTGCAGCTGGAGAACCACACAGACACACCGTAGGTCAGCACACTCTCAACCGCACAATGATAGAAGTTGACAAGGAGATTTGGTGGCAGGCCAGCCTGCTTCAGCTTCCTTAGGTAGTATAGGCGTTGCTGAGCTTTCCCGATCACTGAGGCGGTGTTGGTGCTCCAGGACAGGCTCTCACTCACACTGAGACCCAGGAACTTGAACTCTGTGACCCTCTCCACTGCCTCGTTGTTGGTGACAACAACAAGGCAGTGGAGAGGGTCTATGGGTCTATACTATAGATAAAGGCATTATATAGTTAATACCTGGCTTATATGTTATGGGTCTATAAAGACATTATATAGTTAATACATGGCTTATATGTTATGGGTCTATACTATAGAGAAAGACATTATATAGTTAATACCTGGCGTATATATTATGGGTATATAAAGACATTATATAGTTAATACCTGGCTTATATGTTATTGGTCTATAAAGACATTATATAGTTAATACCTGGCTTATGTTATGGGTCTATAGAGAAAGACATTACAGTATATAGTTAAACCTGTTTTATATGTAATGGGTCTAAAAGAAACACATTATAGAAGTATAAAGTACTTTCATTATTCTAGATGAATAAAGTCTTTACTATTCTAGATGTATAAGGTCTATATTATTCTAGATGAATACAGTCTTCATTTTTATGAATAAAGTCTTCATTATTCTAGATGAATAAATATGGAAGCAAAGGAGTGACAGAAGTATTTGAATTTGATCAGACACCGAATTTATAGCATTGAAAATAATTACTTTGAAAACATGTATCTGAATTTTTTCAGACACCGAATTTATAGCATTGAAAATAATTTTGCTCCGAATTTACCTATGTGAAAAAAAAATTCAGCGTTTAAAATTGAATGTAAAAAATTCGAATGCATAATTGCGGTGTATAAAATTCAATGTAAAAAATTCGAATGCATAATTGCGGTGTAAAAAACCATCATGGTAAATGGCTGCTTTTTTATATAGCGCTTTTATCCAAAGCGCTTTACAATTTGTTACTTACATATTACCCATTCACACACCGACGGCGGAGGCAACCATGCAAGGTGCCAACCTGCTCATCGGGAGCAATTAAGGGTTAAGTGTCTTGCTCAAGGACACATCGACACGCTGCCCAGGAGGAGCGGGAATCGAACCGGGAACCTCAGGATTGCCAGACGACTGCTCTACCTCCTGAGCCACTGTCGCCCCATCATCCGGGCTACCCAGACAGGATAAGCAATCGAGCCTGGATGCAATCGAACTGACTTCTGGCCTATCGCTGCACGGCTTTGTCAGTCATGTGATCACAACAACCCAGGAAGCCGGGCTCCGGTAATTAGTCAGTTAGTTCTGTGTTCCGTGTTGCAATAAACGTTCAACGATGTCAACAAAATGGTATCTTATTACCGCTTTCCTCCCGACGACAAAGAGAAGAGAAGGTGGCTGAAGCCTGAAGTTGATACAGTAAGTTTGATCTCAATGATAAACAATAATTAACAGGTAGGCTAACGGCAGGCTGTAGGCTAACATTAGGTACTACTACTAGTTAGGTAACGTTAGCTAGAATCCAAATAGAAAATCAAGAATCCAAATCGAAAGTCTTATATAAGGTTATGAAATGAACAAGAATGTGATAAAATATGTAATAAAAACGCAGCTCAACGCATACATTTGATCTAGAAACCCGTTTGTTGTCCCCTAACTTCCAATGTACAGTGTATATACTCTCTTTTCTGGACTATTTTTGTATCACAAACAGTACTGTATTTGCAAATCTGGTATGTCATAAATATCTGTATGTCGTGTGTGTCATATATGTTATGATGAATTGAAAATGGGGGACCCTGATGTAAACAAGACGAAAGTCTTTCTCTGGTCTGCATCCCCTTAACAATTGTATGTATTGAGCTGTACTGTACCCATTCTGCAATCTGTTAATAAAGTTTTCAATCAATCAATCAATCTGTTATACGAAGATGGCCGGCGGTCTCGTGATGACCAGAATACAAAACATTACCTGTTGTTATTGTTAAGTCGCTATCTTGTGATAGTAACATGGTCGTGGTGTGAATTACCTCTAAATTAAAGTATTTTTGGATGACACAACACAGTAATAAGGATGGCAAGTGTATGATGGCATGTACAATAATGCTGTGTATACCCTAATTATATTTATTCTTAATGTACTGTTATCCACATGTGTCTGTACATAACTGCATATAATCCTTTTACATATCTGTAGATACTACTATATCTATATCTGTACATATCCCTTACCTACTCTTACTAGTTACGCTGCTGGCCAGTATGACTACCATAGTGTCTTTATACCTGTATCAATGTACATAATAATACTATCCTCTCAGCTCTTGCAACCTCCTTCGACAAGCTCTGTCCCCTCGTTGAGAAACCTGCCCGCCGTTCCCCACCCAGTCCATGGCTGACAGATCCAGTGAGAGAACAAAGACAGGTCCTGAGAGCAGCTGAAAGGAAGTATAGAAAGTCACGCCTCACTGCTGACATCGACACATATCACAACCTCTTGTTAACATTCTCCAAAACCATTACTAATGCCAAAGCTTCTTTCTTTCACCATAGGATCGAGGCCTCTGCCAAGAATCTTCGCAAACTGCATGCTACCATGTCCTCCCTCCTCACTCCCCCCCCACCCCCCCCTCCATCATCTTTCTCTGCCGAAGACTTTGCGATCTTCTTTGAGGAAAAAGTGGAGAACATCCGCAGCTCCTTCTCCCAACCCCCACCCATTCCAAATGCTGAATCGAGAACCTCATCCTTCACTCTGTCATCTTTCTCTCCCATTACAGAAGCCGAGACCCTGACACTGGTAACGTCGAACCGTCCGACTACATGCCAGCTGGACCGGCTACCTTCCCCACTCCTCCAGACCATAGCACCAGACATCCTCCCATTCCTAACTGCAACCATCAACTCCTCACTCAACTCGGGGGTGGTCCCCACCTCCCTAAAACAAGCCAGAGTCACGCCCCTCATAAAAAAACCATCCCTGAACCCTACCGTCATAGGCAACTACCGTCCTGTCTCTCTTCTCTCCTTCCTTTCTAAAACACTTGAACGTGCTGTATCCAACCAACTTACTGCTTATCTCTTACAGAATGACCTCCTAGACCCTAATCAGTCAGGCTTCAGAACTGGTCACTCCACAGAGACAGCCCTCATTGCGGTCACAGAGGCACTTCACTTAGCAAAAGCGAAAGGCCTCTCCTCTGTCCTGATTCTCCTAGATCTATCTGCAGCCTTCGACACAGTCAACCACCAGATCCTCCTCGCGGCCCTCGCAGGAATGGGAGTGGCTGGCTCTGCGCTGACATGGTTGTCATCATACCTCAATGACCGCTCCTACCAAGTGTCATGGAGAGGGACCCTGTCGGCCACCCGCCCCCTGCGGACGGGTGTCCCCCAGGGCTCGGTTTTAGGACCCCTTCTCTTCTCCCTCTACACTAAATCACTGGGTAACATTATCACGTCCCATGGCTTCTCCTACCACTGTTATGCCGACGATACTCAACTCTTCCTCTCCTTCCCTCCCTCAGATATCCACGTCTCTGAGCGGATCTCGGCCTGTCTGTCCGACATCTCCGCCTGGATGACGACCAACCACCTCAAACTGAACCTAAGCCAAACAGAATTGCTCCACCTGCCGGCCAAATCCTCCCCCCTGACCGACCTTTCCATCACAGTCGAGAATGCAGCTGTGACCGCGTCCCCGACCGCCAAGAACCTTGGCGTTGTCCTCGACGACCAGTTGAACTTCTCTGCTCACATCGCAGCGACAACCAGAACCTGCCGATTCCTCCTGAGCAACGTCAGAAGGATCCGCCCCTTCCTGACAAAAGAATCCACCCAACTCCTCGTCCAATCAACAGTCATCTCCCGCCTCGACTACTGCAACGCACTGCTCGCTGGCCTCCCGGCCACTGCCACTAAGCCTCTTCAACTCATTCAGAACGCAGCAGCCCGCCTGATCTCAAACCTACCGAAGTCGGCCCATGTCACCCCACTTCTTAGGGACCTGCACTGGCTCCCCTTTGCTGCACGAATCCGCTTCAAGGCCCTCGACCTAGCATACCGTGCGTCAAAGGGAACTGCTCCCGCCTACCTCCGGTCAATGGTCTCTAACTACACACCCTCAAGACCCCTACGCTCTGCTTCTTCTGGCCGCCTCAGACCTACTCCTATCCAAGCTCCGGGAGGGTCATCAAAGAGAAGTCGCCTATTCTCAGTCCTTGCCCCACAATGGTGGAATGAACTACCCACCCCAGTTAGGACAGCCGAAACACGTCCAATCTTTCGCCGTCGACTAAAGACGCACTTCTTCAACCATTATCTGAAAAAAAGAAAAAAAAAATATCTAACCCTAACTAACCATACTGTCATGCACTTGTCCTAATAAACTAACCTACACTGTAGCACTCAACACTTTGACGAACATTGTTACTCAGCTGATAGAGTTGTGCCCTTCCTGATGGCTTGTCGTACAGAACTTGTAAGTCGCTTTGGATAAAAATGACTAAATGTAAATGTGAATGTACTACAACTCTGTATGCGCACCGTTTGCCAGTGACCGTGATTGCAGAATGTTCTTTTTGTTTTGTTTAGTCGCCAGACTGGCGAGTGCTCTTCATGAATCACTCGCCAAACATAAAAAATACTCGCATTTGGCGAGTAAAGTGGCCTAATTTCCTCCCCTGTTTAGGGGTGATACTGCGTATGTTTAGGTGTCCCCCTGGAAGGCCTTTAGGCTTGGCATGGGGGTCCAAGACCACTCTCGCATTATTAATAGACTAAACCTTTTGTTTTTGAATTGCTTCTTCAGATTGACAAAACAATATAATAAAAAACAATCTGGACATCCAGGGTTTGTATACCTTTTCCAAGGCAAAATGCAAGCACTTTTCAAGCATTTTCAAGATTTTCCAGCATCTTATGCGGCTGTGGTCAATTAAATATTTACTCAAAATGATTATTTCACTTCTTCCATCACATTAAATCAGATGTTATTGTGCTATAAACAACCAAAATTATGTAGACTTGGCATCATATATAACCTGGCTGACCCGATGTGTTATGCAGTAACGTACTGTATATCTGTATGTCGTGTACCGGTATGTTATAAATGTCATGATGAATTGAACATGGGGGACCCTGATGTAAACAAGACGAAAGTATTGCTCTGGTCTGCATCCCCTTAACAATTGTGTGTATTGAGCCGTACTGTATTGTACCCATTCTGCAATCTGTTAATAAAGTTTTCAATCAATCAATCAAACGTGACGAGCCAGGCCAATTTTAGCATGTTAATTTATGGAATATGCAATCTAACAGCTAACGTGAACTTTACAGTAAATTACATGGATAATAATGTTTGTAAAGATTGCAGAATGGGTACAATACAGTACGGCTCAATACACACAATTGTTAAGGAGATGCAGACCAGAGCAATACTTTCGTCTTGTTTACATCAGGGTCCCCCATGTTCAATTCATCATGACATTTATGACATACATGACATACACATATACAGTACGTTACTGCGTTCCAGACTACAACTGCCCCACACCAGTTCCACACCAGTCTCCGTAAATACCATTTCAATACACAACACGTTTTCGTGTTTTGAAATACATGCAAGGGAATTAGCTAACGTTAGGCTAGGCTACATGCTGCCTATTTCAAAACACTGCGGTGAAAAACAGAGTCCGGTAAACACAAGTTTGTAATTACAATAGTGTATTCTGCCTGTTACTTGACTATTTCGATTATTGAAGTGGTATTTTTATAACGAACATTTACGGAGACAGGTGTGGAGCACTTGTAGTCTCAAACTTAGTAGTACCTGGCGAGCCAGGCCAAGACACGTTAATAACACCCATGGCTCATTGGCTCACCTTTCATGTGGCTCGAAAGTGCAGACTCCCCCATGGTAAAAATCTGCAGGTCCTTTCTGCATATTTTGCACACGGCTACTCTGGGATGTTCTCCTCTTTTTAACCATGAATTATATTTTATAACTCCAAGCCAGAGCTCATTAAAACGACAGCCTCCCGGCATGTTTGCCACACCCACACGCGTGCGTGCTGTTCTCAGATGGCACAGGTAAAAAAAAACACTACACTAATTTTGCGTGAAAGGCGAACGCAATTAGGCTTGCTCGAGTTGCTCCGACTTATTTTATTTCTTTATCTAAAAACCAAACTATTCAGTCTGATAGTGATTTATTATGAAAGTATAAAGTGCAATTACAATTTCAATAACTTTCCAGCACTTTATACACAATTCAAGCACATTTAAAACCTTGAAAACAGCACATTGAAATACAAGCATTTTCAAGGATTTCCATCACCCGTACAAACCCTGGACATCCTGCAAAACCTGGTCCCAGCTTTTACTTGTGAATGTCTCAGAAACCCCTTTATCATCAATGTACATAGATACAACATAAACTCTCTTAACACCCCATATCCCTAGTTTCAGAGTAAAGGTTCATGAAGTCAGTTCTTATATCTACAGCTCATGCATCTCCATTACATGATTTCTCTGAGGATGGGTGGGTTTATCTTTCCATTTGTCTGTTCTCTTTTTTATTTAATTGTTTAACTGTTCGTTTAAAAAAAAACTGGGGGGGGGGGGGGGGAGACAAGCTGTACCTTTTGGAAATTTGTTGATACTTTATACATTTCCAATAAAATATCTTGACATTTCAGTTCTGAAAACATACTGAAATCCTTATACACTGTTCAATAACCTTTTTCTAAATGGTGGCCGTTATTAAATGTTGATTCAATGTCATTTCTATGACCCTTCGGACCAGAATTCAAGGTTGAACCGTTTTAACAAAATTGTCCTCAAATTGACCTGATTTTAGATTCTATTTTTGGTCTCGACTTTTTACCTGGAGCAAACTTTTCAACTGAATGTACATGTTTGACCTTGTAAGGGCTTGTTTATAAACTATTAAAGGGAGAAAGAGTTATTTGATTTATTTCTTTATTGATTTTGTATCCAAAGCGACTTAGATTGTGAACAGCATGCCACCAGGAGGTACATCTGTGGCAGCTAAGGGTCACTGGCCTTGTTCATCAAATAATATCAAGCTTGAGTGTTACACTTGAGTGCATATTAGTATAAGTAGTAAAGACATTATCAAGATGGTAGTAGTACAATATTTTATTTCTTTATTATTTCAGATATTGTTTGAAGAGGTGTTTCTAATCAACAGAAGACTATGAAAATTATCATTGTTGCACTATGAAATTCTTTCTACAAAGTAGGTACAAATGTAATCTTTCATTTTCATACTTCTGAGTTAGTTACTTCTAAGACATCAATTCACACCTTCCCACTTATCTTGACACTTACAATTCATCCATATTATTAGCTAATCATACATTCTAATGAGAATAATTCAAAGTTGGGATCAATTCACTTTTTAATTCAAGATGTAGATTCTATTTAAAATATTGTACAAGTTGTCACGAAAAGGTTTTACTATCCAACCTAATGACATTGATTTCATCAATACTACAGCCATTACTCTGTCAATATACACACAATGATGACAAAATAGTTAGTTACTTGTGCAAAAGGTTGCTCTGCAATTCCCATAAACCCACAAGCAGTTAGATGGTATAAAAACCACTAGATGATAAATTCATATAAAGGGACATCCATTACTTTAATAGAATACCAATGAAGACTGTAACTGAGGGGTACAATTCCCTGACTGTATTACTAGATATGATACTTACTACCACTACCTTTGTACTTAATATTCGGCCACCCAGTACTCGGCATAAATATATTATGATGAACACTGTCACGTAGATGAAACGGATCCAACACAAATGTACGAATTAGAAATAGGTCTTTATTTCTACACAGCGATGGTGTGTAGGGCAAGCACTTAATCAAATCAATCACATTTATGAATGGGAATTAGTATGCACTTTTATGGCAAGAGTATTCGTCGGTATATCAATAGAGAATGTCCAATCTCTGAAGGCGCAAGTGGTACATATACGACCTGGAATAGTTTAAGGAATAACAGCAATGATACTTCAATGATTATAGACTGGATACACTAGGGGGGGTTAATCCGGTCGCTTGTAAGCCGACAGGAGTAGGAAGGGGGGGGGGGGGTAGAATCCGGCTGCCTCATCCGGCCAAGGGTATCCCAGGTGAACCCACTGTAGTGCCGTTCAATGCGCCGGCGATCCTTGGACCGCAGATGAAAGCAGATGGACTCTTTGTGGGCCGGCGTCCTCCGGTCCACGGGGGAGAGACGTGAAGCGACCTCGTCTTGCAGAGCGTCTCCTCACCTTGCGTCCTCTCCAGGGGGGGGGGTTCCAACACACGGCAGTGTCGGGGGTCTTTATCCATGGAATAATCAACGTATACAAAGCATAATCCGTGCCTGGGAAGGCGGGCTGTCGTCGGTAGAATAATCCGGTATACAGGTCCACTCGCTCGTCGGCTCTGGGGCTCCTCGGGTGCAGCTTCACGTGGGGTCAACCACCCTGGATAAGCAGCCAGTTCTCTGCCCGAAACGATGGGGTACTGACTACGGTAGTATTCTCACCGCACGAAGCACTATATATTAACAGACTATTATTAGCTTAATAGACTACGTCCAACTCGCTGATATAGTGCCAAATATGACTATTCAAATATTAATATACACGATGTCTCAATACCGATGGTAGGCGAACTTGGCCTTACTCCCACACGTGGCGTCGCGGGGAGGCTTTACGTCTGTGACTCTATTGGAGGGTAAGAAACTGGACTGAAAAGGAAGTCCTACTTTAGTAGCGCAGTATATATACGCACTATGAACAAATAGTCCCATTAGTGGTGCGGTAGCCAGATTCCTACGCGGAACTAGGACTTGTTCGTACATGTTGAGCGGTACGTTTGAACTGGGTCTGGGGGGTATGGCAGCCTGGCACCAAGGTCTCGACCAATAGTAGAATGGAGACTATTATGGGATGTTCAGTAGGCTAGAATGGATATTCAATGCATATTGTACAAGGAATATACAAGGGATATCAAGGAATATTAGAGAATATACAAATACAATTAAATATATATATATAAATAAATATATATATTCGGTTTAATCTGGCCCTTCACAACAGCCACCCCCTGATTGGTCCCAGACCTAATCAGTTAAACAGAGACAGATTAATCGCGTTGTCTATTTACACATAAGGGTTTGCTGTAGGGGTCAGTCAACTTCACAAAGTCATAGGGTTATAGGGTCATGGTCATCATCGATTGTGTCTGGGAGTCGGGGCAGTTCTATGAGCCTCGCCACGGGACGGGTGTAAGTGCGACCCTGGACAAGCACTTCAGCTGCTCGGACCTTGCCGTCGGCACCGGTGATCACTTTGCTTACGCGGCCGGCCGGCCACATAGCTCTGGGCAGTGATTGATCAATAATCATGACGACTGTTCCTTCTGTCAAATTGTCTCTCTCCTTTACCCACTTCTGGCGGGTCTGTAGAGACGGTAGGTAGTGCAGTAGGAAACTGCTCCAAAACTTGTCGGCTAATACTTGGCTGTACCTCCACATTCGTTGGCCGTTCGCTTCTTCAGGCCGGTACATTGTCTGGGGTAATGCAGGATCTAGCCGCCCCATCAGGAGTGTGTTGGGGGTAACTGGGTCGATATCCGCCACATCACTCGAGACATATCCGAGGGGCTTCGAGTTAAGTACTCCCTCAATCTCCGTGAGGACTGTCATTAGGACTTCTTCCGCCACAGTCTGGGCCCCAAGTACTGCGTACAGGGCTGTCTTTATGGAGCGCACTTCTCGTTCCCAAGTGCCACCGAAGTGGGGTGCGTTTGGGGGGTTGAATTGGAAATCAACCTGTGCTGGAGCGAGGTGGGTCTTAAGTTCTGGGCCCATAGCTTGGAAGCTCTCTCTCAGCTCTCTTTCGCCGCCTTTGAAGTTTGTCCCATGATCGGACAATAGGGTAGACGGTCTTCCTTTCCGTGATGTGAATCTACGGAAGGCCATAAGGAATGAGTCTGTGCTCATGGTCGGGAGAAGCTCGATGTGTATCGCTCTGGTGGTCATGCATTTGAATACAATACCCCACCGCTTCTCGGTTCCTCTTCCTTTCTTTATGTGCAGCGGGCCAAAGCAGTCCATACCCGTTGAGTGGAATGGCTTGTCACCGATTCGGAGGCGACATGGAGGAAGGTCAGCCATCCTTGGTATGCTGGGCTGCGCGCGCCACTTGCGGCAGTCTAGACATGTTCGCTGGAAGCGTCGTACCGCCTCTCTTCCTTGTAGGATCCAGTAACGACGTCTGATTTCCGCGAAGACTCTTTCTGCTCCTGCGTGATGTACATCCTCATCGTATTTCTTTATAATCAGCTCTGTGACCTTGTGTCGGCTGTTCAATACGATCGGGTATTTAATGTCATCCGGTAGATTGGGGGCTCTGCGTAGGCGACCACCCACTCTGATGAGGGTATGAGCGTCGCTCTCGGGGGCCAGATGAATTAATCTGCTGTCGGATGGGACGGGCTTTCCTCCCTGTAGACAGGCCAATTCATCGGGGAACGAGTCTCTCTGGGCTCGCTGCAGTAGAAGCAATTCTGCTTCCTCGTAGTTAGCTGCTGACATTTCAGCGGGGGACTTACACTCCGGGTGGTGCCGCAGGAATGTCCTTTGTTGTGCACTCTCTATGGACGTGCAATCGTCTATGTTAGGGTCGGTGGAGGCTACGGTGCTCAATCCACAGAACACAGACTTCTTATTTTCCACCTCCTCTGGACTTGCTTCCCTCGGGATAGGCATGGGCCACTGTCCTTCCGGGAGTCTTAGGAATGCGGGGCCGTCACTGTAAGCATTGTGACGGGTGAGGTCATCTAGGGGGATCCCCCGGGTGATGACGTCAGCTGGGTTCTGTTTTGTATCAACGTAGCGCCACTCTGTTTCTCCGGTTAACTCTTCGGTTAAGTCTTGAATCTCGGTGACTCTGACTCCCACGAAGACTTTGTACTTGCATGAGTCCGATTTGATCCAGGCGAGTACTGTCGTGGAATCTGACCACAGGATTGTTCTAGACACCGGTATGGTGAGCTCACGTTGGATGAGCGTGGCTAGGTGCGCTCCAGCTAGGGCTGCGCAGAGCTCTAGACGTGGGATAGATTGTTGCTTGCGTGGGGCTATTCTCGAGCGGGCGAGGACAAATGCTGTGTAGATCTCTCCCCCCCTTTCTTGGGCCCGCAAGTAGGCTACTGATCCGTATGCGACCTCTGAGGCGTCACTGAAGACGTGTAAGTCCATTTTACATGTCTCTGGCCTCACCGTGGGTGGGAAGTAGCTTCGGCGCATATTAACGCCTGGGAGTGAGTGGAGCTCCATCTCCCACTCTCTCCAGGTGGATGCAAGATGTGCGGGAATGGGGTCGTCCCAGCCCTGGTCCTTGTCCCACAATGCTCGTACAATCATTTTTGCCCTGGTGGTGTACGGTAGAATACATCCTAGCGGGTCATATTGTCGGGCGAGTGTTGTGTACACACTCCGTCTGGTGGTCGGCGCCGCCGCCGGCCTTCCCTGGTCCGTAGTCAGGGGCTTGTGTCTGTAGTGAAGCGAATCTGTTTTGAATCGCCACACCAATCCCAGGGTCATCTCCTGGGCTTCTCCCGGGATTGTAGCCATCCAGGTCTCGCTGCTGGCTGCCTTGTCCTCGGAGGAGAGGCTGCGCAGTACTTGCGGATCGCTGCTGGCCCACTGCCTGAGATCAAAGCCGCCTTTGATCAATGAGGCGCGGAGTTTAATCAGGAGAGCCTCGGCTTCTTCCTGGGTTGAAAGGCTTTGTAGACAGTTGTCTACGTAGAAGCTGTTCTTTACGCTGTGTCGGACCTCTTCGTCCGCTGCTGGGTCCTCTGCTACATGTTTCTGTAGTGCAAATGTAGCACAGCAGGGGCTGCACGTCGTTCCGAAGGGGAGGACTTCCCATTGGTAGATGGCTGGGTGCTCATCTCCTGGCTTCTCTCTCCATAGGAACCGTAACAGGGGCTTGTCCTCCTCTACTAATCTCACCTGCAGGAACATTCCTTTAATGTCCCCGCTGATGGCCACCTTTTCCTGGCGGAAGCGGAGTAGAACGCCGAGTAGGGAGGGGCCGAGTGTGGGACCGGGCAGTAACTCTTTATTCAGATTTTGGGATCCGATCTGGTAGCTGCAGTTAAATACTATGCGGTCTTTACCGTTGTGATGGACCTTGTGGTGAGGCACGTACCACGATTCAGTGGTCTGGTCAGCCTCTTTAATGTCCATCTTTGTGACGTGTCCCGCTGTGATGAGTTTCTCAATCTCAGCGCGGTATACACTCTCTTGGGCGGGGTTCTTGGCTAAGCGCCGCTCCGTGTTCAGCAGGTACCGTTCTGTGGCGTCTGTCTTGGCGTGGAAAGTAGGCATTCCTTCTCGCCGCAGGAGTGGCGTGGCGTATCTCAACACGCCGTTGACCGGGACTCTCTTGGTCCCTGTCTCGAGGAGGTGAATGGCGTAAATGTCATCTTTAGAGCGAATGTCTTTCTTTCCGTTCTTAAAGGGCATTTGTTCCAAGGTCCATAGCCGCTCTACGTGTTGCAGGAGTGCGGTTTCTCCCTCCGTGACTCGGGAGTGGAGACATCTAGTGGCTGTACTTCGGTTGAGAGATTTGGCGAGCGGGCCTTGGAGAGTCCATCCCAAACGGGTCTCGACTGCTGCAGGACAGCCTCGGGGGCCGGTATGAACCCGGTCTATCGGGACAATGAGGTCTGCATGGTCGGAGCCTATCAACAGGGTCGGCATAGCATTGTCTATGAGCGGGATCGGTAACTTGCGCAGATGTGCATATTTCTCCATCAGCTTGGCGACGGGGTATGTGTACCGCGACAGTCCTATTTCTTGGCTGGTGAAAGCGTCTGTAATCTGGTACCGTCGCTCAGGCTGGCCGCTTGCTGCGATAGAGAATGAGACATTCTCGCCCTTTATCGTCTTAAAATCTCGTCTTATTGTCCGAATTGTCATTTGGGTTTCGCTTCCCCGCAGCCCTAGCTGGGCCGCAGCGGAGGCGAGCAGCAGGGTCTTCTCTGACCCGTCATCGAGGACGGCGTAAGTGTCCAGGACTTTATTCTGGTAGCTTAGTGTCACACGCACTACTTTTAGGAGTACTCGGGCTCCACTGCTGCTGGCGGGATCGATGTACATGACGCTCGCTTTGCTGCTGGATGGTGCGGGTGAAGGGCGCCGTCTGTTACTGTCGTGAAGTATGTCCAGATGGGCTCCATCGCACTTGGTGCACCTTTTCTTTAAGCGGCATTCGGCTGCCATGTGTGAGCGCGCACAGCGAAAACAGCGCTTGTTGGACTTTATCCATTGACTTGCTTCCTCCGCGTTCAGCTTGGGGAAGGAGTCACATTGCGCTAGCCAGTGTTCTTTCTCACAGTAGGGGCACACTATCTTCCACTTCTCCGTTCTGGAGGGGGTACTGTGGCTCCTGCTGCTCGGTACTGACTCCGATTGGTGCATCACAGTCACCGATCTTCTTCCATCATTTAGTCGTCTGGTTCCTTCTCTGGAGCCAGGGGTGCTCCGTCCGAATGTATCTAGCCGTAGGCTGCTGACTTCTCTCGCCAGGAAGTCCGCTAGATCGAGGAGGTTCGGTTCGGGGCCATTCGGGTCTCGGTGGTCTCTCTGTCGCCTAAAACGCTCCTGTCGAGCGGGCGGCAGCTTCTCCAAGATCCTTTCCACATTTGAGTTGGCGTAAAGTTCATGCCTCCCCTTCTCTCTCTGCGCTCCCAACATCCCTACCAGGGACTGCACTCTGATGGACAGGTCGTCCAGTGCTCGATTGTCTATTGCTGGGGGTAAGCGGTCGATGTGTCGGATCTCCTGGATCACGTAATCCCATATGCGCCCATACCTCTGGTCCAATGCTACCAGCGCTGCTGTGTATGGGGTGGTGGAAGTCGCGTAGGCGAGCGCTATATTATGTGCGCGGGGTACCTTTAAGTGCTTCAGTAGGATGGCGTATTTATGGCGTTCATCCAATACATCCGCCAACATGGTCTCCAGACACATGCGGAGTTCTGTATACTGGGCCCGGTTCTCTTGGGTGAAGTCGGGTACCATAGGCGTGCCAATGTATGACGCTGACTGTGGATACATCGGCGAGCGTTGGGGGAGAGGCCTCCTAGGCGCGTCTCCTCCCGCTCCTTGGTATGGGCTGGTACCGGCAGTGTACCATGGCCCGCTTGTCCAGGTGCTGTTCCTCGGTGCGGGTCGTGCGTCGTGCTCACCCGTGTATAGAGTCGGGGGTCTGTAGCGCAGCTCCGCGGGAGTATAGCCTGGGCTGTACCGGACCTCCTGGTCCGGTAGAGTACTGTGCTGTCGTCGGGCGTGGTTCTCCTCCTCTTCCTCTTCGTCTTCAGTTAGGTCATCCAGTGCTTGTAGTCTCTGGTTTAGCCTCTCCACAGGATATGCTGCTCCTTCCCGGTTGCTAGGTCTCGCTTGGACCGGTGGGGGGAGGTGGTCTGTGGGGGGTATAGACCTCGTCTGTTGGTCAAGTTCAGGGTTGTTTACTCGGCTAGGGGATGCCGCCCTGGAGGTGTGTCTAGACGAGTTCCTGGAGCCTCTGGCGGAGGGAGAGGGTGTTGTCCGTCTGATCAGCTGTTCTATTAGTTGCGCTTGCTGTCTGTCGCGCTCTGCGTCCCGTAGAGCACCAGCAGCTGCTCGCTGGCTGTCTGCTCGGTCTCGGGCCACATTCTCTTCTCTCTGAATGCGTCTTATTTCTAGACGTATATGCTCTTCTTCGCTCCGCTGCTGGATCTGCAGTCGGTCGCGTTCAGCAGCGGCGTTCAGGCTGATGAGGAAGGCCTGCTGTAGGGTCCTCTCTGCCTCGCTGGGAGAAGGCGGTTGTATAGGGGAGCCTTCCCTCGGGGTACTCCTTGCGGAGCCTTGGAGCTCTATCTCCACGGTGCTCTCCCCGTCTTCTTCCGTGCCGAGTTCTCTCTCGGTAGCGTTGTATTCCTCCCGGGACTCATCGGGGACTACTTCTTCAGTACTGGCGGGGTGTGAAGTCATGTCTGGTTCCCACTGGTCCCCACCGTGAACTTGGTCAGTTACATTAGAACCCGTAGGGGCCTCTATGGTCGGGGTAGTCTGGGCGTTGGGGTTAGACATACTTTTACTTTCTAGTTTTACCGCGTTTACTGTTAGTAGAAGACTAGGTTGTTGACTGACAGCGTAAGCCTCTAAGTACTGAGGGAGCCGTCGTTCGCGCTGCGGGCGTTGGTTAGGAGGATCGTTTCGTGGAGTGTTCATCATAGGCCATTTCAATATTAATAACACTATATTAATATTACACTAATTACCATCCGGCTCGAAGGACCAATTGTAACTGAGGGGTACAATTCCCTGACTGTATTACTAGATATGATACTTACTACCACTACCTTTGTACTTAATATTCGGCCACCCAGTACTCGGCATAAATATATTATGATGAACACTGTCACGTAGATGAAACGGATCCAACACAAATGTACGAATTAGAAATAGGTCTTTATTTCTACACAGCGATGGTGTGTAGGGCAAGCACTTAATCAAATCAATCACATTTATGAATGGGAATTAGTATGCACTTTTATGGCAAGAGTATTCGTCGGTATATCAATAGAGAATGTCCAATCTCTGAAGGCGCAGGTGGTACATATACGACCTGGAATAGTTTAAGGAATAACAGCAATGATACTTCAATGATTATAGACTGGATACACTAGGGGGGGTTAATCCGGTCGCTTGTAAGCCGACAGGAGTAGGAAGGGGGGGGGGGTAGAATCCGGCTGCCTCATCCGGCCAAGGGTATCCCAGGTGAACCCACTGTAGTGCCGTTCAATGCGCCGGCGATCCTTGGACCGCAGATGAAAGCAGATGGACTCTTTGTGGGCCGGCGTCCTCCGGTCCACGGGGGAGAGACGTGAAGCGACCTCGTCTTGCAGAGCGTCTCCTCACCTTGCGTCCTCTCCAGGGGGGGGGGTTCCAACACACGGCAGTGTCGGGGGTCTTTATCCATGGAATAATCAACGTATACAAAGCATAATCCGTGCCTGGGAAGGCGGGCTGTCGTCGGTAGAATAATCCGGTATACAGGTCCACTCGCTCGTCGGCTCTGGGGCTCCTCGGGTGCAGCTTCACGTGGGGTCAACCACCCTGGATAAGCAGCCAGTTCTCTGCCCGAAACGATGGGGTACTGACTACGGTAGTATTCTCACCGCACGAAGCACTATATATTAACAGACTATTATTAGCTTAATAGACTACGTCCAACTCGACGATATAGTGCCAAATCTGACTATTCAAATATTAATATACACGATGTCTCAATACCGATGGTAGGCGAACTTGGCCTTACTCCCACACGTGGCGTCGCGGGGAGGCTTTACGTCTGTGACTCTATTGGAGGGTAAGAAACTGGACTGAAAAGGAAGTCCTACTTTAGTAGCGCAGTATATATACGCACTATGAACAAATAGTCCCATTAGTGGTGCGGTAGCCAGATTCCTACGCGGAACTAGGACTTGTTCGTACATGTTGAGCGGTACGTTTGAACTGGGTCTGGGGGGTATGGCAGCCTGGCACCAAGGTCTCGACCAATAGTAGAATGGAGACTATTATGGGATGTTCAGTAGGCTAGAATGGATATTCAATGCATATTGTACAAGGAATATACAAGGGATATCAAGGAATATTAGAGAATATACAAATACAATTAAATATATATATATAAATAAATATATATATTCGGTTTAATCTGGCCCTTCACAACAAAGACAATACATGGAACATTACTCTAAAATAAACACTTGTGAAAGTAAAAAAACATGTCCTACTAGGAATTAGGGGTGGGACAATACATCGATCCAGATCGATATATCGATCTATTATCAATAATCAAATAGGATCGATGCAACGTAAAAAGATCGATTCATATTGCGATACTCTTATTTTGAAAATCCGGCGACGGCGACGTCATCGCCCCGCGCCCAGTGTTGTGAAACTCCGTTTAACATCAACAGCAGTAGCGTCTAGAGCAGTGGTTCTCAAACTGTAGTACGCGTACCACTAGTGGTACTTGGTGGTACTGCTGGTGGTACTTGAAAACATTTCCAAAAAAGCTAAAAAAAAAAGATTTTTTTTCTTTTTTTACAGTCAGGCCACTGAACTTTGAAGCAGGCCAGGCCAGTGTTTCTGGTTGAGGCAGCGCGATAGTTAGATAATCTAAGTGGGGAACAACCAGGAGATCACTGTGACAGAGAGTAATGCAGTCTAAACAGTCATACATCTTTAATTCAACTTCAGCCCTGATCATAACCATTTATTTTTAGATTTCTTGTAATGTCAGATAAAAAATGAAATACTCCCACTTTTCTGAAAAGAGTTGGTGTTAAATCTGACATTACAAAAAATCCATCAAAATATGTGTTGCTGCTAATCATTGACACATGCCTAGCCTGTAATAATCCCCCCCAGAAAAATTTACTTTTGAATATGTGTTTTCTTTTCTTTTTTACAATAATTTGTGATGCCCATCACAAACACTGGCATTTAAAGGGTAAAAATTCAAAAATTCCTGCACCAGAATGCAGGAAATTAAGTTTTTGTAACAAAATAATTGTGTGTGTGTGTGTGTGTGTGAGTGAGTGTGAGAGAGAATGACGGACAATTGCTTGCTGTGTGAGAGAGAGAGAGAGTGAGAGAGAGAGAGAGATAGAGAGAGAATTAAGTACATTTGCTGAAATACAGTTGTTCTTAATTTTCTCACTTGCTATGTGAGAATGTTAGTTATTATGTTCTCAATGCCCCTTGCATTGTATGAGTTGTGTGGAAGCGTTTGCTAGTTCTAGTGCTATCCCTTTGTACATTGTGGCTGTGTCTGACAAAAGTTAACAATAAATAATGGTATTAGGAATACATTTGCCTCCTGTGTGAACTGTGCATAGCTGAATAGACTGTATTTTAACGCCGGTCATATGGTGGTACTTGGAGAGCCAGCTACGTTCTCAGGTGGTACTTGGTATAAAAAGTTTGAGAACCACTGGTCTAGAGCGTCACTAGAGCAAGACTAGTGTGCCTATTCTGTGACCCAAAACATGTCCCTGCTGTTTTATTCTGCAACGGGTCCAATGCATCTAACCTGCTTTGCAATCCTCGCCACTCCATTATGCCCACGTCGCGTTAAAGATCGAAGATAACGTTACGTTAGCGTAAGCTAACAAGCTAACCCAGAGCCATAGGCAGAGAGAAGTGGGCACTGGGAAGGAGGGTGCATTCTCGGGATAGCCCCACTAACAGGATCTGGCCGGTACTGCACCTTAATACAGCTCTGACAGTGAATAGGATATTAATATAGAAAAAAAAAAGAAAAACGAACCAAAAACAGTGAACAGGAGGAAAACAATATTGTTTTTCATTTAAATGTCTGGAAGAGCTCAAAAATAAAAATGTCAAATGATATTTCCATTGCCTTTTTTTGTTGTTGATTTAAATGTTACCGATTGTGTTAAATGGGCATCTAATATCGTCTCATATCGATCGCAGGCACCTGAATCGAATCGTATCGTATCGTGGCAGACTGTGTGATATCGGATAATATCGTATCGTTGTCCAAAGAATCGATATCGTATCGTGATGAAACTGGTGATTCCCACCCCTACTAGGAATGTTGACAATATCTGTGACATTAGTTAAATAAATCACTAGTGTCCACATCAAAATATAAGTCCATACTAGAAGCAGTGTGTGTACACCACATGTTTGTTAACACTATGATGACCGGGGACGAGTTAAGACGTCATTCCTAGCCATGCTCATTCTGCCGAAGACGCCGTAACTCGTCTTTGATGTCAATATTTCAAAAATCTGTGAGTGCTGGTCTAGCTTCACGGCTTCTTTTAAAAAAAATCTGTGACCGAAATCATATTTCCCCTCCGGAGCCCTGAGACACACTGCAAAGCTCCACTCAACTCTCTAGCGGTTCAAGAGCGCCATCTGGTGGCCGATCGGCAGATCGCCAACCGGAAATGAGCCTTTGAACCGGTAGTGCTCATCCATATGTGGTCCGGGCACTCGCTATCGTTAGAGAGATTCCGTCTTGACACAGTGAACATCGATCGGTGCAAATAACTCGAAAAAACAACATGATTTGGACATATATACTATTATACAACCTGGAAATGGATCGGGCATTTCTCCATCCCATAATAGAAAAATTCTGTTCCACGCTCATCTGCCAGCGGCGCGAGGAAGCCACGGTAAGATTCAGCGTTATATTCTAACGTGTTCCATATAAACTGCTATGATGAACATATGACCCACTCTGGATGAATCATCTAACGCTGCCCACGGAATTATAAACGATCCCCCGCCCATCCGGTCATCATCAGATGACACGTAGTAACTTCTAGAACCACGTCCAGTTGAAATGTTTTATCTCGCGCCGATTGCTATCAAACTGTATTTCATCATCAATATAATGCATTTGGAGCTATAAATCAAGTTCTGGAGAAAGCTGCAGAAAACGATAAAAACATACTTATACTTTAGACCATATTTTAGTATGAATATGTGAATGAAAACGTTTAACGTTGCTACACCCTGAACAATACATATAGGACATTGAATGGGCCATAATAATGGCAATTTAGCAATAGAATTTAAAAAGTTATAGCCCTGCAAAGAAGGGGAACTTCTCCATAGAGCTGGCGAGGGATGGTAAATTATGAATTTAACCCATGGCGATCAAAGTGTTAACTAGCTAGGCTTTTGGCTGGTCACCCCATACTGAGGTCAGAAAGTTCCTATGATCTCAGTATTTAAAACACTAGAACAGTGTGTTCACTCTTATACCAATGACATATTGTCCCAGGTACATCCACACTGTCTGTCTCACTCCTCAGAGCGACAGAAACACAACTGTTGATGTCAATGACAACTGTGTCTATCCTAGTACTGCTTCTCTCTCACAGAGGCTTCTGTGCAGGTCAAAAGCTCTTGGTAGTAGTTTTTCCAAAAGAACGGTCAAATATTACTACCACTATTATTCTTATGATTGTTGATGGACTGATAGCTGTAATGACGTAGTGAAGCATTTTTAACACTGGGCCCACACATTCATTATGAGTGGAACTCTTCTAACATCTAAGAATGTGCAGGTAAATTGACAGGTTTGACATGTCCCTGAATCTTCTCATGTTTTCTCAAAGATCCTAATCTACTGAATCTCTTATCACACAAACCACAATGATGTGGCTTCTCTCCTGTGTGAAATATCTGGTGTGATTTCAGATGAGACAAACTACTAAAGCTCTTCTCACACTGGTCACAAGAGTAGGGCTTCTCTCCTGTGTGAATTCTCTGGTGAGTTTGCAGATTACTCAATTGCCTAAAGCTCTTCTCACACTGGTCACAAAAGTAGGGCTTCCATCCTCTGTGAATTATCTGGTGATTTTTTAGAGTATACAGTTGACTAAAGCTCTTCTCACACTGGTCACAGGAGTAGGGCTTCTCACCCGTGTGAATTCTCTGGTGTGATTTCAGACAATGCAGTCGACTAAAGCCCTTCTCACACTGGTCGCAGGAGTAGGGCTTCTCTCCTGTGTGAATTCTCTGGTGTAATTTCAGATGCTGTTGACGACTAAAGCTCTTCCCACACTGGTCACAGGAGTAGGGTTTTTCTCCTGTGTGAATTATCTGGTGTGATTTCAGATTAGACAGTTGACTAAAGCTCTTCCCACACTGGTCACAGGAGTAGGGCTTTTCTCCTGTGTGAATTATCTGGTGCAATTTCAGATTTCTCAGTTGCCTAAAGCTCTTCTCACACTGGTCACAAAAGTAGGGCTTCCATCCTGTGTGAATTATCTGGTGATTTTTTAGTGTATACAGTTGACTAAAGCTCTTCTCACACTGGTCACAGGAGTAGGGCTTCTCACCCGTGTGAATTCTCTGGTGTGATTTCAGACAATGCAGTCGACTAAAGCCCTTCTCACACTGGTCGCAGGAGTAGGGCTTCTCTCCTGTGTGAATTCTCTGGTGTAATTTCAGATTCTGTTGACGACCAAAGCTCTTCCCACACTGGTCACAGGAGTAGGGTTTTTCTCCTGTGTGAATTATCTGGTGTGATTTCAGATTAGACAGTTTACTAAAGCTCTTCCCACACTGGTCACAGGAGTAGGGCTTTTCTCCTGTGTGAATTATCTGGTGCAATTTCAGATTTTCTCCCCGACTAAAGCTCTTCCCACACTGGTCACAGGAATAGGGCTTCTCTCCTGTGTGAATTCTCTGGTGTGATTTCAGACTAGACAATTGACTAAAGCTCTTCCCACACTGGTCACAGGAATAGGGCTTCTCTCCTGTGTGAATGCGCTGGTGTTTATTGAGATTCATCTTTGAACTGAAGCTTTTTCCACACTGGTCACAGCAGAGACCTTTTCTTCCATCCAAGCCTCTTGGTTTCTTCCCAGGCCTGACAGGACCGGTATCTGGATGGAGATAGTGATGGAGAAGAGTGTCAGAGGAAGGAGAGATTTGGTGATTTTATTCAGCTTTAATTTCCATGTAAGAGGTTTATAATGGTATGTAGCTGGGTTTTATCGTTTAAGAACACTGTAGTCCAGAGTGGTCTACAGTTATATAGCATACTTGGCTATCGCGTCTCGCTCTGCCAATGAGATATCCTCTTATCTCCACGCACATATTGTGCACACGAAACAGACAAATGCACCCACTTGCATGTGACCAATCCACTCCCATGCGTCTCCCTATATGACGCCAGAAATGGTCACGCTCCACCTTCCTCATTTCGTTTCCAACACGGAAGTAGCAGTGCCCTCCGTGAACTAGTTGTTATGAAACGCAGGGAGAACAACACAGAAGTAGCAGTGCACTCCGTGAACTAGTTGTTATGAAACGCAGGGAGAAATTACACAATGTTGGGTATTCGCCAGAAGTTCACCAGCCCCCGGAACCTTCTCGGCACATCCTAACAGCGCAACGGGCCTGTCCTGGGTTTTCTTCGTCTCGTGACAGCGGACCGAGGGACGTCGAGCGGTCAAGCTAAGTCATGGACAGGTAGGGCCTGCGCTATCAGGCATTGATACTAGCATGAGTAATACTGCTCGTTGTCCCGTGAGACAACAGAGTGATGTATTGGCGCGGGAAAACATGGTCGTCATGACTCTTTTTTGGGTGTTTTTCCAAGTATCCTAGAGCGCACGGCTAATGCTAAAGCTACAATGTTGGGACGCCGTTCCCATGTTCCCCGCCGTGGGCCACTCTTCCCTCCTCTTAACCGTTTCATTGCTGAAGGTCAATCGGTGTCTAATGTGTTTTTTTTTGCTGAGGCTTATTTACCCTTTATACGGGTGGATGAGCTGACGACAGGGCACAAGGCAGGTGTGCCGTGGTTAGAGGGCCAGGTAGCATCAGTCCTTTGCCCTGGCATGGTTGAATGGTATCCCACCCGGAAGCTGACGCCAGAGGGCGAGTCGGCCCGGTAGGTGGCTGATGAAGCTTATACCGCTGCAGGACAAAATTTAGCGGCGACCAATAACATTGCTCATTTGGCTGCTTTTCTGTCCACAATGGTGTCGGGTAGTGGGGCCTTAGGGCCAGCCGACGTCAAAAATATCACATGTTTTTGAGGCTATACAGCTTTTGACCCAGCCGCAAGCTATAACCGCAGGGAGGGCTAGGATGCTGTCAATGCTTGTGCACAGACATCATTGGTTGGAGCAGTCTCCCCTTGAGGAGAGAAGGCTTCCCCTCCTCAGGGCTCCCCTCTCCGCAGAGGGACTTTTTGGTCTGTCTGCAGGGGCGCGGGCGGTATTTGACCTAGGCCCCACATCGCGCAGCCAGAGGTGAGGGCACGGACCAGCGGCCATGTTTCCCCCGCCTGAGGTACCCTGGGCACAAACGCGGGCGGTATTTGACCTAGACCCCACACCGCGCAGCCAGAGGTGAGGGCACGGACCAGCGGCCATGTTTCCCCCGCCTGAGGTACCCTGGGCACAAACGCGGGCGGTATTTGACCTAGACCCCACACCGCGCAGCCAGAGGTGAGGGCACGGACCAGCGGCCATGTTTCCCCCGCCTGAGGTACCCTGGGCACAAACGCGGGCGGTATTTGACTTAGACCCCACACCGCGCAGCCAGAGGTGAGGGCACGGACCAGCGGCCATGTTTCCCCCGCCTGAGGTACCCTGGGCACAAACGCGGGCGGTATTTGACCTAGACCCCACACCGCGCAGCCAGAGGTGAGGGCACGGACCAGCGGCCATGGTTCCCCCGCCTGAGGTACCCTGGGCACAAAGTAAACCGGTGATCACAAGGCCGACAGCCTCGGCGGCCGAGGGATCGGCTACATTAGATGAGCACGCCCTAAAAAAACATCAGTCTAGCTGTGTCTAGCACGCTCTCCGGTCACTTTCAGTGAAGCGCTAGCGGCGCCACGTTTTGCTTCTCATGGGGACAGGGGCTGACACCCAGTTGCTAGCTAGGCCTGGATCTGCCTGTGAGAATGCTGTGCTGTCAAGCGGCTCCCACGCCACACGTTCTGCGTCTGTGTTTGGTTGAGCCTGGTGTTGTGTCTCGACGGAAAAGGTCGTCAGCGGGGTAACTCGAGTCCCAGGAGGTCGCATCGTGAGTTCCCCCAGCCCTGCCCTCGCCAGGCCTGGTATCACGTTAGTGCATCCCCCGACCGGAAGACCGGCGGTGGTCAGTCAGGCACACGTGGTTTGGGTGGTAGTAATATCACTACAGGGCTACGGTGTGTAGGAACCCACCCTATCGGGCAGTGTGGGGACCACACACCTTGCATGTCCAGCTGCAGAGCAGGCTATCCTCAGCAGTCCATGCCGGGAAGATGCTCAGTGGGGGAGCTTATATCACCAAGTGTGATGGCTGCTCTCCCCGTATCAGACCGGCCCTTTCTGTCGGGGTCCCCCCTTGGGTGCGATTGCCTCGTTGGTAGAGTCAGGGTGCGATATCCCGGCTCCGCGAGACGCCCTGCTCACGCGGTTGGCGAGTCCAGGGTTGGCAAGGCACAACGGGTGGGACCGGGCCTCCCATCTTCGGTTCCTGGCGGACCAGCGCCAGTTGGCGGCGGGTGTGCTTTGGGATTATCATCACGTATGGCTACAGCAATGCCATATGTCGAGGTGGATGGAGAGAACGCTGAGGCAGGGGCTTGTGTTGCAGCTTGCACAACCCCACCCTCCGTTTTTGGGTTTGGTAGACCCTTTTGTCAGGGTCGCCAGCAGTGACAGCTCTGGCCGAAGAGATCCAATGCTCTGGCCGAAGAGATCCAATCTCTGTTGGCGAAGCAGGCCATCGTCGTGGTCCCAAAAGAGGACGCGATGCGTGGCGTTGACTCCCGGTATTTTCTGGTGCCCAAGAAATCGGGAAGTGTCAGACCTATTCTGGATCTGTCCGTGTTCAAACGGCTGATTGTGGCGAGACGGTTCAGGATGTTGACCGTCAAACACCTGCTAGGTGCTGTCAGAGTGGGAGACTGGTTCACCTCCATAGACCTGAAGGATGCGTACTTTCACGTCCCGATCTTCCCTCCTCACAGGAAATTCCTTTGCTTCCTCTTTCATGGTGTAGCGTACGAATACCAGAGGCTGCCATTCGGCTACTCTCTGGCCCCTCGCACATTCACCAAGTGCGTGGAGACCGCGCTGGAGCCTCTGCGTCGTCAGGGGATACGAATTATATTCTACCTGGATGACATTCTGCTCCTCAGCCGGTCAGAGGAGATCGCCAGGTCTCATACCAGGCTGGTGGTGGAATTCCTCACCAGTCTAGGTTTTGCTGTAAACTGGGAGAAGAGTACTCCTCTTCCCAGTCAACAGGTGGAGTACTTGGGCTTGGTTCTAAGCTCAAGACCCATGAGGGCAACCCTCTCAGAGCGACAGCGAGAGGATATTCTCAACGCGCTCAGGCGGTTCAGTCCTGGCAGGACGGTTACGGCGCTGTCCGTGATGCGCCTGCTCTGTATGATGGCATCTGCTCAACCTGTGGTCCCTCTTGGCCTCCTCTTCATGAGGAGGATACAGCGGTGGTTTTTCAGTATGAAAATAGACTCGGTGAGTGGCAAGTGGAAGCGACTGAAGGTTCCCGTGTCAGTACTGGGGGATCTCGACCACTGGGGGAGGCCTGGTGCCCTCACCAGCGGGATCTCCATGGGCAGCAGGCTATCACACGTCACGGTCTTCACCGACGCGTGTCGGGCCAACGCAGTAGGGGGCAGCTGGAATTGAGGGCAGTCCTTCTGGTCCTCAAGCAGTTCGGCCACCTGGTGGTGGGCGAGCATGTGTTGGTCAGGATGGACAACACGACGGCAGCGTCGTATATCAACAGACAGGGAGGAGTACGCTCCCTCCGTCTGCACCGGGCGGCGGTCGAGCTCTGGCTATGGGCGTCTCTCAATCTGCGCAGCCTGAGGGCACTCCACATCCCTGGCAGGGAGAATGTGGGTGCAGATGTGATGTCGCGGGCGGTCCTCATCCCGACGAGTGGGGACTACATCCAGACAGTCAGGCAGGTCTGAGATCGATTCGGGGAGGCCACGGTGGACCCGTTTGCGAGCAGACAGTTTCACCAGTGCCCCTTATGGTTCTCGGTCAGTCGGAAGGACAATCCCCGTCTGGGGGCGGATGCCTTCTCGATGCATCCGTGGCCGCCCGGGATTCTGTACGCGTCCCCCCCCATACACCCGATAGCCCAGCTGTTGGAGCGGGTACGTCGGGAGCGCAGGACTTTGATCCTGATCGCGCCGGACCGGGGGCCTATTCCATGGTCGCCGCGGGCCCTCTCTCAGGCACACGGATCGCTGTGTCTATTCCCCTTTCTGGGGCAGCCATTGAAGGTTTGGCTGCTGAAAGGGTGAGTCTGGAGGGGATGGGTCTTAACCCTACTGTGGTTGACACCATCCGGAACGCGCGCGCTCCGTCCACTATCGCGGTTTACGCAGGCAAGTGGCGTGCTTTTCAAGAGTGGTGTGAGGTTGGGGGCCTGGACCCGGTGTCCTGCCCCCAACCGTCATTTGGTGGGCTAGCAGGGGTGTGTGGGTTTGGGACACGGAGTGTTGTGTCACACGTGGTCCCGCCTGTGCTGTGCGTTCAGGGATACCCCCTTCCTCCCTGGCTGGGGCTTACGGGTCCTCAGGGGGTACACTTGTCGGGCCACGCGTCTGCTCTGCCCCATATCTCATTGGCAGAGAGAGACGCGATAGCCAAGTATGCTATAATAACGAATAACGATTTTGAGTATCTACCGATACCGATTTTTCCCGATCCGATCAAAAAAATAAATTCAAAAAAAGTTTAATATATATATTAGAGCTGGGCATAGATTACATTTTTTAATCTAGATTAATCTACCTGCAATCCTGGAATTAATCTAGATTAATCTAGATTAAAATGGCTCAAAAAAAAAAGTGTCTGCCAAATGCATTCAAAATGTGTGTTCTACCCAAATAATGACCGGAGGAGGAGATTTATCCTCTCTTCATCTGAGGAGTCACTAGCTGTTCTATCTCCTTGTTCAACAGCATGAACAGGTCTCTTCTTTTTGTAATTTCCAGTGTTTCTTTTAAAACCAGATTTATCGTAATTGTCTGTGCCCTTCCTTTGATGCCATTAACATTGTTACACTGATATTGACAGCTCTCTCCAGTGTCAAATCACTCTGTCAGTAGTTTCTTCTGTGCACCTTCATTTCTTAATCCACACACAAACCTGTCTCTCAATGTGTCTTTTAGTGAATCTCTGAATTCACAATGCTGCTGACTGGTTGCTCACACACAGACTGCTGCAGAAGCAGGTTTCTCAACAAATTCAGTGCAAGCTCAGTGTAACAGTTCCATGAATGAAGAGAACACTGAACAGCTACTACAGTCTCAGGTCCACATCCAAGAGAACACTGAACAGCTACTACAGTCTCAGGTCCACCTCCAAGAGAACAATGAACAGCTACTACAGTCTCAGGTCCACCTCCAAGAGAACACCGAACAGCTACTACAGTCTCAGGTCCACATGCAAGAGAACACCGAACAGCTACTACAGTCTCAGGTCCACATCCAAGAGAACACTGAACAGCTACAGTCTCAGGTCCATATCCAAGAGAACACTGAACAGCTACAGTCTCAGGTCCACATCCAAGAGAACACTGAACAGCTACTACAGTCTCAGGTCCACCTCCAAGAGAACACTGAACAGCTACTGTCTCAGGTCCACATCCAAGAGAACACTGAACAGCTACTACAGTCTCAGGCCCACCTCCAAGAGAACACTGAACAGCTACTACAGTCGGAGTACAGCTCAATACACACAATTGTTAAGGAGATGCAGACCAGAGAAAGACGTTTGTCTTGTTTACATCAGGGTCTCCCATTTTCATTTCATTCATATTGCTCCACATTGTCATCAAACGGTCCAATATTTCCAATAACCCAAGCCATTTCTGTTGTAAACACTCACGATAGTCCAGTCGATCCTTCCTTTAGTGTGTAAAGTGGATTTCCTCCTCTTGTAGATGTTTTCAAGTGCCGCCCGAGTCACGTGAGCTAACATGCTAACATCAGGGTCTCCCATTTTCATTTCATATTGCTCCAGATTGTCATCAAACGGTCCAATATTTCCAATAACCCAAGCCATTTCTGTTGTAAACACTCACGATAGTCCAGTCGATCCTTCCTTTAGTGTGTAAAGTGGATTTCCTCCTCTTGTAGATGTTTCCCAGTGCCACCCGAGTAACGTGAGCTAACATGCTAACTCGCGTCGTTAATAATGTAAACAAAGCTTGCAACGGACTTCTTTTTTCTTGCATTGTGCAGATTCAGACGTCCTCATCGCCGAATTGTGTTATATCCTGAGGACTTCTTAACCTCACCTGTATAACAATGATTACCGGACCACTACTTTAGTTTAACACATTATTCTGACTACAGCTCCGGTAGTGCAATCACTTCCTGGTACCACAGCTGGGAACTACGGCAAGTATTTAAGGACAATACAGACCCAACGTTGTGAAAAAGATTAACGGCGTCAATTATATTATCGCGCGATACTAGTCTCGCGATAACGCAGCACGTTAACGCCGTTAACGGCCCAGCTCTAATATATATATATTTTTTTTTATCCCATTTTCTCACATTACATTCACCCTGAATGTTGACGTTATCCAGGTGAAAAGTTAACTTCATTCAAGCGAGGCATTGCAATCCTTGACATAAATCATTTGATGTATAATTAAATCAAAGGAAATGCGTTTGGGTCCGAGTGTGGCTGGTCTGCCGTTCTGCAGCTGGATACTATTGGTTTGTTTTGGCAAAATTCTTCTGCTCTGTGTGACAATAAATAAATGAATGATGATATGCAATTTAAAACCAAACTAAGGCCTCAGTATGAGTTTAAGACGTGAACATGGTCATGTTTGTTAAAAAAAAAAAAAAAAAAAAATCTATCCCGATCTTCGGAAAATCACGTGATCGGCCCCGATCCCGATCACGTGATCAGATTGGGACATCCCTAATTATAAATGTCTTTTTTCAGTGTCTAGCATTGTATTATAGTAATAGGAGTTAGTATCAATGGTCTCATTCCCGAACGAAGTTACGACAAAATATTTCGTCTTAGCCAGATTTCGGCCTATTTAAGACATATTAGGGCTGGGAGTGGGAGTCCCCAAAACTTTCCTGAGATCTTATTTGATCGTGGCTGAGAGCAGATTTAAGAGTGCTGAGGAGCACACTTAAATATGCTCTCAGCCCACGATCAAATCTCATGATTGATTGACTAATTTAAAATGTTATTATAACTTGACAGACTGTGTTCTCATAGTGATTCCTTCATGTTAACGCTACAGGCCTCCTTGGAATTAATTACTTAATCATAATTAAAATAAATATGACAATATTTGTACGATAAGAAATTACGCATTTGATTTCGGAAAAATAAATAATATGGATTCATCTGATCACAGGGCAGCTGGATTAACCATATCTGAACCAGCTATTTTGGACAAATGTATAATTACTTTAATTACTCAGATATTCAAACAATTATGCAATTATTGTGAAATGATTGAAAATAATAATAATTTAATGCCTTCTGTGGAATTTGTATTTCTTATTTGTTACACATCTGTTTTAATGATTAATTATATACATTTGAAAGAATGCAGGTCAACATGCAATGTATCCCATTGATGGTATACAATAGGACAGACCTTTGTTTGATTGATTGATAACTTTATTAACAGATTGCAGAATGGGTACAGTACAGTACAGCTCAATTACATAAGGGGATGCAGACCAGAGAAAGAATTTCGTCTCGTTTACATCAGGGTCCCACATTTTCAATTCATCATAACATATATGACACACACGACACAGATAGACAGTACTGCTACATCTATACATTTATGACATACCAGATTTGCAAATACAGTACTGTTTGTGATACAAAAAGAGTCCAGAAAAGAGAGTACATTTGACGTAGAAACTGTTGGAGGAGGTTGGGTAGGAGGTGTGGGTGAGGGATAGACTTACACTGTACAAGCAAAACTGTACATTGGAATATTGACAAAACCATACTTGGTAATTTACTGTACATTGGAGAGAGTTGATATAGCTATAAACCTGCATTCCTTCGAATATATCATTAATCAATTAAACTTATATTGAAATACACTATATAGCCTATACACCAACACTGAAATGACAGTGGATAAATAAATAAGAACTAAAGCTAATCGGTGGAAATAGACTGCATTAATATTCCATAACAAGTCTTGTGTGCGCCTACGAATGAACAGTAAGCCATACTGCGTTCATTCATTACGCCCGCCGGCCCGTAGGCTATATATATTATATGTCATTCATTCATTCATATACAGTACTGCGCGCATGTGTGTGCGCGCTGCGGCAGATGTGTGCCGCAAGCTGTATATGATGCCAATACATTAATCTAATCTAGTTTTGATGGGCGCAAGCGTGATTATGAAACCTAGCCGCATTTCTCGGAGATGCTCTCTGATTGGCACTGACTGACGCTAGGTTTCGTAATCACGCGGCTCTCAAAGCACGTCTTCCGCCATTCCATTTCACACAGCTGCGTCATCAGTTGCCTTATAAGGAGCTATGGAGGAGTTGTTTTGTATGCAAATGAGCTGAACGGGAACACGCTTTAGAGTTTAAGACAGAATGCCATTCTCCAAGCAGATATCGGATAATATAATTTGTGCGACCTTTTCAGCCACTTAAGACATATTACCAGCACGTTCAGGACTCAGAGTGTACTTGTCATAGATTATGTCTCAGTGGTTCCAAGATAAATCTTCCAGAATATATCTTTGAAAAAATTTCAGGAATGAGACCCAATGTGTCTGTCTCTCTAAATACCATATTGGCGGATTGCCGTCATTCAGGTCATTCATTTCCTGCTCCATTTAATCAGGTCGTTCTGATTTGACTCGCATCGTGACGTCACGTGGCGAGGATGGAGCGGATAGTGATCCGATTGGCTCTGTGGTTGTAGCGCACCAAACAGGGTTTGAGAGCGAGCAAGAGAGGGAGAGAGAAAGAGAAGGGGACCTGCTAATCTCACACACGCAGTTGTGTTTACACAGTGGTCCGTGTCTCTCTCTCTCTGTCTGCCACTCGCAGACTGTGTGGATGACTGTCACTGAAAGTGCTTATGGGCGGAGCCCAGCCAATAACAGGCTGAAATCCTGAGGCTGGAAAATGATGCTTTTGAGTACTCTATTAGAAATATAAAACAATAATTTTCTTTTTTAAATAAACCTTACAGATGTCTTCCATAGACTCACAGGAATTGTGTAAAGTTGCCCAAATAGTGCTAGGAATAGCAATGCATGTCCCCTTTATGGCTATGGTTAAGGTCGGTTTAAATTTAGTCCGGGACTAAAGCCCCTTTAGTCTCAGGTTATGACAGATTTAAGTGTCACCTTATGGATCAAACATCTGCAACGATATATACAGGGAACAAATTTTACTTTTTGGCTTACCAGCCAAGGTAGATTTAAAGAACTACCAGCCAGGCTATTTCTACCAGCCAAAAATGATAATAGCTTTTTAGTAGGGATGTCCGATATTATCGGCCGATATCGGCATTAAAATGTGATATAAGAAAATATCGGTATCGGTTTTCAAAAAAAATATATTATATATATACATATATAATAATTTTTTTTTTTTTTTTTACATTTCTATAACCTTTATTTACCCAGGCAAGCAAGTAAGAACTAATTCTGATTTTATTTATTGTCAAAAGTATGCATAATGTTGTGTTAATTCCACAAGAGATATATAGGGATGCACCAAAATTTCGGCACCGAAAGTTTGCACAAGGTCCTTGAAGTGCTTGATTTTTGAAAAAGAAAAGTCAAAGCCTGGAATTCCTTGAAAACAGCCCATTTTTTACAAGGTGCTTAAAAAGGCCTTGAAATTCAAATGAACCATTCACATTGGAAGTTTAGTTCATCCATGATAATTGTTCTGAATCAAGAATTTTTTATTTTAAGTGTAACCAATTGTCGGAAATTGGTTTTAACAATTTCAGAGCTGGCCGCGTTTTCCTTTTTACCCCCTTGAATGCCCATCATCCACTTCAATGTTAGCGTTAATATCGCCTAATCTATGTTTTAAATTATGGCTATGTGTCTAATCTGCCCGTCGCTTATCAATGACTCATTTTCCAGTCAACATTTTCGAAGCGGATTGTTTTTTTATCTGTTAATTTCCGTTTTATAGCATCTTGAAAAGCCCTCGTTTAAGGAAAATACAAATATTCCATAATAAACGGAATATTCTAGAATACACAAAAAAACACAAATTTGTTGGCCTATTTATGAATCGTTTTCAAATAAACGCTAGATTATCGATAGTATATGTGTACGTATGCACGCTATATAGGCAATCTGATATCTGATCTGATATATTTCCTGATTGCTCGCACAGCCAAATCACATATAGGGGAAAAGCTTATATCTCCGTGAAAACAGGTCTGATTATCCTAAGACTGGTAAAATAGATTCCTTACCCGAGATCAGATGGTATCCAAAAAGATTATTCCAATTCCTGATCGCCATTCCAAAAATCGATCCTTTTATTGATCCAATGCTATACTGTAAACACATATTCCACGCTGTTCTGATGCTACACAATGAATCCGATCGGCTCGGGGTACATGCGTGAGAAGTAAAATGTGGATTCCGGATTTTTTTTCCCCCTCATCCATTTTCATTGAGTCCATTCCAAAAGGGTGCATTACCATCTGGGAGACGATAGGGGGCGCTTTTCACATCTGAGCTCCTGATGGGGCTGGTTTCCCAACGGTAGACTCGGTTGATGAAATATGAATTCAGATCGCTAATAAAAAAATAAAACGATATTTGTCGTCGTGGGCATTCAGGGGGCGGGCTGATAACACGTGTTATGTCGTCCGTGGCATCCAAAGTGTTAAGCAATAAATAGTGGATGAGATTTTTCTTTCTATAAAAAACTGCATTTAAAAGTGAATTGTATCCTTTTAAATGCCCTTTTAAAAAGTAGTTGAATTTCATTTTGCAATGTCTGTGGGAACCCTGCATAGTGTACAAGAAGAAGGACTTGTTAAACAGCAGTTGGTCTAAAGCTAGATCTGATGTGTTTTGAACGATTCACCTTGTTATTTACGGGACTCCTTATTTTCACACCGGTTTGCCCCGGGGTGGGGGTTGTTTATAAACCCTTACCCTAACCTTTACGTTGCTGAAGACCTCACTCCTAACCTCAAATAGAGATCACATTTTACATTTAGCTGATGCTTTTATCCAAAGCAACTTACAGGTTCTGTATGACAAGTCAGCAGGAAGTGTACCGACTCTTTCAGCTGAATTAAAGAAAATGTTTATTTAAAATAGACACCACAACCACATTGGAGTGGACAGACCAGATGCGCCGTTTTGCGTGTTTATAGCACAAGTGCTATTTCCCTCTCTATCTCTCTCTCCACCACACACAGACCCTCACACACAGACCCTCTCTTAGGGCTGGGCGATATGGCAAAAAATGATATCGCGATAACGATATGATAATGTTATCATATGACTCGATATAGATAATTATCGAAATTGTTATAAGTTATAAAAAAAAATTAAATTAAAAAACAGATGTGTTTATTCTGCATGTTTATTTTGCAGCAATTCTTTGCACATGTGACTCGTGACTGGAGTCTAGCTCTGCTAGCACACATGTGCACAAGCCTACTGTGTACAGACGGTTTCAAACTGTATTTTAAATTAGAAAGCAAACAAAATAAATGGACAAGAGAAAAAGAAATCTCAATTTGGTCAGTATTGTCATTTGGACAAGCAAAGCCATTACTTTAAGTTGCAGGCAAGAAAGACAAGTCTGTCCACTGTCTCTGGTTTTAAAATGGCCCTGTTGCAGTTCACAAAAAAAAGGGGGGGGGGGGGGGGGGGAAATCGCAATTTTTTTCTCTCGATATATTTTTTTTCTTCTCGATATAGATTATTAAAATATATCACGATAATTACCGTTATCGTTATATCGCCCAGCCCTACCCTCCCTCACCCCGGTGACTCAATACGTGGGAAAAGACCACTTACTTTTCTCGTCATCAGCACGAACTAAGGAAGCCGCTCTTAACAGAACATCCAGCGGCGTCTCCATGCTGGGCTCCCCCTGACTGGGCTCCATGTGACTAGGTTCCCTGTGACTGGGCAGAAACATGGACAGATGGAGAAAGTAAATGCTTTTATTCCAAAACACCAATATATATATATATATCAGCGTTTCCGTTAGCCGGTAATTACCGGTATTTGACCGGCAAAATATGTTGAAGTCCGAATATTTTAATATCTCCGGTCTTAATGTCCGGTGAAAATAATTCCTCTAAGCACAATTTTATTATTTGAATTGTATTAAAATCGGCTAAAATTAAATAGCCTATGCGATGAACGAAACAATAATTCCATTTTCAGTTTCATTGTTGCTTCACTCTGATAGGATGGCGCCGCGCAAATGTGAAACTTAACTTTTTTTTTTTTTGAGCCTGCACGCTCTGGCCACCATAACGACAAACAGGTACACGAGGAAGAGAGAGAGATGGCGAAACAAGCTAAGCTTAGTAAATATTTCACAAAACCAAGCACAAGCAGGTCTAATAATGACGAAGATGAACCTTCTGAACTTGAAGTCACAGAGACCGCTGACGCTGATGCCGTGGTGGCTCCTCCCGCGGAAAAGAAACTAAAATGACGAGCGTTCAGGCCCGAGTGGAAAGTAAAATTCTCGTGGCTGAGCAATTACATTATTTCCCAAAATTGTGCAGCCCTAATCCCCACTATAAATAAATATCATTTTACTTTTGGAAAACGCATTTGTATTATTTCTTACCTACTGGGACCCGTGCTTAAAGCACTTACTGGACAGACTGGCTTCATAACAGCCCGGTCCAGGTATTTTGTATCAAGTCATCAGACCTTTGCTGAGAGCTGCCCAGGTGAAGCAAGACACCAGCCTTCTTTTGCATATTCAAGACAAAGACTGTGTGGCCTTGGAGGTGCGATATCACAAAACCTTGTAACGTTAGTTAGCTATCGTGGTATCAGCAGGCTGTGACTAGGGCTGACCTTCGAAGCTTTTTTTGGCAATCGAAGCTTTGGGAACAAGCTTTGATTTTAATTCGAAGCTTCGAGAGAGGAGAAAAAAAATTATAAATCTTTTTTTTTTGTATCTTAGGCCTAACAAAATTAATAGTTGGTTTCAGGTTGGTTGTCAGTTTGGCCATGGGTAGGTAGGGAATTTATTTTATTTTATTTTTTTATTTTATTCTTTCCCACGGCGACTATGGATAGGGAATTTCTTTATTTAATTAAAATGTTCACAACAACATGGATGCATGTACTCTGCCAGCATGTTTAATATCCATAATACTAAATGTTTGACTAAGATTTCTATGAAACTTTATTAAAAAAAAAAAAAAAAAAAAAAAAAATTATAATTTTTTCTAAAAACCCATAAAATATATTGGGTCGCACCTAAATCGGCAGGGTCGGTCGGCAACCTGAAACCAACTATTAATTTTGTTAGGCCTTATGTTGTGGGACTTGTACAGCACTTGGTAAACGTTGTTGTTTTTAAATGTGCTCTATAAATAAAGTGGATTGGATTAATTAATTAAGTAGCCCCTTTCGTGACTGTGACGCAGTCAACAAGGTTTCACTCTGCTGCGCTGCCTGGGTGCAGTGGGGCTGCTCTCATAGCCAACGACATGACATTACATAATTATGTTGCAACCTTCGTCTATCAAGCAAACAATTATATTATATTTAATTTATCATTTATAATTATATCAGACAATGCACCTACAAAAGCAGATGATTACAATTAAATTAGCCAGCTTGGTAACACAGTCATAGCAGCATAGGCATAGCCTTAATGTTTTGTGTGGCGTCGCCGTTGTGTACAACGATACTTACGTTTTTTATGTGATTTGACAAAGTTGTTGTAGAGTTGTGATATGCCATTTTCTTCTGGCATATCTGCCACTCTGCTTTTTGGGCATTGTCTTTGCATATTTTAAAGTGTAACCACACGTCTGATGACTTCTTTGTCGACATACGATACTTTGTTGATTATACGATGAATTGGAAATGGGGGACCCTGGTGGAAACAAGACGAAAGTCTTTCTCTGGTCTGCATCCCCTTAACAATTGTATGTATTGAGCTGTACTGCACTGTACCCATTCTGCAATCTGTTAATAAAGTTTTCATTCATTCATTCACATGTCTGGTGCACATGTCCTTGTTGTTTTCAACACAGATAATCTCCACGTGCTTGTTGTAGAGAGGTGGAGTCGAGGCGCCGCTTACTTTCGTTTCATTGGAATGGAGGCGGGAAGGCGCCGCTTTCTTTCATTTCATTGGAATGGAGGCGCAAGATTTTGGAGGTAAAACTAAAAAAAAATATTAAACTTCGATTTTTTTTTTTATGTTCGAAGCTCGTGCCATCGAACGAAGCTTCGAAGTATTTAAGACAGCCCTAGCTGTGACGTGTAGCTAGCTAGCCGGCATGATGCGTGTGCAGTGCTTGCCCCACAGTTCTGAGAAGAGGAACTGGACATTTTACTCGTTGCCGAAACTCCTCTACATGCCCCAATTTAAAATGCTTCACGACAGTAGACATTGCTAACGTCTAGTACGTTTTGCGGGTAACGTTAACGGGTAACAGAGTCTATTCTCTTCGGTTCAAATAACAAACTCAGCAAGGCCGACGGCTTCTCAGTTACAGTGGGTGACAATATTGTCACAAGGAAAGAAGAACTTACATACCTAGGTCTAGGTTCCATCCTAGAGGCAAATCTTTCCTGTGACAAAATGGCATCCAATGTAATAAAAAAAAAGTCAACCAACAAACTAGATTCTTGTACCGGATCTCCTCTCTGGTAAACAAGAATACATTGAGGCCTAACAAAATGAATTGTTTGGTTCCTGTTGGTTGTCAGTTAAGGCCATGGGTAGGTAGGGAATTTATTTTATTTTTCCCACTGCGACTATGGATAGGGAATTTCTTTATTTAATTAAAATGTTCACGACAACATGGATGCATATACTCTGCCAGCATGTTTAATATCCATAATACTAAAGGTTTGACTAAGATTTTTATGAAACTTTATTGTTGTCGCACCTAGGGCTGGGCGATAGACAAAAAAAAAAGTATCAAACCAAGATTAATGTCCCTATTGGGATTGAAGTGCAAAACTAACTTTCACCAATCTTCACTTAATTTTTTTTTTATAATATTATATATATATATACAAAATAAAAGGTTACTCTTGATCAAACAAAGATGAATGTCCCTATTGGGATTAATAGTGCAATAACTTGCTTTTTCACTAATAATAAAATAAAAGATGCCTCTTGATCATCAAACAAGAATGAATTTCCCTATTGGGATTAATAAAGTGCAAATCTAACTTTCACCAAACATCACTTTTTGTTAAATAAAAGCTGACTATTAAAAAAAAATTAAAGAAATGAAATGAAAATCGTCCTAAATCATTAATTCGAATTAATCTAAATATCGATTAATCGCCCAGCCCTAGTCGCACCTAAATCGGCAGGGTCGGTCGGCAACCGGAACCAAACCATTTATTTTGATAAGACTGAAGACTCTGGCAGGAGCACTCATTCAAGGGTACTACGACTATGCTTGCACCTCATGGTACCAAAGCACCTCAAAGGCACTAAAAACAAAATTACAAACATCACAAAACAAACAGGTCAGACTACTGCTTGACCTTACTCCTAGAACCCACCTCACCCCTGCCCACTTTGACAACCTAGGATGGCTTAGGGGCCTTTCTCACTCACTCATTCGGGTCCATTCCGGTCCGTACCGTCCTCATTCCGGGTCTAGTTTGTGTACACACTTCAGTCTTTGTTCGCTCCGGGTTCCGTTTACGGTTTGCGTTTTGAGCGTGTACGCTTGCCGTAGGCGATGATGTCACGCTCGAAAATGTAAACAGGAAGAGTGTTAACACAGCGGCGGAGTCTAGTATAGCCACTGTAGCACTTATGCTTCAGCAAAGAACGTGCAATAAACAAAACGGATACATTCACTGTGTGTTCTGCCTCTCATTTGTTGATGAAACAACTAACATCAACACAATTGAACACCAAAAGCAGAGTTTAGTCTCATCTGCATCCGTTTGTTAGCTTACATGCTAACGTGAATGGAATATGCCAGTATAACAGTATAGCATTGTGGCTAGCAGCTAAACTAATGGCTAACGCTAGTTAGCTTAGCCTGTTCAGCAGCTAACATCCCATCGCTCGTGGCAATTATATTGCATGTCATTGATCTACTGGTCGACCACGGCCGACTGGTTGGGCACCACTGGTCTAACAAGAAAGTATAGTAGACAGACATAGCACTGGCAAACGCTAAGCTAACGGCTAACGCTAGTTAGCTTAGCCTGTTCAGCAGCTAACATCCCATCGCTCGTGGCAATTATATTTAGGGATGCACCGAATGGGAAATTCTTGGCCGAAACCGATACCGAAAATAGAAAACAGTTGGCCGAAAACCGAAAGCCGAAAATGGTCATAGAATATAATTTTTTTTTACCAATGTTGTGGAACATTATGATTATGGAAAAATATATGATTATGGCAAAACTTAACTTAAATAATAAATAATCACTATTATGGGTCCATAAAACATTTATTCAGCACTTCTGAATGCATACAGTACATTAATTCCATCTTTTCTCTGGCTGCGCAGCGGACATCTGTGCTCTACTGAGCGCACCTTTCTAGTCCCCAGCTGAATGTGCTCGCTTGACTCGGCACAGTAGACGCGCGACAGACAGCGTCAATGTGAGAAACACAATCCCCCCCTCTCGCTCTGAATAATATGCATATTAGATCACTCGGTGATTAACCGCGGCATATAGTAAATAAGGATATAAAGCATGTTAAAGACTCATTTATTGGACGGGTTGCGCAAAGTTTACATAGAAACAGCGCGACTCCCGACAGCGCGACATCATCACAACAACACGCGAGGTTGTTAGGTTGTTTCTGTTTCGGTGAAAAAACTCTTCCGGCCGAAAGCCGAAAGGCCATTTTCTGCCAAAAACTTTCGGTGTCGAAATTTCGGTGCATCCATATTGCATGTCATTGATCTACTGGTCGACCACGGCCGACTGGTTGGGCACCACTGGTCTATAGAAATAAATGCATTCGAACAAGAAAGTATAGTAGACATATAGCTATGGCAAAAAAAGTTACCAGGCTTAATGCAAGCCAGGGAAGTCTTTACCCCCTTCCGTGCCAGGGGCTTTATATCTGATATATTTCGAAGATTATCGTTTTAGTGGGTATTGTCCAGTTGTTGCTGTGTGTTTTTATCTGCCCACAATTCAAGCAAGTAACGACGTTGTGTGTGTCACTGGCGCGCACCCAGAACCACCCATTTCAAGCGTCCCAGGTTCAGCGGGGGGGGGGGTAGTATGAATCAGCGCCGCTGTAAAGGAATGTGAATCACTACCCACTTTCAAAACCACTCTCAACCCCCTCCAATGTACAATAAATGTCCTAACCCAATAATACACGAGAACCTCTTCTTGGGACAAAGTAAGGTTTCGTCGATAATACAATGTACAGTCCCCCCCCCCCCCCCCCGACCAATTAAAACCCTTATAACTACCTTTATTTCAACCAAAAATGCTTAAACAGTAATGTTAGTGGTAGAAGGGAACTCATTTTGTGCAAAAATGGAAGCATGTCAATTTACATGCAGCAGAATTGTTACAATGATCTCGAAGTCAACTTCCTGTCTGTTGCTAGGCAACTGCGGCGTGGGGGAAACATGCACGCCTCGTACATTGTGAACGCTTCATTTAGTGCAGAAATGGATCGGAAAAGCGGCAAATTAAACACAATCAACTAATTTTCTTCAGTACACCACAATGCCAAAGAGCTGGTGCGTTACGCTTTGTACTAGTAATAACATAATCGAAAATCCAAATAGAAAGTTTTATATAATACCAGTTGAGGCATCACGGATAGCTAGTGGCTATCAAGAGGGCACATGTAGACTCAGACGGGAGAGTTGATCAAAGCAGACCCTGGCCCCGAAGTAAAATAATAGTCTGCTCTACCCATTTAATAACAGGTGAGAATAAGGAACAAATATGTATATCGTAAATTAAGTTGTATTGGCTGTGAGACTGTAAACAGCAGAGAAATGTTAGCTGCTAGCTACTTCACCATAATGTTAGTCCATTATCTTCAAGTAGCCTACATGCCTTTTTTCCCCGCCTTAGAATCACCAGAAAGGCTTTCGAAATAGAGAAATGCCATGTTGGCGTCAATATTTTCAAAACAAATGATATGAAAAGGTTATGAAATTAACAAGAATGTGATAAAATATGTAATAAATTAAAAACGGAGCTCAACGCATACATTTGATCGTAGAAATCAGTTTGTTTTCCACCATACCAAGAAGGCGGCGGTCTCGTGACATCAGTGTCTTCGAGAATAGGGGTACTTTTTTGAGTGTTTGTGGATAGGGTCGTGGGCCTCCTGTACAGTTGCTGATTTATTAACAGATTGCAGAATGGGTACAATACAGTACAGCTCAATACACACAATTGTTAAGGGGATGCAGACCAGAGAAAGACTTTCGTCTTGTTTACATCAGGGTCCCCCATTTTCAATTAATCAGCTACAGGGATGCTAACTGCCATTCGGTAACTTGGTAGTCTAAAAGTATGGACACATGTGCAAAATAGGTCACTTCTGTCTGAGTAACTACTATGATGATTCCCTATACGGGTGGAACAACCAGTGACGTCAGACTACACCTCCCTATACCATGGACATGAAACAAGAGGCCGTCTAGTCCATAGATCTATGGTCTACTCTAGTCGACTCTAACAAGCTAAGCTAACACACTAGGCCCAACTAAGCTAACAAACACTAGCCCGAGCCAAGATAACACTATCCCCAGATAAGCTAACATGACAAGCCCCAGATAAGCTAACACAAGCCCCAGATACAGCGGTACGAGCTAAGAAAATACTAGCTCCTGCTAACGAAGGGGAAAACTACCGAAATATACCAGATAACAGTAACGAAAATAGGCTGGCTATGCTAACTAGGCTAACAATTGCAACCCCCACGAGCGATAAGAAGCAGCTGGACGTTGCTAACAACTCAGTAAGAACGGATAACTCCCCTCAAACACTGAAGACATACAGCTATAAAACACATTTCAGTCACTACCTGACGAGCCTCCAGCACCAGGAGGACGGGGCTCAGATGTCAGTCCCACTAGAGACACGAGCAGGAGGACAGAGGAGCAGAGTAGACTCACTGGAGGAAGCGAGGATACTGATGCGACGTTCAACGGTTCAAGAACGATGCGGTTATTTTAAACCAAGGGAATGTGGCTGCAGCCCCGAAGACCATCGTTTTTTCGCGACAGCGCCACCTACCGGATTGGAAGACCAAGGGGCCGCGTTACCATGGCCGACAATCAGAGTGTTTGAGTACCTTGAATGTGAATTTGAAGTTGTATTTGTTTAACGTTAAAACCATCGGCGTATTTAGACCACTATCAGTAGGGCACGTGCCCTACTGATGATCATCTGTGCCCCACTGATTAAAAAAGATTTTTAATTTTTTTTTACAAATGATTTTTATTTCCCCTTTTTTAACATGATCAAATGATCATTTAACATGATCAAATAATTATTATAATATTTTTTACTTCACTTTGAAATATTATAGTGAAATATTTTGCAATGTTGTCGCATTTATCTTGTTGAAATCCTCCAACAGGCTCTTTTTTGTAAGTTGACTGGTTTGCACACCAATAATACAGTGCAATAATAGAATAGTAGAATAGATAGTAAAATTATGCAATAGAATGGCCAGAGTAAAATAGTGCTACAGTACAATCAACAGCGGGGTGTATTAGAAGGCTATGGTGAAGAGGTACGTTTTTAGCTTATTTCTGAAAATATTAAGAGATGCTTCCCTAATGTCCATAGGTAGTGTGTTCCATAACTTTGGTGCATAGTTACCAAAGGCTGCATCCCCGATTTTCTTTAGACTGTGGCTTGGAACCTTCAATAGTAGATGATCGCAATGTTTATACTTTGTATATAAGGAGGAGGACCTTGAAATCAATTCTAAATGTTACCGGAAGCCAGTGTAGGTTATTTACTTGTAACTTTGGGTTTGATCCAAGGAGTAAGTTGCCCCATATTGCTCTGTAACATTTCTCTTTTTGTTATAGGACCGACTAGTAGGATTTCAGTTTTGCCCTCATTTAATTTTAGGAAGTTGTTCGTCATCCATTTTTTTTATTGCTAAGAGACAGGCGGAAATGGAGTTTATAGCTGTGTGATAATTTGGTTCAGCGGAGATGTACAATTGTGTGTAATCTGCGTAACTATGGAAACATACATTGTGCTTTCTAATGATGTCTCCTCAATGTTCAATGCAATGTTCAATGCAAGTAAAGCACTTTAAACTTTAAGTATGACTAAATGCTTTCTTGACTATATATATAGTAACTGTTCCAAAATGCATAGATTTCTATGTATTTTAGGGGTTTGGGGGGCTAGCTCTTTTTAATATAAATGTCAGATTGTTTTATTTATTTCATAGATTTCTATGCATTTCAGGAGTTTGGGGGGCTGGCTCCCCCAAATAATTAAATAACATAACCCTAACCTAACCCTAAAACCGAAATAAAGTTTAAAAAAAATAGTTACAAAATCCACCCATTTTCGCCCACAAACCGGCCAAATTTTTCTCGCGGTCGCGCAACGAGCTCCCGCTTCATAGTTTTTGGTGCCCTTCTGTGCCCTACTGAAGTGCTGGGTCTAGATACGCCCCTGGTTAAAACCCATTCCGAGGTGCGTAGAAGTGTAACGACCAAGGCAAACGTTTGCAAACTATTTCAAACGTTAGATTTGTGTTCACCGCAAACCTTTGTTCATGTTCAAGTTTTGTTTTATTTGTCACATATAAAGTGCTTGGTTCTGTATGAGCCCCCTGAGAATGTGCTTCATACAGTAAAAAAGTCAAAAGAATAAAGTCCAAACACTATACAAAAAATATACAATATACAAATTAAGGCGAGACACTAGGGTAAACAATTTAACTAATAGGTATCACAATGAAACTTCCCCAGTTGATTACTTATATTAAGACAAGACTTTTTTGTATTACAAGTTTTCTGCAATTGTATGTTTAAATATGCAAATGAGGCATGCTCTACTTAAATATGCACTAATTTGCATATAATTCCAGCACAGAAATCATTGGATAAAGCCATTTTCAAAATTATAGTTTCATTTTGTCGACATATTAGAGCCAAAGGTTATTACAGAGGGGATTTGGGATATCTGTTTTTATCACTCCATAACTGAATAATAATAATGATGTTATTGAACTGAACAGAACTACACACAGGCTACAAACAGTGTAGTACAGTGTAGTACCCCCTAATAGGCAATTTATTTTTGAATAGATAATATCACTATGAAACTTTCCCAGTTTGTTATGTACATATAAACTAAGAAAAAATATATTGCAAGTTTTCTGAAAATTATGTTTATATATGCAAATGAGGCACTTCCCCATTAAATATGTGCACATTTATGGATGCAATAAGGCAAAATGAAGTAAAATAAACTACTAAATGTGTGTTATTGACGTTTTATTGTCACTAGTTTCATAGAAGACATGTTTAGGAAGCAAAATATAACAAAATCAACAAAAAAAAGTATATTTGCCTATTCACCTGGGGTGTCTCGCCTTAAAGTACAAAATGAAGTACAAAATGCAAACGTTTTAAAAATAGTGCAAATACTTTTGTAATAAATAGATAAAAAAAAATTAGTGTAGTGTTAAAAAGTGTCTAAAGTTAATGTTAATTAAAGGTGAGTGTTTGTTTAAAGTGAGTGTGTGCATGTGGATGTGTGCAATGAATGTAGACGGATGGGTTAGTGTTGCTTATACAACGGCATGCAAATTTCTCGATTCTGATTGGCTGAAACAGTCCATTTACACGTATGTATTGCGAACAGTCCACGCTTGCTGGCCCAGGACCCGCCCACAACCGAATCACATCACATCAATCCACCGGATCACAAGATGGTGGACAATAATCTTTACAAATGGATATGTTGATAGCGACTAAACGACTAAATATCAAGCGATTCTGTCACAGCGAATGTCTTAGCCCTTTAAACAATGTTGGATGATGTAATTGATGGGTCTTGAATCATTGCGTAACAAAAGAAAAATCGCGGATTGATTGATTGATTAATTTGCAATTTTCTTTTCAATTTCTTTTTCCTTCTCTCTGACTGCAGCCCTCACTCTCACACTGTCCGACGCTGGCTCAGTCTCCACCCACCCCCCCCCCCCACACACACACACACACACACACACACTCCTGTCTGCAACGCGGGGGATAGTCAGACTGAGAGAGAGCTGGGTGCCACTGCTTCGCTGTTCTAAGCAGGCATGCGTTGTTCATGGCACGGGGTACCACTCAGTGGTACCTCACTGAGTATTAAAGATTTGAGCAGAAGCGCGTGCACGCACATGCACGCGCTCGCGAGAACGCGCTGCGCTCGGCTCGGCTCGTGTTTACCTGCCGAGTCCCGGGCCCCGGCGCTACCTCGCATTATCATAACAATAGCCGCTATAGGCTGGTGTCTTCAACCACGCAGGGGACTCTTGAATGAATGAATGAATGAAAACTTTATTTAACAGATTGCAGAATGGGTACAATACAGTACGGCTCAATACATACAATTGTTAAGGGGATGCAGACCTGAGAAAGACGTTTGTCTTGTTTCCATCAGGGTCCCCCATTTTCAATTCATATAGACATATATGACATACATGACATACAGATAGTCAGTACTGCTACATCTATACATTTATGACATACCAGATTTGCAAATACAGTACTGTTTGTGATACAGAAGGAGTCAAGAAAAGGGAGTATATACATTTGACGTAGAAACTGTACATTGGAGGAGGTTGGGTGGGGGGGGTTGGGTACATTGGGATATTGACAACCATACTGGGTAATTTACATTGGAGGTGGTTGGGGGGGGGGGGGCCGGGGGGCACACTGTATAAACAAGTAACACTGTACATTGAGGGGGGGGGGGGAGGAGACACTGTACAAACAAACACAATTGTACATTGAACTATTGACAAAACCATACTAGGTAAATTACTGTACATTGGAGGGGGTTGGGTTAGGATATTTACAGGGGCCAGTGTTGAATTGCAGTCTCCCGTAGGTGTCCCTTGAGAGAGGTTTTGAAAGTGGGTAGTGATCCACATTCCTTTACAGCTTTGGGTAGGGCGTTCCACATTGATGTGGCATAATTGCGAAACGTGTTTAGTCCCTTATTTGAGCCGAATCTGGGTTTAACATGATTTGTGGAGCTCCCTCTGGTGTTGTGATCGTGGTATTCACTGACCTTTGGGAAGTATTTTGACATGTACATGGGTACCTTGGTCGTGTAGTGTATCTTGTAGACCAGGCCCATTGCAAGTTGTTGTACTCTGTCGTCTACTCTAAGCCATCCTAGGTTGTCAAAGTGGGCAGGGGTGAGGTGGGTTCTAGGAGTAAGGTCAAGCAGTAGTCTGACCAGTTTGTTTTGAGATGTTTGTAATTTTGTTTTTAGCGCCTTTGAGGTGCTTTGGTACCATGAGGTGCAAGCATAGTCGTAGTACCCCTGAATGAGTGCTCCTGCCAGAGTCTTCAGGGTGTTCTTGTTTACCAGAGAGGAGATCCGGTACAAGAATCGAGTTCGTTGGTTGACTTTTTTTATTACATTGGATGCCATTTTGTCACAGGAGAGATTAGCCTCTAGGATGGAACCCAGGTAGGTAATTTCATCTTTCCTTGTGACAATATTGTCACCCACTGTAACTGAGAAGCCGTCGGTCTTGCTGAGTTTGTTATTTGAACCGAAGAGAATGGACTCTGTTTTGCCCATGTGTAATGATAGTTTGTTATCAGCGAGCCATATGCAGATTCTGCCTAGTTCCGAGCTGAGGGTTTTTTCAACCTGTAACTTGTTCTTGTCAGAGACCAGCAGGGCTGAGTCGTCCGCAAACAGGAACAAGTTGCAGTCACAAGCTGACGACATGTCATTTGCATAAATTAGGAACAGTAGCGGTCCTAGTATGCTTCCTTGTGGAACACCACAGCTCACTGTGAGGGGGGGGGATAGGGTACCGTTTACCTCCACCATCTGTTCCCTCCCCTCAAGGTAGGATTGCATCCAGCTCACTGATAGACTATCAAAACCAATTGCTTTTAGCTTGTCAATCAGAATGGAGTGATTGACCGTGATGTAAATATGGAACGTCCCAAGTTGCCGCTGCCCACAGAGTGCACCGCCGTCCAAAGGTGAACGACGGCGAACAAAGGGCCAAATCAAAACAGCCGTCAATTCCGAATTGACAACTGTTTTGATTCAACCCCCCACCCACCACCACTCACCCCCGGACAACAACACACTCTGCAAACAGCAGCAACCCGGGACATTCCATATCTACATCACAAACTTTGGGACTGAGTAGATAATTAATTAATCTTCTCTTTATTTTTATTATTTATATTAAAACTGAATCAAACCATAAACAAGGTTGCCTGTTGGGATGTTAGATCCTAATGTGAAAAACTGATTTTATATGTCTGCACTTTATGTGCTCATTTTATGCCTTATGTCTTTCTTCTGTTGTGAAGCACTTTGAGCTGCAGTTTCTGTATGAAAGGCTATACAAACAAAGTGTATTATTGTGCGCGAGGGAACATATGCGCATGCGCGCGGGGCCGCGCGTGCGCGTGCGCGCGCGTGCGCGCGGCGTCATTATCCTGCGTGGCGGCTCAGACCATAATAACAACGCAACACTGGTTCTGTTTCATTAGGGGCTCTGCTTGGCATCACTACTGCACTATCTCGCGTACGTGCACGCGTACTGAATAAACCACAAATGTACCTCTAATACCAGTATTAGTCTGACCACACCCCTCATCAGCTTACCTTCATAAGCAGGTGTGTGGTCACCTGCTCTCCTCCTTCTCGCTTTCACCACAAGGAAGAAGTGCCTCGGTAGATCCCCACACTTGACACCATGATGGAAGAAAGGTTTAGGAGCAGCTTTGGGAAACAAGGATACGTTGACATCATATCTTTATTTTCTCTCTCACTATTTTCGAGAAAATACGGCGATATTGTCTTCGTACTGGAGTGTCTGGAAGATGATGATCATTCTAAAAACCCTCCACCGGTTTTCGTATTGGGAGCACGCCGCTGCATGCTTCTCAACTGCAGTTCCTTGCTGTGTTTGTTGGGGTGAAACCTGTCAGGCCACAGCTGAACTGTCGGACATGCCGCTGTTGTGAGAAGCGGTGCGTTCCAGGTTGGGTGAGTAGTGTTTGCTGGCGGGCTCCACTTGTCTGTTAGTGCTATGGGGGCTACTTGACAAAGTTTATGGAAACCGGCCCCAGGCTAGGGTCCTTTGTTCAGCCACCTAGGCGACAGAAGGCCTTGGTCTGGAGACCATTATAGTTTTAACTAGTGGGCCGCGACCATTGACACTGGTGATCCCTGTGTGTTCTGGACGAGTGGATTCTCTCTGTCACCGTGTTAAGGCCCCATCTTTCATATCCAAATGAGAGTATTCCTTCACGAGGGGATATGTGCATGTAATGTGCGATAGCGGCAGATTCATGTTCAAAGTCAGCTACACAGGCCAGTTGGTACTGTGCTGATTCCGTCGGATGTGGTAAAGTCACCGTTGTGAAGCGGTGTTGACATCTTGTTTTCTCTTTTCTCTTAAAAAGTGAGGAGAGGTTCAGAACGGCGGCCTGTCTGGGTGAGTGTTATGTCATTGTTTACATGTTCATAGCTTACGGTTAGCCAGTCAGCTGTTAACTGCTGCGTTAGCCTGCTGGATCGCTGCATGGCCTGCTTAGGGCCTACCATTAGCCAGTCAGCTGTTAGCTGCGGGGCTAGCATGTCGTGGTCGCTAGGTAACGTTGGCTTGCTGCTATGGCCATGGCCTGGCGCGGGGTAGCTTAGCTTCTCGCGCGCCGCCGTGAGCTCGCTTCTGATCGCGTGCGTCGTTAGATCGGCGTCTCGCGAGCAGAAGCGGTAGCACCCGAACGGTTGGAGCGGCCGTTAGCTTGATGTTTTTCTGTTGAACGTGCTTTGATTTTAACATGTTTTACACTCTTGACTACGACGTCATCCTTGACAGGGGATGTTCGTCGACCCTGCCCTGAGCCAGGACGGCAAGGATTGCGTCAACAAAGGGGACCGTAGCGACGGGTGGAGCGGCGACGCTGCCCAGATCGAACAACACAGGATGGCTGTGTTTTCTACGGTGTCTTGAGACTGCACTTCGCTGATCTACGCTCCGGGTAGGAACGGGGTTGACCAGACCTCATAACACGTCTTCTGGTTTTACTTTGCTAAATGTATTGTGAATAACGGTGTTTTTTCCCAAAACGTGTGTTGCTACAATGCATTTAGGATACGTTGCGGGTTATGTGTGAGCTGTTTTTGTCACTGGCAGTTAGCTTCTCCGTGCAAACGGGATGTAATGATCTGGTTGTTGTGTGAGAAACACGGCCGTGTACTCACAACTAAGGTAACTAACCTATGAAGCTATGCTTGGTGACAAGTGAGTAAAAGAATGTTCTTTCTCAGACTGTAATGACAATGAACAGTGTGTTCACACATTAACAGGTTTTCCTGTTTTAACTGGCCGTATTGAGGGTAAAATAGGAGGATTGTGTTTTCCCCCCCGGTTCCCTGGGGACTTTTTCATCCTCCTGTCAGACATGTTGTGCATTAATTGTGTCTTTTGTGTGGTAGGGATACGATGTAACTCTTAGCTTGATTGCTGAGGTTGTGCTAAATCTGCTGGAGAAACTTATTTCCTAAAGGGAAATTGGTTTGGTTGCTGTCATGTGTGCTTAGCAAGGCCTGTGGTCGATACTAATCAAGAATGATGTATTCTCTCATTGTGAAAAAAAAACGGCGTTCCTCTGTTGAGTGTTTTTGCCGTTTTTTTTTTTGTAGGTGATGATGGGTTGTGTGTGTCATGTGACCTACAACTGGGTTGTACTGGCCACAGAAGCACATGTGTATGTTGGACCGGGGTTCTTAGAGCCCTCTCTATTCTGTGTTTTTCCTTAGTAAAAATCAGATAGCAGGTTAGCTCATGCGCTGTGTGGAGCTGTGAAACGCTTCATAGAGCTGACTATGACTGTGTCATATTCTCTTTTTGTCGTTACATCGTATCATGGGTGTGGGGTCGTAAAGGGGTGAACTGGTAACCTTTCCTCTCCCCATTGTTCTGTCGGTCAGGGGTACACCCCCTGTCCTTCAAGGTTCCCGTCACGTGGCGGTTCGGCACGTTACGGGGGGGGGGGGGGGGGGGGGGGGGGGGGAGGGAGTTCCTGGTCCCACGGCCTGGTATATTGGGCGTGTGCACCGCAGGAATTCCCCCGAGTACGTCACCGTGCGCGTCTCTGTTGGTAGGACTTCCGTGTGCTGTTCAGGTCCATGTGATGGATCTGTTTTCAGGGGGGGTGGTCAGGGCTCCTCCTCACCAAGCGCCTATTCAGGCCGTCTGTGAGTTCGGACTCCTTCTTCCATGTGAGGAAGCCTCCATCAGAGTACAGAGCCTTCCTCCTCAGATTGTCAAAGTGAGTGGACCCTCTAGAAGGGTCCTTTTCTATTGTATGTATATTCGATTCAATTCGTTTATTGAGTGTGTATGGGTTCAGTGCCTCTTCCCCGGAGGCCCTAAAACCAGTTTTTTACATGGCTCAAGGTGCAATATATTCTTTTCAATCTGTACAGCTCGCGTGGGAAGTCTCTCTGGGGATCCCCGTCTCTTTCCTATGGGAGGGTGGTGGGATGTAAAAATGTGAACATTTTTTACCCCGGCTGTGTAGACTGGGATACATACTGTTGATGCTTCCTTCTTTCTATTCCAGAAGTGTTGGAGTTAGGGAGTGTCACACCCCTCTTGTCGTTCCCCTGGGCGCCTTGGGGATTCAATGACAGGTCTAAATAGCCTGTTCATTGATGGGGGTGTGTCCCGACGCACGTATAGTGCTAGCTCGCTGTAAACAGGCGATTGACTGGCACGCCTTGGTTGCTTGTGGTTGAAACAGCGTTTTTATAAAGCAACTGAGATGGGGGTTTTTCCTCTTCCGACGACCACATCCCATGACCTGGGTGGGTTGTCGACGGATTCTCGTTCATGTCTGGGGGATGATGACGGGATGGATCTGAACATATGTGGTGGGGTCTCACGCCCTTGGGGTGGGCCACCAGGCGCGGTTCGTCCGAACGTCTGGGTGGCGCCTTCTTTTCATGTTAAGATCAACACGCATATCTGCCCTTCTCCTGGAGTAGGCATGTCGGCGTGGTTAGGGCACGGGACTGGTTCTGGTCACGCTGGTCCAGATCAGTTGAACCCGTTGTCCGCCGGGGATGCAGATCTGCTGTTCTGGTACCCTGAGGGACTTGGGCTTTTTTCAGGGGGAAAAATGCCAGGTCGGTCTGGGTGTCACAGGGTTAAGCGCTATGGAGACCCTGGTTGGGTATGTTTTTACTCAGCACTGTCGTCATGGCTTACAGCCATGCCATTCTGTACGCGCTCGATCTCGTCGGATCTCGGCCGCTACACAGGTTGGTCCTGGTTAGTACTTGGTTGGGAGACCGCCTGGGAATACCAAGTACGGTGTGCTTAGGGGCTGGTTCTCCATTATTTTTCGCTCCTCTCTCACGCATGGCGAAGAGGGGCCTGTGGGGGTGGTTTTTTGACCTCCTCTGGTGACCCTGTGCTTCCCGTACCGCCAGGCCCGGTCCGAAGTGATGTTTGCGACCCGTAGGCCTGGGTTAACCCTTTTTTGAAAACTGAAACACTTGTACTGCGGTATAGCCGGTGTATACCCGCAGGTGTGTTTTGGAGTTTTTTCTTGAGGGGTTATAGGAACAACCACCGCATTGGGTAACACCGAGGTGGTTGGTTCCCTGGTGTGTTGGTGCAGTGTCAACTCCCGGGTTCACCGTTTGAGGGTGCCCCTGCACGTTCATGACGTCTGCCAATCGTGTCAGCCTTCTCTGCCTCGACCCCTCTGGGTGGGGGTTTTTAAATGGAGGCTTGGTCATGCAACAACGCCAGCATACGCCCCTTCCGCCGGGGCAGCTGTGTTCAGCTGTCCCCTCTGGCGCCTGTCTCGTCCGCAGTCTCCAGGCTAGGGTTAACAGCCTGTTGCCTGGTTTTTCCCCGGTGCGCTGCCTGCTTCCGTTGGTTAACCTTTTTTGTGTGCTTACGGCCATGCTGACTGTCTGTTCTGCAGGGTTAGTGTGCCAGGCGGTGTACTGTTGGGGGGACGGGGCCCGCTCGGTTTACGGCCATACCGACCTGAACACGCCCGATCTCGTCCGATCTCGGAAGCTAAGCAGGTTCTGGCCTGGTTAGTACTTGGTTGGGATACCGCCTGGGATTACCAGGTGCAGTAACTGGGGGGCCTTTGTCCGAATACGCTGGCGATGTGGGGGGCGGGGCACTACGTGCCCACCTGGTGGGGTCTTGATGCTGGCATCATGGACTTCTCCGGGCCCCCATTCCAGGGAGTCCAGTCCTTTTGGTGGGTCTGGGTCTTCCTTCGCGCTCCGCTGCTACGGCCTTGCCACGGGGTTGGGTTTGCCCTTGACCCCGTGATTCTGGGGGCAGTAACGAGGTTGTTCCTCCGTTCGTTCCCGGGTGGCATGCGGGTTGTGCGTGTGTGTAGTCGTGGGGTCAAGCCACGGTCTGCTCACCCTGTGCGTTAAGTTGCTTGAGTGCCTCTTCGCACGGTCGGGTCCGTCGCCTTCCCGTGAAGCCTCTAATAGGGGGGATACCCTCCATTAGGGGGGGTCGGGGGGGCTCGGCCCTCCCTGTTCTGATGGTTTTGGGGGGCTGTCAGCGGGGTGTATTTGTCAGCCAGCGGCTCCGCTTGGCCTCCCTTTGTGCAGTAGTGATGCCAAGCAGAGCCCCTAATGAAACAGAACGTTAGGTTATGACTATAACCAAGTTCTGTTAATTAGGGGTGACGCTTGGCATCAGACGGCCGCTGCAGCCCTTGACCTCACCTTGTGGTGAAAGCTTGGGAAGGAGGAGAGCAGGTGACCACACACCTGCTTATGAAGGTAAGCTGATGAGGGGTGTGGTCAGACTAATACTGGTATTAGAGGTACATTTGTGGTTTATTCAGTACGCGTGCACGTACGCGAGATAGTGCAGTAGTGATGCCAAGCGTCACCCCTAATTAACAGAACTTGGTTATAGTCATAACCTAACGTTCTAAGTGAGCATGGCCTATTGAGTTGATTGATTGATTGATTGCTAATTTTATTACTGTACGCTTGGTTTCCAACTGGTTAAGTTTAGGCCCTCTACAGTAGGTTTAAAAAAATAGGGCGAAGAAAACTTTTTTTTCCTATAGGGCAAAGAAAACTTTTTAATTTGTTTTACCTACTTTCTATAGAAGCATCTAAGAATGAAGTTCTATAGAAAGTAGGTCTGCATCCCCTTAACAATTGTGTGTATTGAGCCGTACTGTATTGTACCCATTCTGCATCTGGTAATAACATTTTCAATCAATCATTCCAATAATACACAGTTGGATGTGTTAGTTGGTTGGATGCACTTCCGAGCTGCTTCCACATGAGGCAACTTCTCTCAATCATTCCAATAATACACAGTTGGATGTGTTAGTTGGTTGGATGCACTTCCGAGCTGCTTCCACATGGAGGCAAATTGTCTTTTTTGTAGTTGTGGGAACTACTTTTTCTGGCGGATGGTTTTTTCAATAAATCTTCGATTAATGTGTGTTTATTGTATAGCAATAAGGTTGGATGAATGTGGCAGTTGTATAAAAGCTTTACACCACTTGCAGTCGTGATTTGTGAACAATAAACCATGCCTAGGGGGGTCTAACCACCCTCGGCTGCGCCTCGGGCCTAACAACCACCCCTAGGCATGGTTTATTGTTCACAAACCACTCCTGCGCGTGATGTAATGCTTAATTAGATTCATTGTGCATCCTGATGGCCTGGGGATAGAGGCTCCTTTTGAGTCTCTCTATGACCATGAGACTCCGGTAGTGCTTGCCTGACCGCAGCAGTGCAAAGAGGCAGTTGTTTGGGTGGCTAGAGTCTTTGACTATTCTCTTAGCCTTGGCCCTGCAACGCCTGGTGTAAAATAAATGTCCTTGAGAGTGGGAAGCCCACCTCCAATTGTGTGTTTGGCTGAACGAGCCACTCTCTGCAGTCTGCTGCGGTCGTGTGCGGTGCTATTCCCAAACCAGGAGGGGATGTTACCAGTCAGGATGCTCTCTATTGTGCATGACAAGTTCTGATCTTCTGACTCACTTTGAACTTCCTTAGGCGCCTAAAAGGAAGTAGAGGCGCTGCCGTGCCTTCTTCACTACACTGTCTATGTGTGTGGTCCACGTCAAGTCCTCGAATATGTGGACTACGAGGTACTTGAAATGGTTCACTCTCTTGACCGGTGCCCCATAGATACTAAGGGGGCTGTAGTCCTTTGTCCTTGACCTCCTGAAATCCACAATCAGTTCATTGTTTTTGCTGACGTTCAGGGAGAGGCTGTTCTCCTGGGACCACAGTGCCAGGTTCTCCACCTCTCCTAGGTAGGCCCTCTCGTCATTGCAGAGATCAGGCCCACCACAGCTGTGTCGTCAGCAAACTTGACGATTGTGTTGCTGTTGTGTTGCTGTTGTGTTTTGCCACACAGTCATGTGTGTAAAGCGATTAGAGGAGGGGGCTCAGAACACAGCCCTGGGGGGCACCTGTGTTGAAAGTGATGGATGAGGAGGTGCAGTTACTTGCTCTCACAACTTGGGGTCTTCCTGTCAGGAAGTCCAAGACCCACTGGCAGAGGTCGTAGTTCAATCCCAGGTATCTGAGCTTGACAACGAGCTTGGAGGGGACTATGGTGTTGAATACTGAGCTGTAGTCAATAAATAGCATTCTCACATAGTTCCCCTGCCTCTTGTCCAGGTGTGATGCTGCAGTGTGCAGCACATGGGCTATGGCGTCCTCCTGTTGGGGCGGTATGCAAATTGCAGGGGGTCCAGAGTGTTGGGGAGGGAGGAACAGATGTAGCCCTTCACTAGCTTCTCAAAGCAGTTTTGCAAAAAGATGAATTATACTGAATTATATATTTATAATTATATTATATTGTAGTGGACACATGGACTGGACATAATCCACCTACACTGTCACTTTAAGGACACGGGGCATTGTGGGTAGCTAGAGCGGCCATATTAACTCTTTGCTTGGTTTGTTGTGGTATGCACGCTATGCTAGTAATAAATGATGCACACTGATGTGCGGTCAAAGAAACTCAACTCTCTCTGGTCGTGATTTCCCACTTCCTACATTGGTGAACCTGATGTTCTTGGACGCTTTCAAGAACGATTGAACAATGGAACAGGCAGTCGCGCTGAAACTTATGGAAGCAGCAGTCGTGCTGAAATTGCCAGAGTTCTGGGAAACGCAAGCTACTGCATGGTTTGTGCAGGCGGAGGCGCAGTTTGCAATAAAGAAAATAACGGGAGATGATACCAAGTACTATCACGTTGTCGCTGTGCTGGGGACTAACACGGCAGCCAGAGTGGTGAGTCTACTCACAAACCCTCCGGCGCACGGCAAATATGGCACGCTGAAGTCACACTTGTTAAAGTGTTTTGAACTGTCTGAGGTGGAACAAGCTAACCGGCTGTTTTCATTACAAGGTCTGGGCGACAGTAAACCGTCCGAGCTTATGGATAGGATGCTGGCGTTGATGGTAGAGCATGAGCACCACTTTCTCTTCAGACAGCTGTTCTTACGCCAGTTACCGGCTCAGGTAAGGGCTGCTTTGGCCAACACAACAATAAATGACTGCCGTATGTTAGCCGCAGAGGCGGATAAGTTCTTTTTGGCCAGCCAACAACACTGTGCGGCTGTGTTCTACCAGGACCAACCCTCTGCATCTCACCATGGGGATTATACCGTTGCTGCTGCGGTGGCAGCCCCTCGCCAGCGAGGGAGAGACACTGGCTGGTGTTTCTTTCACACGAAGTATGGAGCCAGGACTAACCAATGCCGTCCCCCATGTACTTACAAGGGGCCGGGAAACGCCCGGGCCGGCGCTTAACAGTGGCCATGAGCGTTGGTGGGGCCGGCAGGCTACTGTTTATTCGGGATACCATCTCAGGCAGGCGTTTCATGTGCGACACAGGTGCACAGAGAAGCGTGCTGCCTGCATCAATGGTGGACACCCTGGCCGACGGGCACGGCCCCCCTATGGAAGCTGCCAATGGTACTACAATCCGGACGTATGGCAGTAGGCTAGTGGAGCTGTGTTTTGGTGAGCGGCGGTTTAGCTGGGACTTCATCACTGCTGATGAGTCTGTGCCCCTGCTGGGTGCTGATTTTCTGTGTGCCTATGGATTGTTCAAGCTACAGATCTTCAACTCAAACGGAAAGACCACTCTACTATATGCCTCAGAATCCTGGAAAACCACCAGCACTATACTCAATAAGCTGCAGACCTTCACCAACCGGTGCCTCAGACGCCTCCTGGGAATATACTGGCCCAACACCATCTCTAACGCCAACCTGTGGGAACTCACCAAACAGGACACAATAGAAATTCAAATCCGGAGGAGGAAGTGGAAGTGGATAGGTCACACACTCAGAAGAAAGAAATCAATCACAAAGCGGGCGCTGACATGGAACCCACAGGGCAGGAGGAAGAGAGGCAGACCAAAAACCACCTGGAGAAGAACCACAGAACAGGAGTTGAAGAAAGAAGGGCTGTCCTGGCAGCGTCAATACTTTTACCAACGGATTTCCAGTTCCGCGTGCGCGTTCTGCGATCTGATTGGCCACTGACGTTTCTGGTCATGTGACATGTGCGGCCAATCGTGTGACGCCAGTTTCTTTCACCGGTTAAGCTTAGGCACTCTTTCGAAGTTGGTTAAGGTTAGAGTTTGTCTTGGAGCAGGGCGATAGAACACCAGCCCTGATTCCAAACTCTAACCTTAACCAACTTCGAAAGAGTCGCCTAAGCTTAACCAGTAATAAACTAGGCGTTAGGTAGTTTGCATGCCGTTCGAGGCGGAAATGGGCAAAGACACAGGCGTCACGCGATTGGGCGCACATGTCACATGACCAGAAACGTCAGTGGCCAATCAGATCGCACCAGAAACGTCAGTGGCCAATCAGATCGCAGAACGCGGAACTGTAAATCCGTTGGTAAAAAAATAGACGCGTCCTGGCAAGATCTGGAGCGGAGGGCACAAGACCGAAGAGGATGGAGGAGCTTCGTCGATGGCCTATGTTCCTTTGGGAATTTAAAGGCCTAAGTAAGTAAGTAAGTATGGATTGTTGGTGGATGTCAGGAACAATCGCTTGATCGATGCCACCACCTTTTGTTCATTTGAATGTACTGTCGGGGCAGCGCCTCCTGTGGGTTTGTCTAACATGTTGTCTGTTACAGATGAATTTCACCAGCTACTCGCTGAGTACCCCGTCCTTACCCAGCCCACTTTCTCGTCCTCCACCAGCAAGCACGGTGTGGAGCATCACATTGCTACGGCAGGTGCGCCAGTCTACTCCCGGGCTCGACGCCGAGATCCTGCCAAGCTGGCCGTTGCCAAGGCAGAGTTTTCCAACATGGAGAACCTGGGTATTATCCGTCATTCTGACAGCCCATGGGCTTCATCCCTCCACATTGTCCCCAAGGCTGCCGGCGGGTGGCGCCCGTGTGGCGATTACCGCCGCCTTAACGAGGTAACTACACCGGACCGATACCCGGTTCCACATATTCAGGACTTTTCCACCCACCTAGCCAGGAAACTCATATTTTCAAAAATAGATTTCGTTCGAGGATACCACCAGGTGCCGGTCCACCCAGCGGACATCCCTAAGACAGCGGTGATTAGTCCCTTTGGTTTATTTGAGTTCTTGCGCATGCCATTTGGGCTTAAAAACGCAGCACAGACATTCCAGTACTTGATGGATTCTGTGTTACGGGACCTGCCTTTTTTGTTTGTCTACTTAGATGACATCTTAGTCGCCAGTTTAAAATCTTGTTTTGCGGCGTTTGCAGCAGGCTTCGCTGCTAACGTTACGTTAGCTATAGCCCCTTTCGTGACTGTGATGCACGCCAAAGCATATTGGCGTGCATCACAGTCACGAAAGGGGCTACGTTATCTATTACTCCGTTGCTGAAATAGTTCCATGATGCAAACACTGGGTTGTCGAGCCAGTTCTCGTAAAATGTGCACTTTCCCATAACTAAACGCAACGTTAGTGCTTGCTAACGTTAGCTATAGACTCCGTTGCTGAAATAGTTCCCGACAAACATACCTCTGTTGGTTCCGCCCCATTCCGGTCTGCGTAAATAAAAAGTCAGAAAAAAAAATAAAGTTATCTCCCGTTAACCGTTTTCCTCCAGATTTCATAATGAAACATAAGATGACATGGCATTTTATCTTTCCAGTCTATGGCATTTTTTAAGACCTCTGAAAGATGGATTTAAGACATTTTAAGACAAATTAAGGCCTTAATAGTTGATAAACAAATTTAAGACTTTAAGACTTTTTAAGGATCCGCGGATACCCTGTAATAAATGATGCACACTGATGTGTGGTCAAAGAAACTCAACTCTCTCTGGTCGTGATTTCCCACTTCCTACAATATATTTATATTATATATTTATACTGAATTATACTGACCAGAACAAACAGTACTGTGACTTGTTTTAACATGATGAATTATACTATCGATTGGTCAATGGGTTTTAGGATCCCTGCACCCAACCCTGGATCACCACACCCTTCATAAACCCTGGCTGATCATTTCTCTCACTCTCTCTTGCATGTGATTAGGCCTCTGTTGTGGTTTGGGCCTTTTGTTTGTTACTGTTATTTGGTCTTTGTTGACCTGTTGTTTAGGGACCATAGAGCTGGAGTTATTTGAAGTATTTTACTTTACTGAAGTATACTTTTTACTTTACTGAAGTATTTACTAATGTTTTTGTTATACATTTAGTTGAAAATTGTTTTCTGTTCTTCCATATCTTTGTATTATATGGCTAATGTGTGTTTTTCTAGTTTTCAGGAAGCACCGATGGGGTGAGCCGCCATTTCATTTGAGTATTGTTTTCTCCTGTTTTTGTTAGTTGATGGTTTAGGTTACTGAATGTATTTTCCTTTACCGTGGGTTAGGTTGGTTTGTTTTGAGATAGTGGTGTTTGTTGTTTTGGCCGTGGCTCACCCTTGAGTTACTGTGCTTCCTTTTATGTTAATAAATATCCCTTTTGTTTACAAACCTGATCATCATTTCTGTCAACCAATTTCTATGTTACAGCCCTTTACCCTTAGACCTCAGGGGCCATAACAGACCACATCTTCGCTGGTGTCAGTATTCAGGGGTCATAACAGACGTCGCTGGTGTCAGTATTCAGGGGTCGTAACAGACCTTGCCGGTGTCAGTATTCAGGGGTCGTAACAGACGTAGCTGGTGTCAGTATTGAGGGGTCGTAACAGACCACATCCTCGCTGGTGTCAGTATTCAGGGGTCATAACAGACGTTGCTGGTGTCAGTATTCAGGGGTCGTAACAGACCTTGCCGGTGTCAGTATTCAGGGGTCGTAACAGACCTTGCTGGTGTCAGTATTCAGGGGTCGTAACAGACCTGGCTGGTGTCAGTATTCAGGGGTCGTAACAGACCTCGCTGGTGTCAGTATTCAGGGGTCGTAACAGACCTCGCTGGTGTCAATATTCAGGGGTCGTAACAGACCTCGCTGGTTTCAGTATTCAGGGGTCGTAACAGACCTTGCTGGTGTCAGTATTCAGGGGTCGTAACAGACCTTGCTGGTGTCAGTATTCAGGGTTCGTAACAGACCTGGCTGGTGTCAGTATTCAGGGGTCGTAACAGGCCTCGCTGGTGTCAATATTCAGGGGTCGAAACAGACCTCGCTGGTGTCAGTATTCAGGGGTCGTAACAGACCTCGCTGGTGTCAATATTCAGGGGTCGTAACAGACATCGCTGGTTTCAGTATTCAGGGGTCGTAACAGACCTCGCTGGTGTCAGTATTCAGGGGTCGTAACAGACCTCGCTGGTGTCAGTATTCAGGGGTCGTAACAGACCTCGCTGGTGTCAGTATTCAGGGGTCGTAACAGACCTTGCTGGTGTCAGTATTCAGGGGTCGTAACAGACCTTGCTGGTGTCAGTATTCAGGGGTCGTAACAGACCTTGCCGGTGTCAGTATTCAGGGGTCGTAACAGACCTTGCTGGTGTCAGTATTCAGAGGTCGTAACAGACCTTGCTGGTGTCAGTATTCAGGGGTCGTAACAGACCTTGCTGGTGTCAGTATTCAGAGGTCGTAACAGACCTGGCTGGTGTCAGTATTCAGGGGTCGTAACAGACCTTGCTGGTGTCAGTATTCAGGGGTCGTAACAGACCTTGCTGGTGTCAGTATTCAGGGGTCATAACAGACCTTGCTGGTGTCAATATTCAGGGGTCGTAACAGACCTCGCTGGTTTCAGTATTCAGGGGTCGTAACAGACCTTGCTGGTGTCAGTATTCAGGGGTCGTAACAGACCTTGCTGGTGTCAGTATTCAGGGGTCGTAACAGACCTGGCTGGTGTCAATATTCAGGGGTCGTAACAGACCTTGCTGGTGTCAGTATTCAGGGGTCGTAACAGACCTCGCTGGTGTAAATATTCAGGGGTCGTAACAGACCTCGCTGGTTTCAGTATTCAGGGGTCGTAACAGACCTCGCTGGTGTCAGTATTCAGGGGTCGTAACAGACCTCGCTGGCGTCAGTATTCAGGGGTCGTAACAGACCTCGCTGGCGTCAGTATTCAGGGGTCGTAACAGACATCGCTGGTGTCAGTATTCAGAGGTCGTAACAGACCTCGCTGGTGTCAGTATTCAGGGGTCGTAACAGACCTCGCTGGTGTCAGTATTCAGGGGTCGTAACAGACCTCGCTGGTGTCAGTATTCAGGGGTCGTAACAGACCTCGCTGGTGTCAGTATTCAGGGGTCGTAACAGACCACATCCTCGCTGGTGTCAGTATTCAGCGTTGCTTGTTGTGTGTTTTACAGGTTCTCAAAATGGCGTCCAAGGGTTCCAGGGGGTCCCCAACAAAATAGTTTAATTTCACTAGAATCACATCTAACTACAGTCTTCTCAGATGGTCCCCTGGGATCAAATCGTATCACTATGCACCAATATGGTGGTTCTTGACATGCTGAAACTAGAGAACCACTGTACATTTACAGTGTAAACCAAGAAGCCTTGCTATAACATCTCCACTCCAATAGGTGTCACTGTAGCACTCATTATTGGATTCCATTTTCAACACAACTCAAGCATGTGATGGGACCTATGGATGGGACTTGTCTTGTAGTGTTTCTCTATCCAGTAGAACGGTAAACACCATGCAGGATACACATCTCAGACATCACACAACTGAAAATTGGACATTGTAACTGGAGACACAGAGGACCTTGCTGATGGACGCTGGTGGTGGCCACAGATCTCCTATAGGTTCTATTTTGACGTTTTCCTTGTTAGGTTATGGTTAGGTTATGGACAAGGAGTGTTAAGGTTAGGCTATGGACACGGTTAGGTCATGGACAAGGAGTGTTAAGGTTAGGCTATAGACAAGGAGTGTTAAGGTTAGGCTATGGACACGGTTAGGTCATGGACAAGGAGTGTTAAGGTTAGGCTATGGACACAGTTAGGCTAAGGACAAGGAGTGTTAAGGTTAGGCTATAGACAAGGAGTGTTAAGGTTAGGCTATGGACAAGGTTAGGTTATGGACAAGGTTAGGTTATGGACAAGGAGTGTTAAGGTTAGGCTATGGACAAGGTTAGGTTATGGACAAGGTTAGGTTATGGACAAGGAGTGTTAAGGTTAGGCTATGGACAAGGAGTGTTCTGTTCCGTTAGGGGCTCTGCTTGGCATCACTACTGCACTATCTCGCATATGTGCACGCGCACTGAATAAAGACCACAAATGTACCTTTAATCCCAATATTCGTCTGACCACACCCCTCATCAGCTTACCTTCATAAGCAGGTGTGTGGTCACCTGCTCTCCTCCTTCTCGCTTTCACCACAAGGAAGAAGTGCCTCGGTAGATCCCCACACTTGACACCATGATGGAAGAAAGGATTAGGAGCAGCTTTGGGAAACAAGGATACGTTGACATCATATCTTTATTTTCTCTCTCACTATTTTCGAGAAAATACGGCGATATTGTCTTCGTACTGGAGTGTCTGGAAGATGATGATCATTCTAAAAACCCTCCACCGGTTTTCGTATTGGGAGCACGCCGCTGCATGCTTCTCAACTGCAGTTCTTTGCTGTGTTTGTTGGGGTGAAACCTGTCAGGCCACAGCTGAACTGTCGGACATGCCGCTGTTGTGAGAAGCGGTGCGTTCCAGGTTGGGTGAGTAGTGTTTTTGCTGGCAGGCTCCACTTGTCTGTTAGTGCTATGGGGGCTACTTGACAATGTTTATGGAAACCGGCCCCAGGCTAGGGTCTTTTGTTCAGCCACCTAGGCGACAGAAGGCCTTGGTCTGAAGACCATTATAGTTTTAACTAGTGGGCCGCGACCATTAACACTGGTGATCCCTGTGTGTTCTGGACGAGTGGACATCTCTCTGTCACCGTGTTAAGGCCCCATCTTTCATATCCAAATGAGAGTATTCCTTCACGAGGGGATATGTGCATGGATGTGCAATAGCGGCAGATCCATGTTCAAGTCAGCTACACAGGCCAGTTTGGTATTGTGCTGATTCCGTCGGGTGTTGGTAAAATCACCGTTGTAAAGCAGTGTTGACATCTTGTTTCTCTTTTCTCTTAAAAAGTGAGGAGAGGTTCAGAACGGCGGCCTGTCTGGGTGAGTGTTATGTCATTGTATACATGTTCAGGTGATAGCTGCTTAGCTTACGGTTAGCCAGTCAGCTGTTAACTGCTGCGTTAGCCTGCTGGGATCGCTGCATGGCCTGCTTAGGTTGGGCCTACTGTTAGCCAGTCGGCTGTTAGCTGCGGTGCTAGCATGTCGTGATCACTAGGTAACGTTAGCTTGCTGCTATAGGCCATGGCCTGGCGCGGGGTAGCTTTAGCTTCTCGCGCGCCGCCGTGAGCTCGCTTCTGGTCGCGTGCGCCGTTAGCTCGGCGTCTCGCGAGCAGGGGCAGTAGCGCCCGAACGGTTGGAGCGGCCGTTAGCTTGATGCTATTCTGTTGAACGTGCTTTGATTTGAACATGTTTTACACTCTTGACTACGACGTCATCCTTGACAGGGGATGTTTCGTCGACCCTGCCCTGAGCCAGGACGGCAAGGTTGCATCAACAAAGAGGACTGTAGTGCGGGTTGGAGCGGCGACGCTGCCCAGTTCGAACAACACAGGAGCGGCTGTGTTCCTACGGTGTCTGTGACTGCACTTCGCTGATCTACGTTCCGGGTAGGACCAGGTTTGACCAGACCTTATAACACGTCTTCTGGTTTTACTTTTCTAAATGTATTGTGAATAACGATGTTTTTCCCAAAACGTGTGTTGCTGCAATGCATTTAGGATACGACGCGGGTTATGTGTGAGCTGTTTTTGTCACTGGCAGTTAGCTTCTCCGTGCAAATCGGGATGTAATGATCTGGTTGTTGTGTGAGAAACATCATGGTGTTTATATGTACCGTGTACTCACAACTAAGGTAACTAACCTATGAAGCTATGCTTGGTGACAAGTGAGTAAAAGAATGTTCTTTTCTCAGCCTGTGATGACAATGAACAGTGTGTTCACATATTAACAGGTTTTCCTGTTTTAACTGGCCGTATTGAGGGTAAAATAAGAGGATTGTGTTTCCCCCCGGTTCCCTGGGGACTTTTTCATCCTCCTATCAGACATGTTGTGCACTAATTGTGTCTTTTGTGTGGTAGGGATGCGATGTAACCCTTAGCTTGATTGCTGAGGTTGTGCTAAAACTGCTGGAGAAACTTTATTTTCCTAAAAGAAAAGATGGTTTGGTCGCTGTCGTGTGTGCTTAGCAAGGCCTGTGGCCGATACTAATCGAGAATTATGTATTCTCTCATTGTGCAAAACGGCGTTCCTCTGTTGAGTGTTTTTGCCATTTTTTGTAGGTGATGATGGGTTGTGTGTGTCATGTGACCTACAACTGGGTTGGACTGGCCACAGAAGCACATGTGTATGTTGGACCAGGGCTCTTAGAGAGCCCTCTCTATTTCTGTGTTTTTTCCTTAGTAAAAATCAGATAGCAGGTTAGCTCATGCGCTGTGTGGAGCTGTCAGACGCTGCATAGAGCTGACTATGACTGTGTCATATTCTCTTTTTGTCATTACATCGTATCATGGGTGTGGGGTCGTAAAGGGGTGAACTGGTAACCTTTCCTCTTCCCCTTGTTTCTGTCGGTCAGGGGTACACCCCCTGTCCTTCAAGGTTCCCGTCACGTGGCGGTTCGGCACGTTACGGGGGGGGGGGGGGGGGGGGGGAGTTTCCTGGTCCCACGGCCTGGTATATTGGGCGTGTGCACCGCAGGAATTCCCCCACCATAGAGTACGTCACCGTGCGCGTCTCTGTTGGTAGGACTTCCGTGTGCTGTTCAGGTCCATGTGATGGATCTGTTTCAGGGGGGTGGTCAGGGCTCCTCCTCACCAAGCGCCTATTCGGGCCTTCTGTGAGTTCGGACTCCTTCTTCCATGTGAGGGAGCCTCCATCAGAGTACAGAGCCTTCCTCCTCAGATTGTCAAAGTGAGTGGACCCTCTAGAAGGTGTCCTGTTCTATTGTATATGTATTCGATTCAATTCGATTGTTGAGTGTGTATGGGTTCAGTGCCTCTTCCCCGGAGAGCCCTAAAACCAATTTTTTACATGGCTCAAGGTGCAATATGTTCTTTTCAATCTGTACAGCTCGCATGGGAAGTCTCTCTGGGGATCCCCGTCTCCTTCCTATGGGAGGGTGGTGGGATGTAAAAATGTGAACAATTTTTACCCCTGGCTGTGTAGACTGGGATACATACTGTTGATGCTTCCTTCTTTTCTATTCAAAAAGTGTTGGAGTTAGGAAGTGTCACACCCCTCTTGTCGTTCCCCTGGGCGCCTTGGGGATTCAATGACAGGTCTAAATAGCCTGTTCATTGATGGGGGTTTGTCCCGACGCACGTATAGTGCTAGCTCGCTGTAAACAGGCGACTGACTGGCGCGCCTTGGTTGCTTGGGGTTAAAACGGCGTTTTTATGAAGCAACTGAGATGGGGGTTTTTCCTCTTCCGACGACCAAATCCCACGACCTGGGATGGTTTTCGACGGATTCTCGTTCATGTCTGGGGGATGATGACGGAATGGATCTGAACATATGTAGAGGGGTCTCACGCCCTTGGGGTGGGCCACCAGGCGCGGTTCGCCCGAACGTCTGGGTGGCGCCTTCTTTTCATGTTAAAGATCGACACGCATATCTGCCCTTTCTCCTGGAGTAGGCATGTCGGCGTGGTTAGGGCACAGGACTGGTTCTGGTCACGCTGGTCCGGATCAGTTGAACCCGTTGTCCGCCGGGGATGCAGATCTGCTGTTCTGGTACCCTGAGGGACTTGGGCTTTTTTCAGGGGGAAAAATGCCAGGTCGGTCCGGGTGTCACAGGGTTAAGCGCTATGGAGATCCTGGTTGGGTACGTTTTTACTCAGCACTGTCGTAATGGCTTACGGCCATGCCATTCTGTACACGCTCGATCTCGTCGGATCTCGGCCGCTACACAGGTGGGTCCTGGTTAGTACTTGGTTGGGAGACCGCCTGGGAATACCAAGTACGGTGTGCTTAGGGGCTGGTTCTCCATTCTTTTTCGCTCCTCTCTCACGCATGGCGAAGAGGGGCCTGTGGGGGTGGTTTTTGACCTCCTCTGGTGACCCTGTGCTTCCCGTATCGCCAGGCCCGGTCCGAGGTAATGTTCGTCGACCCGTAGGCCTGGGTTAACCCTTTTTTGAAAACTGAGACACTTGTACTGCGGTATACCCGCAGGTGTGTTTTGGAGTTTTTTCTTGAGGGGTTATAGGAACAACCACCGCATTGGGTAACGCCAAGGTGGTTGATTCCCTGGTGTGTTGGAGCAGTGTCAACTCTCGGGTTCACCGGTTGAGGGTGCCCCTGCACGTTCATGACATCTGCCAATCGTGTCAGCCTTCTCTGCCTCAACCCCTCTGGGTGGGGGTTTTTAAATGGAGGCTTGGTCATGCAACAACGCCAGCATACGCCCCTTCCGCCGGGGCGGCTGTGTTCAGCTGTCCCCTCTGGCGCCTGTCTCGTCCGCAGTCTCCAGGCTAGGGTTAACAGCCTGTTGCCTGGGTTTTCCCCGGTGCGCTGCCTGCTTCCGTTGGTTAACCTTTTTTGTGTGCTTACGGCCATGCTGACTGCCTGTTCTGCAGGGTCAGTGTGCCAGGCAGTGTACTATTGGGGGGACAGGGCCCGCTCGGCTTACGGCCATACCGACCTGAACACGCCCGATCTCGTCCGATCTCGGAAGCTAAGCAGGTTCTGGCCTGGTTAGTACTTGGATGGGATTCCGCCTGGGAATACCAGGTGCAGTAACTGAGGGGCCTTTGTCCGAATACGCTGGCGATGTGGGGGGCGGGGCACTACGTGCCCACCTGGTGGGGTCTTGATGCTGGCATCATGGACTTCTCCGGGCCCCCATTCCAGGGAGTCCAGTCCTTTTGGTGGGTCTGGGTCTTCCTTCGCGCTCCGCTGCTACGGCCTTGCCACGGGGTTGGGTTTGCCCTTGACCCCGTGATTCTGGGGGCAGTAACGAGGTTGTTCCTCCGTTCGTTCCCGGGTGGCATGCGGGTTGTGCGTGTGTGTAGTCGTGGGGTCAAGCCACGGTCTGCTCACCCTGTGCGTTGAGTTGCTTGAGTGCCTCTTCGCACGGTCGGGTCCGTCGCCCTCCCGTGAAGCCCCTAATAGGGGGGATGCCCTCCATTAGGGGGGGTCGGGGGGGCTCGGCCCTCCCTGTTCTGATGGTTGTGGGGGGCTGTCAGCGGGGTGTATTTGTCAGCCAGCGGCTCCGCTTGGCCTCCCCTTGTGCAGTAGTGATGCCAAGCAGAGCCCCTAACGGAACAGAACGTTAGGTTATGGCTATAACCAAGTTCTGTTAGTTAGGGGTGACGCTTGGCATCAGACGGCCGCTGCAGCCCTTGACCTCACCTTGTGGTGAAAGCTTGGGAAGGAGGAGAGCAGGTGACCACACACCTGCTTATGAAGGTAAGCTGATGAGGTGTGGTCAGACGAATATTGGGATTAAAGGTACATTTGTGGTCTTTATTCAGTGCGCGTGCACATATGCGAGATAGTGCAGTAGTGATGCCAAGCGTCACCCCTAACTAACAGAACTTGGTTATAGCCATAACCTAACGTTAAGGTTAGGCTATGGACAAGGAGTGTTAAGGTTAGATTATTGACAAGGTTAGGTTATGGACATTTTACACATTCACTCACAGATGGCAGAGGCGACCATGCAAGGTGCCAACCTGCACATCGGGAGCAATTAGGGGTTAAGTATCTTGCTCAAGGACACTTCGACATGCTGCCCGGGAGGAGTGGGAATTGAACCAGGAACCTTCCGATTACCAGACGACCGCTCTACCTCCTGAGCCAAGCAAGTGAGAAAGAAACAAAACAAACACAACAGGCCCAGTTAACCCTCATCAAAGTAGTTTCAGACCTGAGTCTGAAACAAGATCCAGCGGCTGCACCATCCCAGCAGCGCCAGCAGGGGTCCCAGAACCAGGGACAAGGCCAACAAGATTACGCTTATAACAACCAAAGAAGGGGGCGGGGCAACTTCCAGGGAGGATGAGGATGATGTGGCAGATTCACCCAATCAGAGCTAACGTCTGTTTCAACTGTGGAGAGGAGGGACACTGGTACAGAGACTGTCCACAAAGAGACCGGGCAGAGAGGAGGGACACTGGTACAGAGACTGTCCACAAAGAGACCAGGCAGAGAGGAGGGACACTGGTAAAGAGACTGTCCACAAAGAGACCAGGCAGAGAGGAGGGACACTGGTACAGAGACTGTCCACAAAGAGACCGGGCAGAGAGGAGGGACACTGGTAAAGAGACTGTCCACAAAGAGACCAGGCAGAGAGGAGGGACACTGGTACAGAGACTGTCCACAAAGAGACCAGGCAGAGAGGAGGGACACTGGTACAGAGACTGTCCACAAAGAGACCAGGCAGAGAGGAGGGACACTGGTACAGAGACTGTCCACAAAGAGACCGGGCAGAGAGGAGGGACACTGGTACAGAGACTGTCCACAAAGAGACCGGGCAGAGAGGAGGGACACTGGTAAAGAGACTGTCCACAAAGAGACCAGGCAGAGAGGAGGGACACTGGTACAGAGACTGTCCACAAAGAGACCGGGCAGAGAGGAGGGACACTGGTAAAGAGACTGTCCACAAAGAGACCGGGCAGAGAGGAGGGACACTGGTACAGAGACTGTCCACAAAGAGACCGGGCAGAGAAGAGGGACACTGGTAAAGAGACTGTCCACAAAGAGACCGGGCAGAGAGGAGGGACACTGGTACAGAGACTGTCCACAAAGAGACCTGGTACAGAGAGAGGGGGCTCCACCCAATTGATTGGCTGGGGGGAGTCACAGCAGAGAGGAGGGGCTCCACCCAATTGATTGGCTGGGGGGGGGGGGGGTCACGGCAGAGAGGGGCTCCACCTTGTTTCCAGACATATGCAGACTCCCTTGTATTACAAGATATGTGAAGGCCACCCTACCCTAGGTATGAATAGCTTGTACTACAACTTCTACAAGATATGTTTATGTTTATTTGGATCCCCATTAGTCATCATCAACGTGTTGACTATTCTTCCTGGGGTCCTCACAGATATACACATACAAATATGAAACATTCAGTATAAATCAGTCATATATCACATACATAATCAATAAAAAAAATTATGTTATGTGAAGGCCACCTACCCTAGGTATGAATATCTGTGTGCTATTCTCATTCGGCAGCACTCCAGGAACAGAAAGGCACTGTTGTACTCTGTTGACCTCTGACCAACCATCAGTCTCAGCCGGACTCTTGGTTTCAACTTGGCTCCATCGGCCGGCGGTTTGCCCTGTGAGCTTCACATGTGATCATCACAACATTGATGGAGGTCGATAATCTTCCTGTCAGTCACCACTGGTCTCTTCATATGTAGATCTGTAGATAAGGATGATGTCATAGAAGCAGACAGCAATCTGAGTCCATTGAGCCTCCTGAACAGGCCATTACAGTTTGCTTTATGAGCTTTAGCAGGTGAAAAGGAATTCAGTACCTGTCTTTCAGTTCTACCTCTTTCAGCTTCTTTTGACCATTTAAGATAACTACTTAGTCACTTTAACACTGTGCCAACACTTTTATTACGTTTATTTGAATAGGGACAGTTAGGGCTGCCGCGGTATTGATTTTTTCCTTACCGCACAAATTTGTGAAGCTATTCAAACCGCTGCGGTAACCGTAGTAAGTAGTAGTCTATTCTTTATAGCATATAGCCTGCCTCTAGTCTAAATATATATGGAACAATGCCTTGAACATAGCTTTTAAATTAACATAAGGCCACACCAATTATTGCCAATAGACGTAAAATACGCTGTAAAAGATATAGCCACTTAGCCAATTATACGTTATTCTGAGACGATAATTAATCTGTATCTGGATAACCAAGGCACAGATTTTGTCGCGGCAAGTAGCGTTATGTCGGGGCCATTTATATCTATAGACTGGTGTATTTTTCGTCCACGGAAAATGGAGCCTCTAATAATAATTATTGCCAATAGATGTAAAATATGCAGTAAAAGATATAGCCACTTGAGGCTCATCATATTTACAAGGGACCACATGTCCATTGCGACAGAAAATGGTCCACTTCTTTTATCTGTGCTACGATTTCGTTTCTTACTTTAAAGTACATTTCTGGTATGGCTGTTTCCGAAAAATATGTTCTGCCTGGCAGTTCATACTGTTTGTCGAAGGACTGAAGCATGCCTGGGAAACTCCTAACTGACGCAGTGCCGAGCCGGTACCTCCCGAGGTAGATGCGGTGCCTTTCAGTGCATCGTATACAGGGCGATGAGCGGTCATAAGATTCTATGCCAGGTTCGTCGTGTTTCCTCGCATCACATTTATTTTCTTGCTGCAAATGCGGCACACTGCCTCATCTACATTCTTAGGCTTTTTCTCTTCATAAGGCTCAAAGCCAAAGTGTTCCCAAACAGGTGAAGTAACATTCGGTTTAGCTACAAGATCCATGTTTACTTTTGAGTTGATTGAAGAGCAGAATTCAAAGCGAAAGCTTTCAGTATAGCAGCAACGCACATGCATGGGGTTCGATGAGATCAGAATGTTAACTGCGCAACTGCGAGTGGAAATTATATTATATATATATTATAATAATAATAATATATTATAATAATATAATTATTATTATTATAAAAAATGTAAATAAAATAAAAAAACAGCTGTGATGCGGTATTCAGCTTAACTCTGCGGTGGGCGTGATGTAACAGCGATACCGCGGTAATGCGGTAACCGCGGCAGCTCTAGGGACAGTGCACATTATTCAACAGTATAGAGACAAAGTACCACCACTGTAAATACGACAGTGTTAGCTGGGTAGCTATAGTTCTCAACTGCAGTCCCTAGGCAAGATGTTAAATGCCAGGTAAAAACAGAATAGAGAGACATTTTAAGAGCATACTTATAATATAGTATAGTATTTGAATTAGGGCTGTCAAAATTAATGCTTTAACTTGAGATTAATGTAAATAATTTAAAGCATTAAACTAAATTAATCTAGATTAATCTATGGAGTGAAAAATCTTCAATCTTAGTGCCGCAGATATAAGAAAGAGGTCTAGCTGAGTCAATGTTGATGGTTTTGTTGAACATTTGTATTTCACAGGAGAGAAACTGTATTCAAAGAAAGCTATTAAAATAGTCTTTGAATCTAAATATACTTTCTTTGTTGAACAAGAAGGAGGGCTGCAGCGTCTTTGTGGTGTGAATCCAGTGTTTTTTTGAAGGTGCTCTTGGATGAGGGAAGTCAGTTGAATAAAAATAAGGAAGTTCCAGGCACTCTTCTTGTATATAAAGCAAAGGCTTTAATAAATAGCTTAGTTCATATTAGAACCATTAAAAAAACACCAACATGTTTCGGCCTCTCTATCGGCCTTCTTCAGGGCATACAGGAATGTATGGAATTTACAGGAATGTATGCCCTGAAGAAGGCCGATAGAGGCCGAAACATGTTGGTGTTTTTTTAATGGTTCTAATATGAACTAAGCTATTTATTAGATACTTTCTTTGTGTTGACTTTAAATTAATTCCATGATTTTACTCAAGTAAATATCTGTTACAAGCTTCGGCCTTAAGTAGAAAAAAGCTATTTTTAATCTAGATTCATCTAGATTAATTACAGAAAATCGTGAGGTTAATTCTTTTTTTTTCATCTATTGACAGCACTCATTTGAATAACAGCATAGTTAAAAGTGATTAAGGCTTTAAATACACAATTTGCTATTGGCAAAGTGGGGAGAATACTGTGATGTGAATGAGCTGCAGGGCAATGATGTCAGGAGCAGGGACTCCCTGATTATGGGATGAGATGCTGAACACTAAAAAGACAGTGGGACTCTCATGTCGGGGTGGGAGCATCTCGCTACAGTATCAGCACTCTGTTGGATGTTGGGGGGAGGGATCGATTGCGGTCATTTAGGACCGCCGGCAATGAAGACAGACAGCGGCCCCCAGGTTCCTGTTAATGCTGAGGAGGGAAGGCTTAACCTCCTGGAGCCAGACGGGGACGGGGATAGAGAGCGCTGCGCTGCATAGCTCCCATACGCTGCACTCGGGAGTCGGGACGTTCTTGTGGACGCAGAGTGAGATTTCCTGATTGAAGCCTACAGCCTTGTGGTACACGCCGTCCAGCAGTTTTCCCGGGGAGTTGAATGGTGTCCAAAGCACAGACCCCGGGGAGGGTCGCGCCCGTGAGGGCGAGTTAAGTCCACTTTTAAATATTGTATAGCATATTGTATTTTGTATATCATTCTTGTATTGTGGTATTGATAAATAATTACTCAATTAAAGGGGAACTATCTTATAAGTGGCCTTTTTCAGTGTTTAGCATTGTTTCCTAGCTATGTGGACTTATATTAATATGATCTATGTCTCTAATTCTCATATTGGCGCATTCTTCCAATTCTCCTCTCACAATATTCACCCTCACTGAACTGAGTCATCTGAAAATGTGCTGATTTGTGATGTCAGAGAGACACCGCTGCATGTTGAGACTCACACACTCAGCACAGTTACCATTAGGAACTGGAGGCCAGCCTCAAAACGGCTTAAGATCTTGAGGTAGAAAAATGCTGTTTTTGAGGACTTCATTAGAAATACAAAAAAATGAAAAATAAAAAAATAAAATTACAGAGGTGTTCCATAAACTCACAGGAATTGTGTAAACGTGCCCAAATAGTGAAAGAAATAGTAAAAGAGTTCCCCTTTAAGACACAGCACATAGGCCACGTAGCAATTCTCCATAACACTGCAGGAGACACATAGATACATTCCTCTACACAGCACATCCCTCCCCCTTCACTCTCTCTCACTCCACACACACACACACATTGACTTCACGCTGGACACTGCTGCATCTGGCAAACCTCCAGACTGTGGTAAAGCTTAGGTGGTGTTTCATATAAGGACTCAGACAGCGTGGCCATTTCAAGTAACGTCTTTATTCATCTAACACAACTGCGCCTGCGCCACGCCTTACAGCAACAGCTATGGATGCCCGTAAGGGACATCCACTACATCTCCCCTTCTCCCAGGAATAAACCTAACCTCCTCAAGTATAAACATCCTCCAGTATATTCAGACATCTACTACAGACATCCATTACATCTCTCCTTCTCCCAGGAAAAAAAACTAACATCCTCAAGTATATGTTGAAATACTATTTTTTTTTTTACTGAACGTAGTCCTTGAGCCATTCTGGCGGCTTTATCTGCCGTCTCGGAACGTCTCTCACTTTAGTCTCTGTACTCTCTCTCTCTCTAGTCAGGGCGCTTGGCACTATTTCCTCCTCTGTTGTTTGCTCCTCCTGTGGAGTCGGTGTCTCTTGTGGCTCAGGGAGAGCTTGCAGATGAGCCCTGTTCCTCCTCACCACCTCTTCTCCTGCCCGGACCACATAGGAGCGTGGCGTGTCAGCCTTCCTGAGCACCGTAGCTGGCCGTTTTGAGGTGGAGATCCACACCGATTGACCCGGTCTCAGTTCCGGCCTCTGTGTGGCCCGGTGTCTCTCATTAAAGTTCTGCGTCTGTCTCAGTTTCAGTTGGTAGTCCTTTTCCTGAAAGGCCTTCGTTTTGGGCCATTGTGGTTTCAGGTGAGCCGGCGCCTGTGGCAGTGGGGAGCGGAGCTTCCTGCCCATCAGGAGCTCAGCAGGTGATGGTCCATGCTGCAATGGTGTGACTCTGTACGCTAACAGTGCCCTGTGTGGGTCTTCATTCTTACTCAACAGTGACTTAGCCGTCTTGACAGCTCTCTCTGCCTCTCCATTGCTCTGGGCAAAGTACGGGCTACTTGTCACATGAGCAAAGTCATAATCTGTGGCAAAGGCGGCAAACTCCGCTGACGCAAACTGTGGACCATTATCACTCCGCAGGACCTCTGGGACCCCGTGTCTGGAGTACATGGCCTTTAACGCCTCGATCACTCCTTTATTTGTGGTAATGGGGGTTTTCTCTATTTCAATGTACCTTGAATAGTAGTCTACTGCTAACAGGTAGGTGGTGCCCTTTAGGTAAAACATATCCACCCCTACCTTTTGCCACGGCCGCTGAGGCAATGCCGATGGTATCATTGGCTCTGGATGGCGTGTCTGACTCTTCACACATGTTTCACACTGTGTTACTACCTTAGCGATCTGACTACTTAAGCCCATCCACCACACTGACTGCTCTGCTCTCGCTCTGCACTTAGATATCCCCATGTGTCCCTCATGTAAACGTGCCAGCATTTCTGTTTGCAAAGTCTCTGGTACTACTATCCTCCGTCCTTTCATTAAAAGGCCTCCTGCACAGTATAGCTCACTCTGGTAGATCCAGTAGGGCTTTAGCTGCTGTGGCAGTTCCTCCTGTCTTGGCCACCCCTTTTTGCACTGCTGTATAAGCTGTCTGCAGACAGAGTCCTTTTGCTGTTCCTCAGCAATCTGTTGCAGCTTTGCCTTAGACGCTGGTAGGCCCTGCTGTACTGCCTCAACAAACACCTGTGCTTCTCCTTCCAGCTCTCTTTCCTCCTCTGTCAGTGTGCGCACGATTGGGGCCCTTGATAATGCATCTGCCGTTATCAACGCTTTCCCTGGGACATATACTATGTGGTATGTATATCTCAGTAGCCTAAGCCTAAAGCGCTGGATTCTTGGGGGTAAGTCATCTAGTGCCTTCGTACCTAACAGAGCCAACAGTGGCTTGTGGTCGGTCTCTATGGTAAATTGAAGGCCTATTATATACGAGCTGAGCCTTTCGCATGCCCATGTTACTGCCAGCGCCTCCTTCTCCACCTGGGCATATCTCTGCTCTGTGTCAGAGAGACTGCGTGAGATATAGGCTATCGGGCGCCACTCCTTGTTGTCCTGCATTTGGGTGAGGACTGCTCCCACTCCAAAAGATGATGCATCTGCAGACACTCTTGTCTTAGCATTTGGCCTGTACTGTGCTAGCACCCTATCTGAGGCCAGATCAGACTTCACCTTTTCAAAGGCTGTCTGCTGCACCTCTCCCCACACCCAGGCATTCTCTTTCACCAGTAAATCCCGTAGTGGTTTGGTAGTGTCTGTGAAAAGAGGTACAAACTTTCCCATGTATGTGGCCATGCCCAGGAACCGTCTCACGTCTGCAACATTTTGTGGAGCGGGCATGTCTACTATTGCCCTCACTTTCTCTGGGTCTGGCGCTATGCCCCCTGCACTGACTTTGTGGCCCACGAACACCAACTCTGTCTGTGCGAACATGCACTTTTCATTTAGGGTCAGGCCGGCTTCCTGAAGCCTGGACAGGACCGCAGTGAGCCTCTCATCATGCTGGGTCCTATCTACGCCACATACCAGCACATCATCTGCGTGGCATATTATGCCCGTCAGCCCGTCCAAGAGCTGCGACATGCGCCTCTGAAAATGTTCTGGACCAGAGCTGATCCCGAACGGCAGGACATTGAAACAGAAGCGGCCACATGGAGTAACAAATGTGGTGAGCTCTCTGCATTCTTCTGATAGGGGAATCTGCCAGAACCCTGAGCGTGCGTCCAGCTTAGTGAAGATCTTTGCCCCATTCAATTGAGCCAATGACTGCTCTACCGATGGTAGTATGTGTCGTTCTCTACATACCGCCTCATTGAGTCTAGTCAGATCCACGCAGACCCTGATGTCCCCTGTGGGCTTTATCACGGGTACCATACCCGCACACCACGGCGTTGGCCTTTCTATCCTTGAAATTACTCCCATTTTTTCCATTCTCTCCAACTCCTCCTTGACTTTGTCTGCTAGTGGTATAGGCACTCTGCGTGGAGTAGTGAGTGCGTATGGTACTGCATCCTCCTTCAGGCGAATGCAGTAATCCCCCTCTAGCCTCCCCAGGCCTGCGAACACTGTGGGGAATTTACGCCTGAAAAAGTCCCCTGGGTCCTCCAGTTCATCAACCCGCTCTACCAGTCGCAAGGCTTCAACTGCTGGCAGACCTAATAAGGGTCTGACTAAAGAATCTACTACAAATACCGGCTGGGCAACCGTTCCACTTTTGCTCTTGAGCTGGCATATGACTTGCCCTGCTACCTGCAGCACCATGTTATTGGGCCCATATAGCTTCTTATCTGTTGCCATCAAGGGGCCGTCTCTGCTATATTTATATAGTCTGGTGGGGATAGCAGTGACTGCTGCTCCTGTGTCTATTTTAAAAGAGATCACTTCTCCATTGAGTTCTATGTCTGTGTGCCAGCCAGAGACATGATCCTTCACTTCTCCTAGAAAAAGGGTGTCCTGTTGTAACTCTCCCTCCTCTAGCATCTCATACACTGGCTGTGCGAAACGGCACACTGCAGCGAAATGCCCTGTCTTGTGGCACTTTCTACATTCTGCATTGCTAGCTGGACATTCTCTCCAGCTATGGGGGGAAAATCGACCACATTTCTGACATTTCTCTGTGTTTCTGACTGTCTCTGTCTGTCTTGTTCTGGTATACCCTGTTTGTTTGTGACCATATGCCTCTTTCTTTTTGAATGGACGAGAGATCGCATCCACCTCTCTCCTTTCCTCTGTGTGTGTAGCCCCGCCCCGCATCACAGTCTGTTGCTGCTTCACCGTTTCCTGCTGTTTCACTTGACTGATAGCCTTGTTCAATGTCATGTCAGCGTCTAGCTGCAGTTTCTCTGAAAGGGCCAGGTCTTTTATCCCGACAATACCCTCCCACTCAGGGCAGTATGGGGTAGAACACATAGTAGCATACTACATGAACCTAGGCGTCCACAAAGACGACTTCAAACTGGAAATAGTAACTACAGATGAGGTACTCAAAAAACTGAGCGCCCTCCAACCAAACAAGGCCACTGGCCATGACAACATCCCCTCCAAATTCCTCAGAGACTCAGCAGCAGCCATCACCCCAGTCATCACACACATAATAAACCTCTCCATAAAACAGGGACACGTCCCCAAGGACTTCAAAATTGCGAGAGTAACACCCCTGCACAAAAAGGGCAGCAAATTAGACCCGGGTAACTACCGCCCTGTTTCTATCCTTACATCCATCTCGAAAGTCATGGAAAAAATAGTATACGAACAGATCGAAAAGTACCTCGCGGAAAAAAATCTAATCTACGAATTCCAATCTGGCTTCAGAACATCCCACTCCACTGACACATGCCTTCTCTACTTGAACGACCACATCAAACAAGAGGTGGACGCGGGCAAATACTGCGGCATGGTCATGCTGGACCTACAAAAGGCCTTCGACACTGTCAATCACACCATTCTGATTGACAAGCTAAAAGCAATTGGTTTTGATAGTTTATCAGTGAGCTGGATACAATCCTACCTGGAGGGGAGGGAACAGATGGTGGAAGTAAACGGTACCCTATCCCCCCCCCCCTCACAGTGAGCTGTGGTGTTCCACAAGGAAGCATACTAGGACCGCTACTATTCCTAATTTATGCAAATGACATGTCGTCAGCTTGTGACTGCAACTTGTTCCTGTTTGCGGACGACTCAGCCCTGCTGGTCTCTGACAAGAACAAGTTACAGGTTGAAAAAGCCCTCAGCTCGGAACTAGGCAAAATCTGCATATGGCTCGCCGACAACAAACTATCATTACACATGGGCAAAACAGAGTCCATTCTCTTCGGTTCAAATAACAAACTCAGCAAGACCGACGGCTTCTCGGTTACAGTGGGTGACAATATTATCACAAGGAAAGATGAAATTACCTACCTGGGTTCCATCCTAGAGGCTAATCTTTCCTGTGACAAAATGGCATCCAATGTAATAAAAAAAGTCAACCAACGAACGCGATTCTTGTACCGGATCTCCTCTCTGGTAAACAAGAATACCCTGAAGACTCTAGCAGGAGCACTCATTCAAGGGTACTACGACTATGCTTGCACCTCATGGTACCAAAGCACCTCAAAGGCACTAAAAAACAAATTACAAACATCTCAAAACAAGCTAGTCAGACTACTACTTGACCTGACTCCTAGAACCCACCTCACCCCTGCCCACTTTGACAACCTAGGATGGCTTAGAGTAGACGACAGAGTACAGCAACTTGCAATGGGCCTGGTCTACAAGATACACTACGCGACCAAGGTACCCATGTACATGTCAAAATACTTCCCAAAGGTCAGTGAATACCACGATCACAACACCAGAGGGAGCTCCACAAATCATGTAAAACCCAGATTCGGCTCAAACAAGGGACTAAACACGTTTTGCAATTATGCCACATCAATGTGGAACGCCCTGCCTAAAGCTGTAAAGGAATGTGAATCACTACCCACCTTCAAAAACACTCTCAAAAAACACCTACGTGAGACTGCAATTCGAAACTGGCCCCTACAAATGTCCTAACCTAGTTGTACAGTAAATGACCAAGTAAGGCTTTGTCAATATTCCAATGTACAGTGTAAAATGTGTGTGTGTCCCCTACCCAACCCCCCCCCCCCCACCTCCAATGTACAGCCCTCACCCAACCCCACCCCACCAACCTCCTCCAATGTACAGTTTCTACGCCAAATGTATATACACTCCTTTTCTGGACACTTTTGTATCACAAACAGTACTGTATTTGCAAATCTGATATGTCATAAATGTATAGATGTAGCAGTACTGTCTATCTGTATGTCATGTATGTCATATATGTTACGATGAATTGAAAATGGGGGACCCTGGTGTAAACAAGTCGAAAGTCTTTCTCTGGTCTGCATCCCCTTAACAATTGTATGTATTGAGATGTACTGTACTGTACCCATTCTGCAATCTGTTAATAAACTTTTCAATCAATCAATCAATCAATCCCGGATTAACTCCTCCCTCAACACCCCAAAGTTACAGTGTTCTGCGAGTTTATGCACTGCCGTTATGAAGCTATCCGCGGCTTCCCCTGGCTCTTGTTTACGTACATTAAACTGCGCACGCTCGAATATGACGTTATGTCGCCCTAAGAAATGTTCTTCCAAACACGTAACCACAGTTGCATATACGAGCCTTTCCTGTGCACTCAGCTGAGTAGCATTTAGAATGTCCTCCGCTTCATCTCCCATGAAGTATATCAGCGTATTGACTTGGAAAGCCTCTCCCTTCCTCTCCAGTCCCGATGCGACACGATATCTGTCAAACCTCCGGATCCATCTCGGCCAGTTCTTGCCGTCTGTGCAGTCAAACTTCTCTGGTGCGCTGACAAGGAAACTGTCCGTCTGCGCGCGACCTGCTGCCGGTGCCCCTTCGCCGTCCGACATAGTTAGCTAACGTTAGCTGTTGTGCTATCTCTTGTAATAGCCTGTAATATCTCTCTCGCCGCTTGACCAGTCTCTCTTCGTCTCCTAGGTAACGGGTTAACCCTTCTGACATGGGTTGAACACTTCTGACACCATGTGGTAAAGCTTAGGTGGTGTTTCATATAAGGACTCAGACAGCGTGGCCATTTCAAGTAACGTCTTTATTCATCTAACACAACTGCGCCTGCGCCACGCCTTACAGCAACAGCTATGGATGCCCGTAAGGGACATCCACTACACAGACCAGATCACAATCAGTGTATCCACTTAAGTCCATTAGAACCTTTGGTGAGGGATCTCACCAGATTAGCCCAGATCAAATAATTCAACTCATTGTCACAAAATGCCACAAGTCACTAATATACGACTAGCCAAGGGATTATAAAAACCCCGGTCAGGTACTGGTCAAATACCACACTCTCCATCAATCACAGATCGTTATCAATAAAGACACAAACACACACATATGTGCACGTAAAAGTGCGTACCACGCACTCATGCACGGCAGACATACAGGCTGACCAATACACAAGACATGCACGCAGGACAGAGACCACATACACACTGGACTATTGGGGCAGCTAATAAAAAACACCCCGACAGGGAAGGAGGGCACTTCTCTGCTTTGACTTCCACTGGACACTGCTTCACGGACTGACTGGACTCCATGGACGAGACTGCTGGACGAACTGGACTTCACTGACTGGACTACAATGACTTGACTGTTTTTCTTTTCTACACGACCGGCCGGTTGTACCAACTAGATTTCAATTGTACCTTGCTTATTCACTTTTTATACCTTGCTTATTCACTTTTTATAATAAATACCCTCAAAAGTGTTTAATCTCTTTTATCTTTAAATATCATATTACAACTTTCACGTATCCGAGTCTAAAACGTGACAGTATATTTCAGGACTGTTATATGTGGGTGACCCCTCTGCACAAAAAGGGCAGCAAATTAGACCCAGGCAACTACCGCCCTGTTTCTATTCTCACCTCCATCTCGAAAGTCATGGAAAAAATAGTCTACGAACAGGTCGAAAAGTACCTAGCGGAAAAAAATCTAATCTACGAATTCCAATCTGGCTTCAGAACATCCCACTCCACTGACACATGCCTTCTCTATTTGAATGACCACATCAAACAAGAGGTGGACGCAGGCAAATACTGCGGCATGGTCATGCTGGACCTACAAAAGGCCTTTGACACGGTCAATCACTCCATTCTGATTGACAAGCTAAAAGCAATTGGTTTTGATAGTCTATCAGTGAGCTGGATGCAATCCTACCTTGAGGGGAGGGAACAGATGGTGGAGGTAAACGGTACTCTATCCCCCCCCCTCACAGTGAGCTGTGGTGTTCCACAAGGAAGCATACTAGGACCGCTACTGTTCCTAATTTATGCAAATGACATGTCGTCAGCTTGTGACTGCAACTTGTTCCTGTTTGCGGACGACTCAGCCCTGCTGGTCTCTGACAAGAACAAGTTACAGGTTGAAAAAACCCTCAGCTCGGAACTAGGCAGAATCTGCATATGGCTCGCTGATAACAAACTATCATTACACATGGGCAAAACAGAGTCCATTCTCTTCGGTTCAAATAACAAACTCAGCAAGACCGACGGCTTCTCAGTTACAGTGGGTGACAATATTGTCACAAGGAAAGATGAAATCACCTACCTGGGTTCCATCCTAGAGGCTAATCTCTCCTGTGACAAAATGGCATCCAATGTAATAAAAAAAGTCAACCAACGAACTCGATTCTTGTACCGGATCTCCTCTCTGGTAAACAAGAACACCCTGAAGACTCTGGCAGGAGCACTCATTCAGGGGTACTACGACTATGCTTGCACCTCATGGTACCAAAGCACCTCAAAGGCGCTAAAAACAAAATTACAAACATCTCAAAACAAACTGGTCAGACTACTGCTTGACCTTACTCCTAGAACCCACCTCACCCCTGCCCACTTTGACAACCTAGGATGGCTTAGAGTAGACGACAGAGTACAACAACTTGCAATGGGCCTGGTCTACAAGATACACTACACGACCAAGGTACCCATGTACATGTCAAAATACTTCCCAAAGGTCAGTGAATACCACGATCACAACACCAGAGGGAGCTCCACAAATCATGTTAAACCCAGATTCGGCTCAAATAAGGGACTAAACACGTTTCGCAATTATGCCACATCAATGTGGAACGCCCTACCCAAAGCTGTAAAGGAATGTGGATCACTACCCACTTTCAAAACCTCTCTCAAGGGACACCTACGGGAGACTGCAATTCAACACTGGCCCCTGTAAATATCCTAACCCAACCCCCTCCAATGTACAGTCATTTACCTAGTATGGTTTTGTCAATAGTTCAATGTACAATTGTGTTTGTTTGTACAGTGTCTCCTCCCCCCCCCCCCTCAATGTACAGTGTTACTTGTTTATACAGTGTGCCCCCCCCCCCCCCCAACCACCTCCAATGTAAATTACCCAGTATGGTTGTCAATATCCCAATGTACCCAACCCCCCCCACCCAACCTCCTCCAATGTACAGTTTCTACGTCAAATGTATATACTCCCTTTTCTTGACTCCTTCTGTATCACAAAAAGTACTGTTTTTGCAAATCTGGTATGTCATAAATGTATAGATGTAGCAGTACTGACTATCTGTATGTCATGTATGTCATATATGTCTATATGAATTGAAAATGGGGGACCCTGATGGAAACAAGACAAACGTCTTTCTCAGGTCTGCATCCCCTTAACAATTGTATGTATTGAGCCGTACTGTATTGTACCCATTCTGCAATCTGTTAAATAAAGTTTTCATTCATTCATTCATTCATATGTTAACTAATTGGAGGGTGGCGGGGAGAAGCAGATGAGGGAAGAGCAACTAGTACCCGGAGGTGGTCCCGTGTTCACGTTGGACCAGTGATGGTCGGTTGCAGTGCTGGTTGATTGTGTGCATTGTTTGATGTGCAGTGCCTCTTGTAGAGGGTGTAGTGTTAGCGTGCAGTGGTTAGTGGTGTGCTCTAAAGCTAGGCTATTAGGCTTAGCCCGAGGTGTAGTGGTTTCCTTAACTTAATGGAAGCCTTACTGTGGCTGGTTGCCCCCCATGTCTGTTAACCCTGTTCTCCCTGGTAGGAATATGAACTTTGGTCTCATTATTTATGCTAACCATCCAGATCAGATTGTTACCTTTTGTACCCTGTTGTGAATTTGATTATTTAAGAGCTTTGACAAACAGCAGCTTCCCCTGCTAACTAGCAGTTTATCCTGCTTGTGGTGTAACCCACTTTTTATTACAATATTATCCCAAATCAGCTTACTGTTTCCATTTGCTTCATTGATTATGCGAATAAAAACTACTTTCTTTAAGAAAGCTTGTAGATTTGATAGTGGAGAGGAACAGGTGACTGTCAGTTTCTACATCAGTCCCTGATAGTATATCACTCTTTGCTGCTTCAAAGTGACCTTGGTCAGCCTTGGATTCTGAGGTAGGTCTGCTTTTTGGTGGTAGTCAGATTAAATCCATTCTTAGACAGTTTTCTAGATACAAGCGTTAAGGTCAGATAGGCCAGTGACTAAATGTTATGATTTAGTAATCCTCTCTGGCTTGTTACTAAACACTAGGTCGATTTGGGTCTTATCCTAGTTGGCCCTTCAATCATCTGAACAAAATACAATTTAGTTGTAAGTTGTTTGAGGGCTATTCAAACCACGTTTATCTTCCCTTTATGTTGAAATCTCCCATCAAAATAACTTCTTTATCAAAGTTGCACTCTCCAAGTACGGTGTTCAGCTGGTCAGAAAATATAGCTTTGTCTGGTGGAACTGGGTACAGTGGATGTTATCTTTAACATAAAACATCACACCTCCCATCTCCCTTCAGGTCGCTCTAAATATATTATAGCCAGGTACAGTCAGAGCAGCAGCTGGGGAGTTATCATGAAGCCATGGTTTCAGAGAAAAATAAAGAATCCAAATTTGATTCTAAGAGTAGTTGTTTAATCTGTTAACTTTTAGGAGTGATACTGCGTATGTTTAGGTGTCCCCCTGGAAGGCCTTTAGGCTTGGCATGGGGGTCCCAGACCACTCTCGCATTATTAATAGACTAAACTTTTTTTTTTGAATTGCTTCTTCAGATTGACAAAACAATATAATAAAAAACAATCTGGACATCCTGCAAAACCTGGTCCCAGCTTTTACTTGTGAATGTCTCAGAAACCCCTTTATCATCAATGTACATAGATACACCATAAACTCTCTTAACACCCCATATCTCTAGTTTCAGAGTAAAGGTTCATGAAGTCAGTTCATATATCTACAGCTCATGCATCTCCATTACATGAAGGTGGAGGTAGATGTGACCTAAATAACTATGGACCAAACTGTCCCGTCTAGCAAGAATCCTGGAATCATTGGTAAATAATCAACCTAAAGCATTTCTCTGAGGATGGGTGGGTTTATCTTTCCGTTTGTCTGTTATCTTTTTTATTTAATTGTTTAACCGTTTGTTTAAAAAAACTGGGGGGGGGGGAATGACAAGCTTTGGAAATTTGTTGATACTTTATACATTTCCAATAAAATACATTATACATAAAGACATTTCAGTTCTGAAAACATACTGTAATCCTTATACACTGTTCAATAACCTTTTTCTAAACGGTGGCCGTTATTAAATGTTGATTCAATGTAATTTCCATGACCCTTCGGACCAGAATTCAAGGTTGAACCGTTTTAACAAAATTGTCCTCAAATTGACCTGATTTTAGATTCTACTTTTGCTTCAAGTATTTTTAGTCTTGACTTTTTACCTGGAGCAAACTTTTCAACTGAATGTACATGTTTGACCTTGTAAGGGCTTGTTTATAAACTATTAAGGGAGAAAGAGTTATTTGATTTATTTCTTTATTGATTTTGTATCCAAAGCGACTTAGATTGTGAACAGCATGTCACCAGGAGGTACATCTGTGGCAGCTAAGGGTCAGTGGCCTTGTTCATCAAATAATATCAAGCTTGAGTGTTACACTCTGAGTGCATAGTAGTAAAGACATTATCAAGATGGGTAGTAGTACAATATTTTATTTCTTTATTATTTCAGATATTGTTTGAAGAGGTCTTTCTAATCAACAGAAGACTTTATGAAAATTATCATTGTTGCACTATGAAATTCTTTCTACAAAGTAGGTACAAATGTAATCTTTCATTTTCATACTTCTGAGTTAGTTACTTCTAAGACATCAATTCACACCTTCCCACTTATCTTGACGCTTACAATTAATCCATATTATTAGCTAATCATACATTCTAATGAGAATAATTCAAAGTTGGGATCAATTCACTTTTTAATTCAAGATGTAGATTCTATTTAAAATATTGTACAAGTTGTCACGAAAAGGTTTTACTATCCAACCTAATGACATTGATTTCATCAATACTACAGCCATTACTCTGTCAATATACACACAAGATGACAAAATAGTTAGTTACTTGTGCAACAGGTTGCTCTGCAATTCCCATAAACCCACAAGCAGTTAGATGGTATAAAAACCACTAGATGATAAATTCATATAACGGGACATCCATTACTTTAATAGAATACCAATGAAGACAATACATGGACCATTACTCTAAAATAAACACTTGTGAAAGTAAAAAAACATGTCCTACTAGGAATGTTGACAATATATGTGACATTAGTTAAATAAATCACTAGTGTCCACATCAAAATATAAGTCCATACTAGAAGCAGTTTCCCCTCCAGTGTGTACACCACATGTTTGTTAACTAGCTTGGCTTTTGGCTGGTCACCCCATACTGAGGTGGGGGAAGAAGAACGAGCAAGAGCATAATATGTACTGTATTGTATTGTGGGGATTATGTATATATCTCGTAAGCTACATTTATTGATTCAAATACAGGAATGTATATTCCTGTGATTTATTGGGATATTTACTGTTGTTTGTCTCGTCAAAAAAATTATAAAAAAATTTGTTAAAAAAATACGAGAGCCTCTCGCCTATTATCGCATGGCAGATACGCTTTCACGTCACCACACACACATTACACACCTGTCCAGCTCATTATAATGCGATGGCTGTGTGCAAAATTAGATCAGATTCAAATGTACAGCACACCATATACTGCTATAGTGGAATATACTATTCATATACCATAATGTATACCATCTTGTTGCGCGCTCCTGGCCGCACGCACACACAGCTGAATAATTCTGTTTTGCATCAATATATATATGTATACTGTGTATATTGAGGCAAAACAGAATTATATATACAGTATTGAGACAAAACAGACGACGCACATGCGTGTGTGTCTGACAGCTTGTGTGTCTGACAGCTTGAAGTTTATTATGATCATATGATGATAACGCATAACGTTATTTGAGGAAGCTCTTGGTACCCAAACTCCTGTATCCAATAATAAACTTTTCTGAGCCAATAGGCGCTTTGCGCGACCATAGCAAGTCGTTTCCTAGGCGGGAGCAGCCGGCCGAGAGGTACTGTGGCGCCTCGCTCTGAAGGCTGTGTGTGGCTCGCTCCCGCGAGAGTTGCGCGCCTCGTCTCGTCAGATTTTCAAAGCAAGTCGGACAACATTCTAACAGTCATGCAACGCGTTTGGCGAGGCCGTAGTAAAACCTGCGCAGATCTGCGTCCGCCTCGCCAATCTCGAACACGCCTATTGTCCCAGGTACATCCACACTGTCTGTCTCACTCCTCAGAGCGACAGAAACACAACTGTTGATGTCAATGACAACTGTGTCTATCCTAGTACTGCTTCTCTCACAGAGGCTTCTGTGCAGGTCAAAAGCTCTTGGTAGTAGTTTTTCCACTTCAAAAGAAGTGTCAAATATTACTACCACTATTATTCTTATGATTGTTGGACTGATAGCTGTAATGACGTAGTGAAGCATTTTTAACACTGGGCCCAGACATTCATTATGAGTGGAACTCTTCTAACATCTAAAAATGTGCAGGTAAATTGACAGGTTTGACATGTCCCTGAATCTTCTCTCTCAAGTGAATTTTCTCATGTTTTATCAAAGATCCTAATCTACTGAATCTCTTATCACACAAACCACAATGATGTGGCTTCTCTCCTGTGTGAAATATCTGGTGTGATTTCAGATGAGACAGTCGACTAAAGCTCTTCTCACACTGGTCACAGGAGTAGGGCTTCTCACCCGTGTGAATTCTCTGGTGTGATTTCAGACAATGCAGTCGACTAAAGCTCTTTTCACACTGGTCACAGGAGTAGGGCTTCTCTCCTGTGTGAATTCTCTGGTGTAATTTCAGATGTTGTTGACGACTAAAGCTCTCCCCACACTGGTCACAGGAGTAGGGTTTTTCTCCTGTGTGAATTATCTGGTGTGATTTCAGATTAGACGGTTGACTAAAGCTCTTCCCACACTGGTCACATGAGTAGGGCTTTTCTCCTGTGTGAATTATCTGGTGCGATTTCAGATTAGACGGTTGACTAAAGCTCTTCTCACACTGGTCACAGGAATAGGGCTTCTCTCCTGTGTGAATTCTCTGGTGTGTTTTCAGACTAGACCGTTGACTAAAGCTCTTCTCACACTGGTCACAGGAGTAGGGCTTTTCTCCTGTGTGAATTATCTGGTGCGATTTCAGATTAGACGGTTGACTAAAGCTCTTCTCACACTGGTCACAAGAGTAGGGCTTCTCTCCTGTGTGAATTCTCTGGTGTGTTTTCAGACTAGACAGTTGACTAAAGCTCTTCTCACACTGGTCACAAAAGTAGGGCTTCCATCCTGTGTGAATTATCTGGTGAATTTTTAGAGTATAGAGTTGACTAAAGCTCTTCTCACACTGGTCACAGGAGTAGGGCTTCTCACCCGTGTGAATTCTCTGGTGTGATTTCAGACAATGCAGTCGACTAAAGCTCTTCTCACACTGGTCACAGGAGTAGGGCTTCTCTCCTGTGTGAATTCTCTGGTGTAATTTCAGATGTTGTTGACGACTAAAGCTCTCCCCACACTGGTCACAGGAGTAGGGTTTTTCTCCTGTGTGAATTATCTGGTGTGATTTCAGATTAGACGGTTGACTAAAGCTCTTCCCACACTGGTCACATGAGTAGGGCTTTTCTCCTGTGTGAATTATCTTGTGCGATTTCAGATTATATCCCAGACTAAAGCTCTTCCCACACTGGTCACAGGAATAGGGCTTCTCTCCTGTGTGAATGCGCTGGTGTTTATTGAGATTCATCTTTGAACTGAAGCTTTTTCCACACTGGTCACAGCAGAGACCTTTTCTTCCATCCAAGCCTCTTGGTTTCTTCCCAGGCCTGACAGGACAGCTATCTGGAGGGAGATAGTGATGGAGAAGAGTGTCAGAGGAAGGCGAGAAAGATTTTTCCATGTAAGAGGGTTACAGATTTAACTATGGTATTATAATAGAGGATATTCTGGTCTTTCAAATGATGCCTCACATGACCCTAGGGCTGGGCGATATGGCAAAAAATGATATTGAGATAACAATATCATATCACTCGATATTGTTATAAGTATATATATATATATATATATATTTTTTTTTAAACAGATTTATGTTTATTTTGCAGCAATTCTTTGTCATTGCCGCCATCTTTAGTGTTACATCCCCTCACACACTCCAGTTCTCAGGCTGCAGCTGGTTTGAAAGCAAAAGTAAACCGGCTTCTCTGCTGGCTGTGGCTCCAGGGGAGTTGAACAGTTCTGGCTCTGCTAGTTTCTTTTCTATCTTTTGGCGCTTTTTTGGTGGACAAACCACTGCACATGTGCACCGTGACTCGTGACTGGAGTCTAGCTCTGCTAGCTCACATAGCATACTGTGTACAGACGGTTTCAAACTGTATTTTAAATTAGAAAGCAAACAAAATAAATGGACAAGAGAAAAATAAATCTCAATCAGTATTGTCATTTGGACAAGCAAAGCCATTACTTTAAGTTGCAGACAAGAAAGACAAGTCTGTCCACTGTCTATGGTTTTAAAACTGCCCTGTTGCAGGTCAGAAAATTCTATATCGATTATTAAAATATATCGCAATAACTATAGTTATCGTTATATCGCCCAGCCCTAGGCTAGGGGCAGGGTTAGAAATTACCTCTTTTTTCAGGGCTTTTTTTGCCCCCTTAATTGATTTTCGGGGGGCTTTTTTGTATTTCAGGGGCAGTGAACTTTTATTATGAAAAAGGTTATTAAACATCCTTATCATTTAAAAAATACAACTCAATTAATGACCTCATTTTGTGGCTGCGGCTGTCCTGGTGGTGCAAAGCGCTGTATTTCTTTACAGTCTTCGTCCCGCCGACAAAAAAGCCAAAAATTCTAAAACTAATTTGTAACACTAAAGATGGTGGCAACGACAAAGAATTGCTGCAAAATAAACATAAAGAATATATTCAATATTTTTTTATTGTTATCGATATCGTTATCGGGATATCACTTTGTCATATCGCCCAGCCCTACCATAGCCATAATTTAAGATATAGTTTAAACGTTGGCAAATATCCCCGTCCTCCCATTGACTTCAGTGCTGGCACGCTAGACCTAATTTGGTCATATGGGCGTGGCTCTGAATGAGTTAAAGAGTGTATTTTGAAGTATAATTAGTTATCTTGAAGATAACTAATTATACTTCAAAATACTCTTGTCATACTGTACATTCATAAATTATTTTACTGAGATCTTTATGAAGGTAGTTTGTTTAAAGTACAGCAGTGCCATGGTAAAACTGGTTTTGACATTAAAAGTAAAAATTTAGCTCTAATGTGTCACGGCCATCTTGGATTTCTGGGTCAAAATTATGTCATAACGTAAACATTTGGTCAGAATCGGAATCCTCATGGTCGACTTACACAGAAAAGTGTATTCATGATTCTATGGCTGCGGTTACACTAGGGCCATTTCATTTCGCTTTTCAGAACGCTGCGTATTGGCAGGCAAGTAAGAGTTAAGTTAGACGTCGTTTTGTCTCATCTACTATATACATGTAGTACAATGCCAAAGCAGTAGGTGGCGATGTAGTTCAAACATGAAGGCCATTTTCAACCAATCAGAAAGGTTGAATGAGTCACTCCACATCCTGCTCAAAATCTCAAAAGCCACCATCTTTATACCTCGCATGAGCCATTTAGCCACATAGCATTTATTTTCAGCAAGAAATATTTATTTTCAGCAAGAAATAAAGTGCAATAAACTAAAACGGATACATTCACTGTGTTCTGCCTCATTTGTTGATGAAACAAAACTAACATCAACACAATTGACAACCAAGAGCGGAGTTTAGTCTCACAAAAATATCACCAATTTTGTTAGCTTATGTGCTAGGGATATGCCAGTATAGCATTGTGGCTAGCAGCGAAGTAACGTTAATGCTAGCAGAATGAATGGATGTAAACGTTATTTAACAGATTGCAGAATGGGTACAATACAATACGGCTCAATACAAACAATTGTTAAGGGAATGCAGACTGTTGTAGCTTGTTATATTAATCAGCGTACCCAGAGCGATAGTTCAACTTGACTAATAGGGTCTGAAAGTAACGTTAGCTAGGTAGCTAACGTTAGCTCACGAGCGACGCTAGCCATCCAGCACCTGCGAAAACGAATGCCAAACTGATGATATCAGACGTTGATATCAGTAGCTAGATAACATTAGACAATGCCTCATGTATTAAACAAAAGTGAATAGATGACTGGGCCATTTTGTTTAATGCTTGTTATGTTTAAAGAGGAGCTCTGAGCTGCTCATGCAGTCGACTCTTGCGTGGTAAGGGTTTGTTGACATGACATGGGTCTGGGAGGGGGAGAATTTGGCGTCGGTCTCTACTGCGCATGGGGCAGAGCGGCTCCGTATCCGGCTCGTGCAAATTACATGGCACCATTGTCGGCAAGTTTCCAAAACGAAAACACCTTTTCAGTGTTCCCGCTAGGGAAACGCGTTTTCCTGCCAAAACTGCGTTTCTTTTTAACTTGGACATGCAAACGTAATCATTCAGCAACAAAACGTTGCTGTTTTAGGTCAGTGTAACCATGGCCTATGACTGCTCTGGTTCAAAAGTAAATTTTTCAAGATGGTGCCAGCAGGTATTGTGGATTTGGCCCTCTGACAAAAAGTGCCGGGATTTTTGGGAGGGACACAGGGGCTAAATCTTTTATAAAAAGGTCCATAGAAGTAAAAATCAATCATCAAAACATCTTAGACAGAATGGTCACGGAATTGAGGTTCTTGACCCAACTAAATAGAGGCCGTTTAGTCGACTCCAACACGCTAATATAAGCTAACACTAGCCCGAGATACAGCTACAGAATGAAAACTACCGAAATATACAAAATAACAGTAACGAAAATAACTATTGGAATGAACGCGGAGCAAGACCGAAAGCAAATAGCATTCCCAACAAAACAGGACCAGTCGAAACGAGAGAGTGCTAATGGCTGGCTTTGCTAACTAGGCTAACATAGCAGCTGTGGACGCTGCTAACAACACAGTAAGGTCGCTTTCACATATAGTTTTGGTGGACTCTGTGCGGTTCTGGTGGTGACGTTGCAACATTGTTGCATTCTTCATTTGGTTCGCCTGCGTTCACATAAAAATCTGTGAGGCGCACCGAACCTTCTGAACAATGTCACGCGGTCGAAAAGGGCGCTCGTCTATTGGACAGTGGAAATGTGTGTGTGGCTGCGAGCCCGTGTGTGTGCGCGCGCGTGTGTGTGTGTCTGTGTGTGGACTGTCTGCGAGCCCTCCAGATCAGCGGAGGCGAGTTTTGACATGGCATTGATCCATTGTTCTATTGAAGCACATTACCACCATCCTCTCGCTAAACAACTTGTAGACCACAGTGTTTTTATGAGTGCCCACAAGTAGCTGTTTTATTAATAATATAATAAGCAGTGTTTTTTCTTCCTTCTTCCCAAGATAGATAGATAGATAGATAGATAGATGCAGTGTGCTTGTTTTGCAGCGAATGAATGCTGCGAGCAGTGGTAAGGTAATAATAATAAGCCGCGTTTTTTCTTCCTTCTTCCCAAGATGCACAGTTAGATAGATAGATAGATAGATAGATAGATAGATAGATAGATAGATAGATAGATAGATAGATAGATAGATAGATAGATAGATAGATAGATGCAGTGTGCTTGTTTTGCAGTGAGTGCTGCGAGCAGTGGTAATAATAATCACTTCCTATATTTGGTTCGCGTTTGGTCCTATGAAGCGAACCGAGACAGACGTTTTCAGGCGGACCAGAGTTCGCCTGTTTGGTCCGCAAACCGAGTTCGACACGCATTCACACAAACCCGAAAAACCGGACTATCGAATTCTGGTCCGAAAGTCCGGACCAAAGAGCCCCGGTGTGAAAGCGACCTAAGAGCGGATAACTCCCCTCAAACACTGAAGACATACAGCTATAAAACACATTTCAGTCACTACCTGACGAGCCTCCAGCACCAGGAGGACGGGGCTCAGATGTCAGTCCCACTAGAGACACGAGCAGGAGGACAGAGGAGCAGACTCACTGGAGGGAGCGAGGATACTGATGCGACGTTCAACGGTTCAAGAACGATCCGGTTATTTTAAACCAAGGGAACGTAGCATGTGGCTGCAGCCCCAGATACCATCGTTTTTCGCGACAGCGCCACTTTCTTTTTTTAATCGCAATTAAGAATCAAAATGCAAACATGTTACTTCCGGTTCCAGGAAGTTAGGAACTGGTTCCTATTAGAACCGGTTCTCGGTGTCCAACCCTAGTCATCGGTGCGTCGAGGAAATTCCTCCGGCAGTCACATCTCGTTACGGGACTACAGACAAACACTGGTGTGCATATGGATCACTGCCAAAACGCAATAATCTATATGATTTCGGTGTTTATTGCGCCATACAAAACGGAAATGGATCTAGGAGATCGGCGTTGAATAATTGGGATCTTTCTCCTCCAGTCTCATCGTCGCACGGTAAGAGGGTAGTAACGTTATTTTCAACCCGATTGTTTATTCATTTCACTGCAAACAGTCTGATCAATATATCAACCCATAGTAAATAAAGCCGTTACTGACGATCAAGGAATTATAAACGACCCCCCCCCCCCTTTCCTCCACGCATGATGAAGCATAATGTATACCGATCATATACATTTGAATTTTTTTATATAGTGTGTATGGGAAAGAAACGCCAATCGATAATCTATATTTGCTTCAGGGCCTATAACTACTGTTTTTGGAATTACAGCAGAAAAGATTAAAAACACTTATATTCTCGAAGGTATTAACACAACAATGTATGAATGAAAAAATATGACGTTCCCACATCCTGAACGATAGATACTTGATGTTGAATGGGCCATAGTAATGTCAATATAGCAATACAATTTAAAAGTTATAGCCCTGCAAAGAAGGTAAACATCTTCACAGGGTTATAGTGCTGGCAGACTGGCTATATTGATGGATATAACCTAGAGCCATATGAAATCCGTTTTATTATTTTCCAAATTCCATTAAATTTTTTCCCAAATTCCATTTTTTCCGTTTTTATATTTCAGAATTCTGTATTTTGCTTTTTATGCTCATTTTACCATCAGAAATAGTGTCTAATAAGTGGGAATGAATAAATGTCCACAATTGAATAAGATATAACAGTCCATTTAATGTTTTTACAGGGTATCTGCAGGTTTAGCCCAGTCAGATTTAATGCTTTTTAATGCCACTCAGAATTAAATTTAATACCAATTTCACAATAACAAAAATCATGCAACGACACCAATTAGTTTAAGTTTAGGTACACATTGGTCCAAAGATGTTTATTAAAACATAACTTGGAAACTTAAAAATCTTGAACTTAAAGGAGTAACTGGATTGGATGAATTTCAACAAAGGGGTGACCAAACATAAATAGCAAATATAGCTATACAAAATATACCAGGGGCCAAGCAGCAAGTGCAACAGCCACTGTCAGAACACATAACTATTACCACCCTCCCCAGGGTATCAAAAAAGTCAACCAACAAACAAGATTCTTGTGCCGGATCTCCTCTCTGGTAAACAAGAATACCCTGAAGACTCTAACAGGAGCACTCATTCAAGGGTACCACGACTATGCTTGCACCTCATGGTACCAAAGCACCTCAAAGGCCCTAAAAACAAGATTACAAACATCACAAAACAAACTGGTCAGACTACTGCTTAACCTCACTCCTAAAACCCACTTTACCCCTGCCCACATTCAAAACCGCTCTTAAAGAGAACCTACGGGAGGCTGCAATTAGAAACTGGGCACCGTAAATTTCCAAACCCCCCCCATCCTAATGTACAGTCTCCTCCCCATCATATGTATATATTTTCTGTTAGGATCTCTGGGTAACAGTACTGTATATTTGCATATCGTATATGTCACAATTGTAACACTACAGTACTATATAGTATACCTGTATGTCATGTATGTCCCTATGCCATAAATGTCATGATGTCATGTATGTTGAGTATGTCATAAATGTCATGTCACTATAATTGAAAATGGGGGACCCTGATGTAAACAAGACACACGTCTTTCTCTGGTCTGCATCCCCTTAACAATTGTGTGTATTGAGCCGTACTGTATTGTACCCATTCTGCAATCTGTTAAATAAAGTTTTCATTCATTCATCCAGTTGTTTTGTTTTTGTGGTTTTGGTTGAATTAATGAATACTTTGTTTAACAGATTGCAGAATGGGTACAATACAGTACGGCTCAATACACACAATTGTTAAGGGGATGCAGACCAGAGAAAGACGTTTGTCTTGTTTACATCAGGGTCCCCCATTTTCTATTAATAGTGACATTTATGACATACTCAACATACATGACATTTATGGCATAGGGACATACAGGTATATAGTACTGTACCGTTACATTTGTGACATATACGATATGCAAATATACAGTACTGTTACCCATAGATCCTAACATACATGGGAGGATACTGTACGTCATTAGGAGGGGGTGGGTGGGAGGAAAAAATACATAGTGGGTGAAGCTCTCATCGAACATAAACACAAACGTGTCCTTGTTTACATCCGTGAATAGATTATTTTCAAGTTAAGACCTCAGCTTCAAGCTTTGGCGTGGAGCCGAATGTTATCCGGACTTCTGTTGGTGCAGATGTTATAGTCCTACCTGAGATGGCGCAGCTGGTGTGGAGGCAGGGGCATAGTAGTTTGCAGGCGGTTTTTGCAGAGCGCTCAGAATGTGCGACGCGACTGCTCTTTTTTTTTGTTGCAGCGGGGCTTGTAATGGTCTTTGACTGGGACCAACCATCGCGCAAACAGTGGATTGTCAAGCCAGTTCTCGTTAAATTGGCACTTTCCCATATTAACGAGTGCAAATGCTAAACTAAACTAAACGTAACTTCGCCTTGCTTCCCCGGCCAACACATTACACAAGGAGTTGTGTTGGTTCCGCCCCATTCCGGTCTGCGTGATTCTACAACACGGTCAATGAAAAGTCAAACTTTATCTCCCGTTAACTGTTTTCCCCCAGATTTCATAATAAAACATAAGATGACATGGCATTTTATCTTTCCTTTCTATGGCATTTTTAAGACCTCTGAAAATGGATTTAAGACATTTTAAGACAAACTAAGGCCTTAATTATTGATAAACAAATTTAAGACCTTTTAAGACTTTTTAAGGATCCGCGGACACCCTGTTTTAAGTGCTGCAACTCAGAAATACAGTTCAATTTTACACAATATTTTTCAATTAATATTGTGACAAAATAAAAATACATATTTCAAGTGTAAACAATAGATACAGCTAGCTACTACTGACATTATCACAATGACAATGTCAGTAACCTAGCTATATCTATTATATTGTGATGAAATATAGTAATGCATAATTTAGGCACCTTTAGTTTAGTTTATTTCGATTATAAAGGACAGTGTATAATGACAATCGTTTGCATTAAACAAATGGATGGGTGCACTAGATTTAGCAAGAAGCTATCATTTCCATCTATAGTCCTATGTACTGTAACGTTTCATAGCTATTTAAGTTTATTTAGATTATAAAGGGCAGTGTATAATGACAATCGTTTGCATTAAACAAATGGATGAGTGCACCAGATTTAGCAAGAAGCTATCATTTCCATCTATAGTCCTATGTACTGTAACGTTTCATAGCTATTTAAGTTTATTTAGATTATAAAGGGCAGTGTATAATGACAATCGTTTGCATTAAACAAATGGATGAGTGCACCAGATTTAGCAAGAAGCTATCATTTCCATCTATAGTCCTATGTACTGTAACGTTTCATAGCTATTTAAGTTTATTTAGATTATAAAGGGCAGTGTATAATGACAATCGTTTGCATTAAACAAATGGATGAGTGCACCAGATTTAGCAAGAAGCTATCATTTCCATCTATAGTCCTATGTACTGTAACGTTTCATAGCTATTTAAGTTTATTTAGATTATAAAGGGCAGTGTATAATGACAATCGTTTGCATTAAACAAATGGATGAGTGCACCAGATTTAGCAAGAAGCTATCATTTCCATCTATAGTCCTATGTACTGTAACTTTTCATAGCTATTTAAGTTTATTTAGATTATAAAGGGCAGTGTATAATGACAATCGTTTGCATTAAACAAATGGATGGGTGCACTAGATTTAGCTAGAAGCTATCATGTCCTAACGTTATAGCTATTTAATCACAATAGTGTCGCAAGTGTTTTTGCGGGTCCAGTCCACGGAACGTTGACAGAATTAGCAAAACACCTTATCACCGGAGGCATAAAAGTCATTAGGATACTGTTCTGCTCTGAATTGAGGGCTTATTGTGGATTTTTTTAGCTTGTTAGCTTTAGATGATGTTAACACTGAAGCAGCCAGACGCTTGAGCACCGCTGTGTTGTGTGTAACACGCTGTAGCGTCCCCGCCTCCCCGGTCGCGTGTGCACCAAACGTTCCACCCAAAAAACAAAATTTCAGTCCAGATTAGGCCAAATTCTGCAATATTCCACGTTTTGCAGTTGATTCCATTTTTATTGTTTAATTCCACGATTCCGTCCAGGATTCCGTGAACGCGGATTTCATATGGCTCTAATATAACCTATGGCGGGGAATGTGTTAAGAGGTTAACCCTGTGAGGCCCAAATTAAAAAGACATTAGCAACTTCAGAGGCCAGAGGGTGGGACATAAACACATTTACTATCAAATAGCATTGTGAGGCTGAACAACAGGACCAATTGACTATACATGTGCTTAAAAACATTTAAATAAACATTTACATATTTTCTTTATTTTTTTTAATGGCTAAAAGTGATTTTGTAATTTTGCAACCGTGGGTCTCACAGGGTACTTTTAACCCTGTGAGGCCCAAATAAAAAAAGACATTAGCAACTTCAGAGGCCAGAGGGTGAGACCTATAAACACAGGAAGGGTGCCGTGACTGAAAAAAAGGTTGAGAAACGCTGGTATATGGTGTGGCTCTTTGTGGTACCACAGTCATTTTTGTGACTCTTAGTCTCCGACTGGTTGGCCACCCCTGACCTAGACCATCAGAGGACCTAGACCAGGGAGGGGCAACTGGCGGCCCTCACCGACGCTCCATGCGGCCCCAGGCCAATATCCGAATATTGATAAATTATTGTTTTCGCGGGCTGATTTCAAGTAGACTGAGATTATTTTTTATATAACATCAAGTATATGTTGTCACGTCGCGGCTGAGATGAGGCTTGCTTTAGCTTTCCTCTCATTTCATTATAGACACAGACCAGCGCGGACCTTCAATGACATGCAATTGTAATTTACGCGAGAAATGGGCTAACGTTAGCTGCTAACTAAGTTATCCCATAACTAGGCTAAGCTAACTAGCGTTAGCCGCTAACCCTGGAAACGCACAAAGCGGACTCCACGACACCAGTTCCATTCGTGAGGAAATATTTATATTGACAAGGCTTGACAACAGAGGTTCAAAGATAACTTCATATTTATTGGTTATTCGTTTCTTTATATCGGGCGTCCAGTTTCCATCTCTGTGTGTTCAACTGTTCATGTGTTGACGTTCGAGTGTGACATCGCCTACGGCAGCTTCCACGCTCAAAAACGCAAACCTGAAACAAAACCCGGGGGGGGGGGGGGGTTGGCTCTCATTTCCCAAAAAGGAATTCATTATTCTGATGAGTATTGCACTTGGCTACTTGTTTACTTTTGTAGTGTTCAGATAACACTAATAACACTGAAATGCATGTTATGGATATGAAGCACTCAGGAATGTTTTGTTTAGTAGCAGGATAAAAGTTTATACATTTAACAAAATAATTTATTATTGCACTTTTTATTTACTGTTGTAGTGAAATGCAGCAGGAATGCTGCTTTGTGTTTGTTGAGCAGTGGGCTTTAAGTTCATACATTTATTTTAATAGAAGCCTTAACTGTAATTTGTCATTTTTTTATATATTTGGGTTACACAGCAATACTTTCAAATTCAGCTATATTTATAAATTCATAAAGTTGAAATTAAGCATTACTAAATGTGTTTGAAATGGAATAAAAACAAAGTTACAACAAATTATAATTGTTTATATGCCTTATTTATCACATCTGTGACTATTATGGGCTATTTGAGTGATGGGGTACTACTGGCGGGACTGCGATAAACAATGCGGCCCCCCCAGATTGAGTGTGGAAATTTAGTGGCTCTCACCATATACAAAGTTGCCCACCCCTGACCTAGACCATCAGGACCTACACCATCAGGACCTACACCATCAGGACCTACACCATCAGGAGTACACAGGACCTAATGTTGCTGTCCATATCCCGTATACCACACTGTTGCTACGCCATAGTCAGGGTTTGCAGAAGGTCCTTGAAGTGCTGATTTAAAAAAAAAAAAAAAAAAGGTAAAAGCCTGGAATTCCTTAAAAACAGACAATTTTTTTTACAAGGTGCTTAAAAAGTCATTGAAATTCAAATGAACCATTCACATTGGAAGTTTAATTCATCCATGATAATTGTTCCGAATCAAGAATAGTTTTTATTTTATTTTAAGTGTAACTAATTGTCGGAAATTAATTGGATCAGATTTTTCTTTCTATAAAAAAACTGCATTTAAAAGTGAATTGTATCCTTTTAAATGCCCTTTTAAAATGAGAAATGGTGCTTAGAAAAGTACTTGAATTTCATTTTGCAATGTCTGTGGGAACCCTGCATAGTGTACAAGAAGAAGGACTTGTTAAACAGCAGTTGGTCTAAAGCTAGATCTGATGTGTTTTGAACCATTCACCTTGTTATTTACGGGACTCTTTATTTTCACACCGTTCTGCCCCGGGGTGGGGGTTGTTTATAAACCCTTACCCTAACCTTTACGTTGCTGAAGACCTCACTCCTAACCTCAAATAGAGATCACATTTTACATTTAGCTGATGCTTTTATCCAAAGCAACTTACAGGTTCTGTATGACAAGTCAGCAGGAAGGGTACGACTCTTTCAGCTGAATGAATGAAAATGCTTATTTAAAATAGACACCACAGCCACATTGGACCAGCCAGAGTGGACAGACCAGATGTGCTGTTTTGCGGGTTTATAGCACAAGTGCTATTTCAGTCCTCCCTCTCTCAGTCCTCCCTCTCTCTCTCTCCACCACACAGACCCTCTCTCTCACCCCGGTGACGCAATACGTGGGAAAAGACCACTTACTTTTCTCGTCGTCAACACGAACTAAGGAAGCCGCTCTTAACAGAACATCCAGCGTCTCCATGCTGGGCTCCCCCTGACTGGGCTCCATGTGACTGGGTTCCATGTGACTGGGCAGAAACATGGACAGATGCAGAAAGTAAATGCTTTTATTCCAAAACACTATATATACATATACAGTATATAACCATGATAAGATGAAGTTCGATACTTCAGTATACACACATACATAATTCCATCTACGGCTGTAACATTATTGATTAATCTATCGATTATCTCTGTACTACTATGTTCTAGGCATATCAAACGGTAAAACAGTGTGTTACTATGTTCTAATCTATCTAGGCATATCAAACAGTAAAACAGTGTGTTAGTATGTAACATATACTGTCTTGTCTTATGGTTCCCAGTGCCAACCTCTGGCTGGTGTCTGTGGACACTGATATTTGCCTACCTTATTATATTTGCCTTGTTTGTTCTCCCCTTACCTTTTTTCCCTGATTGTGTTGCTGTTGGTTTCAATCCCCACTAGGGCTGCACGATTTTTTTATCGAAATCGCGATTTCGAATGATGCAATTATCAAATCGGGGGGAAAAAACAATTATTTTTTTTAAATTATTATTATTTGTATAGCCAGGAAGTCCCATTGTGATACAAGATCGGTTTGGGAGAGGGAGGTAAGGGGTTTTAGATTGTGTGTTGTGAAGTTTAGACTTCAGAGAGGGAGAGTAAAAGTACAGAAAAAAAGGTACCGTTGGGTACCGGTATCGATTCCCAGGTAAAAAGAAACATTTTCAGGCTCGGTGTCCCGAAAAGACCCACCGCGTAGGCCAGATGCAAGCCACATTTTACAATAAACCTCTGTGGGGCTGCTTATTTTCCCTTTTATTATAAATCGCAAATTTAATCGCAATCGCAATATCTGTCCGAAAAATCGCAATTCGATTATTTCCCAAAATCGTGCAGCCCTAATCCCCACTATAAATAAATATTTTACTTTTGGAAAACGCATTTGTAATATTTCTTACCTACTGGGACCTGTGCTTAAAGCACTTACTGGACGGGCTGGCTTCATAACAGCCTGGTCCAGGTATTTTGTATTAGGTCATAAGACCTTTGTATATGACAACATAGATAACATTTCCCTCACATTATCAAAATACAATCAAAGAAATTCTCAGTCCCAACACACACTCATGTCATTTTCCAATTTTATTTAAAGGCCTGTTGCTGAGAGCTGCCCAGGTGAAGCAAGACACCAGCCTTCTTTTGCATATTCAAGACAAAGACTGTGTGGCCTTGGAGGTGCGATATCACAAAACCTTGTAACGTTAGTAAGCTATCGTGGTATCAGCAGGCTGTGATGTGTAGCTAGCTAGCTTGCTAGCCGGCATGATGCGTGTGCAGTGCTTGCCCCACAGGTCTGAGAAGAGGAACTGCACATTTTACTCTTTCCCGAAACTCCTCTACATGCCCCAATTTAAAATGGTTCACGACAGTAGACATTGCTAACGTCGAGTATGTTTTGCGGGTAACGTTAACGGGTAACAGAGTCCATTCTCTTCGGTTCAAATAACAAACTCAGCAAGGCCGACGGCTTCTCAGTTACAGTGGGTGACAATATTGTCACAAGGAAAGAAGAACTTACATACCTAGGTCTAGGTTCCATCCTAGAGGCAAATCTTTCCTGTGACAAAATGGCATCCAATGTAATAAAAAAAAGTCAACCAACGAACTAGATTCTTGTACCGGATCTCCTCTCTGGTAAACAAGAATACACTGAGGCCTAACAAAATTAATTGTTTGGTTCCTGTTGGTTGTCAGTTAAGGCCATGGGTAGGTAGGGAATTTATTCAATCTTTTCCCACTGCGACTATGGATAGGGAATTTCTTTAATTAAAATGTTCACGACAACATGGATGCATGTACTCAGCCAGCATGTTTAATATCCATAATACTAAAGGTTTGACTAAGATTTTTATGAAACTTTATTGTTGTCACACCTAGGGCTGGGCGATATGGCCTAAAAATTAACAAAAGAAATTATCAAACCAAGATGAATGTCCCTATTGGGATTGAAGTGCAAACCTAACTTTCACCAATCTTCACTTACATTTTTTTTTATAATAATATAAAAGGTTACTCTTGATCAAACAAAGATGAATGTCCCTATTGGGATTAATAGTGCAATAACTTGCTTTTTCACCAAACTTCACTTAAAACAAATAAAAGGTGCCTCTTGATCATCAAACAAGAATGAATTTCCCTATTGGGATTAATAAAGTGCAAATCTAACTTTCACCAAACATCACTTTTTGTAAAATAAAAGCCGACCTATTTATAAAAAAAAGAAAAAATGAAAATAATCCTAAATCATTCATTCGAATTAATCTAAATAATATCGATTAATCGCCCAGCCCTAGTCGCACCTAAATCGGCAGGGTCGGTCAGCAACCGGAACCAAACCATTTATTTTGATAAGCCTGAAGACTCTGGCAGGAGCACTCATTCAAGGGTACTACGACTATGCTTGCACCTCATGGTACCAAAGCACCTCAAAGGCACTAAAAACAAAATTACAAACATCACAAAACAAACTGGTCAGACTACTGCTTGACCTTACTCCTAGAACCCACCTCACCCCTGCCCACTTTGACAACCTAGGATGGCTTAGAGTAGACGAGACGACAGAGTACAGCAACTTGCAATGGGCCTGGTCTACAAGATACACTACACGACCAAGGTACCCATGTACTAGGGGTGGACGGTATAAACGTATACGGTATAAATTTGCGCTACGGTATGGATTTCGACTATACCTTGTAACCGGTAGAGCAGCTCTAAAATAGCAATGACGGCATGTAACCACAGCCAAGGCGCAACTATTTCACTCGTATTTGCCCCTAAAAATAGATAGAAGTAGTCAAGTCATAATAGATGTGCGAACTGGAAAACGTTTTTAAGAGCACAGAGGCTTCACGCAGTGGGCGTGTCAACGTAGGGCTGGGGCGATATGGCAAAAAATCATATCGCGATAACGATATGATAATGTTATATTTCTCGATAATTATCAAAATATTTATAAGTAATAAAAAATTAAAAAAACACTTTATTTTTTATTTTTTAAACAGATGTATGTTTATTTTGCAGCAATTCTTTGTCGTTGCCGCCATCTTTAGTGTTACATCCCCTCACACTCCAGTTCTCAGGCTGCAGCTGGTTTAAAAGCTAAAGTAAACCGGCTTCTCTGCTGGCTGTGGCTCCAGGGGAGTTGAACAGTTCTGGCTCTGCTCGTTTATTTTCGATCTTTTGGCGCTTTTTTGGTGGATAAACCACCGCACATGTGCACCGTGACTCATGACTGGAGTCTAGCTCTGCTAGCACACATAGCCTACTGTGTACAGACAGTTTCAAACTGTATTTTAAATTAGAAAGCAAACAAAATAAATGGACAAGAGAAAAATAAATCTCAATTTGGTCAGTATTGTCATTTGGACAAGCAAAGCCATTACTTTAAGTTGCAGGCAAGAAAGACAAGTCTGTCCAAAAAATTATAAAAAAAAAAACCTTATGTAATGTTAACTGACGATGTACTAGCCTCAGCAAGCTAACGTTAGCTGGCTCCACTAGCAGCCTGTCGATGTACTAGCCTCAGCAAGCTAACGTTAGCTGGCTCCACTAGCAGCCTGTCGATGTACTAGCCTCAGCAAGCTTAACGTTAGCTCCACTCTAGCAGGCTCCTCCCTCCCTTTCTCTCTCTCTGCTAACAATCCTGATTCGATTCTTGAACCCATTTAATTAAAAAGGAAGATATTGATGGACATTAGCTATAGTATAGCTCAGCAGCTGTAACAGAATAACAGTGTTTACCCCTTCAGAAGCATTTATATAGACATTTTAAGATATATACCATTACCGTCTATGCTTCAAATTATACCGTGATATAGATTTTAGACCATACCGTCCAGCCCTACCATGTACATGTCAAAATACTTCCCAAAGGTCAGTGAATACCACGAACACAACACCAGAGGGAGCTCCACAAATCATGTTAAACCCAGATTCGGCTCAAACAAGGGACTAAACACGTTTCGCAATTATGCCACATCAATGTGGAACGCCCTACCCACAGCTGTAAAGGAATGTGAATCACTACCCACTTTTAAAACGACTCTCAAGGAGCACCTAAGGGAGACTGCAATTCGAAACAGGCCCCTGTAAATGTCCTAACCCAACCCCCTCCAATGTACAATAAATGTCCTAACCCAATAATACACAAGAACCTCTTCTTGGGACCAAGTAAGGTTTCGTCGATAATCGAATGTACAGTTATCCCCCCCCCCGCACCTACCCATCCCCACCCACCCACCTCCAATGTACAGTTCCCACCCACCCCACGACCAATTAAAAACCTTATAACTACCTTTATTTCAACCAAAAATGCTTAAACAGTAATGTTAGTGGTAGAAGGGGACTCATTTTGTGCAAAAATGGAAGCTCGTCAATTTACATGCAGCAGAATTGTTACAACAATGATCTCGAAGTCAACTTCCTGTCTGTTGTTGCTAGGCAACTGCGGCATGGGGTGTAATGATAGGTGCTATCATAGCTGCTACCACTAAGTGGCAGTATAACATCATGCAACCTGTTACTATGGTTACTGGTAGGGCTATATAATTAGGGCACCTGTGTACAACCGGCAGACAATAAACAGCTGGCTGAAGCAAGCATAAAGAACTAACCAAGTGTCTTATTGATAGTAGACTACAATCTTTACATGGTACCAGGAGTAAAAGCAAGAAGATGGAATAATTTAAACCGCCCGGCACATTGAAACTGACGGGAAATGTGGATGCAAATTGGAGAGCGTTCAAACAGCAATTCCTGCTGTATCTCGCCGCTGCTGGAGTGGACAAGAGTGTAGATGCGAGGAAAATAGCCATGCTACTCGCCATCGCCGGCATGGAGGCAATAGAGGTCTTCAACACCTTTGTGTGCTGAGCCCGAGGACGGAGACAAGTTTGACAAAGTCATACAAAAGTTTGACGAGCACTGCCTGTCAAGAAAAAATTAAATGTATGAGAGGTACATCTTTCGTTGGCGTTTTCAGAACCCGGGTGAGTCATTTGATAACTTTCTCACCAATCAAGATAAAGGCAAAGTCCTGCAATTTTGGTGCACTCAGAGACTCTATGGTAAGAGATCAGATAGTGTTGGGGACTAATGAGAAGAAAATCAGGGAGAAATTGTTGAGGGAAATGGACCTCACGTTGGCGTGCGCTATACGGATATGTCAAGCCAGTGAGCTAGCACGTCAACATTCAATTACGTTCAGTGAGCATGCGCACGGAGCAGAGTGCCAGGAGAGCGAGGCAGTGAACGCCCTGTGCGCGAGAAAAGGGCGATGGAACAAATATAGAGACAAGGATGACAAAACTAACATTAAAGACACTGACCGAGAGATGTTCAATTGTAAGAGGTGTGGTGAAAAACACAAACCAAGACAATGTCCTGCTTATGGGAAGATGTGTGCCAAATGTAAGGGACAAAACCATTATGCAAGAATGTGTCTATCCAAGAAAAAAGGACGGGTGTGAGAACAGTGCAAGAAACGGATGACACTGACAGTGATGATTCATTATTTATTGGTATGGTTTCATGTGAGGCAGATGCTGACAGCACACAGCCCTCAGATTTGCGGGATACAGCCCATACTGTAAACGCTGTAGGTGATGACAGATGGATTGCGCCACTGATGGTCAATCGTGACCTTTAAAATTGACACAGGGGCTGAAGCTAACTTAATAAATTAAAGTGATCTCAAAGCACTTAGTGAGAAGCCTAGAAAAATCACAGAAAAAGTCACAAAACTGAAGGCTTACAATGGGCAGGCACAGGGAACAAAATAAGTACCAGCCAACCGCCAATGGCTGGTAAAAAATCTGCCTGGCTGGTAGTTTTTAAAATCTACCAGCCAAATGGCTGGTAAGTCAAAAAGTTAAGTTTGTTCCCTGAGAGCAGAGCTACACAGCAGTGCGCCTATTTTGCGAGCCGAAATAAGTCTGTGGTTTTTTCTTCTTCTCACAACGGGTCAAATGCATCTAACATGCATTGCATCGTCGCCATTCCTTTATGCCCACATCGCCCGAAATGAACGTTATGTTAGCGTAAGCTAACAAGCTAATCCTGATCAGCGGCAGAGCCATAGAGAACAGCAGACAGTGTGGACTGGGGAAAGGGAAATGGGGGGGGGGGGGGCACTCTCCCTTTCTCTGTGTGTGTGCGTGCGTTTGGAAAGACGATGAAGTCACTAGTCAGGACTCAGGAGAGGAGTATATTGTAGTAAACTGAGGATTACTGAGGATGCACAGATAATGTTGATATTCAAATATAAAAAGGTTTCGAGAGGAGTGGAAGTTTGAAGACAGACTAGACTACAATATGATGTGGGGGTGGTGAGTTGAAACAGTGTGTGTGTCCCCGACCCCACTTCTATGTTTCAATAAATTATTTGCATTTAAAACTATTAACGCTGACTCATTCCTTCAGTCCACTCAAAATTATGCTAATATTCCTTATGTTGTTTATGATATTAATTGAAAATAGCATATGAGAGTATTATATAGTAATAATAACACATGGCGATATACTAAAAAGCAATTTTAAATTTTTGGCTGGTAAAAAATCTGCCTGGCTGGTAGTTTTTAAAATCTACCAGCCAAATGGCTGGTAAGTCAAAAAGTTAAGTTTGTTCCCTGGGCAGGCAATAACAACAAAGGGTGGATGTAGACTTAAGGTCACAGCGAAAGACAAGCAGCACAACCTTTTGTTTACCATTGTGCCTGATGGTCATGATTCTCTCCTAGGAGGCAAAGCGTCCGAGGACCTAGGACTAGTGAAGAGGATCTATCGGATAAATAGTGATAAAATAACAGAACTACAGTGTGAGGGAAGTACAGACAGTCAATAAATATCAGTCTGTCTTCAAAGGTCATGGAACATTACCTTTCACTTACAAGATTAAGCTCAAAGATGATGCTAAGCCTGTAGTGCATGCCCCACGAAGAGTGCCAGCACCTCTCAGAGTTGGCTTGAAAAAAGAGCTGGACAGAATGACACAAATGGGTGAGATTGAGCGAGTGGAGGAGCCCACAGACTGGGTGAATTCCATAACATGTGTTAAGAAAAAAAAACCACAAATGCCTTACGAGTCTGCCTTGATCCCAAAGATCTGAATGAGAATATTAAGAGAGAACATTATCAGATCCCCAAACGAGAAGAGATACAGAGCGAGATGACAGGTGCACAGTACTTTAGCAAACTAGATGCTTCACATGGATTTTGGCAGCTGAAGCTGGACCCAGAAAGCAGCAAGTACACCACCTTCAATACACCATTTGGACGTTACTGTTTCTTAAGGCTCCCGTTTGGCATCAAATCGGCCCCTGAGATCTTCCATAGGGCGATGGAGTCAATAATAGAGTAAGGTACCAGAGTATACATCGATGATTTGGTGGTCTGGGGAAGTACGCGCCGTCAACATGATGAAAGACTCTAGTCTCTTATAAAGAGTAAGAATGGACTAAAATTAAACAGAGAGAAATGTCTTTTTGGTGTTACAGAGATGACCTTCTTGGGAGACAAACTCTCAGGAGAGGGGGTGGGGCCTGACCAGTCAAAAGTGCAGGCCATACTGGACATGCCACCTCCCACGGACAAAAAAGGTGTCTTGCGAGCCATGGGAATTATCAACTTTTTGGGTAAGTTCATTCCTAATCTTACCTCCAAGACAGCATGCCTCAGAGAGTTGTTGCAGCACAACAGTGTTTGAGTGGACTGCTCGGCATGACAAAGAATGGAGAAAGATGAAGGAGACTATGACTACTGAGCCAGTCCTCACATTCTTTGATCCTGCAAAACCAACAAAACTCTCCACTCTCCTCAAAAGACGGCTTGGGAGCTGTGCTGTTGCAATTGAACGGAGGCAAATGGCAACCTGTAGCATATGCGTCAAGGTCAATGACAGAGACGGAGCAACACTATGCACAAATTGAGAAAGAGACTTTAGGCTTAGTGTTTGGGTGTGGGAAGTTTCACACTTATGTGTATGGATTGACAACCTTTACAGTAGAGACTGACCACAAACCATGACTCATATCGATGAGAAAAAAGAACCTCAATGATATGTCCCCCAGAATTCAGCGCATGATGTTGGCGTTACAGCGCTATGATTTTGATCTTATTTACACACCAGGGAAATACATTGTGCTAGCGGATGCGTTGTCAAGGGCACCGGCTCCAAGTGGTGATACACCAGTCAGCGCTATAACCGCTGAGGTTGAAATACACGTCAACATGGTGACTGCATTGCTCCCCGCCTCGGATGTCATGTTACAGCACATTGTGGAAGAGACTGCAAAGGACCCGCTGCTGCAGAAAGTGGTCCACCTTATCCAAAATGGTTGGTCAAAGGGAGTGTCCACAGTTCTATCCAGTGCGTACAGATCTGTGTGTAGCTGATGGACTGGTACTGAGACAAAATATAATCGTCATTCCTCAGTCCATGCGCCAGGACATGCTTCGTCGTATTCATGAGGGACATCTAGGCATGGAAAAATGCAAAAGGAGAGCAAGGGAAGCAGTGCAGGGGAGGAAATTAGGCCACTTTACTCGCCAATTGCGAGTATTTTTTACGTTTGGCGAGTAATTCATGAAGAGCACTCGCCAGTCTGGCGAGTACTAGTAATTACAAAACAAAACAAAAAAATCATTCTGCAATCTGCTGATTCGCTCACTGGCACAAACCGAACTCTGACTCCCCCCTTGATTCCTCCCATTTGCGCCACATAATAATCAGACCATAACCAATTAACATCATCGTTGTACAGATGCGCTCTAAGCTCCTCCAATGAACACTCATTTTCTAGAAGACGCCGCCCATCTAGCGGAAGTGGACAGACCACTGCGCGCAGACCTACAAACTCCTGCCACCGGCAGCCGGCTTGACAATGTAGACAAACTTACAAAAACACATCAGTGGATGAAAATAATTGCATGTAGAGTCGTCGCTTTCGGATATCAGTGCGGTCTGACATGGGGGCGAACAACAGCACGCGACGCGTCTCCTTCGAGTCGGATGAGAATGACAAGTCAACCAGCATTAGCCGGCTAGCTACCTAGCATGTAACAAGCTACCATAACGCGCATTCAACATAGTGGACGACTATACTGAGCGGCTTTGCTTAAATGCAGCCGAGTGACATTTTATTATTACCGGGTTTCCCCCCATATCAATTCACCACTCGCCCATATGCCCTTCACAACGGTGATGTTGTCATACTTGGCATTCAGAATACACCTGCTGAACCCCTAGAGTTGTCGATTCGGTTCCAATGTATTGTCATCTTACAGCACAAGTACAGTACAACCAGAATACATTTGGCATACAACCAGAGTGCAAATGTAACAAGTCAAGTTCAAGTTGTTTTATTTAGCTATTACATTACAGTGAAATGCTTGGTTCTTTCACTGCCCAACTCAGTCCAACCTAAACCAGCCCAACCCAGTATTGATTGATTGATTGAAAACTTTATTAACAGATTGCAGAATGGGTACAATACAGTACAGCTCAATACACACAATTGTTAAGGGGATGCAGACCAGAGAAGGACTTTCGTCTTGTTTACATCAGGGTCCCCCATTTCAGTCCTGTTTGCTTAATGCCTTGTCCACTTCCTCCACACTCCAATATGCCCTTCAACCCTGCTCCTGTCAAACCTGCTCTTTCCATTCCCTCCATCATGTCCCCCCTTTCTGATGAATATTTCCTGCACTTAAGAGTCAGACACACATTCCTAGTAGTTGAGCTGTGATGAATGAATGAATGAAAACTTTATTTAACAGATTGCAGAATGGGTACAGTACAGTACGGCTCAATACATGCAATTGTTAAGGGGATGCAGACCAGAGAAAGACTTTCGTCTTGTTTACATCAGGGTCCCCCATTTTCAATACATTTTCAATTCATCATTCAGTATAACCTAGACCAGCCCAACCCAGCATCTTTCACTGCCCAGTTCAGCCCAACCCAGTCCAGAATAGTTCCCTCTTTCATGTTAATATGTGATTTAATTATGTAATATTTTGAAGAGTAGAGACAGTGTGATTAATTTACTATGATTGAAAATCAATTTAGACGAAGACGTACAAAGAAGTAATTATCACAATTAGCGATTTTTTTTGTCTGGTAAAAAATCTGTTTGGCTGGTAAAAAAAATCAGATACTCGCCAGTTGGCTGGTAAGCCAAAAAGTTAGTTTCCTCCCCTGAAGCAGTGTATTGGCCAGGCATCAATAGGGACATTGAGGAAAGGATACAGAAGTGTGGAACATGTCTCAAACATCACTACAAACAAACCAAAGAGCCAATGCTGGTAGCAGACCTTCCCACTGTACCGTGGCAAAAGGTGGGCACTGATTTGTTTCATCTACAAGGCAAGGACTTTATTCTGGTGATTGATTATTTTTCGAATTACCCAGAAGTAGCGCAGCCAGGGAACAAACTTAACTTTTTGACTAGATTTTAAAAACTACCAGCCAGGCAGAATTTTTAACAGCCAAAAATTATAAATAGCTTTAGTATATCGCCATGTGTTATTATTACTATAATACTCTCATATGCTATTTTCAATTAATATCATAAACAACAAGGAATATTAGCATAATTTTTAGTGGACTGAAGGAATGAGTCAGTGTTAATAGTTTTAAATGCAAATAATTTATTGAAACATAGAAGTGGGGTCGGGACAAATCATATTATGTTATGATGAATTGAAAATGGGGGGCCCTGATGTAAACAAGACAAGTCTTTCTCTGGTCTGCATCCCCTTAACAATTGTATGTATTGAGCTGTACTGTACCCATTCTGCAATCTGTTAATAAACTTTTCAATCAATCAATCACACACTGTTTCAACTCACCACCCCCGCATCATATTGTAGTCTAGTCTGTCTTCAAACTTCCACTCCTCTCGAAACTTTTTTATATTTGAATATCAACATTATCTGTCCATCCTCAGTAATCCTCAGTTTACTATAATATACTCCTGACTGACTTCATAGTCTTTCCAAACGCACGCACCCCCCCCTCCCCCATTTCCCTTTCCTCAGTCCACAATGTTCTCTATGGCTCTGCTCTGCCTCTGATAACGTAACGTTCATTTCGGGCGATGTGGGCATAAAGGAATGGCGACGGTGCAAAGCATGTTAGATGCACTTGACCCGTTGTGAGAAAAAAGTTGAAGTCTGTTGAAGTCCGAACATTTAAATCTCTCCGGTCATAATGTCCGGTGAAAATAATTCCCTCCAAGCACAATTTGATTATTTGAATTGTATTAAAATAGGCTAAAATTAAATAGCCTATGCGATGAACGAAACAATCATTACATTTGTTTCATCGTTGCTTCACCAAGCAGGAATGACAACGATGCTGTCAGCGGGAGCTTGGTGCTGGATTTTGCAAGAAGCATCCAGCTGCAGAGCCACAGAACCCACCAGCGGTGCCCGCACGGTGCAGTACTCTAATTCAGCCATTGGCAATTCAGCTGTTGGGTGGGGGGCGCTGCTGAGCGGTCCCCAGACCGGAGCTGAAAACACTGCTGCTCTGTGGCTCTGCAGCTGCTGCTGCATGCTTCTCGCAAAATCCGCCAGGTGGCGGGCAGATCTTAATTTCTAGCCGCCAAACATTAATTCTACAAGCCATTGGCGAATGGCGTGTGCTTATTTTGTTCCCTGTGCGCAGCTTTCCAGCACAGTCTGTCATCACACACATGAAAGGGTTTTTCGCCAGGCATGTAATCCCACAATGTGTAGTCAGTGACAATGGTCCACAATATGACTGTGGGGAGTTCAGAGACTTTGCAGAGCAGTATGGGTTTAAACACATTACCTCTAGCCAGGGAACAACATTTACTTTTTGGCTTACCAGCCAAGGTGGCTGGTAGATTAAAAAAACTACCAGCCAGGCAGATTTTTTACCAGCCAAAAATTATAAATTGCTTTTTAGTATATCGCCATGCCTACACTAACCTTTTTCCCAGGGAGCACATGTGCTCCTAAATAAAAAATAATTAGGAGCACACAAAGAAATTTAGGAGCACAGTGAACATTTTTCAAATAACAGAGTTTATTAACAAACTATTTATTGCATGCATATTATACTGTGCGTGTGCATACTAAGGGACAAACATCTGTGCAAATAGCACATACCACCAAAATCACACATTGGCCCATGCCTATACTAGACGCGTGTACCGGTTCCGCAACAGTAAGTGACTTCCGGGTAGGCCTGATTGGCCCCGACAGGCACGTGACGCGGCAAACTCAGGACGCGCAACGAGGCTGCTGAGAGCTGTCGCGCGGAAATAGGCTGTCTATTGCCATTCTCTAACACAAACTCTAACCTTAACCAGCTCCTTAACAGCGCCTAAACTTAACCGTTCTAACCTTAACCAACTCCGAAACAATGCCTAACCTTAACCTTAACCATGCCTAACCTTAACCGGCGAAAGAATACACGTTAAAAAAAAAATCACGTTAAAAAAAAAATTCAATGGGATTCGAACTCGTCAACAACGGACCGCAGGATCGCAGGACCGCTGCTCTGCGAGGTGAGCTAAAGCGCTGAATGAGAGTCATAGCGGATTTTGACGGTTACATCATTCCGCAAGCTCTGCCGCGCGGCAGAGAAAGTTGCGCGTCACGTGCCTGTCGGGGCCAATCAGGCCTACCCCGGAAGTCACTTACTGTTGCGGAACAGTTACACGCATACTAGACGCAAAGGATTTGGGTTGTCATGCTGCTTTTGTATTTTGTAGTGTTGTCACAATACCAACATTTTGACTTTGATACAGATAGGAAAGGTAATTGAATATATTATTAGATGACAGAATATGGAAAATACTTTATACAATTATTTAATTCATTATAAGTTAAACGCTATTGAATAATAGTTAATGAATACAATTAGCTACTGAGCTATATACTATAGCTACTGTCCATCAATATCTTCCTTTTGAATGAAATAGGTTCAGGAGAGAGAGCAACACACACACACAGAGAAATAGACAGAGATAGACACAGAGAGCCCCCCCTTCCCTAGGGTTGGGCATCGTTTGGATTTGAACGATTCCGGTTCCGATTCCGATTCTCCATATCGATTCCTGTTCTAAACGATTCTCGATTCCGATTCTTTGAGGTGCAGGTCAAAACAGGTCACAGCTTATTTCGAGCTTATCATACTATTCACATTTTCAGTTGACTTGATACAGTTTAATTTGGTTGCTGTACTGTAACTAGGGTATTAATTAACAAAGTGAAAAAAAAAAAAAAAAAAAAAAAAAAAAACGGAAGTTAGGAACCGGTTCCTATTAGAACCGGTTTTCGGTGCCCAACCCTACCCTTCCCTCAATAGTATGTGAGCGTTCCCAGTCATGGCTTACAGTGGTTAGCAGGTTAGCTTAGTTGGAGTACTCAGTTAGCAGATACTATTACAGTAGTTAAGGTTTTTAGCGCAACGTGGGTATATACAGGACTGGCGAGGATGCAAAGCATGTTAGACAATTGGAACCGCTGCTGTTTTCGTTGCACATAGAAGCAGCGTCACTCGAGATGAGTTGTTACAGAGCTGGTTACATCCTGATCCGCGCTGCTCCGTCTCTATTATGAAATGACAATTGCGCAGTTGACACACCCACTACAAAAGACTATTACTCGCACACTGCTCCTAAATGATTTTCCCGGTTCGCACAAATCTATTTTTAGGGGCAAATGCGAATGAAATGCTTGCACTGTATAGCCCTGATATAATACTCTCATATGGCTCCCATTTTTTTTACACGCCAGAGTGGCTGAGTAGCCTCGGTAATTTACCAGCCAAAGAGGAAATCTACACGCCATTGGTGTTTGGCGGGTGCTTATTTTGTTCCCTGCCTCTAGCCCCTTGTATCCACAGGCTAATGGACAGGCTGAAAAGGGGGTCCAGATTGTTAAGAGGCTGTTTAAAAAGGCAAGAGACAGTAACACTGACCCATGCCTGGCTTTGCTAAGCTACAGGGCAACACCTCTGGAGTGTGGAGCATCCCCTGCTGAGCTCATCATGCATCGCAAGCTGCGCACCACGCTTCTACACATTCCAGATGAAAAGGACATGGGCAGGGACACCAAAGAACTGTCCGACAAGAGGATGTGACTCAAGCACAGACAGAAACTGAACTATGACAAAACAACAAGGGGACTGGAGCCTAGGGCTGGGCGATATGGCCTAAATATGATATCACGATATTTTCTGACCTTTCGGCGATACACGATACACATCACGATGTTTTTCTTTTTTTCCCCAAACAATTCATTATGAGGCTTACCAAGACAGTATTTGAGTTTGCAAGCTAACATTAAAGACTAAATAAAATACCCATGCATTTAGCATTTTTATATTATATATTAGATTTAGATTATTGGATTATTAGATTATATATTGCATATATTTAGCAATGAGATATTATATGATTTAGATATGAAATATGATTAATTGAAAATGGGGGACCCTGATGTAAACAAGACGAAAGACTTTCTCTAGTCTGCATCCCCTTAACAATTGTATGTATTGAGCTGTACTGTACCCATTCTACAATATGTTAATAAAGTTTTAAATCAATCAATCAATCAATAAATAAATAGCATTTTAGCATTTTTATGAAACTACTGTATATTTGTATGTCTCTAAATGTTTTGATGAATTGAAAATGGAGGACCCTTATGTAAAAAAGCCGAAAGCCTTTTTCTGGTCTTCATCCCCCAGTCCACTGTTGTTGTATTGAGCTGTACTGTATTGTACCCATTCTGCAATCGTTAATAACGTTTTCATTCATTCGATCATTCAGCCGGCAACAGAATAATTTTGATTGACAGTCGAGTCTGCCAATTACGTCACACCGATTGAACCCGCCCTGCTGTTCTTAGCACCAATCGGCAAGCTCTATGCGTTTTTTACTTCCGCAATTGATTTTGACGAGAGCTGAGCTCAGCTCAACGACAACAACAGCTCCCTGCGGCAGACGAGTGATTACCAGCGCACCGCAGCATGACTAAACAAGCCATAATGATTTTATTGCAACGAATGTTATAATAAAAGCCTTTCCATACATCTGTCTGATTGAAAACTTTATTAACAGACAGCAGAATGGGCATGCACAACTCCGCACGGGCTGAGATATGAACAGTAACGCTTGCTATCTATGTCGTCATCGGACATTGCTATGTTTGGGTAAATACGCTAATGTTATTGAACGTGTAACTATATAACGTTAATGCCACAAAACGAATGCCTTTGTTAATAATAATTAGTAACTTTGATGCAGTAGTGTGTGTGGGGGCGGCGTTGTTCAAAAGTTTGAACGGGTGTGGACCAGATTGACGCGACACAATCCTCTTGGGCAAAACATCACGATATCCACAATACGTTAAAAAAGTGTATCGTTAATGAACTGTACCCGATATTTATATAATATCGTCATATCGCCCAGCCCTACTGGAGCCCCTGCAGAAAAATGATGTTGTGAGGATCGAGGGTCCTGATTTCTGGACCAGGAAAGCAACAGTCGTCAGGGAAGTAGGTCCCAGGTCATTCGCCGTAGAGACTGAGAATGGACAAGTGTTTGAGAAATAGGAGGAGTCTGTTGAAGACTCAGGAGGACACAGAGAAACCAAGCGGTGACACTGAATCTGAACTATCATAACGCGGTGGTGATGCAGCAGACATGCAACACACTGAGCCTCCTTCACCTTCCACAATGGCTGAGACATTGAGAAGGTCTTCTAGACCTAAGAAACCACCTGAGAGACTCATAGAACATTGTTGAATTGTTGATAGTGTTGAAGGAGAAGGTTTGTATGGTGGACACATTGTGGTTGGTGTTTATTTTAATAATATAATAATAAGGTTATGCGCACCCGTTTGGAAAGAGAAGTGTTGATAGTTGAATTATTGGTGATGGAGAAGGTTACGTGTTGACAAGGTTATGTATGTATTATTGTATGGTTGACACTAGGGCTGTCTTAAATACTTCGAAGTTTCGTTCGATGGCACAAGCTTCGAACATAAAAAAAAAAATCGAAGTTAAAACTTCGATTTGTGTGTGTGTGTGTGTGCGCGTGTGTGTGTGTGTGTGAGAACTACCCATCCCAGTTAGGACAGCCGAATCCCGTCCAATCTTTCGCCGTCGACTAAAGACTCACTTCTTCAACCATTATCTGAAATGATTAAAAAAAAAAAAAAAATCTAACCGTGACTAACCTTACTGTCATGCACTTTTCCTAATAAACTAACCTACACTGTAACACGCAACACTTTGATAAACATTGTTACTCAGCTGATAGAGTTGTACCCTTCTTGCTGTCTTGTCATACAGAACTTGTAAGTCGCTTTGGATAAAAGCGTCAGCTAAATGACTGTGTGTGTGTGTGTGTGTGTGTGTGTGTGTGTGTGTGTGCGTGCGGGGCCATTGGGTGGGGCCGGGGGACAAATACACTGGAGGAAAGTAAGCCAGCTCAGCACTGCCCAAATTATATCATCACTATTGCCTGTTTGAAGGATATCATCCTCAAATACATATACACCTACATGCCTTGTAGAATTCCACACATAAGAAAGAAAGATACTGGGATTGTTACAAAGGGTCAGATTAAACCGAATATATGTATTTATTGATCGATATATATTGCATAGGATTTGTATATCGTCTGATATCCCTTGTGTATTCTTTGTACATATACACGGAATATCCCTTTAACCTAGTACAGACCATAATATTTCGTTCTCCTATTGGAAGCGATCCCCTAGGCGCCAACGGCCATACCCCCAATGCCGAGTTCAAAGTCACCGCGAAGACATGTCTGTACATGCCCGGCTTTGCCCAGGAATACGAGACAGAAATAAGGTTGGCACTAGATTATTCACTGTACGTATAAATACATCGCAGGTGGATACAGCAGTAGTCTTGTCTTATCCTAATACGTTCGTTCAACGTATCGTTCGCTCCTTACTAGTAAAGCCTTCCATCACGAGTCAACGACCAAGTGAAGTGAGCGACCGTGCATCTAAATAGAGCACTTATAACCGCGTGCGAATAGGATGGTAAAGTGTCAGAGCTTAGTGGAATAACGTCAAGTTCGACCTAGTTAATGTGAAGTACCGCGCACCGGAGAATCTACACCGGTGAATGCAGAGCCCTTTTCCGGCTGGATTATTATTATATTGCTTTGGTCCTGTTGGAGCGGAGGAGAATCGTCTACACCCCACTACTGTGTGGGATTTACCCGTGAGGAACATCACTCGAGCCCGTCTCTTGGAGAGGCTGGCCGGCATTCACCTATGCTGCACGCATACTGGGATTACAGCTGCTGCTTTCGTCTGCCGATCAGGGAGTAATATACCGCCTCCCATAGCAGGAGCTTATTGAGTCCCCGTTGATCCAGACTTTGCATTCGAACATTTCCTCCCCCTGCTGGCTTACAACCGGTGGAAACCCTACTAGTATCTCCCGCTGCCTACCGGTGTACCATAGATATAATTCCTAAGATTCAGGTTGTATTATTATCTCCTGCGTAATATGAGAATGGACATACGTTATTGATTTGCCTACGCACATTCCTTTGCCTTATAAGCGCATCCAAAGTACAGTATATTATGTACTATCATTGCTGCTAATAAATATTCGTAAACCCAGTTTTGTGTGAACCGTGTCATTGTGGAGGTGTTCTCATCATATACCTGTGTACTGCAGGGTTAGAAATAAAAAAAAAAATTCAAGGGCTTTTTTTGCCCCCCTTAATTGCTTTTCGGGGGCTTTTTTTTGTATTTCGGGGGCACAAAATTTTTATAATGAAAATTAACAAAGATTATAAAACATTGTTGACACTTTTTTTACAGTCTTCGTCCCTATGTTTGATAACGTAATGTTAATGTCTCCATATATAGGGCTCTACGCTAACCTTTTTCCCAAGGAGCACATGTGCTCCTAAATAAAATGTTAATAAATAAAATCTAAATACAAATTTAGGAGCACACAGAAATTTAGGAGCACAGTGACAATTGTTCAAGTAACACACACACACACGCACACGATGTGTGACATCATGGCTTGGTTTCATGTTTTGAGGTACCTTCAATTATCTGTAAATAATACATACATACTCTATCTAAATAGATTAAATATTATTGTCCCTGAGTGAGGGCAAGTTGTGTTGTTGTCTTGATATAATAACCGGTTGCCTCTGGATCAATGAATGTCTAATATTGAATAATATTATTAGATATTTTATTTTTAACATCCCTAATTCCAACAGTCAAGAGGCTTGTTTCAAATTGATGAAAAACCCCACACACGCAACGTTTGTGAGTATAGGCTCTGGCCAGATCGATCAATGAAATACGTTGCGCGCTCAGCGCTGTGGAATGAAGGAAATGCGCATCGGGATCGGATTTGGATGTTGTTCTTTTGGAGTTGTGTTACAAATGGAATGGTCTTTCCCCGCCGAACACAAGTTACTTAACGTTACACAGAACACAGGTCGCGCTATGCAGATGCTTAGCTTGCTAACGTTAAGATAGCAGTGGCTTGATGAGAGCAGAGCGCTCTCTCTGTGTTCGCAGCACCTCTCAAGTGCCTGTAACACGCAGCGGGCCCCGCCTCCCTCCTCCTTGGAACAAACATTCCACCCAAAAACTGAATTTCAGTTCAGTTTCAATCTGAACTATTAACAGCGGAGCTGTTTTGTAATCTTCACAATCACTCGTCTGTCTCGCACACTGCAAGTAAATGATTTTTCCGGTTTGCACACACACATTATTAGGGGCAATACGAGGGAAATGCTCGCACTGTAGAGCATATATATAATTATATATATAATTAGTAAACTGTCGGGGGCTTTTTTTGCCCCCCTTAACTGATTTTCGAGGGCATTTGGTCAATTTTCGAGGGCATTTTGCCCCAAGCCCCCGTTAATTTCGAACCCTGGTGTACTGTATGGCCAGTAGTAATGTACATAAGATGGTAGTGGTTTAATGATACCATACTTATTAATACAGTCAGGGAATTGTACCCCTCAGTTACAGGGATGAATAAACAAAATAGGAAATAAAATTTAGATAAGGTGCTACTGAGATGTTTTGGTGAGTTCTTTGTTTTTTTGTGGAAGTTGCCCTTCTTAAAAATGCATGAACATTCACTGATAATTGGTCTGTAGTGGAGTCTACAAGGTCTACATTGCCGGACCATGTAGAATCCGGACCTTGTAGACCGACATAATTCTGTGCATAGTTTAGTCTACACAGGCCATATTTCAAATGAACAAAATCTTACTTCATTCATCTTAAACATTCTTGATTTGGGGGATTGGTAGTTCCCATGAAATCTGAAGTTGTTCAAACGACAACAGCGATCCACCTTGAATTAAATCACACAGCCGAGTGAAACCTTGTTGGCTCAGTCACGAAAGGGGGCTACTTAATTAATTAATCCAACCCACTTTATTTATAGAGCACATTTAAAAACAACAAAGTTTATGAAAGTGCTGTACAAGTCCCACAACATAAGATAAAAAATTTAATAAATTTCTCCCCTTTTTTTTTTTTTAAGCTTCGAATTAAAATCGAAGCTCTGCCCCGAAGCTTCGATTGCCAAAAAAAGCTTCGAAGGTCAGCCCTAGTTGACACATTGTGTTTCAAGGTGATTTATTTGACTTATGTTATGCTCACCTGTTTGGAAAGAGGATGTAATGATAGGTGCTATCATAGCTGCTACCACTAAGTGGCAGTATAACATCATGCAACCTGTTACTATGGTTACTGGTAGGGCTATATAATTAGGGCACCTGTGTACAACCGGCAGACAATAAACAGCTGGAGACCGACATTAAGAAGGCTCAGGTGATGAAAGAGGTTTTGGTGGCAGTGTTCTTTGACATTGAGAAGGCATATGATACGTTGTGGAGGGAGGGATTATTGTTGAAGTTGGATAGATTGGGGTGGGAGGTTGTATAATTGGATTGGGGGGGGAGGTTGTATAATTGGATTATGTCTTTTTTGAGTGGCCGTTCGATTCAGGTTCGGGTGGAGCTGTCGGCAGCATATGTGGTGGAGAATGGTACTCCGCAGGGAAGTGTCATAAGTCCTCTCTTGTTTAATGTAATGATTAATGATGTTTTTGCGAATGTGGATAAGGATGTGGAAGTGGCGCTTTACGCTGAGGATGGGGCAATCTGGAGGCGGGGGCGGAACCTGTCTCATGTCATTAGGAAGGTCCAGGGGGCTATCTTGGTGGTGGAGGAGTGATCAAAGGAGTGGGGTCTCCGGTTTTCCGTGGCGAAGACCAAATGTGTGCATTTTTCAAAGAGGCGTGTGGGTGGGGATGGGGGGCTGTTTTTGTATGGTCAGCCAGTGGAAAGGGTAGGGTTTTTTAAGTATCTGGGGTAGGGGTGCACCGATGTATCGGTCGGGTATCGGCCGATAAGTGCCTTGTTGACTGCAATCGGCCTATAAGCTTGAATGTGCCAATGGCAGTAGCCGATAAATATCCATCAATTTGTGTTGCGTCAAAAGGCAAAAAAAAGTTCAGTCGCGTCGCGACCTGCACAACGCCGCCCCCGGCCCACACACACACACACAAGCTACTGCATCAAAGTTACTACTTATGATTAACAAATGCATTCGTTTTGTGGCATTAACGTTATATAGTTAGTGTTACACGTTCAATAACATCAGCATTAGGGCTGCAACGATTAGTCGACATAATCGACGACGTCGATTATAAAAAATCGTTGACGAGAAATTGTTGTGTCGATTAGTCATTAAAAACAAAAAAAAAAAACTTTATTTAATTTTTTTTTTGTGCACTACTGTACCTATCTTTGTGAGAGTGGCTTCTCAGGGTTCCAGACAACATCATAACATGATGATCCCATAGCAAATTTTGGACATTGAAAACATTGTTCCCCTGCAGGAGATGATGATCAGACTAGACACACAATACATTACACACGCAGTCCTCTCACTCACACACAGCGATCAGAGTAAGACACACACATACACACTCCTCTCACTCACACACAGCGATCAGAGTAAGACACACACACATACACACTCCTCTCACTCACACACAGCGATGCCGATCAGAGTAAGACACACACACATTCACACTCCTCTCTCACACACAGCGATCAGAGTAAGACACACACACATTCACACTCCTCTCACTCACACACAGCGATCAGAGTAAGACACACACATTCACACTCCTCTCACTCACACACAGCGATCAGAGTAAGACACACACAAATTACACAGTACACACCTCTCACTCACACAGCGATCAGAGTAAGACACACACACAAATTACACAGTACACACACTCCTCTCACTCACACAGCGATCAGAGTAAGACACACACATACACACACCTCTCACACACAGCAAACAAGTTATTTAAAGTACACTTCCACTTTAATTTATATTATTTAATTTATTTATCTTGTTATGAGTGATTGCTGTATTGTTCTTCAAATACATTTTCATTTAAAGTGGCTTAAAGATCCAAATTCAAATGTTTCATGAGTCATTATTTTAATTTGCTATGGGATCATCATGTTATGATGTTGTTGTTTGGTCCTGACAAGAGTCTCAAAGTCTGGGGTGATGGTAGACAAGCAACTCTGAGGTCATGCTCAATGTCCAATCTGTTCCTCTGCTCTGTCTTCAGCTGGACCAGAGCTGAGAAGCCACTTTCACAAAGATAGGTAATAATAATAATAATAAAAAAAAAAAATCATTTTTTTTTTGTTTTTTTGTTGTTGTTTACATGGTTTTCGATTAGTCGACTAATCGAAAAAATAATCGGCAGATTAGTCGACTACCAAATTAGTCATTAGTTGCAGCCCTAATCAGCATATTATTTACCCGAACGTAGCAAGCATTCATACTAGCTCAGTTCCTTCCGTTGCTCATAGAGCCCTGAGTTTTACCCATTCTGCAATCTGTTAATAAAGTTTTCAATCAGACACATGTATAGAAAGGCTTTGTTTTATTATAACATTTGTTGCAGTAAAATCATTATGCCTCATTTAGTCATCCTGCGGAGCTAAAAGCTAAACGTCTGCCGCGCTTTGTTGTTGTTGTATAAAACCTCTCGTCAAAATCAATGGCGGACAAAAGCGGAAGTAAAAAATGTATACGCGCTTGCCGATTGGTGGTAACAGCAGAGGCGGGTGCAAGCGGTGTGTGACGTAATTGGCAGAATCGACTGTCAATCAAAATTTCATTGGTTGAGAGCTCTGGTTGAGACAATAGTATCCAGCTGCAGCCCGGTAGACCATGAATGAATGAATGAATACTGGGAGAACTAGTATCTAGCTGCAGCCCGGCAGACCATACTGGGAGAGAGATAGTGCTATTTCTTGATGTTTCCTTTTTTTAAGTAAGTAAAGAGGCCTATGTTCATATCGGTGAGCACAATTTGTAACACAAATATACAGTAGTTTCATAAAATATATATATATTACAAAAAAAAATTAAAAATTAAAAAAAATATGTTTTGCCACAAATATCGGTATCGGCCGATTGTGTTAGTTGAACAATCGGTATCGGTGGCAAATTTTCATATCGGTGCATCCCTAATCTGGGGCTATGGTTTGACCAGGTGGTGGATAAATGTAAGCAGGTGATTAATGTGATGAGGTGTCTTTCGGGATTTGAATGGGGGACTGATAGCTTAGCTATCTATTGTGCGCTTGTTAGGTCGGCATTGGATTACGGATGTATGGTGTATAGCTCAGCGGCACCGACCACACTGAAACGCTTGGACGTAGTACAAGTAGGGATGTCCCGATCCGATCACGTGATCGGGATCGGCGTCGATCACGTGCTTTTCAGAGGATCGGGAAAAAATTATAAAAATCGGCAGTCAAAAAAAGAAAATTTTAATTCAACAAACATGACCATGTCCACGTCTTAAACTCATACGGAGGCCTTAGTTTTGGTTTTAAATTACATATAATATATCATCATTAATGTATTTATTGTCACACAGAGCAGAATAATTGTCCACAACAAACACATTCCCCTTTAATTTACACCGCTGCAACAAACACATCCCTTTAATTTAGACTGGCTACACGCTCCACATCACAACAACAGACTCAAGGAAGCATGCCACGAGCTAACGCTAACGCTAACAGTAACGCTAACGCTACTCTCTGCTATGTTGTGGAGACTCAGGGAAGCATGCCACGAGCTAACGCTAACGCTACTCTCTGCTATGTTGTGGAGACTCAGTGAAGCATGCCGCGAGCTAACACTAACACTACTCTCTGCTATGTTGTGGAGACTCAGTGAAGCATGCCGCGAGCTGACACGGTTAATATCCACTGACTTGAGCAGCTAGACTTAATGTCAGAGGTTTGGAACTAAGCATTTTAAAATAGAAAGTCAAGCCAGTTGCAATGTTTGCAAGGAGGACAGGCTGGAGGCGAAGTTCAGACTAACTTTTCACCTGGAGGATAACGTGACTGAGGATTATCGTCGGCGTTTCAGACCAGAATGGACCATTACGTAAGTCGAACACTGAATGTATACTAATGTGCAAACATATATTGAAACTTTTAATATTTCTCATATGAAGCAGAAGCACATTTCTCAGGGTGAATGTAATAACAAAAGCCTCCGAGCTCGCGCCCCGGACTATAGGCAACAGAGGGGCTTGTCTCGCTCCGCCAGTTTCTGACAAAAATGCGTCAAAATTGATTACTAATGTGAAAGATCGGAAACGATCGGATCGATAGATATTTAAAATCACATGATCGGGATCGGATCGGAAGCAAAAAAAGGCGATCGGGACATCCCTAAGTACAAGCGAGGGCCCTGAGGCTGTGTTGTGGGGCTTTTAGGTCTACGCCGGTGTGCGCACTTCTGGTTGAGGTGGGGGAGTTGCCGTTAGGGTTAAGGGACAAATTATCGTTGTCCTATTGGGTGACGCTGAAGGGACATTTGGATAGTCATTTGACCGTAGCTGTCCTGAGAGAATGTTGGGAATATGCTGTGAAGCCAGGTTTGGGTGGACGGGGTTTTTCTGACACCTGATGTGGACTTGGGGCTGATGGAGAATAGGAAGGGGGCAGGGATTGGTAATGTTGGTGTGTGGGTGGATGATTATGTGGGACGGCAGTTTTGGGAGTTTCTCCCTGTGTTTACGGATGGTGCCAAGGATCCGGTTACAGGTCGTGTGGGGTCGGGCGTGTATGTGCCAGTGTTTGGGGTTAGGTTGTCCATGAGGTTGACTGATAACCTGTCTATTTATACTGCAGAGATGGTGGCCATAATCATGGCCTTGCAGTGGGTTGAAGAGGTTAGGCCGGATAGGGTGGTCGTGTGTTCGGACTCTGCATCTGCTCTGGAGGGTTTGTCCGCCCCTGTGTCATGTAGGGAGGACCTGGTTACAGAAGTGCATATAGCGGTTTATAGGCTGGATAGGATGGGTGTTAGGGTCAGGTTCTGTTGGGTGCCGGCACACAGGGAGCGAAATTAACTTTTTGACTCACCGGCCAGTGGCGGGTAGATGGGAAGAGTCTACCCGCCAAGCATATTTCTTACCTGCCAAAATTTTTTTGATTAAAAAAAAATATATATATATTTTATATAAAAAAATTATTTTTAAATAAAATATATATTATATAATCATACTTGTAGTTGTATTATCTGCGAGACATCGCCACCACGCAATAAGTCAAAATGCTTGCTATCTGCAAACAGCTCCACTGTCTGTGTGTATACTTGAGTAGCCTCCAGCTCCAGCAAGGATTCTCCGGCCCTGCAGCTAGACCCTATATTCAGCTAGACCCTACATTCAGCATGCAAGGATTCTCCGGCGATGCAGCTGGACCCTATTTATAACGTTACCGTTCTTTTGTCAAATCACATTCAACATGCCCTCAGCTAGAATACGCATTCAATCAATGTTATAAGACATTGATATCAGGAGCTATCTGTAGCTACTGCTAGCCCGGTAGATAACGTTAAGACAATTTAGTTTACTGGGACAGATGGATCATCTAACGCCATTGGGTGGGGCCGGGGGACAAATACACTGGAGGAAAGTAAGCCAGCTCAGCACTGCCCAAATTATATCATCACTATTGCCTGTTTGAAGGATATCATCCTCAAATACATATACACCTACATGCCTTGTAGAATTCCACACATAAGAAAGAAAGATACTGGGATTGTTACAAAGGGTCAGATTAAACCGAATATATGTATTTATTGATCGATATATATTGCATAGGATTTGTATATCGTCTGATATCCCTTGTGTATTCTTTGTACATATACACGGAATATCCCTTTAACCTAGTACAGACCATAATATTTCGTTCTCCTATTGGAAGCGATCCCCTAGGCGCCAACGGCCATACCCCCAATGCCGAGTTCAAAGTCACCGCGAAGACATGTCTGTACATGCCCGGCTTTGCCCAGGAATACGAGACAGAAATAAGGTTGGCACTAGATTATTCACTGTACGTATAAATACATCGCAGGTGGATACAGCAGTAGTCTTGTCTTATCCTAATACGTTCGTTCAACGTATCGTTCGCTCCTTACTAGTAAAGCCTTCCATCACGAGTCAACGACCAAGTGAAGTGAGCGACCGTGCATCTAAATAGAGCACTTATAACCGCGTGCGAATAGGATGGTAAAGTGTCAGAGCTTAGTGGAATAACGTCAAGTTCGACCTAGTTAATGTGAAGTACCGCGCACCGGAGAATCTACACCGGTGAATGCAGAGCCCTTTTCCGGCTGGATTATTATTATATTGCTTTGGTCCTGTTGGAGCGGAGGAGAATCGTCTACACCCCACTACTGTGTGGGATTTACCCGTGAGGAACATCACTCGAGCCCGTCTCTTGGAGAGGCTGGCCGGCATTCACCTATGCTGCACGCATACTGGGATTACAGCTGCTGCTTTCGTCTGCCGATCAGGGAGTAATATACCGCCTCCCATAGCAGGAGCTTATTGAGTCCCCGTTGATCCAGACTTTGCATTCGAACATTTCCTCCCCCTGCTGGCTTACAACCGGTGGAAACCCTACTAGTATCTCCCGCTGCCTACCGGTGTACCATAGATATAATTCCTAAGATTCAGGTTGTATTATTATCTCCTGCGTAATATGAGAATGGACATACGTTATTGATTTGCCTACGCACATTCCTTTGCCTTATAAGCGCATCCAAAGTACAGTATATTATGTACTATCATTGCTGCTAATAAATATTCGTAAACCCAGTTTTGTGTGAACCGTGTCATTGTGGAGGTGTTCTCATCATATACCTGTGTACTGCAGGGTTAGAAATAAAAAAAAAAATTCAAGGGCTTTTTTTGCCCCCCTTAATTGCTTTTCGGGGGCTTTTTTTTGTATTTCGGGGGCACAAAATTTTTATAATGAAAATTAACATAAAGATTATAAAACATTGTTGACACTTTTTTTACAGTCTTCGTCCCTATGTTTGATAACGTAATGTTAATGTCTCCATATATAGGGCTCTACGCTAACCTTTTTCCCAAGGAGCACATGTGCTCCTAAATAAAATGTTAATAAATAAAATCTAAATACAAATTTAGGAGCACACAGAAATTTAGGAGCACAGTGACAATTGTTCAAGTAACACACACACACACGCACACGATGTGTGACATCATGGCTTGGTTTCATGTTTTGAGGTACCTTCAATTATCTGTAAATAATACATACATACTCTATCTAAATAGATTAAATATTATTGTCCCTGAGTGAGGGCAAGTTGTGTTGTTGTCTTGATATAATAACCGGTTGCCTCTGGATCAATGAATGTCTAATATTGAATAATATTATTAGATATTTTATTTTTAACATCCCTAATTCCAACAGTCAAGAGGCTTGTTTCAAATTGATGAAAAACCCCACACACGCAACGTTTGTGAGTATAGGCTCTGGCCAGATCGATCAATGAAATACGTTGCGCGCTCAGCGCTGTGGAATGAAGGAAATGCGCATCGGGATCGGATTTGGATGTTGTTCTTTTGGAGTTGTGTTACAAATGGAATGGTCTTTCCCCGCCGAACACAAGTTACTTAACGTTACACAGAACACAGGTCGCGCTATGCAGATGCTTAGCTTGCTAACGTTAAGATAGCAGTGGCTTGATGAGAGCAGAGCGCTCTCTCTGTGTTCGCAGCACCTCTCAAGTGCCTGTAACACGCAGCGGGCCCCGCCTCCCTCCTCCTTGGAACAAACATTCCACCCAAAAACTGAATTTCAGTTCAGTTTCAATCTGAACTATTAACAGCGGAGCTGTTTTGTAATCTTCACAATCACTCGTCTGTCTCGCACACTGCAAGTAAATGATTTTTCCGGTTTGCACACACACATTATTAGGGGCAATACGAGGGAAATGCTCGCACTGTAGAGCATATATATAATTATATATATAATTAGTAAACTGTCGGGGGCTTTTTTTGCCCCCCTTAACTGATTTTCGAGGGCATTTGGTCAATTTTCGAGGGCATTTTGCCCCAAGCCCCCGTTAATTTCGAACCCTGGTGTACTGTATGGCCAGTAGTAATGTACATAAGATGGTAGTGGTTTAATGATACCATACTTATTAATACAGTCAGGGAATTGTACCCCTCAGTTACAGGGATGAATAAACAAAATAGGAAATAAAATTTAGATAAGGTGCTACTGAGATGTTTTGGTGAGTTCTTTGTTTTTTTGTGGAAGTTGCCCTTCTTAAAAATGCATGAACATTCACTGATAATTGGTCTGTAGTGGAGTCTACAAGGTCTACATTGCCGGACCATGTAGAATCCGGACCTTGTAGACCGACATAATTCTGTGCATAGTTTAGTCTACACAGGCCATATTTCAAATGAACAAAATCTTACTTCATTCATCTTAAACATTCTTGATTTGGGGGATTGGTAGTTCCCATGAAATCTGAAGTTGTTCAAACGACAACAGCGATCCACCTTGAATTAAATCACACAGCCGAGTGAAACCTTGTTGGCTCAGTCACGAAAGGGGGCTACTTAATTAATTAATCCAACCCACTTTATTTATAGAGCACATTTAAAAACAACAAAGTTTATGAAAGTGCTGTACAAGTCCCACAACATAAGATAAAAAATTTAATAAATTTCTCCCCTTTTTTTTTTTTAAGCTTCGAATTAAAATCGAAGCTCTGCCCCGAAGCTTCGATTGCCAAAAAAAGCTTCGAAGGTCAGCCCTAGTTGACACATTGTGTTTCAAGGTGATTTATTTGACTTATGTTATGCTCACCTGTTTGGAAAGAGGATGTAATGATAGGTGCTATCATAGCTGCTACCACTAAGTGGCAGTATAACATCATGCAACCTGTTACTATGGTTACTGGTAGGGCTATATAATTAGGGCACCTGTGTACAACCGGCAGACAATAAACAGCTGGAGACCGACATTAAGAAGGCTCAGGTGATGAAAGAGGTTTTGGTGGCAGTGTTCTTTGACATTGAGAAGGCATATGATACGTTGTGGAGGGAGGGATTATTGTTGAAGTTGGATAGATTGGGGTGGGAGGTTGTATAATTGGATTGGGGGGGAGGTTGTATAATTGGATTATGTCTTTTTTGAGTGGCCGTTCGATTCAGGTTCGGGTGGAGCTGTCGGCAGCATATGTGGTGGAGAATGGTACTCCGCAGGGAAGTGTCATAAGTCCTCTCTTGTTTAATGTAATGATTAATGATGTTTTTGCGAATGTGGATAAGGATGTGGAAGTGGCGCTTTACGCTGAGGATGGGGCAATCTGGAGGCGGGGGCGGAACCTGTCTCATGTCATTAGGAAGGTCCAGGGGGCTATCTTGGTGGTGGAGGAGTGATCAAAGGAGTGGGGTCTCCGGTTTTCCGTGGCGAAGACCAAATGTGTGCATTTTTCAAAGAGGCGTGTGGGTGGGGATGGGGGGCTGTTTTTGTATGGTCAGCCAGTGGAAAGGGTAGGGTTTTTTAAGTATCTGGGGTAGGGGTGCACCGATGTATCGGTCGGGTATCGGCCGATAAGTGCCTTGTTGACTGCAATCGGCCTATAAGCTTGAATGTGCCAATGGCAGTAGCCGATAAATATCCATCAATTTGTGTTGCGTCAAAAGGCAAAAAAAAGTTCAGTCGCGTCGCGACCTGCACAACGCCGCCCCCGGCCCACACACACACACACAAGCTACTGCATCAAAGTTACTACTTATGATTAACAAATGCATTCGTTTTGTGGCATTAACGTTATATAGTTAGTGTTACACGTTCAATAACATCAGCATTAGGGCTGCAACGATTAGTCGACATAATCGACGACGTCGATTATAAAAAATCGTTGACGAGAAATTGTTGTGTCGATTAGTCATTAAAAACAAAAAAAAAAAAATTTATTTAATTTTTTTTTGTGCACTACTGTACCTATCTTTGTGAGAGTGGCTTCTCAGGGTTCCAGACAACATCATAACATGATGATCCCATAGCAAATTTTGGACATTGAAAACATTGTTCCCCTGCAGGAGATGATGATCAGACTAGACACACAATACATTACACACGCAGTCCTCTCACTCACACACAGCGATCAGAGTAAGACACACACATACACACTCCTCTCACTCACACACAGCGATCAGAGTAAGACACACACACATACACACTCCTCTCACTCACACACAGCGATGCCGATCAGAGTAAGACACACACACATTCACACTCCTCTCTCACACACAGCGATCAGAGTAAGACACACACACATTCACACTCCTCTCACTCACACACAGCGATCAGAGTAAGACACACACATTCACACTCCTCTCACTCACACACAGCGATCAGAGTAAGACACACACAAATTACACAGTACACACCTCTCACTCACACAGCGATCAGAGTAAGACACACACAAATTACACAGTACACACACTCCTCTCACTCACACAGCGATCAGAGTAAGACACACACATACACACACCTCTCACACACAGCAAACAAGTTATTTAAAGTACACTTCCACTTTAATTTATATTATTTAATTTATTTATCTTGTTATGAGTGATTGCTGTATTGTTCTTCAAATACATTTTCATTTAAAGTGGCTTAAAGATCCAAATTCAAATGTTTCATGAGTCATTATTTTAATTTGCTATGGGATCATCATGTTATGATGTTGTTGTTTGGTCCTGACAAGAGTCTCAAAGTCTGGGGTGATGGTAGACAAGCAACTCTGAGGTCATGCTCAATGTCCAATCTGTTCCTCTGCTCTGTCTTCAGCTGGACCAGAGCTGAGAAGCCACTTTCACAAAGATAGGTAATAATAATAATAATAAAAAAAAAAAATCATTTTTTTTTTGTTTTTTTGTTGTTGTTTACATGGTTTTCGATTAGTCGACTAATCGAAAAAATAATCGGCAGATTAGTCGACTACCAAATTAGTCATTAGTTGCAGCCCTAATCAGCATATTATTTACCCGAACGTAGCAAGCATTCATACTAGCTCAGTTCCTTCCGTTGCTCATAGAGCCCTGAGTTTTACCCATTCTGCAATCTGTTAATAAAGTTTTCAATCAGACACATGTATAGAAAGGCTTTGTTTTATTATAACATTTGTTGCAGTAAAATCATTATGCCTCATTTAGTCATCCTGCGGAGCTAAAAGCTAAACGTCTGCCGCGCTTTGTTGTTGTTGTATAAAACCTCTCGTCAAAATCAATGGCGGACAAAAGCGGAAGTAAAAAATGTATACGCGCTTGCCGATTGGTGGTAACAGCAGAGGCGGGTGCAAGCGGTGTGTGACGTAATTGGCAGAATCGACTGTCAATCAAAATTTCATTGGTTGAGAGCTCTGGTTGAGACAATAGTATCCAGCTGCAGCCCGGTAGACCATGAATGAATGAATGAATACTGGGAGAACTAGTATCTAGCTGCAGCCCGGCAGACCATACTGGGAGAGAGATAGTGCTATTTCTTGATGTTTCCTTTTTTTAAGTAAGTAAAGAGGCCTATGTTCATATCGGTGAGCACAATTTGTAACACAAATATACAGTAGTTTCATAAAATATATATATATTACAAAAAAAAATTAAAAATTAAAAAAAATATGTTTTGCCACAAATATCGGTATCGGCCGATTGTGTTAGTTGAACAATCGGTATCGGTGGCAAATTTTCATATCGGTGCATCCCTAATCTGGGGCTATGGTTTGACCAGGTGGTGGATAAATGTAAGCAGGTGATTAATGTGATGAGGTGTCTTTCGGGATTTGAATGGGGGACTGATAGCTTAGCTATCTATTGTGCGCTTGTTAGGTCGGCATTGGATTACGGATGTATGGTGTATAGCTCAGCGGCACCGACCACACTGAAACGCTTGGACGTAGTACAAGTAGGGATGTCCCGATCCGATCACGTGATCGGGATCGGCGTCGATCACGTGCTTTTCAGAGGATCGGGAAAAAATTATAAAAATCGGCAGTCAAAAAAAGAAAATTTTAATTCAACAAACATGACCATGTCCACGTCTTAAACTCATACGGAGGCCTTAGTTTTGGTTTTAAATTACATATAATATATCATCATTAATGTATTTATTGTCACACAGAGCAGAATAATTGTCCACAACAAACACATTCCCCTTTAATTTACACCGCTGCAACAAACACATCCCTTTAATTTAGACTGGCTACACGCTCCACATCACAACAACAGACTCAAGGAAGCATGCCACGAGCTAACGCTAACGCTAACAGTAACGCTAACGCTACTCTCTGCTATGTTGTGGAGACTCAGGGAAGCATGCCACGAGCTAACGCTAACGCTACTCTCTGCTATGTTGTGGAGACTCAGTGAAGCATGCCGCGAGCTAACACTAACACTACTCTCTGCTATGTTGTGGAGACTCAGTGAAGCATGCCGCGAGCTGACACGGTTAATATCCACTGACTTGAGCAGCTAGACTTAATGTCAGAGGTTTGGAACTAAGCATTTTAAAATAGAAAGTCAAGCCAGTTGCAATGTTTGCAAGGAGGACAGGCTGGAGGCGAAGTTCAGACTAACTTTTCACCTGGAGGATAACGTGACTGAGGATTATCGTCGGCGTTTCAGACCAGAATGGACCATTACGTAAGTCGAACACTGAATGTATACTAATGTGCAAACATATATTGAAACTTTTAATATTTCTCATATGAAGCAGAAGCACATTTCTCAGGGTGAATGTAATAACAAAAGCCTCCGAGCTCGCGCCCCGGACTATAGGCAACAGAGGGGCTTGTCTCGCTCCGCCAGTTTCTGACAAAAATGCGTCAAAATTGATTACTAATGTGAAAGATCGGAAACGATCGGATCGATAGATATTTAAAATCACATGATCGGGATCGGATCGGAAGCAAAAAAAGGCGATCGGGACATCCCTAAGTACAAGCGAGGGCCCTGAGGCTGTGTTGTGGGGCTTTTAGGTCTACGCCGGTGTGCGCACTTCTGGTTGAGGTGGGGGAGTTGCCGTTAGGGTTAAGGGACAAATTATCGTTGTCCTATTGGGTGACGCTGAAGGGACATTTGGATAGTCATTTGACCGTAGCTGTCCTGAGAGAATGTTGGGAATATGCTGTGAAGCCAGGTTTGGGTGGACGGGGTTTTTCTGACACCTGATGTGGACTTGGGGCTGATGGAGAATAGGAAGGGGGCAGGGATTGGTAATGTTGGTGTGTGGGTGGATGATTATGTGGGACGGCAGTTTTGGGAGTTTCTCCCTGTGTTTACGGATGGTGCCAAGGATCCGGTTACAGGTCGTGTGGGGTCGGGCGTGTATGTGCCAGTGTTTGGGGTTAGGTTGTCCATGAGGTTGACTGATAACCTGTCTATTTATACTGCAGAGATGGTGGCCATAATCATGGCCTTGCAGTGGGTTGAAGAGGTTAGGCCGGATAGGGTGGTCGTGTGTTCGGACTCTGCGTCTGCTCTGGAGGGTTTGTCCGCCCCTGTGTCATGTAGGGAGGACCTGGTTACAGAAGTGCATATAGCGGTTTATAGGCTGGATAGGATGGGTGTTAGGGTCAGGTTCTGTTGGGTGCCGGCACACAGGGAGCGAAATTAACTTTTTGACTCACCGGCCAGTGGCGGGTAGATGGGAAGAGTCTACCCGCCAAGCATATTTCTTACCTGCCAAAATTTTTTTGATTAAAAAAAAATATATATATATTTTATATAAAAAAATTATTTTTAAATAAAATATATATTATATAATCATACTTGTAGTTGTATTATCTGCGAGACATCGCCACCACGCAATAAGTCAAAATGCTTGCTATCTGCAAACAGCTCCACTGTCTGTGTGTATACTTGAGTAGCCTCCAGCTCCAGCAAGGATTCTCCGGCCCTGCAGCTAGACCCTATATTCAGCTAGACCCTACATTCAGCATGCAAGGATTCTCCGGCGATGCAGCTGGACCCTATTTATAACGTTACCGTTCTTTTGTCAAATCACATTCAACATGCCCTCAGCTAGAATACGCATTCAATCAATGTTATAAGACATTGATATCAGGAGCTATCTGTAGCTACTGCTAGCCCGGTAGATAACGTTAAGACAATTTAGTTTACTGGGACAGATGGATCATCTAACGTGAGCTAGCTAAGCTAGCTAACGAGGGAACGGAGGTATTATGCACTCGAGTAGACTATTGCTGGAGCATTTGTTGATATCAGCAGCTATCAGTAGCTAGCCAGCTAGATACCGTTAGACAATGCCTCGTCATGTATTAAACTAAAAGTGAATAGTTGACTGGGTCATTGTTTAAACAGTAACGTTAGCTCGTGGAGGTCCGATATAGACTAGAGCAGACGGAAGTAAACAAGCCAAATGGGAGCTTCCGATTGGTCATTTGCTTTTTTTTCTCATGAAACCAGTCACGTCACTCTACTGTGATTGGACCGTTGACTTGAGTGCAATGTGGGACTTGTAGTTTTTTTAACGATCTCGCGGCGGAGAAAAAAAAGACGAGCGGCTATAATCTGTACTCGCACAAGAGTATCGTTATGAACTACACGTCTACACGCCACACGGCGGGCAGCCCTCTAAGTGTCATGCGCCAAAGGTAAAAACAGACCGCCCCTGGCGGGCAGCGGGCTTTAGTTTCGGTCCCTGCCGGCACATGTGGGGGTGAGGGGAAATGAGGTGGCTGATGGATTGTCGAAACGGGCGCTTGGGATGGTGGGGGTGGAGCAAGTTGTGCCGTTTGGTAAAGGGGAGGCAAAAGCCCTCATCAGGGCCGCAACTGCAGTGGAGTGGCAAAGGCAGTGGGATAGGGAGGGGAGGGGTCGGCATCGGTATGCGAGTCAAGCCTCTGTGTTCAGGTCGACGGTGGGGGGGCTCATGGGCTGGATAGGAGGAGAGAGGTTGTGTGGGCCAGATTGAGGTTGGGGCACTCTGGGCTCAACCCCTCGTTATTTAGGGTGGGGAGGCATGAGACTGGGGGTTGTCCTGCTTGTGGGGAGCTGGAAACAGTTGAACATGTGATGCTTCATTGTGCTCGGTATGAGAGGGAGAGGGGTATCTTGCGGGATCAGGTGAGGGAGAGGGGGGGGGGGGTGTAGATTTTACGTTGGGCAGATTGTTGAGGGATGAGGTGGGCAGTAAAGTGGTGCAGGATTTGGTTTTGGGGTTTGTGTTTTCAATTGGTTTGGGGGGTAGGATTTGAATTGTATTTAAAAAAAAATATATAGTTTGTTTGTCGTTTTCCTTTCTTTATCGGGTTCTCGCTTTATCTGCTCCAGTTGCTGGGTTGTACAGTAGGTAGCGGTATGCGCCATTAATTCCCAAGAAGAGGAGGAAGAGGACATGGTAGAAATGGATTGTACAGTATGTGGCGGTATGCGCCTTTTGTGGTCGCGATCTGCCATTAAACCATTGAAGAAGAAGAAGACAACCGGCAGACAATAAACAGCTGGCTGAGGCAAGCATAAAGAACTAACAGGGGTGTAAAAAGTACCCAGAAATTATACTTAAGTGAAAGTATGGGTACCGTCTCAAAATCTGACTCAAGTAAAAGTCAAAGTATCTGGCTAAAAACACACTTGGTTAGATCCAGGGGTGTAAAGTACTTGAGTAATTGTACTTCGTTACAATACTTAAGTACTGTTTTGGAGGGATTTGTACTTTACTCAAGTATTATTAGGTTTGTATACTTTGTACTTTTACTCCATTACATTTCAGAGAAAAAAAATTTAACTTAAACTTTTTACTCCTAACACCCCTTCCTGACAGGGAGCGACGCGAGCGAGCGTGATTGCGAAAATGATTAAAATGTATTCGTTTCAATCAGACTATCCTGACCTGCCGCGAGCGACAGCGAACTGAGCAGCGATGTCGTCCACCCCTCAGATATTCGCTCGCTGTGTCTCTAGTTGAGCGATTACGCGGCCGAGTCCCGCCCCTAAACAATTTTTATTGGTCAAGAATCGCAGGCCCCCCCCCCCCACGTGTGCTTCCAGGTAACACACACACACACAGACACACTCGGACACGCGCCGCCTCATATCAGGACAGAGGCGCAATTTCGTCTCTAGTTTGCTCGCTCGCTCCCTGTCAGGAACCGGTGTTTAAAATGCAGACCTACAAAGTACAAATCTCACAGGTCCAACCATTTAATTAGTATATTTTAATTGTTTATCTGGCCGAACTAACGTTAACGTTATTAATCCTGTGACCGCAGGTAAACAGCCAATCAAATCCCCATCAATGGAAAATGAACCCGCCCATACCCATGCTGATTCGTCAACACTAGAAAACAGGGATCTTTGATTAAACACCTGCTATCAGAAGAATAGACAGTCAGATCCGCATTATGCTGTGGTTAATATTGTGATATTATTCAGGGTACTACAGTATTCTGTCTTTAATATTGTGATATTATTCAGGATAATCCAGTATGCTGTGGTTAATATTGTGATATTATTCAGGATACACCATTCTGTTTTTAATATTATTCATGCTTTGATGTGAATGCCGTCCGTCCATGTTAGTTTACCTTAAAATGTTATTTTACTTTTACTTTTTAGTACTTAAGTACATTTAAAAGTAGTACTTTTTTACTTTTACTAGTAGACTACAATCTTTACATGGGGGAAACATGCACCGCCTCGTACATTGTGAACGCTTCATTTAGTGCAGAAACGGATCGGAAAAGCGGCAAATTAAACACAATCAAGGGTAATTTTCTTCAGTACATCACAATGCCAAAGAGCTGCTGTGTTACGCTTTGTACTAGTAATAATAACAATCGAAAATCCAAATCGAAAGTTGTATATAATACCAGTTGAGAAATCACGGATAGCTGGCGGCTATCAAGAGGGCACATGTAGACTCAGACGGGAGAGTCGATCAAAGCAGACCCTGGTCCCGAAGTAAAATAATACGCATGTCTGCTCTACCCATTTCATAACAGGTGAGAATAAGGAACAAATATGTATATCGTAAATTAAGTTTTATTGGCTGTGAGGCTGTAAACAGCAGAGAAATGTTAGCTGCTAGCTACTTCACCATAACGTTAGTCCATTCTCTTCAAGTAGCCTACATGCCTTTTTTTTCGCCTTCAAAATAGTGAAATGCCATGTTGGCCTCAATATTTTCAAAACAAATTATATGAAAAGGTTATGAAATGAACAAGAATGTGATAAAATATGTAATAAAAACAGCTCAACGCATACATTTGATCGTAGAAATCAGTTTGTTTTCCACCATACCAAGATGGCGGCGGTCTCGTGACATCAGAGTGTCTTCGAGAATAGGGGTACTTTTTTGAGTGTTTGTGGATGGGGTCGTGGGCCTCCTGTACAGTTGCTACAGGGATGCTAACTGCCATTCGGTAACTTGGTAGTCTAAAACGTATGGACACGTGTGCAAAATAGGTCACTTCTGTCTGAGTAACTACTATGATGCTGGACCTACAAAAGGCCTTTGACACAGTCAATCACTCCATTCTGATTGACAAGCTAAAAGCAATTGGTTTTGATAGTCTATCAGTGAGCTGGATGCAATCCTACCTTGAGGGGAGGGAACAGATGGTAGAGGTAAACGGTACCCTAACCCCCCCCCCTCACAGTGAGCTGTGGTGTTCCACAAGGAAGCATACTAGGACCGCTACTGTTCCTAATTTATGCAAATGACATGTCGTCAGCTTGTGACTGCAACTTGTTCCTGTTTGCGGACGACTCAGCCCTGCTGGTCTCTGACAAGAACAAGTTACAGGTTGAAAAAACCCTCAGCTCGGAACTAGGCAGAATCTGCATATGGCTCGCTGATAACAAACTATCATTACACATGGGCAAAACAGAGTCCATTCTCTTCGGTTCAAATAACAAACTCAGCAAGACCGATGGCTTCTCAGTTACAGTGGGTGACAATATTGTCACAAGGAAAGATGAAATTACCTACCTGGGTTCCATCCTAGAGGCTAATCTCTCCTGTGACAAAATGGCATCCAATGTAATAAAAAAAGTCAACCAACGAACTCGATTCTTGTACCGGATCTCCTCTCTGGTAAACAAGAATACCCTGAAGACTCTGGCAGGAGCACTCATTCAGGGGTACTACGACTATGCTTGCACCTCATGGTACCAAAGCACCTCAAAGGCGCTAAAAAAGAAATAAACATCTCAAAACAAACTGGTCAGACTACTGCTTGACCTTACTCCTAGAACCCACCTCACCCCTGCCCACTTTGACAACCTAGGATGGCTTAGAGTAGACGACAGAGTACAGCAACTTGCAATGGGCCTGGTCTACAAGATACACTACACGACCAAGGTACCCATGTACATGACAAAATACTTCCCAAAGGTCAGTGAATACCACGATCACAACACCAGAGGGAGCTCCACAAATCATGTTAAGCCCAGATTCGGCTCAAATAAGGGACTAAACACGTTTCGCAATTATGCCACATCAATGTGGAACGCCCTACCCAAAGCTGTAAAGGAATGTGGATCACTACCCACTTTCAAAACCTCTCTCAAGGGACACCTACGGGAGACTGCAATTCAAAACTGGCCCCTGTAAATATCCTAACCCAACCCCCTCCAATGTACAGTAATTTACCTAGTATGGTTGTCAATAGTCCAATGTACAATTTTGCTTGTTTGTACAGTGTCTCCCCCCCCCTCAATTGTACAGTTTTGCTTGTTTATACAGTGTTTCTCCCCCCCCCCCCCAACCAGCTCCAATGTAAATTACCCAGTATGGTTGTCAATATCCCAATGTACCCAACCTCCTCCAATGTACAGTTACTTTCTACGTCAAATGTATATACTCCCTTTTCTTGACTCCTTCTGTATCACAAACAGTACTGTATTTGCAAATCTGGTATGTCATAAATGTATAGATGTAGCAGTACCGACTATCTGTATGTCAAGTATGTCATATGTCCTGATGAATTGAAAATGGGGGACCCTGATGTAAACAAGACGAAAGTCTTTCTCTGGTCTGCATCCCCTTAGCAATTGTGTGTATTGAGCTGTACTGTATTGTACCCATTCTGCAATCTGTTAATAAAGTTTTCAATCAAATCAATCAATGATGATTCCCTATACGGGTGGAACAACCAGTGACGTCAGACTACACCTCCCTATACCATGGACACCAAAGGTGAAACAAGAGGCCGTCTCTAGTCGACTCTAACAAGCTAAGCTAACACACTAAGCCCAACTAAGCCAATACTAGCCCGAGCCAAGATAACACTAGCACCAGCTAAGCTAACACTAGCCCCAGATAAGCTAACACAAGCCCCAGATACAGCGGTACCAGCTAAGAAAAGACTAGCTCCTGCTACCGAAGGGGAAAACTACCGAAATATACCAGATAACAGTAACGAAAATAGGCTATGCTAACTAGGCTAACAATTGCAACCCCCACGAGCGATAAGAAGCAGCCGGACGCTGCTAACAACTCAGTAAGAGCGGATAACTCCCTCAAACACTGAAGACATACAGCTATAAAACACATTTCAGTCACTACCTGACGAGCCTCCAGCACCAGGAGGACGGGGCTCAGATGTCAGTCCCACTAGAGACACGAGCAGGAGGACAGAGGAGCAGACTCACTGGAGGAAGCGAGGATACTGATGCGACGTTCAACGGTTCAAGAACGATGCGGTTATTTTAAACCAAGGGAATGTGGCTGCAGCCCCGAAGACCATCGTTTTTTCGCGACAGCGCCACCTACCGGATTGGAAGACCAAGGGGCCGCGTGAATATTAAAGGCAACCAACTTGTGTTCGGCTTTTCTCTGATTGGCCGCGCCCGCCCCGCCCCCACGCGCAGGCAAGCGCAGTCGTCCCACGTCCCAAATGAAATCCAAGGAGCGCAAGCGAGCGGCAGCGCGGGCAACCAACTTGTGTACCATGGGCTGCTGTTCCAACGCACTTGTGTTGGGCTGCTGTTTCACTCGTGTATAAACAAAGCCCATACAGTTATGAAATGCGCTGAACTAGAAAGCGTAACGTTATTATGTTTCGCGTTTTTAACAACCAACTACCAGATTCACTCGTGTATAAACAAAGCCCATACAATTATGAAATGCGCTGAACTAGAAAGCGTAACGTTATTATGTTTCGCGTTTTTAACAACCAACTACCAGATTCACTCGTGTATAAACAAAGCCCATACAGTTATGAAATGCGCTGAACTAGAAAGCGTAACGTTATTATGTTTCGCGTTCCATTGATTAACGCCATTACCTGCTGTGCTGTAGGAAGCAGAGGTACAGTAAGTTACAGTAGGTGTAGGTTACATGTTTAATCAAAGCCCATACAATTTTTTAGATGAATGATTGTGGATATAATATAGAAAACACATTATGATATTGTCAGATGGCGCAAAATACAATGGTGAGTGAGAAATATATCTCCAGTGATAAAACCCAGTGCTCTATGTCTCTATGATACACAGCGTGGATGGGCTTTCAGAGGGAGAGGCATGACTTCGCGACAGCCATATTAGACACTCACTGTACATCAGTGTGGAACTGTAACGTTATATGTTATTTCGCCCGTGGAGGCTGCTGAGCCTGAAGCGCCAGCGGGGCGACGCAGTGGTGTATCCCCGGCTTCCGTGCGCCGCCCACGGCTTGACTCGGTTCAGCTCCAGCAGCAGCAGCGGCCGTTCCTCCGTTGTAGAAGCCCTTCAAGCGCTCTTATATTTTGCGAATGCATAAACTATATCTTAAATTATGGCTATGTGTCTAATATGGCTGTCGCTTATCAATGACTTCGCGACAGCCATATTAGACACATCGCCATAATTTAAGATATAGTTTATGCATTCGCAAATATGAGAGCTCTGTCATTGAAGTGGGTGGTGGCAGCATTACTAACAGTAGCGATTTTTATTGTTTTGTCATGACCAAACATAATCCCAACATAGATAGGAGGTGTACTGTATGTCAAATGTCGGTGATGTGGTGGAAGAGTTTAGTACAGTCACACAACAGAACACCGCTGTAGTACAGTCACACAACAGAACACCGCTGGTTCGACCAGCGATTCTGCCGCGTCTCTCTTGCCGCAAGGGCGTGTGCTAGTGGATTGATTGATTGGCCGTGTGGCCAATCAGAGAAACGCTGAACGAAAAGCTGAACACAAGTTGGTTGCCTTTAATATTCACGCCAAGGGCCCGCGTTACCATGGCCGACAATCAGAGTGTTTGAGTACCTTGAATGTGAATTTGAAGTTGTATTTGTTTAACGTTAAAACCCATTCCGAGGTGCGTAGAAGTGTAACGACCAAGGCAAACGTTTGCAAACTATTTCAAACGTTAGATTTGTGTTCACCGCAAACCTTTGTTCATGTTCAAGTTTTGTTTTATTTGTCACATATAAAGTACATGTACATTATAATAATAATAATAATAATAATGCAGGACCTGTTGCAGAGGTCTTTATTCGGCATGCAACGACACTCAATGTTTTAGCGGTACACACAGCGGTTAGTTTTTTAGCACACACACCGGAACACACACGCATGCATTGTCTCTTTAGAATCCCTGATGCGATTCGTCTCTGCGATTAACCCATCCCGTCGTCCTTCCCCCCCAAGGGCAGCCGGGAGCAGACAGGCGTCAACGTGAGCCGCGCCAGGGGACCAATCCAAGTGCTCCTGTCCGTCTTCGTCAAGGACGCCACAGCGTTAGCGATCTGTTGTTGTGCATGTTTTTCCATTGGGTTTATCTTATCGGGGGGAAACCCTTGCGAGTGTAACGGAGGTACCGCAGTATATCCACAGTCACGTGGTACAAGTAGTTCGGTGGCTGTGGATGGTAAGCTAATTACAATTGTTTGTAATTAGTTTCACCCAGCTGACAGAAACTGGAGGTGTGGCCTTTGTGCATGTAGTTAAGTGGGCACTTGTGACAGTTTTTCTGCTTAAATACCAGCTTTTTCTCTGTTGGATTCATTCTGAGGACAACAGCAGAGAGGGTAGGCTCTTTTAACTGAATACTGTGTACATCATTTTGAAGTGTGTGACTAAATTGTGTTGTGGAAATTGTTTGTAATTAGTTTCACCCAGCTGACAGAAACTGGAGGTGTGGCCTTTGTGCATGTAGTTAAGTGGGCACTTGTGACAGTTTTTCTGCTTAAATACCAGCTTTTTCTCTGTTGGATTCATTCTGAGGACAACAGCAGAGAGGGTAGGCTCTTTTAACTGAATACTGTGTACATCATTTTGAAGTGTGTGACTAAATTGTGTTGTGGAAATTGTTTGTAATTAGTTTCACCCAGCTGACAGAAACTGGAGGTGTGGCCTTTGTGCATGTAGTTAAGTGGGCACTTGTGACAGTTTTTCTGCTTAAATACCAGCTTTTTCTCTGTTGGATTCATTCTGAGGACAACAGCAGAGAGGGTAGGATCTTTTAACTGAATACTGTGTACATCATTTTGAAGTGTGTGACTAAATTGTGTTGTGGAAATTGTTTGTAATTAGTTTCACCCAGCTGACAGAAACTGGAGGTGTGGCCTTTTGCTGCAGGTGTCACTCATCAGTAATTAGTGATAGTGATTTAAAGACTTGCTGGCATAGCGTCAGCGAAGCGTCGAGAGACAAAGAGGAGGAGTTTTCCTGGAGTTCACCGCTGAGGGATCCACCGATCCACCCAGTGCTAAGTACACCATAATCCCATATTCCCGTCCCACTCTGCTATTTCCCTACTATCTCGCTTCCTCCCTAGCCCCTTCAACCTCCTCCTACCACTCTTGACACCACAATGTGCCTCATACCTATATCCACAATCTGCTCCTCAAGAACAGAATCAACCCATCCACGCCAGTTTGCTAGCAACCCGGCTAATCTCTCCTACCCTCCTACAGCCACTAATACACCTGTCACAGTACAGGGAGGCGTATGGAATTGTCAATCAGCAGTCAAGAAAGCTGACTTCATTACTGCCTACGCCCATAGTCTAAATCTGCAGCTCCTGGCTCTAACTGAGACCTGGATAACCCCCAATAACTCGTCAACACCTGCAGCATTATCTACAAACTATAACTTCACTCACACACCTCGACCCTCCAGACGGGGTGGAGGCACTGGCCTCATGACATCTCCTTCATGGGCTACAAACCTAACACAACTCCCAGAACTGTCACTCTCCTCCCTCGAATATCATGCAGTATCTGTCTCTAATCCTTTCAATCTCACCATTGTTACACTCTATCGCCCTCCAGGTCCCCTCGATCACTTCACAGATGAGCTGGACATGCTTCTAAGCTCCTTACCGGAAGATGGTACCCCGCTCCTTCTATTGGGCGACTTCAACCTGCCTGACTCATCTCAGTCGGTCCCAGTGGTCTCCCTCCTACAACAATTTGACCTGACTCCCACTGCCATGCCTCCCACCCACAAAGCAGGCAACTCCTTGGATCTCATATTTTCCCGTAACTCCAGCATTAACACCACGGTAACTCCCCTACATGTATCTGACCATTCCTTCATATCCTTCTCACTAACTCTCATGCTTAACCGAAAAGTCTTCACCCCAACTCAAACCGTCTCACTCAGACGCAACCTGCCCTCCCTATCCCCCTCCACCCTCTCCTCTGACATAATATCCGCTCTACCTTTGAGTGACACCTTCTCTGCTCTCCCCACAGAGATGGCAACCTCCACCCTCCTCTCAGCCCTTGCAACCTCCTTCGACAAGCTCTGTCCCCTCGTTGAGAAACCTGCCCGCCGTTCCCCACCCAGTCCATGGCTGACGGATGCAGTGAGAGAACAAAGACAGGTCCTGAGAGCGGCTGAGAGGAAGTATAGAAAGTCACGCCTCACTGCTGACATCGACACATATCACAACCTCTTGTTAACATTCTCCAAAACCATTACTAATGCCAAAGCTTCTTTCTTTCACCATAGGATCGAGGCCTCTGCCAAGAATCTTCGCAAACTGCATGCTACCATGTCCTCCCTCCTCACTCCCCCCCCACCTCCTCCTCCCTCATCTTTTTCTGCCGAAGACTTTGCGATCTTCTTTGAGGAAAAAGTGGAGAACATCCGCAGCTCCTTCTCCCAACCCCCACCCATTCCAAACGCTGAATCGAGAACCTCATCCTTCACTCTGTCATCTTTCTCTCCCATTACAGAAGCCGAGACCCTGACACTGGTAACGTCGAACCGTCCGACTACATGCCAGCTGGACCAGCTACCCTCCCCACTCCTCCAGACCATAGCACCGGACATCCTCCCATTCCTAACTGCAACCATCAACTCCTCACTCAACTCGGGGGTGGTCCCCACCTCCCTAAAACAAGCCAGAGTCACGCCCCTCATAAAAAAACCAACCCTGAACCCCACCGTCATAGCCAACTATCGCCCTGTCTCTCTTCTCTCCTTCCTTTCTAAAACACTTGAACGTGCTGTATCCAACCAACTTACTGCTTATCTCTTACAGAATGACCTCCTAGACCCCAATCAGTCTGGCTTCCGGACTGGCCACTCCACAGAAACGGCCCTCATTGCGGTCACAGAGGCACTTCACTTAGCAAAAGCGAAAGGCCTCTCCTCTGTCCTGATTCTCCTAGATCTATCTGCAGCCTTCGACACAGTCAACCATCAGATCCTCCTCGCGGCCCTCGCAGGAATGGGAGTGGCTGGATCTGCGCTGACATGGCTGACATCATACCTCAATGACCGCTCCTACCAAGTGTCATGGAGAGGGACTCTGTCGGCCACCCGCCCCCTCCGGACGGGTGTCCCCCAGGGCTCGGTCCTAGGACCCCTTCTCTTCTCCCTCTACACTAAATCACTGGGTAACATTATCACATCTCATGGCTTCTCATATCATTGTTATGCCGATGATACTCAACTCTTCCTCTCCTTCCCTCCCTCAGATATCCACGTCTCTGAGCGGATCTCGGCCTGTCTGTCCGACATCTCCGCCTGGATGACGACCAACCACCTCAAACTGAACCTAAGCAAAACAGAATTGCTCCACCTGCCGGCCAAATCCTCCCCCCTGACCGACCTCTCCATCACAGTCGAGAATGCAGCTGTGACCGCGTCGCCGACCGCCAAGAACCTTGGTGTTGTCCTCGACGACCAGTTGAACTTATCTGCTCACATCGCAGCGACAACCAGAACCTGCAGATTCCTCCTGAGCAACGTCAGAAGGATACGCCCCTTCCTGACAAAAGAAGCCACCCAACTCCTCGTCCAATCAACAGTCATCTCCCGCCTCGACTACTGCAACGCACTGCTAGCTGGCCTCCCGGCCACTGCCACCAAGCCTCTTCAACTCATTCAAAATGCAGCGGCCCGCCTGATCTCAAACCTACCGAAGTCAGCCCATGTCACCCCACTTCTTAGGGACCTGCACTGGCTCCCCATTGCTGCACGTATCCGCTTCAAGGCCCTCGACCTAGCATACCGTGCGGCAAAGGGAACCGCTCCCGCCTACCTCCGGTCAATGGTCTCTAACTACACACCCTCAAGACCCCTACGCTCTGCGTCTTCTGGCCGCCTCAGATCTACTCCTATCCAAGCTCCCGGAGGGTCATCAAAGAGAAGCCGCCTATTCTCAGTCCTTGCCCCACAATGGTGGAATGAACTACCCATCCCAGTTAGGACAGCCGAATCCCGTCCAATCTTTCGCCGTCGACTAAAGACTCACTTCTTCAACCATTATCTGAAATGATAAAAAAAAATAAAAAATCTAACCCCGACTAACCTTAATGTCATGCACTTGTCCTAATAAACTAACCTACACTGTAACACGCAACACTTTGATGAACATTGTTACTCAGCTGATAGAGTTATACCCTTCTTGCTGTCTTGTCGCACAGAACTTGTAAGTCGCTTTGGATAAAAGCGTCAGCTAAATGACTAAATGTAAATGTAATGTAAGCGGTACTGCAAGTAAACTCACTCCCCACAGGCATCCAAACTGAGCGCTTAGGGGGGATATCCTTTCTTGGTGCAGCGGTTTGTGATGTCGGCCCCGGTGCGGGAGACCGGGGTTCAACTCCTACTCAGGGCGATCCCTTAACAGGGGTCGAATAGGAATTTGAAACACAACGCAGAGCAGTATGAGATCGGTTACACGAGCATGGGGAGAACATGCAAACTCCACACAGAAAGGCCTGGGAGATACCCCACCTGGGTACCTGGCATCATGGAAACCTGGTCCCCAAGCGGGAATCGAACCCTGGACCTTCTTGCTGTGAGGCGACAGTGTTAACCACTACACCACCGTATTACTGTGAAATGCTTGGTTCTGTATGAGCCCCCTGAGAATGTGCTTCATACAGTAAAAAAGTAAAAAGAATAAAGTCCAAACACTATACAAAATATACAATATACAAATTAAGGCGAGACACGCAGGTGAATAGGGTAAACAATTTAACTAATAGGTATCACAATGAAACTTCCCCAGTTGATTACTTATATTAAGACAAGACTTTTTTGTATTAGAAGTTTTCTGAAATTGTATGTTTAAATATGCAAATGAGGCATGATCTACTTAAATATGCACTAATTTGCATATAATTCCAGCACAGAAATCTGAACATTGGATAAAGCCATTTTCAAAATTATAGTTTCATTTTGTCAACATATTAGAGTCAAAGGTTATTACAGAGGGGATTTTGGATATCTCTTTTTATCACTCCATAAATCAGAAAATACTCCATTCAGTCCATTTTTATGGTAAAATTCCATATTTCGCCATGTTTTTACGAATAAAATGTGATATAAATCAGGGTATGAATGTGATATCAACAAACCCTTCTGTAAATACCTTCAGAACATAGATATGAATAGAACTGGAAGGTTTGGTGTATGTGAGTGCTACTGAAGTGGAGATTTCTGGCTCAGAGTATGAGGGAAAAACTAATTAAAACTCATTTTTGGGAAAACGCCTTCAAAGTTCTGTATTGTAAAATGCCATACTTTTTTTTTTAAACAGATATTTACAAACACAATACCTAATCAAACCATTAGTAATAGACAACCTAAACACATGCCTGATAACTGAATAATAATAATAATAATGATGTTATTGAACTGAACAGAACTACACACAGGCTACAAACAGTGTAGTACAGTGTAGTACCCCCTAATAGGCAAAAAATATTTGAATAGATATCACTATAAAACTTTCCCAGTTTGTTATGTACATATAAACTAAGAAAATATATATTGCAAGTTTTCTGAAATGTATGTTTATATATGCAAATGAGGCACTTCCCCATTAAATATGTGCACATTTATGGATGCAATAAGGCAAAATGAAGTAAAATAAACTACTAAATGTGTGTTATTGACGTTTTATTGTCACTAGTTTCATAGAAGACATGTTTAGGAAGCAAAATATAACAATCTCGAAATCAACAAAAAAAAGTATATTTGCCTAAGGTGTCTCGCCTTAAAGTACAACCTAAAGTACAAAATAAAGTACAAAATGCAATCGTTTTAAAAATAGTGCAAATCCTTTTGTAATAAATAGATAAAAAAAATATATAGTGTAGTGTTAAAAAGTGTCTAAAGTTAATGTTAAAGGTGAGTGTTTGTTTAAAGTGAGTGTGTGCATGTGGATGTGTGCAATGAATGTAGACGGATGGGTTAGTGTTGCTTAGATTCATTGTGCATCCAATGGCCTGGGGATAGAATCTCCTTTTGAGTCTCTCTATGACCATGAGACTCCGGTAGCGCTTGCCTGACCGCAGCAGTGCAAAGAGGCAGTTGTTTGGGTGGCTAGAGTCTTTGACTATTCTCTTAGCCTTGGCCCTGCAACGCCTGGTGTAAAATAAATGTCCTGGAGAGTGGGAAGCCCACCTCCAATTGTGTGTTTGGCTGAACAAGCCACTCTCTGCAGTCTGCTGCGGTCGTGTGCGGTGCTATTCCCAAACCAGGAGGGGATATTACCAGTCAGGATGCTCTCTATTGTGCATGACTAGAAGTTCTGATCTTCTGACTCACTTTGAACTTCCTTAGGCGCCTAAAAGGAAGTAGAGGCGCTGCCGTGCCTTCTTCACTACACTGTCTATGTGTGTGGTCCACGCCAAGTCCTCGGATATGTGGACTCCGAGGTACTTGAAATGGTTCACTCTCTTGACCGGTGCCCCATAGATGCTGAGGGGGCTGTAGTCCTTTGTCCTTGACCTCCTGAAATCCACAATCAGTTCATTGTTTTTGCTGACGTTCAGGGAGAGGCTGTTCTCCTGGGACCACAGTGCCAGGTTCTCCACCTCTCCTAGGTAGGCAGAGATCAGGCCCACCACAGCTGTGTCGTCAGCAAACTTGACGATTGTGTTGCTGTTGTGTTTTGCCACACAGTCATGCGTGTAAAGCGATTAAAGGAGGGGGCTCAGAACACAGCCCTGGGGGGCACCTGTGTTGAAAGTGATGGATGAGGAGGTGCAGTTACTTGCTCTCACAACTTGGGGTCTTCCTGTCAGGAAGTCCAAGACCCACTGGCAGAGGTCGTAGTTCAATCCCAGGTATCTGAGCTTGGAGGGGACTATGGTGTTGAATACTGAGCTGTAGTCAATAAATAGCATTCTCACATAGTTCCCCTGCCTCTTGTCCAGGTGTGATGCTGCAGTGTGCAGCACATGGGCTATGGCGTCATCCATGGACCTGTTGGGGCGGTATGCAAATTGCAGGGGGTCCAGAGTGTTGGGGAGGGAGGAACAGATGTAGCCATTCACTAGCTTCTCAAAGCAGTTTTGCAAAAAGATGAATTATACTGAATTATATATTTATAATTATATTATATTGTAGTGGACACATGGACTGGACATAATCCACCTACACTGTCACTTTAAGGACACGGGGCATTGTGGGTAGCTAGAGCGGCCATATTTACTGTAGGAGCCATTTCATTTGATTTAATAGTTTTGACTAAATAGCGCCGCCACTGGTCGCCTCGTAAAATGGCACCATGGTCCTCCTATTAATTATGGCCCAGCTGTGTGTAAACGCACACGCCAGACGAGAAACAGATTTTCAACCGCTCGCTTGCTACACACACACACAGCGCAGATTGAATGAATGAAAGACTGAAAGAAAGACTTTGTTTAGAATCATTTTGAGTTTATTTGAAACCCTTTTGCTGCGCCTGTTTGTTTTGAAACCCTTTTAGTACAAGTCTGGAGCCTGTTTTGTTTCATTGTTTTCCCCGTTATTATTTGGAACTTTTACACAACTCCTTCCATAAAACTCAACCGGTTCGAACCCATCAGATGCAACTATCAACAAACATCAAACAGTGAGTAACAAAACAGCCCAAGTCAATGTGGTGTGAGCGCGTTGAAGACGTATCCTGGCTTAGATAGGCAAATTGAGCCTACATTTACTCTTTGCTTGGTTTGTTGTGGTATGCACGCTATGCTAATAAATGATGCACACTGATGTGCGGTCAAAGAAACTCAACTCTCTCTGGTCGTGATTTCCCACTTCCTACATTGGTGAACCTGATGTTCTTGGACGCTTTCAAGAACGATTGAACAATGGAACAGGCAGTCGCGCTGAAATTGCCAGAGTTCTGGGAAATGCAAGCTACTGCATGGTTTGTGCAGGCGGAGGCACAGTTTGCAATAAAGAAAATAACGGAAGATGATACCAAGTACTATCACGTTGTCACTGTGCTGGGGACTAACACGGCAGCCAGAGTGGTGAGTCTACTCACAAACCCTCAGGCGCAGGGCAAATATGGCACGCTGAAGTCACATTTGTTAAAGTGTTTTGAACTGTCTGAGGTGGAACAAGCTAACCGGCTGTTTTCATTACAAGGTCTGGGCGACAGTAAACCGTCCGAGCTTATGGATAAGATGCTGGCGTTGATGGTAGAGCATGAGCACCACTTTCTCTTCAGACAGCTGTTACGCCAGTTACCGGCTCAGGTAAGGGCTGCTTTGGCCAACACAACAATAAATGACTGCTGTATGTTAGCCGCGGAGGCTGATAAGTTATTTTTGGCCAGCCAACAAGACTGTGCGGCTGTGTTCTACCAGGACCAACCCTCTGCCTCTCACCATGGGGATTATACCGTTGCTGCTGCGGTGGCAGCCCCTCGCCAGCGAGGGAGAGACACTGGCTGGTGTTTCTTTCACACGAAGTATGGTATGTTTAGGTGTCCCCCTGGAAGGCCTTTAGGCTTGGCATGGGGGTCCCAGACCACTCTCGCATTATTAATAGACTAAACTTTTTGAATTGCTTTTTCAGATTGACAAAACAATATAATAAAAAACAATCTGGACATCCTGCAAAACCTGGTCCCAGCTTTTACTTGTGAATGTCTCAGAAACCCCTTTATCATCAATGTACATAGATACACCATAAACTCTCTTAACACCCCATATCTCTAGTTTCAGAGTAAAGGTTCATGAAGTCAGTTCATATATCTACAGCTCATGCATCTCCATTACATGAAGGTGGAGGTAGATGTGACCTAAATAACTATGGACCAAACTGTCCCGTCTAGCAAGAATCCTGGAATCATTGGTAAATAATCAACCTAAAGCATTTCTCTGAGGATGGGTGGGTTTATCTTTCCGTTTGTCTGTTAAATTTTTTATTTAATTGTTTAACTGTTTGTTTAAAAAAAATTACAAGCTGTACCTTTTGGAAATGTGTTGATACTTTACACATTTCCAATAAAATATCTTGACATTTCAGTTCTGAAAACATACTGTAATCCTTATACACTGTTCAATAACCTTTTTCTAAACTGTGGCAGTTATTAAATGTTGATTCAATGTCATTTCTATGACCCTTCGGACGAGAATTCAAGGTTGAACCGTTTTAACAAAATGGTCCTCAAATTGACCTGATTTTAGAAAGTATTTTTGTCTTAACTTTTTACTTGGAGCAAACTTTTCAACTGAATGTACATGTTTGATCTTGTAAGGGCTTGTTTATAAACTATTAAAGGGAGAAAGAGTCATTTGATTTATTTCTTTATTGATTTTGTATCCAAAGCGACTTCGATTGTGAACAGCATGTCACCAGGAGGTACATCTGTGGCAGCTAAGGGTCAGTGGCATTGTTCATCAAATAATATCAAGCTTGAGTGTTACACTTGAGTGCATAGTAGTATAAGTAGTAAAGACATTATCAAGATGGGTAGTAATACAATATTTTATTTCTTTATTATTTCAGATAGTTTGAAGAGGTGTTTCTAATCAAAGAAGACTTTATGAAAATGATCATTGTTGCACTATGAAATTCTTTCTACAAAGTAGGTACAAATGTAATCTTTCATTTTCATCCTTCTGAGTTACTTCTAAGACATCAATTCACACCTTCCCACTTATCTTGACGCTTACAATTCATCCATATTATTAGCTAATCATACATTCTAATGAGAATAATTCAAAGTTGGGATCAATTCACTTTTTAATTCAAGATGTAGATTCTATTTAAAATATTGTACAAGTTGTCACGAAAAGGTTTTACTATCCAACCTAATGACATTGATTTCATCAATACTACAGCCATTACTCTGTCAATATACACACAATGATGACAAAATAGTTACTTGTGCAACAGGTTGCTCTGCAATTCCCCTAAACCCACAAGCAGTTAGATGGTATAAAAACCACTAGATGATAAATTCATAACGGGACATCCATTACTTTAATAGAATACCAATGAAGACAATACATGGAACATTACTCTAAAATAAACACTTCTTGTGAAAGTAAAAAAACATGTCCTACTAGGAATGTTGACAATATGTGTGACATTAGTTAAATAAATCACTAGTGTCCACATCAAAATATAAGTCCATACTTGAAGCAGTCTGTGTATACGGAATACGTTTATTTTGTACATTATCTAAAGTTAACACGAACGTAAACTAACGTTACAACTAACCTAAAGTTAGTTTAGGTTCGTGTTAACGTTAGATAATGTACAAAATAAACATATTCCGCTGCTATAGACGTCGCTCATTTATTTTTAAACCCCCCCAGAAAGGAAGTCATTATATTAGCTTTAGTGTTCGCTCCGAGCGTGCAGTAGTTAGTCGTATATTATCAATACCAGCCATTGGATTACTGTTTTCTAAATTGGGGAGGCTTTTAATCGTCAAGGTAAGAGGATTTTAAGTCATGGTATCTATAAACTTCAATCGGTTAAGATCCTTTGAATGAATGAGAATGTAAACAAACACGGCTTCCACGTAGAAATCACTGACTGTGCCCAGAGACGAGTCGTTCGGCAAAAAATAGTTCCGAGTATATCTGCTTAGAAAACGTAATTGTCTAATTCAATTATTTTTTATTTCTCCACGTGGTGGAGGGGTCACAACATGTTTACAGGAACGTTTTGGAGTTGTATTTGGAGTGTATTTGTTGACTGTAGGGCACTGTATGGAACGTCAGGCTCTAAACCCCCCCCCCCCTCCCCCACTTCCAGTGATGAAGCTAAGCTACGCTAACGGAGCGACTGTTCCCTAAGCTAAATGCACGCACGGAGACAAAAAAGGTATGCATCTTCTTGTCTAACTCCAGGGAAGATGTTAAATAAGCTAATTTCCCAAAATGTTGGAGTTTTCCTTTAAGTATGTTGAGTTTTTAAGCAGATTTCTACACAATTTTAGGGGTTGACACCTGACTAAATATACTGGAATATATTGGTGCTTCTTTAAATCTTGAGATTGTCTGAAGCTCTTCCCATGCTGGTCCCAGTGGTAGGGTTTCTCTCCTGTATGAATTAACTGGTGAGTTTCTCTCCCATGTGAATGTGCTGGTGTGTCTTTAAGGTGTAATATGTACTGAAGCTCTTCTCACACTGGTCACAGTTATAGGGCTTCTCTCCTGTATGAATACGCTGGTGGTGTCTGTTTAAGGGTCCAGAGGTTCTGAAGCGTGCTCCACACTGGTCACAGATATAGGGCTTCTCTCCTGTATGAATGCGCTGGTGACTCTTTAAGTCTCCAGAGGTACTGAAGCTCTTCTCACACTGGTCACAGTTATAGGGCTTCTCTCCTGTATGAATACGCTGGTGTCTCTTTAAGACTCCAGAGGTACTGAAGCTCTTCTCACACTGGTCACAGTTATAGGGCTTCTCTCCTGTGTGAATTCTCTGGTGTGATTTCACACTAGACAGTTGACTAAAGCTCTTCCCACACTGGTCACAGTTATAGGGCTTCTCTCCTGTATGAATACGCTGGTGGTGTATGTTTAAGGGTGCAGAGGTTCTGAAGCGTGCTCCACACTGGTCACAGGAATAGGGCTTCTCTCCTGTGTGAATGCGCTGGTGTTTATTGAGATTCGTCTTTGAACTGAAGCTTTTTCCACACTGGTCACAGCAGAGACCTTTTCTTCCATCCAAGCCTCTTGGTTTCTTCCCAGGCCTGACAGGACAGCTATCTGGATGGAGATAGTGATGGAGAAGAGTGTCAGAGGAAGGAGAGATTTGGTGATTTTATTCAGCTTTAATTTCCATGTAAGAGGTTTATAATGGTATGTAGCTGGGTTTTATCGTTTAAGAACACTGTGTAGTCCAGAGTGGTCTACAGTTATATAGCATACTTGGCTATCGCGTCTCGCTCTGCCAATGAGATATCCTCTCATCTCCACGCACATATTGTGCACACGAAACAAACGAATGCACCCACTTGCACGTGACCAAGCCACTCCCATGCGTCTCCCTATATGACACCGGAAATGGTCACGCTCCACCTTCCTCATTTCGTTTCCAACACGGAAGTAGCAGTGCACTCCGTGAACTAGTTGTTATGAAACGCAGGGAGAAATTACACAATGTTGGGTATTCGCCAGAAGTTCACCAGCCCCCGGAACCTTCTCGGCACATACCAACAGTGCAACGGGCCTGTCCTGGGTTTTCCTCGTCTCGTGCCAGCGGACCGAGGGACGTCGCGCGACGGTTAGCGGTCGAGCTAAGTCACACAGGTAGGGCCTGCGCTATCAGGCATTGATAATAGCATGAGTAATACTGCTCGTTAAACATGGTCGTCATGACTCTTTTTTGGGTGTTTTTCCAAGTATCCTAGAGCTACAATGTTGGGACACCGTACCCATGTTCCTCGCCGTGGGCTGTCGCCACTCTTCACTCCTCTTAACCGTTTCATTGCTGAAGGTCAATCGGTTAATTTGGATAATTTACGAGTGAAATGCGAATGCAAAGCTTGAAAGCACTACTCGCAAGCCCGCCCCCAGATAATATTTACCAATCGCAACGGCCAATTAAAGGGGCAATTCGCGACGATATCATTGCAGTGTACAGCCCTGTTATTTACCCTTTATATGGGTGGATGAGCTGACGACAGGGCACAAGGCAGGTGTGCCGTGGTTAGAGGGCCAGGTAGCATCAGTCCTTTGCCCTGGCATGGTTGAATGGTATCCCACCCAGAAGCCGACGCCAGAGGGCGAGTCGGCCCGGTAGGTGGCTGATGAAGCTTATACCGCTGCAGGACGGAATTTAGCGGCGACCAATAACATTGCTCATTTGGCTGCTTTTCTGTCCACAATGGTGTCGGGTAGTGGGGCCTTAGGGCCAGCAGACGTCAAAAACATCGCATTGCACGTGTTTTTGCGGCTATACAGCTTTGGACCCAGCCGCAAGCTATAACCGCAGGGAGAGCTAGGATGCTGTCGACGCTTGTTCACAGACATCTTTGGTTGGAGCAGTCTCCCCTTGAGGAAGAGAGAAGGCTTCCCCTCCTCAGGGCTCCCCTCTCCGCAGAGGGACTTTTTGGTCTGTCCGCAGGGGCGCGGGCGGTATTTGACCTAGGCCCCACACCCAGAGGTGAGGGCACGGGCCAGCGGTCATGTTTCCCCCGCCTGAGGTACACTGGGCACAAAGAAAAACAGGTGATCACAAGGCCAACAGCCTCGGCGGCCGAGGGATCAGCTACATTAGATGAGCACGCCCTAAAAAACAGTCACGCGGTCTAGCACGGTCTAGCACGCTCTATTTTTGTGAGACTAAACTCTCGGCTCTTGGTGGTACATTTTGTTGATGACTCTGCACCCCCTGGGCCCCTTAACAATTGTTTGTATTGAGCCGTATTGTACCCATTCTGCAATGTTAAATAACGTTTATCCATTCAACTAGCTTTACTATGCTAAGGTAGCTAGCCTAGCCGCAATGCTATGGCCAATCCCATTCACGTTAGCATGTAAGCTAACAGCGCTTTTTGAGAAACTCTCCGCTCTTGGTGGTACATTGTGTTGATGTTGGTTTCGTTTAATCAATAAATGAGGCAGAACACAGTGAATGTATCCTTTTTTTTTTTAATTGCACTCGTTTCTCACTGAAAATAAATGTTGCGTTCACCCGAGGTGCCGAGGTGATTTAAAGATGGCGGATTCTGCTTTGACCAGAGCCATGTAACCTTTGACTTAGCAGGATGTGTAGTGACGGTTCACCCTTCTGATTGGTTGAAAATGGCCTTCATGTTTGTACATCGCCACCTATTGCTTTGGCATTGTACTACATGTATATTACATCAGTTTAAATCATGTGCACTGAGCGGCTCGGAGCGGAGGAGAGCTCTCGCTCCGGAGTCGCTCTGACCCATTTTAAAACCCACTCCACGCTCACTTCAAAATCAACCACTCCGCTGCTCGCTCCGCTCACATGCTCTGATGGGAACTAACAAAAAAGGTAACGGTAAAGGTAATGCTTAAAAGGTATTATTACAGCAACAAAAGGCGCTGTGAATTTTTTTTTATTATGTGCTGGTGCACCTAAATGAAAAAGTTAGGTGCACTGGTGCAACCAATGTAAAAAGTTGGTCTGGAGCCCTGCGCTTGTTAGTTTTTCACCAAGATCATACATCCCCAGGTGGAGCTTCATTGGAACGCCACCCATTGGCTACAACCCTCCACAATAATTTTCGAGATCGGATCTAGATTGACGGAACTACTGCGCCAAGAGTCGGGAGTGGTATTTTGCGCAATACAGTGTACTTTGCACAAGCCTCGTAACTCGAGAACCGCTGAACGGATTTTGTCGCCATCGCCAGGCAACAAATAAGCCTTCAATTCGATATATTGTATTACAAAATATGCACACCCGAGACACTAGGGGTCGCCAAAGTGCCGGTGGGCAAATCGTCCTAAAAACGTCCCATTGCAGGCTAAGAGGAGCTAATTAGCCCAATCCATGTCAAAAAGAGTAGCCTATAGTACTCTTGGAAACTATTGGTTTCTTCCCAGGCCTGACAGGACAGCTATCTGGAGGGAGATAGTGATGGAGAAGAGTGTCAGAGGAAGGAGAGAAAGATTTTTCCATGTAAGAGGGTTACAGATTTAACTATGGTATTATAATAGAGGAGATTCTGGTCTTTCAAATGATGCCTCACATGACCCTAGGGCTGGGCGATATGGCCAAAAATGATATCACGATAACAATATCGATAACAATATCATATCACTCGATATTGTTATAAGTATTAAAAAAAAATTAAAACAGATGTACCGGTATGTTTATTTTGCAGCAATTCTTTGTCGTTGCCGCCATCTTTAGTGTTACAGCCCCTCACACTCCAGTTCTCAGGCTGCAGCTGGTTTGAAAGCGAAAGTAAACCGGCTTCTCTGCTGGCTGTGGCTCCAGGGGAGTTGAACAGTTCTGGCTCTGCTAGTTTTCTATCTTTTGGCGCTTTTTTGGTGGACAAACCACCGCACATGTGCACCGTGACTCGTGACTGGAGTCTAGCTCTGCTAGCTCACATAGCATACTGTGTACAGACGGTTTCAAACTGTATTTTAAATTAGAAAACAAAATAAATGGACAACAGACAAATTAATCTCAATTTGGTCAGTATTGTCATTTGGACAAGCAAAGCCATTACTTTAAGTTGCAGACAAGAAAGACAAGTCTGTACACCGTCTCTGGTTTTAAAACTGCCCTGTTGCAGGTCAGAAAATTTGATATTTTTTTTCCCAATATCTATTAAAATATATCACGATAATTATAGTTATCGTTATATCGCCCAGCCCTAGGCTATGGGCAGGGTTAGAAATTACCTCTTTTTTCATGGCTTTTTTGGCCCCCTTAATTGATTTTCGGGGGGCTTTTTTTGTATTTCGGGGGCACTGAACTTTTATTATGAAAAAGGTTATTAAACATCCTTATCATTTAAAAAATACAACTCAATTAATGACCTCATTTTGTGGCTGCGGCTGTCCTGGTGGTGCAAAGTGCTGTATTTCTTTACAGTCTTCGTCCCGCCGACAAAAACCTCCACGCAAACTGCTCCTTGCACACTACCAGCCAGGCAGATTTTTTACCAGCCAAAAATTCTAAAACAAATTTGTAACACTAAAGATGGCGGCAACGACAAAGAATTGCTGCAAAATAAACATACATCTGTTGTTTTTTCGAATTTTTTTGCATCAAGTTTTTTTTTTATTGTTATCGATATCGCGATATCATTTTAGGCCATATCGCCCAGCCCTACCATAATTTAAGATATAGTTTAAGCGTTGGCAAATATCCCCGTCCTCCCATTGACTAACGAGCTAACAATATACTCGTTATCACCATACATAACACTTATATTGAAACACATTGAGATTAGGGCCGTTCTTTCAACCTGAAAGTGCACTTTCAACCTCGAAGTAAACAAATCGCAGAACGGTAGCCAGTTAGTAGGTATCAACGTGAGCTCCCGGGACGGTAGCTAGTTAGTTAGCACCATCCAGGTATCAACGTGAGCTCCCGGGACGGTAGCTAGTTAGAACCATCCAGGTATCAACGTGAGCTCCCGGGACGGTAGCTAGTTAGTTAGCACCATCCAGGTATCAACGTGAGCTCCCAGGACGGTAGCTAGTTAGTTAGCACCATCCAGGTATCAACGTGAGCTCCCGGGATGGTAGCTAGTTAGTTAGCACCATCCAGGTATCAACGTTAGCTCCCGGGACGGTAGCTAGTTACCCCGCACCATCCAGGTATCAACGTGAGCTCCCGGGACGGTAGCTAGTTAGTTAGCACCATCCAGGTATCACCGTGAGCTCCCGGGACGGTAGCTAGTTAGTTAGCACCATCCAGGTATCAACGTGAGCTGCCGGAACGGTAGCCAGTTACCCCGCACCATCCAGGTACTACTATAACGTTAGACAACGCCTCATGTATTAAACAAAAGTGAATAGATGACTGGGCCATTTTGTTTAAACAGTAACGTTAGCTAGGTAGCTAACGTTAGCTCACGAGTGACTATAGCCAGCCAGCACCTGCGAAAACGAATGCCAAACTGATGATATCAGATGTTGATATCAGGAGCTATCAGTAGCTAGATAACATTAGACAATGCCTCATGTATTAAACAAAAGTGAATAGATGACTGGGCCATTTTGTTTAATGCTGGTTATGTTGAAAGAGGAGCTCTGAGCTGCTCATGCAGTCGACTCTTGCATGGTAAGTAGGCCTGCCGCGATAAGCAATAAATCGATTAATTGCCGCGATAATTAAAATTAATGCAATGATTTTGACGGGCGCGATTAATTGCTATTTGCGCGTTTGTTTTAATGAGGCGGAACCAGTGCCCCTTGTCAGTCACTGTCCGTGTTGGGAGGCGGGCCGCTGGCTTTACTACAGAGCACAGCAGCTCCGTGGGGCAACGCCACATAGCTTAACTACATTTCTCAATAGTGTTGCTCCTGCTCAGTTTTTACGTTTGGCGCCTCCCACTGAGACGTCTGAGCGCCGTGTGACGGGCTATCAAATAGTCATGTGAAAACCGAAAATCATGATCCAATTCTTTAGCGGAGTTCTCACTCGCTGTCTCAGCACAGACATGCAGCGCGCACCGCGCACTGCTGCTGCTACCCCCTCCCCACCTGTTTCTGTTTCTGTAACTATGTAACGTTAGTTAGCACTGCTGCTGCTGCTAATGCCTGCATGTAAACAGAGGCTATTGCCTCACCGTGACGTTAGTCTAGTCAGTGTGGGACCTTCGTGAGATAACGTTAGCTACCGTTACAAAATGACCCAGTCAACTATTCACTTAGTTTAATACACGAGGCATTGTGTAACGTTATCCAGCCGGCTAGCTACGGATAGCTCCCGACATCAACAAATCCTCCAGCAATAGTCCAGTGCATAATACCTCCGTTGGCTAGGTAACTAGTCACTACGAAATGTCGCAGTAAACTAAATAGTTCACTGAGGCGTTGTCCCAACGCCATCCAGCAGTAGCTACAGATAGCTCTTGGCATCAATATCCTACAACAACAACAACAACAACATGCGTATTCGAGTCCCTGGTTTACATCGCATGAGTGAGGGCTGCTGACTAGGGTCCAGGTGCAGCGCCGGGGAAAAGTCTAAAACACCGGAAAAGACGGAGCGGTGGGCTTCAAAATAAAAGTTTGGGGAAATAAATGTCTAAAAAAAAAATTCTCTAACCGGTCGCAATAATATCGCTTATCGCGATATTTTCGGGGGCAATTAATCGCCCAGCAAAATGTGTTATCGTGGCAGGCCTAATGGTAAGGGTTTGTTGACATGACATGGGTCTGGGAATTTGGCGTCGGTCTCTACTGCGCATGGGGCAGAACGGCTCCGTATCGCGCAAATTACATGACACCATTGTCGGCAAGTTTCCAAAACGAAAACACTGTTTCTTTTTAACTTGGACATGCAAACATAATCATTCAGCAACAAAACGTTGCTGTTTTAGCCCAGTGTAACCATGGCCTATGACTGCTCTGGTTCAAATGTAAATTTTTCAAGATGGCGCCAGCAGGTATTGTGGATTTGGCCCTCTGACAAAAAGTGCCGGGATTTTTGGGAGGGACACACAGGGGCTAAATCTTTTATAAAAAGGTCCATAGAAGTCAAAGCAATCATCAAAACATCTTAAACAGAGAATGGTCACGGAATTGAGGTTCTTAACCCAACTAAATAGAGGCCGTTTAGTAGACTCCAATAGGCTAATATAAGCTAACACTAGCCCGAGATACAGCTAGAGAATGAAAACTACCGAAATATACAAAATAACAGTAACGAAAATAACTATTGGAATGAACGCGGAGCAAGACCGAAAACAAATAGCATTCCCAACAAAACAGGACCAATCGAAACGAGAGAGAGAGTGCTAATGGCTGGCTGTGCTAACTAGGCTAACATAGCAGCTGTGGACGCTGCTAACAACACAGTAAGAGCGGATAACTCCCTCAAACACTGAAGACTAGGGCTGGGCGATAAAATGATAACGATAACTATCGCGATAAATTATTTCCTCGAAATAAACATGAAATGTAGTCGCAAAGTTTCGATATATCGATTTTCCAAGCTTGGATATGAGCACACGCACTAACAACCAATGAGTGAAGGAGATGGCCGACAGCGGAAGGAGACCCGGAGGTAGGACTCAAGTAGTAAACAAGGCTGGCTAGGATAATTAGCTTGCACGGCGCGATTTTATAATTTACGTGCCGAGTGGGTGTGTGGCGTGAATTCTGAGGCCACGGTTATAGTAGTGTGGGGTATACAGTGGACGTCGTTGCAATGTATTGGGGCGGAACGGAGTATTTTAGGGTCATATTTAGTACATTGTCATGGAATACATTGCTTGGAAACAGGCTGGCTCGGATAATTAGCTTGCACGGCGCTATTTTATAATTTACGTGCTGAGTGGGTGTGTGGTGTGAATTCTGAGGGTAACGGTTAGAGTAGTGTGGGGTATACGGTGGACGTCGTTGCAATGTATTGGGGCGGAACGAAGTATTTTAGGGTCATATTTAGTACATTGTCATGGAATACACCGCTTGCTCTGGCTAACTGCTAACGTGCGCGGACTGATGACTACATCAACTCGAGACATTCACAGCAGCAAAACAAGTCTATTAATAGCCCGTCCATCGGCGCCGGGCATAAGAAGTTAATTAAACTTGACAGACATTATATCGACGATAATTATCGATATCGAGTTATATGAAAATAATTTTATAATTTTATCGCGATAACGTTTTTGGCCATATTTGGGTTACACAGCAATACTTTCAAATTCAGCTATATTTATAAATTCATAAAGTTGAAATTAAGCATTACTAAATGTGTTTGAAATGGAATAAAAACAGTTACAACAAATTATAATTGTTTATATGCCTTATTTATCACATCTGTGACTATTATGGGCTATTTGAGTGATGGGGTACTACTGGCGGGACTGCCGATAAACAATGCGGCCCCCCCAGATTGAGTGTGGAAATGTAGTGGCTCTCACCATATACAAAGTTGCCCACCCCTGACCTAGACCATCAGGACCTAGACCATCAGGACCTACACCATCAGGAGTACACAGGACCTAATGTTGCTGTCCGTATCCCATATACCACACTGTTGCTACGCCATAGTCAGGGTTCGCACAAGGTCCTTGAAGTGCTTGATTTTTTTTTTGAAAAAGAAAAGTCAAAGCCTGGAATTCCTTGAAAACAGTCAATTTTTTACAAGGTGCTTAAAAAGTACTTGAAATTCAAATGAACCGGGGCGCCCCAGTGGCGAACCACATAGCCAGTCGCAACACGGCCGACCCGGGTTCGACTCCCGAACCCGTCGTTATTTGCCGAATGTCTTCCCCCCACTCTGTCTCCCATTCCTCCTCTGTCTCTCTCTACTGGACTGCCCAGTAGCAATAAAACGCCAAAAAAATTACTTTATTTGTTTAGTTCATCCATGATAATTGTTCTGAATCAAGAATAGTTTTTATTTTAAGTGTAACTAATTGTCGGAAATTGGTTTTAAGCAATAAATATTGGATCAGATTTTTCTTTCTATAAAAAACTGCATTTAAAAGTGAATTGTATCCTTTTAAATGCCCTTCTAAAATGAGAAATGGTGCTTAGAAAAGTACTTGAATTTCATTTTTCAATGTCTGTGGGAACCCTGCATAGTGTACAAGAAGAAGGACTTGTTAAACAGCAGTTGGTCTAAAGCTAGATCTGATGTGTTTTGAACCATTCACCTAGTTATTTACGGGACTCCTTATTTTCACACCATTTTGCCCCGGGGTGGGGGTTGTTTATAAACCCTTACCCAGGCATGCAGTGGTGGTCAAACGCGGTTAAACGTTGTTTAGGCTACGTCACTGAGGCAGAAGTGCGCGCATCCTATTATTATGCAAAGTCTAGGTGATAAGTGCCGGCCGGCAGGGGTGTAACTTACGCCGGGGACATCGGAAAGTGTCCCCGGCATGTTTTCAGAATGCAGTTATTGTACCCCCCACGTTTTACCGTCCAATACATGAATAAACGGACGACCGTGGCGACCGCGCGGCCAGCACTAGGACCACACACAGAAAATTGCTGATTGTCTCTGAGCTGAGTCAACTACCCGTCCTATTATTATGCAAAGAGCAGTAGATGGGGTCGCATTCTTGCCCTGCACGGCTGCACGGGCCAAGTACCCACTCGCTACAGTACTCGTCTTTGCATAATAATAGCTCGGGTCGTCAGCCGAGCCAAGGTGTGTTTCCCGTTTGTTTCTCTTGAAAATAATCGTGGTTCATAAGACATGACAAATGCGTGTTTACAGAGTCCATCAGCAAGACAATCATTTGCAAGATTTGCAAACAAGATACAAACTCATTGCAAATCAAATGCCCACTCTACTGATCTGTTCATGTTATAATAATAATAATACATTCGATTTATAATGCGAGCACCTGCATTACAATCAAATGACTGATCTGTTATGTGTTATGCACCAGAGTCTCGAGAGGCACTTTATAATAGAAAAAATACAGTGCAAACATGTATATGTCGCTTACAGTTTATTATGCCTATGCAGCTCGTTTATTTTGACAGAGTTAAAACATTTTCACTAGTATCATTATATTAAATTAGCGGACGTGCAGCTGGACAAGCCCTGGCTCCACGATGACCACCTCTTACAAGAGGCGCCACCGCCTGGGAAAATGCGTATTGCCCCCCCCCCCCCCTGCGACGTCTCTGACCATGCCCCCTAATATGTCCCCCCCACCGCTAGGAACAAAGTTACGCCACTGCCGGCCGGGGTATACGGCGCGACAACACAAATTACTCATCGCGCCGTATACCCCGGCCGGCACTCATCACCTAGACTTTGCATAATAATATGATACCGACAACCAAAATACAAGCCTTGTAGGTGGGGGGTTGCTTGATCTCCCGACTGGAAGGATGAGACAAGTTGTATCGTCTGTTCTGTGCGCAACCGAGGGAACATGTATGCGCGCGCGGGAGCGCGCGTGCACGTGGTGTTTGGCCTTGGCCCATATTACAACTGCACCACTGCCCTTACCCTAACCTTTACGTTGCTGAAGACCTCACTCCTAACCTCAAATAGAGATCACATTTTACATTTAGCTGATGCTTTTATCCAAAGCAACTTACAGGTTCTGTATGACAAGTCAGCAGGAAGGGTACGACTCTTTCAGCTGAATGAATGAAAATGTTTATTTAAAATGGACACCACAGCCACATTGGACCAGCCAGAGTGGACAGACCAGATGCGCCGTTTTGCGTGTTTATAGCACAAGCGCTATTTCAGTCATCCCTCTCTCAGTCCTCTCTGTACCATCTCTCCATCTCTCTCTCCACCACACACAGACCCTCTCTCTCACCCCGGTGACTCAATACGTGGGAAAAGACCACTTACTTTTCTCATCGTCAGCCTGAACTAAGGAAGCCGCTCTTAACAGAACATCCAGCGGCGTCTCCATGCTGGGCTCCCTCTGACTGGGCTCCATGTGACTAGGCTCCATGTGACTGGGTTCCCTGTGACTGGGCAGAAACATGGACAGATGGAGAAAGTAAATGCTTTTATTCCAAAACACTATATATATATACAGTATATAACCATGATAAGATTAAGTTCGATACTTCAGTATACACACATACATAATTCCATCTACGGCTGTAACTTTCATTATCGATTAATCTATAGATTATTTTGATTGATCATTTTAATAGTTTGTTACAATGTTCTAGGCATATCAAACGGTAAAACAGTGTGTTACTATGTTCTAATCTAGGCATATCAAACAGTAAAACAGTGTGTTAGTTAGGGCTGCAACTAATGACTAATTTGGTAGTCGACTAATCTGCCGATAATTTTTTCGATTAGTCGACTAATCGAAAACCAATGTAAACAACAACAAACAAACAATTTTTTTTTTTTTTTTTTTTTTTATTACCTATCTTTGTGAAAGTGGCTTCTCAGCTCTGGTCCAGCTGAAGACAGAGCAGAGGAACAGATTGGACATTGAGCATGACCTCAGAGTTGCTTGTCTACCATCACCCCAGACTTTGAGACTCTTGTCAGGACCAAACAACAACATCATAACATGATGATCCCATAGCAAATTAAAATAATGACTCATGAAACATTTGAATTTGGATCTTTAAGCCACTTTAAATGAAAATGTATTTGAAGAACAATACAGCAATCACTCATAACAAGATAAATAAATTAAATAATACAAATTAAAGTGGAAGTGTACTTTAAATAACTTTTGTTTGCTGTGTGTGAGAGGAGTCCGTGTGTGTGTGTATGTGTGTGTGTCTTACTCTGATCGCTGTGTGAGTGAGAGGAGTGTGTGTACTGTGTAATTTGTGTGTGTGTCTTACTCTGATCGCTGTGTGAGTGAGAGGTGTGTACTGTGTAATTTGTGTATGTGTGTGTGTCTTACTCTGATCGCTGTGTGTGAGTGAGAGGAGTGTGAATGTGTGTGTGTCTTACTCTGATCGCTGTGTGAGAGGAGTGTGAATGTGTGTGTGTCTTACTCTGATCGCTGTGTGTGAGTGAGAGGAGTGTGAATGTGTGTGTGTCTTACTCTGATCGCTGTGTGAGAGAGGAGTGTGAATGTGTGTGTGTCTTACTCTGATCGCTGTGTGTGAGTGAGAGGAGTGTGTATGTGTGTGTGTCTTACTCTGATCGCTGTGTGTGAGTGAGAGGAGTGTGTATGTGTGTGTCTTACTCTGATCGCTGTGTGTGAGTGAGAGGAGTACGTGTGTAATGTATTGTGTGTCGATCATCATCTCCTGCAGGGGAACAATGTTTTCAATGTCCAAAATTTGCTATGGGATCATCATGTTATGATGTTGTCTGGAACCCTGAGAAGCCACTCTCACAAAGATAGGTAGTGCAAAAAATAAAATAAAAAATAAAAAAATTAAATATATATATTTTTTTTATTTTTTTTGACTAATCGACACAATTTCTCGTCAACGATTTTTTATAATCGACGTCGTCGATTATGTCGACTAATCGTTGCAGCCCTAGTGTTAGTATGTAACATATACTGTCTTGTCTTATGGTTCCCAGTGCCAACCTCTGGCTGGTGTCTGTGAACACTGATATTTGCCTACCTTATTATATTTGCCTTGTTTGTTCTCCCCTTACCTTTTTTCCCTGATTGTGTTGCTGTGGGTTTCAATCCCCACTATGGCTGCACGATTCTTTTATCGAAATCGCGATTTGGAATGATGCAATTATCAAATCGCAAAAAAAGGTAGGTAAGGGGTTTTAGATTGTGTGTTGTGAAGTTTAGACTTCAGAGAGGGAGAGTAAAGTACAGAAAAAAAGGTACCGTTGGGTACCGGTATCGATTCCCAGGTAAAAAGAAAAAATTTCAGGCTCGGTGTCCCAAAAAGCCCCACCGCGTAGGCCAGATGCAAGCCGCATTTTACAATAAACCTCTGTGGGGCTGCTTATTTTTTCTTTTATTATAATCACAAATTTAATTGCAATCGCAATATATGTCAGAAAAATCGCAATTACATTATTTCCCAAAATCGTGCAGCCCTAATCCCCACTATAAATAAATATCATTTTACTTTTGGAAAACGCATTTGTATTATTTCTTACCTACTGGGACCTGTGCTTAAAGCACTTACTGGACAGACTGGCTTCATAACAGCCCGGTCCAGGTATTTTGTATTAGGTCATCAGACCTTTGCTGAGAGCTGCCCAGGTGAAGCAAGACACCAGCCTTCTTTTGCATATTCAAGACAAAGACTGTGTGGCCTTGGAGGTGCGATATCACAAAACCTTGTAACGTTAGTTAGCTATCGTGGAATCAGCAGGCTGTGACTAGGGCTGACCTTCGAAGCTTTAAAAAATATATATATATATATTATAATTTTTTTTATTATTATCTAATGTTGTGGGACTTGTACAGCACTTTGTAAACGTTGTTGTTTTTAAATGTGCTCTATAAATAAAGTGGATTGGATAAATTAATTAAGTAGCCCCTTTCGTGACTGTGACGCAGCCAACAAGGTTTCACTGGGCTGCGCTGCCTGGGTGCAGTGGGGCTGCTCTCACAGCCAATGACATGACATTACATAATTATGTTGCAACCTTAGTCTATCAAGCAAACAATTATATTATATTTAATTTATAATTATATCAGACAATGCACCTACAAAAGCAGATGATTACAATTAAATTAGCCAACTTGGTAACACATTAGTCATAGCAAGCAGCATAGGCATAGCCTTATTAATGTTTTGTGTTGCGTCGCCGTCGTGTACAACCAGGGAGCGAAATTAACTTTTTGACTCACCGGCCAGTGGCGGGTAGATGGGAAGAGTCTACCCGCCAAGCATATTTCTTACCTGCCAAAAATGTTTTGATTAAAAAAATATATATATATATATTTTATATAAATTTTTTTTTTAAATAAAATATATATTATATAATCATCATACTTGTAGTTGTATTATCTGAGAGACATCGCCACCACGCAATAAGTCAAAATGCTTGCTATCTGCAAACAGCTCCACTGTCTGTGTGTATACTTGAGTAGCCTCCAGCTCCAGCAAGGATTCTCCGGCCCTGCAGCTAGACCCTATATTCAGCTAGACCCTACATTCAGCATGCAAGGATTCTCCGGCGATGCAGCTGGACCTATTTATAACGTTACAGTTCTTTTGTCAAATCACATTCAACATGCCCTCAGCTAGAATACGCATTCAATCAATGTTATAAGACATTGATATCAGGAGCTATCTGTAGCTACTGCTAGCCCGGTAGATAACGTTAAGAAAATTTAGTTTACTGGGACAGATGGATCAACGTGAGCTAGCTAAGCTAGCTAACGAGGGACCGGAGGTATTATGCACTCGAGTAGACTATTGCTAGAGCATTTGTTGATATCAGCAGCTATCAGTAGCTAGCCAGCTAGATACCGTTAGACAATGCCTCGTCATGTATTAAACTAAAAGTGAATAGTTGACTGGGTCATTGTTTAAACAGTAACGTTAGCTCTTGGAGGTCCGATATAGACTAGAGCAGATGGAAGTAAACAAGCCAAATGATAGCTTCCGATTGGTCATTTGCTTTTTTTCTCATGAAACCAGTTACGTCACTCTACTGTGATTGGACCGTTGACTTGAGTGCGATGTGGGACTTGTAGTTTTTTAACGATCTCGCGGCGGAGAAAAAAAAGACGAGCGGCTATAATCTGTACTCGCACAAGAGTATCGTTATGAAGTTATGAACTACACGTCTACACGCCCTGGCGGGCGGCGGGATTTAGTTTCGGTCCCTGCGTGTATTTCATATCGATACTCTTATTTTGAAAATCCTGTGCGGGTCTCATTGCCGCCCCAAGCGCAGCTCCAGTCATAATATCTGGGCTCCGGCAGCTAGCAACGTTCAGGTTAATATGATACTCTTATTTTGAAAAACCCTTAGCAACTCCGCGAGTCATATGATATCCGCCCACTCAGTGTTGTTTCTTGAAAACAGAGCAGCGTTGTAAACAGAGCAGCGTTAACACAGCAGTGCGCCTACAGACGCGAAATAAGTCTGATGTTTTTTTTCTTCTCACAACGAGTCCAATGCAGCTACATGCTTTGCATCGTCGCCATTCCTTTATGCCCACATCGCCCGAAATTAACGTTTATGTACCAATCACTACAACGTTAACGTCAGCTAACAAGCTAATCCTGATGATCAGACGAGGCAGAGCCACAGTGAACAGCACTGAGGAAAGGGAAATGGGGGGGGGGCACTCTCCCCTTCCCTGTGTGTGTGTGCGTGCGTTTGGAAAGACAAAGGAGTCACTAGTCAGGACTCAGGACAGGAGTATATTATAGTAAACTGAGGATGGACAGATAATGTTGATATTCAAATATAAAAATGTTTGAGAGGAGTGGAAGTTTGAAGACAGACTAGGGCTGGGCGATATGGCCTAAATATGATATCACGATATTTTCTGACCTTTCGGCGATACACGATACACATCACGATGTTTTTCTTTTTTACCCCAAACAATTCATTATGAGGCTTACCAAGACAGTATTTGAGTTTGCAAGCTAACATTAAAGACAAAATAAAATACCCATGCATTTAGCATTTTTATATTAGATTTAGATTATTAGATTATATATTGCATATGAGATATATGATTTAGATATGAAATATGATGAATTGAAAATGGGGGACCCTGATGTAAACAAGACTAAAGTCTTTCTCTGGTCTGCATCCCCTTAACAATTGTATGTATTGAGCTGTACTGTACCCATTCTGCAATATGTTAAAGTTTTAAATCAATCAATCAATAAATAGCATTTTAGCATTTTTATGAAACTACTGTATATATGTATGTCTCTAAATGTTTTGATGAATTGAAAATGGAGGACCCTTATGTAAAAAAGCCGAAAGTCTTTTTCTGGTCTTCATCCTCCTGTACTGTACCCATTCTGCAACCTTTTAATACAGTTTTCATTAATTCATTCTGACGGAAACATAATCATTTTGATTGACAGTCGAGTCTGCCAATGACGTCACACCGCTTGCACCCGCCCTGCTGTTCTTAGCACCAATCGGCAAGCGCATTCGTTTTTGACTTCCTGAATGCCCCGTGTGTTGACAACAACAAAGCTACTACCATTAGCTCCCCGCGGCCGTCGAGTAGGAGACCAGTGCTTCACAGGATGACTAAATGAGGCATAATGATTTTACTACAATGAATGTTATAATAAAAGCCTTTCCATACATCTGTCTGATTGAAAACTTTATTAACAGACCGCGGAATGGGCATATCTCAGCACAGGCTGAGATATGAACGAGTAACGTGTGGACAGATTGACGCGACACAATCCTCTTGGGCAAAACATCACGATATCCACGATACGTTGAAAAAGTGTATCGTTAATGAACTGTACCCGATATTTATATAATATCGTCATATCGCCCAGCCCTAAGACAGACTACAATATGATGCAGGGGTGGTGAGTTGAAACACTGTGTGTGTCCCGACCCCACTTCTATGTTTCAATAAATTATTTGCATTTAAAACTATTAACGCCGACTCATTCCTTCAGTCCACTCAAAATTATGCTAATATTCCTTATGTTGTTTATGATATTAATTGAAAATAGTATACGAGTGTATTATATGTAATAATAACACATGGCGATATACAGGGAGCGAAATTAACTTTGACTCACCGGCCAGTGGCAGGTAGATGGGAAGAATCTACCCGCCAAGCATATTTCTTACCTGCCAAATTTTTTTTGATTAAAAAAAAATATATATATATATTTTATATAAAAAAAAATTTAAATAAAATATATATTATATAATCATACTTGTAGTTGTATTATCTGCGAGACATCGCCACCACGCAATAAGTCAAAATGCTCGCTATCTGCAAACAGCTCCACTGTCTGTGTGTACTCTAGTAGCCTCCAGCTCCAAAAAGGATTCTCCTGTGCTGCAGCGGGACCCTATACTAATACTCTACATTCAGCATGCAAGGATTCTCCGGCGCTGCAGCTGTACCCTATTGGTATAATGTTAGGGTTCTTTGGTCAAATCACATTCATAAAGCCCTCAGCTACAATATGCATTGAATCAATGTTATAAGACATTGATATCAGGAGCTATCTGTAGCTACTGCTAGCCCGCTAGGTAACGTTAAGACAATTTAGTTTACTGGGACATATAGATCTAACGTGAGCTAGCTAACGTGAGCTAGCTAACGAGGGAACGGAGGTATTATGCACTCGAGTCGACTATTGCTGGAGCATTTGTTGATATCAGTAGCTAGCCAGCTAGATACCGTTAGACAATGCCTCGTCATGTATTAAACTAAAAGTGAATAGTTGACTGGGTCATTGTTTAAACAGTAACGGTAGCTCATGGAGGTCCGGTCTAGACTAGAGCAGACTGCCTCTGTGTTGATACGAGCAGAAGCCAATAGTATCCCGCTGCAGGGCTGGGCAGATATGACTCGTTGCCACGGTTTCTTTCAAAATAAGAGTATCATACGAACTGAATGTTGCCAACTGCCGGAGCCATCGATATTATGACTGGAGCTGCGCTTGGAGCGGAAATGAGACACGCACAGATTTTCAAAATAAGAGTATCGTTATGAACTACACGTCTACACGCCACACGGCGGGCAGACCCCCCAGTGGCAAGCGCCAAAGGTAAAAACTGAGCGCCCCTGGCGGGCGGCGGGCTTTAATTTCACCCCCTGGCGATATACTAAAAAGCTAGTTATAATTTTTGGCTAGTAAAAAATCTACCCGGCTGGTACTTTTAAAAATCTACCAGCCAAATGGCTGGTAAGTCAAAAAGTTACGTTTGTTCCCTGTGCATGCTTGATGAAAGCAGAGCCCTCTGTCTGTCTGCGTTCGCACCTCTCAAGTACCCTGTAACACGCAGCAGGCGCCGCCTCCCTCCCTCCTTGCAACAAACATTCCACCCAAAAACTGAATTTCAGTCCAGTTTCTGAACCATTAACAGCGGAGCTGTTTTGTAATCTTCACTCATCTCGCACACTGCAAGTAAATGATTTCAGGTTCGCACACACGCATATTATTAGGGGCAAATACGAGGGAAATGCTTGCACTGTAGAGCATATATATAATTATATATATAATTAGTAAACTGTTGGGGGCTTTTCTTGCCCCTCTTAAAGGACGACTCCACTTTTTTTGGAAATTAGCTTATTTAACATCTTCCCTGGAGTTAGACAAGAAGATGCATACCTTTTTTGTCTCTGTGCGTGCATTTTAGCTTTGGGAATAGACGCTCCGTTAGCATAGCTTAGCTTCATCACTGGAAGTGGGGGAGGACAGTAGCCTTACAGTGCCTTACAGTGTATTGCAAGGTCTGACATTGACCAAACTTGATATGCATGACCTTGGTGGGCTCTAGGTCAACTCCTGAAAAGGGGGTCAATGTCAGACTTTGCAATCAAAGTTAGGGGGCTAATAACCCTTGCCATAATTTCAGTGCGCCCCCTAACTTTTGATTGCAAGGTCTGACATTGACCCCCTTTTCAGGAGTTGACCTAGAGCCCACCAAGGTCATGCATATCAAGTTTGGTCAATGTCAGACCTTGCAATACACTGTAAGGCACTGTAAGGCTACTGTCCTCCCCCACTTCCAGTGATGAAGCTAAGCTATGCTAACGGAGCGTCTATTCCCAAAGCTAAAATGCACGCACAGAGACAAAAAATGTATGCATCTTCTTGTCTAACTCCAGGGAAGATGTTAAATAAGCTAATTTCCAAAAAAAGTGGAGTCGTCCTTTAACTGATTTGCGAGGGCATTTGGTCAATTTTCGAGGGCATTTTTGCCCCAAGCCCCCGTTAATTTCGAACCCCGACACAATGGATAGCGATCCGTTACCAATAACTCGATAAACAACATGATTTTATTTGGACGTATATACTATTATACAACCTGGAGATGGATCGCATATTTCAACATCCCATAATAGGAATCTTTTTGCTCCACGCTCATCGCCCAACGGCCCGAGGAGACTGGGGTAAGTTTCAGCGTTTATTTTTACCGTGTTCGATACAAACTAGGGCTGGGCGATATAACGATAACGATAAATATCGCGATATATTTTAATAATCGATATCGAAATTAAAAAAAAATCGAATTCGTTTTTTTTTTTTTTTACCTGCAACAGGGCAGTTTTAAAACCAGAGACAGTGGACAGACTTGTCTTTCTTGCCTGCAACTTAAAGTAATGGCTTTGCTTGTCCAAATGACAATACTGACCAAATTCAGATTTCTTTTTCTCTTGTCCATTTATTTTGTTTGCTTTCTAATTTAAAATACATTTTGAAACCGTCTGTACACAGTAGGCTATGTGTGCTAGCAGAACTAGACTCCAGTCACGAGTCACAGTGCACATGTGCGGTGGTTTGTCCACCAAAAAAGCGCCAAAAGATCGAAAATAAACTAGCAGAGCCAGAACTGTTCAACTCCTCTGGAGCCACAGCCAGCAGAGAAGCCGGTTTACTTTAGCTTTTAAACCAGCTGCACAGGGATTAAAGCAAAAAAAATTCTCCTGACTGAAATTTTTTTCAGGCCAAGTCATATTCTTATTTTAACATCCACTGTATTTTTTTTTTAAATAGCGTTAGCGTTTTAAGCCACCCACCCACCCCCTCCTAATGTACAGTCTCCTCCTTATCATATGTATATATTTACTGTTAGGATCTCTGGGTAACAGTACTGTATATTACTGTAACTTTTCAGTGCACGTTTTAATTTACATTTTGACAACTGAACAAGCTTATGACTTGAATAAACAATAAACAAATCTACATACTGTAACTTTTCAGTGCACGTTTTTATTTACATTTTGACAACTGAACAAGCTTATGACTTGAACTATCTAAACTAAACAAGGGAAAGTGCTTTAATAATAGATAATGCGATTTTACAACAAAAAAAGTGCAGCTTACATACAGAGAACTCCCAATTCTGGGTTTTATGCACACATAACATAAAATATAGATGTGAAATGTATGTGTCTTGTATTGTACAAATCTACATACTGTAACTTTTCAGTGCACGTTTTTATTTACATTTTGACAACTGAACCAGCTTATGACTTGAACAACTATCTAAACTAAACAAGGGAAAGTGCTTTAATAATACATAATGCGATTTTACAACAAAAAAAGTGCAGCTTACATACAGAGAACTCCCAATTCTGGGTTTTATGCACGCATAACATAAAATATAGATGTGAAATGTATGTGTCTTGTATTGTACAAATCTACATACTGTAACTTTTCAGTGCACGTTTTTATTTACATTTTGACAACTGAACAAGCTTATGGCTTGAACAACTATCTAAACTAAACAAGGGAAAGTGCTTTAATAATACATAATGCGATTTACAACAAAAAAAAGTGCAGCTTCCATACAGAGAACTCCCAATTCTGGGTTTTATGCACGCATAACATAAAATATAGATGTGCAATGTACGTGTCTTGTATTGTACTTAATCGACAAGTCTTCTGCAGTCTTTCCTCTTAGTCTTTGGTGTCTGCAATCAGCCCGTTTCTGTGAAGTGCAGGTAAACGAAACAAATGTACAGTTAAGACTATGCAATGCTACTGTATGCATACTGACACCTTTGTCATGTTAATAGTTAATAGTAAGACCCACCTTGAGATGGCAGCTGTCTAGTATAACACCAAACAAACAGTTTTTGTTTTGAAGTGAGCGATCACTGAAAAAGACCAAACCAGCATTAAATAACAATAAGTGTAATACTTACTTTAGTGCTTTTCACTTTTTCTGCTTTTTGGCAGTGAAGTGATATGCCTGAAGCTTGGCTACACCTGCTGTCCGCTTCAGGGTTTCTTCTGTGGGACCAGCTGCAGGTGCAGTGGCTCTGACTCCAGGAGTGGAGGAGGAGGATTTTGAGGCTGTAGCAGGTGCAGTGGCTCTGACTCCAGGAGTGGAGGAGGAGGATTTTGAGGCTGTAGCAGGTGCAGTGGCTCTGACTCCAGGAGTGGAGGAGGAGGATTTTGAGGCTGTAGCAGGTGCAGTGGCTCTGACTCCAGGAGTGGAGGAGGAGGATTTTGAGGCTGTAGCAGGTGCAGTGGCTCTGACTCCAGGAGTGGAGGAGGAGGATTTTGAGGCTGTAGCAGGTGCAGTGGCTCTGACTCCAGGAGTGGAGGAGGAGGATTTTGAGGCTGTAGCAGGTGCAGTGGCTCTGACTCCAGGAGTGGAGGAGGAGGATTTTGAGGCTGTAGCAGGTGCAGTGGCTCTGACTCCAGGAGTGGGGAAGAATAATTTTGAGGCTGTAGCAGGTGCAGTGGCTCTGGCTCTGACTCCAGGAGTGGAGGAGGAGGAGGAGGCTGTAGCAGGTGCAGTGGCTCTGACTCCAGGAGTGGGGAAGAATAATTTTGAGGCTGTAGCAGGTGCAGTGGCTCTGGCTCTGACTCCAGGAGTGGAGGAGGAGGAGGAGGCTGTAGCAGGTGCAGTGGCTCTGGCTCTGACTCCAGGAGTGGAGGAGGAGGCTGTAGCAGGTGCAGTGGCTCTGACTCCAGGAGTGGGGAAGAATAATTTTGAGGCTGTAGCAGGTGCAGTGGCTCTGACTCTGACTCCAGGAGTGGAGGAGGAGGAGGAGGCTGTAGCAGGTGCAGTGGCTCTGACTCTGACTCCAGGAGTGGAGGAGGAGGAGGAGGAGGAGGCTGTAGCAGGTGCAGTGGCTCTGGCTCCATGGGTGGAGGAGGAGGAGGAGGCTGTAGCAGGTGCAGTGGCTCTGGCTCCAGGGGTGGAGGAGGAGGAGGAGGCTGTAGCAGGTGCAGTGGCTCTGGCTCCAGGAGTGGAGGAGGAGGAGGCTGTAGCAGGTGCAGTGGCTCTGACTCCAGGAGTGGAGGAGGAGGAGGCTGTAGCAGGTGCAGTGGCTCTGACTCCAGGAGTGGAGGAGGAGGAGGCTCTTGCAGGAGCAGAAGAGGTGGAACCTTTCTTTAACCTTTCTGTTACTTTTCTTACCCTAACTGCTGAGAGGACTTTCACAGCTTCCATCAGTCTCCTTTCCTTTTGCTTTTCAATTTTCTCCTTCTTCTTCTTCAGATGCTGTTGGTATCTCTCATAAGAAGACAGGCACATGCGCCTCAGTGCAGGGCTGATTTCCATTTTGGAGGAGTTTTTCTCTGTTGCCTTCATGTGGGACTTCATAATGGCTAAGCCTTCATAAGTCTCAATGTTCAGCCTGGTCCTGTCCATTTCAATGATGTCATCCATGATATTAAATGATCCTTCAACAAGAGGGCCAGTGAACAATGACAGAAGGGCCTTTACCAACTTCCCTAAGATGGGGAATATCATCCCTCCTTCTGGCGTCTTCATGGCCAAGATTTTACTCCACCAGTCAACATCGATTCGCTGAGTATTCTCCTCAAAGTGTTTGGCCTGTGCTCCTAAATCTGTGTCAATCTGGTAGGCTCGCACCTCTTCATTTAGTTGACCAAGCTCCTCAGATTTCACGGCATTTGGCAAGGACATGGCTAAGGTGTTGAATGCACCTTGGACCGATTCGTGGAGAATCAATGATGGTGTCAGCGCAGACAAAGAGGTGATGATGCGGTTGTTGAGGGGAAGGTTTTTCAGGAGGAATGTTGCTGCATTAATGTAGCCTTCTCTGAGAGAGCTGTAGACGTTGTGCACCCAGGGCTTTTTCTCCACTCTAGCCTTGTTCATGGTAGAGAAGCTGAATCTCCCCACAGACAACCTTTGGTCAGAGTACTGCAGGTCTCTATTCTGAACATCAAGCGTCAACAAGCCCTTCACACTCAGGGGGATGGAAACAGGCTTCATGAACTTGGAGAGAAGTTCCCTGACCAGTAGCATCATTTCCGCATGCAGTGAGTGGAGCATGGGCTTCTCATGCTGCAACTTCTTCAGGAACACCTGGAAAGTTGGAAGTACACCTGAAAATCACAATAAAGCCTGATTAGAATAGTGGCTGAATATTTTTTATTAACTATTCTTTCCTGATCACAAATATGTACTGTAACATACTCAGATTCCATTACAGATGAAATATAATATATATAATAAATATAGTAGTTATTATTATTATAACAGGCCTATATATTGCAGAGAAAAAAATATTGCAATGTCAGCTTTTCCCAATATCACCCAGCCCGAGAACATACCTCTGTATAAATCAATCAAGGCTGTGAGCTTGTCGAACTCTGAGAAAAGCATACAGATGCGTGACTTCCGGTTATGGTTGACATCAGTTTCGGGTGCTGATTTTGCCATTTGCATTTGTAGAACCGTGATCCTTGCCTTCTCATCAGATGTAACTGCATGCTGATCAAGAACGTGGTTCAGGAGCCATCTGCATCACAAAGCAGGGTTCGAAATTAACGGGGGCTTCACATAAAAATGAATATTACAATTTATTTAAAAAACGTTCCATCTTGTCTTCCATCAAAGGCTGCTCGCACCATGCACGTTAATTTGCGTGAATGTAATGTTAGCTAATGTTAATGTTAGCGAGTTTTCTAGGTTTGATTGATTGAACACTTTAACAGATTGCAGATAATAAAAAAAAAAGTTAATGCAAAATCTAATTAAATAAGTCAGAGCAAATATAGCATTCCTGTTCCCTATTATATATTATATGCTTTGTATCAAACTAACAAAGCATATAATTATACAGTTATGGAACAGGAATGCTATATTTGCTCTGACTTATTTAATTAGATTGAGCAAATTAGCCTGCTAGTACAGAGAAAACGGATGACATAAAAAGATAATGCTAATGCTATTGTACCTGTATTTGTGTTGATCTTGAGGAGGCAGGAAGCTGTAGAAGTGCACAATCAATGGATCCATAAGCTCCCGTACTCTGTTGCACACATCCAACATTTGGAGGAATCTGCTGCTGATGGGACGGGTCAAGCTCTTCTTCTCCAAATGAAGCAAGGACTGAAACTCGCAAAAAAGCTCCTTCTGTTTGGGGAATTTTTCTATATCATAGTAGACATCAGAGCAAAATTCTTCCACAAATCCCTGGAAAGGCTTCAAAAGGACCTTGGCTGCATTTGAGACCATGTGAACCGTGTCTCCGCTGATGTCCAGGAGTGATGGATTTTCTTTTCTGATTCGTGTCTCCACTCCAGACCTTTTCCCTCTCATCACATTGCAGTTATCCAGCAGTATAGAAACAACCTGATTCCAGTTCAGGTTGTATGACTGGAGGATATCTGTTAGTGTGTGTGTGAGGGTTGAGGCATCTGCAATGTTAACTTTCACTGAGGCCAGATGCTGGGTCAACACTTTACTCATATCCTCATCGAAGTACCTAACAAGAACATTAAGGATCCTGTCCATGTTACAATCTGTTGCCTCATCTGCATTTAAAGAAAACATTTTTGTTTGCAGTCGAGTTGACAATTCATTTTTCTGATGAGCTGCAATTCCGTGTGTGCACAGGTAGGAGGCGTGAGAATTCGACATTGTCAATCTTGAAAGTGCACTCTGGTCTTTGGCAACCGTACTGATGAGGTCAACTAGTGGTTGCGAGATCGTGAAAGACAGATCATGCTCTGCTATGAATGAACATATGCGCACTTTATGATCCCATACACGGTCGGTCATAGATATATTTACCGCCGTTGTTGTCGCGCCAGGCAGGGAAGCTGTATGTTGGAGAGCGCCAACGCGAGTCTTGTGGCTAGCTTCAGATTGATGGCGAGCGAGCACCCTTTTCCCATTACTGCCATATTGTATTTTTCTGTTGCATACTGTGCAAAAACACACACCTGGCTCTTTTAGTTTCTTGCACCATGAACTAAAAGGCTTGTTATCGTACCCCCTTTCGGAGAGCCAAGCCCATCTCCATTTATTTTTGACGGTTTTATCTATCTCCGACACATTGGAGCCTTCTTTTAGGAAGCCGTCCATGTTTATTCACAATTTACCTGCTAAACGGAAATAAAGTTTTCGCGCTATATATATATAGGACGCGCTCATCCGGTGACGCCTGACGTGAGAAATACGTTTTGTTTTTTAAGTAGGCATAATGGCTATGCGTTTTCTGACATGCGTCACGTGTATAGTTCAAATTCAGTATTGTGTAGTTCAAATTATGTATTGTGTATAGTTGAAATGATGTATTGTGTAGGGCAAATACAGTAAAACTGTCCTGTAACATTTACGACAATAGGAGCACTAGTTATTATTATTATTGACATTATTATTTTTTCACATGCTATATTTTATGTTTGTATGCCAGTGGTGATGTTCCTAACTAAATTTCGTTGTACCAACAATGACAAATAAAGATCTATTCTATATTATGGAAATAATGTGTTTTCTGTTCATGATCTATATTATTACGCTGAAGTCAAGTCAAGTCAAGTCAAGTCAAGTCAAGTCAAGAGTTTTATTTGTCAGGCATACAAGCATACAGTGAAAGTAGTACAAGTATTAAGAATAAGACATAACCGGTATAGTGTACGTCATAAAGTTTACAAAAAGCATGGTAGAGACAGGCTACGGTCCTGCGATAGCCTATAATATGATTTATGGTAAAAATATATTCGCGCGGGGGTGCGTCATACCATCAAAACATCTCCTGACTGAACTTTTTTTTTCAGGCAAAGTCCTTATTATTTTAACCCTCCACCGTATATTTTTTATTTAATAGCGTTAGCTAAAAGGAAACAATTTAACATTGGATCAGTCCGTGACGGCACTAATTGAAGAATGCATGGACCCGGTGTAGAATATCCTCCCACAGCCCACAGGTCTTCCGTAATGTCCTCCAGGTCCTCCTCCCATCTCCTCTTGATATTTTCTAATGAGGTAGGGCGCAGTGAGAAAATTAAACCGTACAGAATAATACCATTTGTGACAAGTCACATAGGCTTTAATAAATAAAAGTGTCAATAGGAGCACTCGTGTTTTCTCACATGCGTTTCTGCTACTGGATCTACTGCCTGTGGTATGCTGAAGATCGGTCAGACCAAGTTTAAAAGAATAAAAGTGATTCAATCTATAACTTTTGTCCTGTAACATGTATATGTTTAAAGAGAATATATATCGTATATTAGCCCCTTTCGTGACTGTGATGCAAGCCCTGTATTCAAGCAGGGCTTGCATCACAGTCTGAGTCACGAAAGGCCCTTTCGTGATCTAATCAGCCCCGTCAAAACATCTCCTACTAAACTATTATTTTTCAAGCAAAGTCATTCTTATTTTAACCTACACTGTATATTTATGGAGCTTTAGCTAAAAAGGAAAAGACAACCCGTATCGCGGTCTGACAGTCAGTGTAGGCAGCACAATTCAATTACATTTTCATATAACAGGTTGACGGCACCGCTCCGGTAGAGCCGGCCAGTCGCGCCTCCACTAACATTCAATACGCTTTGTGGCCCGGGCATAAATGTGTCCATAAATCCATGTATTTAGATCCAACACTGTCTGCGATTATTATACATTTCCGACGACGAACTATTAGCGTAATCCTGTCTCTCGGGTCGCTGTGTCCTGCCATTATATTGCTCGCTCCGCATCTCGCAAATGACTGGGGGCGGTGCCGCGCGGATTTTTTTTTCTTCATTTCATGATATTTGACGCCTCTGATTGGCTACATTTTGTTTTCAATCTGTATGATCTACCAATTATATTATTATACCAGGTAGCCAATTCCGTCATTCACCAAATCAAATTGACGGAAAAAAAAATAAAAAAGACGGAAATCCGTCTGGAGACGGAATGCTTTGCCTGAGAACTGGAGTGTGAGGGGATGTAACACTAAAGATGGCGGCAATGACAAAGAATTGCTGCAAAATAAACATACATCTGTTGTTAAAAAAAAAGAAAAAAAAATGTTTAAAAAAAAAAAAAATTATACTTCTAACAATTCGATAATTATCGATATCGAGAAATAAAATAAAATCATCATATCGTTATCGCGATATGATTTTTTTCCATATCGCCCAGCCCTAATACAAACTGCTCTAATGATCATATCACCCACACTACATGAATCATCCAACGTTGGCCACGGAATTATAAACGACCCCCCCCCCCCATCCGGTCAACATCAGATGATAAGTAGTAACTTCTAGAAGCACGTCCATTTGAATTTTTTTATCCGGCGCCGATCGCTATCAAACTGTATTTGATAATCAATATAATGCATTTAGGGCTATAAATCACGTTCTGCAGAAAACGATAAAAACATATTTATACTTTAGACCGTATTTTAGTATGAATATGCGAATGAAAAAGTAGAACGTTGCTACACCCTGAACAATAGATACTTGATGTTGAATGGGCCATACAGGGCTGTACGCTAAGCTTTTTCACTAGGGGCACACTTGCCCCTAAATGAGAAATTTAGGGGCAAAGAATATTTTTTAGGGGCAAATTTTTAAATAACTATTTTACCATTATAGTAGGGCTGGGCGATATGGCCTCTAAATGATATCGCGATATTTTGACATTTCCTCTAAAGCACTTAAAAATGCTTGATTGAACCCTTTGATGCATACAGTCACGCCAATATGATGATTATAATAAGTCCTTGCAACATATGTTTGCATTATTAAACCATGAAGACGCTTTAAAAAATAATTTAATGAAAATGTACTAAGAGTAGTCTACTGACACACTAATAAAAAAAATTATTTACATCTAAGACAATTTATATAAAAACTCTTGGGTGCCTTTTACACAGTACTGTGTTTTCTATCCACTTTAGCCAAACACACACATATATATATATATATATATATATATATATATATATACACACACTACTGTGAGAAAATAATAATCACACAGACTTAATGATTTTAGAATATTTCAGATAATGAAATTAAATGTTTATATCATCATCAACTATCCAGTTAGTATTTATACTGTGTGTAACATTTGGCTACTTTAAATCATTGAATGGAGAGAGAGAGAGAGAGAGAGAGAGAGAGCCCCCTCCCTTCGGGTTTTGATCGTCTAAGCTGCCGTAGGTGATGACGTCACACTCGAATGTAAACAGGAAGAGATGGAGACACACGGAGATGGGAATTGAATGATACAGAAACGAATAACCAATAAATATGAAGTTATGTTTAAACTTCTGTTGTCAAGCGTTGTCAATATAACTCACCCCCTTTCCTCACGAATGGAACTAGTCTTGTGGAGTCGGCTTTGACCGTTTTCCAGGGTTAGCAGTAGGGCTGGGCGATATGACGATATTATATAAATATCGGGTACAGTTCATTAACGATACACTTTTTAAACGTATCGTGGATATCGTGATGTTTTGCCCAAGAGGCTTGTGTCGCGTCAATCTGGTCCACACGTTGAAACTTTTGAACAGCGCCGCCGCCGCCCCACACACACACTACTGCATCAAAAGTTACTACTTATAATAACAAAGGCATTCGTTTTGTGGCATTGACGTTATATAGTTACACTTTCAATAACATCAGCGTATTTACATAGCAACGACCGAGGTCGACCTAGATATAGCAAGCATTAGCCGTTCATATCTCAGCCCGTGCTGACTCCGTTGTGCCCATTCTGCGGTCTGTTAATAACGTTTTCAATCAGACAGATGTATGGAAAGGCTTTTATTATAACATCCGTTGCAGTAAAATCATTATGCCTCCAGTCGTTTAGTCATTCTGCAGAGCTAAAAGCTAAACGTCGGCCGCGGCGAGCTACCGCTGCCATTGTTGTTTTCATTGAGCTCTCCAATAGCGGAAGTAAAAAATTAATACGCGCTTGCCGATTGGTGCTAAGAACAGCAGGGCGGGTGCAAGCGATGTGACGTAATTGGCAGACGCGACTGTCAATCAAAATGATTCTGTTTGCCGACTGAATGAATATAAACGTTATTAACAGATTGCAGCATAGGTACAATACAGTACAGCTCAATACAACAACAATCAACAGTGGACTGGAGGATGCAGACCAGAGAAAGACTTTCGTCTTGTTTACATCAGGGTCCCCCATTTTCAATTCATCATATTTCATATCTAAATCATATAATATCTCATTGCTAAATATATGCAATATATAATCTAATAATCCAATAATCTAAATCTAATATATAATATAAAAATGCTAAATGCATGGGTATTTTATTTTGTCTTTAATGTTAGCTTGCAAACTCAAATACTGTCTGGGTAAGCCTCATAATGAATTGTTTGGGGAAAAAAATAAAAACATCGTGATGCGTATCGTGTATCGCCGAAAGGTCAGAAAATATCGTGATATCATATTTAGGCCATATCGCCCAGCCCTAGTTAGCAGAGATCGCTAGTTAGCTTAGCATAATCCTAATGGAGACCTTGGTTAGAAGCTACCGTTAGCTCATTGCTCGTGTCAATTAAATTGCATGTTATTAAAGGTCCGCGCTTGTCTGTCTAATGAAATTACAACCGCAACATTATATTGCACTGTACAGCCCTGGTTGTAGGCTAATGTTTTACTACAATTTGTATGGATTAATTTAGGAGTGAAATGCGAATGAAGGGTTGAAATCACCACTCGCAAGCTTGCCCCCAGATATTATTTTAAACTCGCACGGACCAAATTAGGGGGCAATTTGCGATCATATCATCGCAGTGTACAGGCCTGCCATAGTAATGTCAATTTAGCAATACAATTAAAAAAGTTATAGCCCTGCAAAGAAGGGGAACTCATCCATAGACAAATAGAGCTGGCAGAGGATGGTATAAGGGTGTAGTGTACATAAGCGTGGCAGAGAAAGGGTTAATCAGCTACAGGGATGCTAACTGCCATTCGGTAACTTGGTAGTCTAAAACGTATGGACACATGTGCAAAATAGGTCACTTCTGTCTGAGTAACTACTATGACAGTATAGGGCTGGGCGATATGGCCTAAATATGATATCACGATATTTTCTGACCTTTCGGCGATACACGATACGCATCACGATGTTTTTCTTTTTTTCCCCCAAACAATTCATTATGAGGCTTACCAAGACAGTATTTGAGTTTGCAAGCTAACATTAAAGACAAAATAAAATACCCATGCATTTAGCATTTTTATATTATATATTAGATTTAGATTATTGGATTATTAGATTATATATTGCATATATTTAGCAATGAGATATTATATGATTTAAATACGAAATATGATGAATTGAAAATGGGGGACCCTGATGTAAACAAGACGAAAGTCTTTCTCTGGTCTGCATCCTCCAGTCCACTGTTGACTGTTGTTGTATTGAGCTGTACTGTATTGTACCTATGCTGCAATCTGTTAATAACGTTTATATTCATTCAGTCGGCAAACAGAATCAGTTTGATTGACAGTCGCGTCTGCCAATTACGTCACATCGCTTGCACCCGCCCTGCTGTTCTTAGCACCAATCGGCAAGCGCGTATTAATTTTTTACTTCCGCTATTGGAGAGCTCAATGAAAACAACAATGGCAGCGGTAGCTCGCCGCGGCCGACTTTTACCTTTTAGCTCTGCAGAATGACTAAACGACTGGAGGCATAATGATTTTACTGCAACGGATGTTATAATAAAAGCATTTCCATACATCTGTCTGATTGAAAACGTTATTAACAGACCGCAGAATGGGCACAACGGAGTCAGCACGGGCTGAGATATGAACGGCTAATGCTTGCTATTAGAGTTGTTCCGATACCGATACTAGTATCGGAAATGCCGCCGATACTGCCTAAAATGCTAGTATCGGTATCGGCGAGTACACGTAAATTCTAGCCTCCGATCCCATGATGTCATTTATCTCCTGCCGAGTCCTGCGGAGAGTGAGGATTATAAAATGAACATGTTTTAAAGTGTGATGCTGTGTCATTTTAACAGCAGATACACTTTCTTAAATTCCATTGTCCCCGACAGTGCGGTGTGACGGGGAGCTCGGACGGGAATCGGGATGTGTTTGGCTGGTGTTATGATAGCATTAGCTGGAAAGATAGCTAGTTGGAACAACATCCGCTTTTAACGTTACATCAAATCAGATGATCGCCTGTCCTTTCTCCAGGACCTAACACTGTCTGTGACCGTCTATCAACAATAATGCACCCACGGTGAATTGTATTTAAGTTAAGTAGCTACGGACTAGCGTTAGCTGACTATTACTAACGTTATCTTAATGTCGATGCGGGAAGGCGAGCTAGGTCAGTTAGCTTAGCTTGATAACGTTACCGTGTCTAAAGTTGGTGCTATTCACATAATCCAGCAATAATGGCTGCAGACCTGCAAGCAAAGTACAGCGAGTGCCAAAGGATAAGAGTCTGAGGCGGAGTTTCAAAAGAGAATGTTGAATATTTATTTTGCATCAAAAATCACAACATGAACGGTCCATCTGCCACTGAAGACTGAATAGGGTATATCTGCAGAGCCACTGAGTAGCGAGTGCAACACCGTTTAATGTCCGTGTGGATCATTGGAGTAGGGTATATCTGCAGTGCTGCAGCCCATACTCATTGATTAATGATACTAATACAAATCTATACAATCACCTGTTGTTGAATAAATACCATACGTTCTAGTTATTACTAAAAAACAGTATAACAGTATCTGAAAAAAAAAGAAAAAAAAAGGTATAATTTATATAATTTTTTTTTTTAATTTTTTTTTATGCACTGGTATCGGATAAATATCGGTATCGGCCGATACCCAAAGCTTAGGTATCGGAATCGGATCGGAAAGGGAAAAATGGTATCGGAACATCTCTACTTGCTATATCTAGGTCGACCTCGGTCGTTGCTATGTAAATACGCTGATGTTATTGAAAGTGTAACTATATAACGTCAATGCCACAAAACGAATGCCTTTGTTATCATAAGTAGTAACTTTTGATGCAGTAGTGTGTGTGGGGCGGCGCTGTTCAAAAGTGTCAACGTGTGGACCAGATTGACGCAACACAAGCCTCTTGGGCAAAACATCACGATATCCACGATACGTTTAAAAAGTGTATCGTTAATGAACTGTACCCGATATTTATATAATATCGTCATATCGCCCAGCCCTATGACAGTACTGTATTTGCAAATCTGATATGTCATAAATGTATAGATGTAGCAGTACTGTCTATCTGTATGTCATATATGTTATGATGAATTGAAAATGGGGGACCCTGATGTAAACAAGACGAAAGTCTTTCTCTGGTCTGCATCCCCTTAACAATTCTATGTATTGAGCTGTACTGTACCCATTCTGCAATCTGTTAATACACTTTTCAATCAATGATGATTCCCTATACGGGAATCAATTAAAAAAAAGTATAGATATAATATATCTATGGGTGGAACAACCAGTGACGTCAGACTACACCTCCCTATACCATGGACACCAAAGGATTGATTGATTGAAAAGTTTATTAACAGATTGCAGAATGGGTACAGTACAGCTCAATCAGTGGAGGTTTCTCCATGACAACACGTGAAACACAAATTCACTCATAATTCATAATTATTATTAATTTACATATACCTATATATATATATATAAAAAAAATAAAATAAAAATTTAATTATTATTACTTTTTTTATTATAAATGTTTTCCTCTGTAAAAAAAATGCCAGTGAATTTCTCTTTTTCAAAAATGGCCAAAATTGACAGCTCTGAGCAGGCCTGCACTGCAGTATTGCCTGCAGTAATTATTCGTGAAGAAAACTTCACAGGTGTGACCCATTGTTAAATAAATAATAAATAACAGCGAATCAAAATAGGCTATTAACTTCATCTAAGCACGGTCTGTGCAGTTAAACTCTTGCCATTGAATGGAGGGTTGATTGATTGACAGCCCTTGACATCCAATACACGGAGGTTGAATATGATTGGCAGCCTTGCAAATCCAATCAGAGATTGCTGCATTGCAAAGTCAAAACGGGTCCAGCTGCATGTCCGGAGGATAGGTTTAGCACGGGCCAATCTCAAGTTTCTCAAGTTTCTTTATTAGTTGTCATACAGAAGTACAGAATACTTTTATACAAAATGTAACATAAAGAAGCATTTTGTATAAAAGTATTCTGTACTTCTGTATGACAACTAATAAAGAAACTTGAGATTGGCCTGAGCTAAACCTATCCTCCGGACATGCAGCTGAACCCGTTTTGACTATGTGAAAGTTGAGACTATGAGAAAGTTGTTGTTTAGTAGTTAGTAAGATGTACAGCTATAACAAGTCAAGTCAGGCTAAATTAAACTTTGTGCCAACATTAGGACCGAAGTATAAACCAGCAACTGAGCAACATGAAGAAGTGGACTTATGCATCTGGATCAGAAAAAACGTTGTGGATGAAAAAGTAAGTAGGCTACAGTGCTTGTATGCTAACAGTAGCTAGCCAGCTTAGCCTACATCACAATGATAATCACCAAGCTAACTTACTGTACACTCTGTAGGGCTGGGCAATTAATCGAAACAGAATCGCGATATCGATTCATAGACCTATGCAATCTCATTTCTAAGTTATGACTATTTTCTTTTATTAATTTTTTTACTTTTTAAATTATTTTATCTGGGTTGAACATGATTTGTGGAACTCCCTCTGGTGTTGTGGCCGTGGTATTCACTGACCTTTGGGAAGTATTTCGACATGCACATGGGTATCTTAGTGGTGTAGTGTATCTTGTAGACCAGGCCCATTGCAAGTTGCTGTACTCTTGTCGTCTACTCTAAGCCATCCTAGGTTGTCAAAGGGGTGAGGTGGGTTTTAAGAGTAAGGTCAAGCAGTAGTCTGACCAGTTTGTTTTGTGATGTTTGTAATCTTGTTTTTAGTGCCTTTGAGGTGCTTTGGTACCATGAGGTGCAAGCATAGTCGTAGTACCCTTGAATGAGTGCTCCTGTTAGATTCTTCAAGGTATTCTTGTTTACCAGAGAGGAGATCCGGTACAGGAATCTAGTTCGTTGGTTGACTTAGTTTTATTACATTGGATCCCATTTTGTCACAGGAAAGATTTGCCTCTATAGGATGGAACCCAGGTAGGTAATTTCATCTTTCCTTTTAAGATAAGATAAGATATTCCTTTATTGATCCCCTTGGGGAAATTCAGGCATCATAGCAGCATGGGGGAAGGGGGGGGGGTACAGGTAGTGAAAACAACACAAGCAGTGTAAACAAATAGGTCAATATAATTTACTATCTAACTAACTGAAATATACATTATTCATTATTCACAGTATCACAGTATCCACATAAGGTGCAGTATGCATAAGGTAGTGTTATTGTCCTACTTGGGTTCCTATTAGTTCTAGGTCGATGTCTGGCAGCAGTCGCTGCCCACTGTTGTGGAGCCTGATGGCCACTGGTATGAAGGACTGTCCGAGGCGGTTAGTTGAGTGTTGGGGGGGGGGGTATGAGTCTGTGGCTTCCTTGTCACCTTCACCTAATATGTTTTGATCTGGTCAGGTGCGCTGTCACCTAAAATGTTTTGATCTGATCAGGTGTGCTGTCAACTAATATGTTTTGATCTGGTCAGGTGCGCTGTCACCTAATATGATTTCATCTGGTCAGGTGCGCTGTCACCTAATATGATTTAATCTGGTCAGGTGCGCTGTCACCTAATATGTTTTCATCTGGTCAGGTCCGCTGTCACCTAATGTTAATATGTTTTCATCTGTGTCCACTGACCACTGACACACAGTGGGGGATGTTTTAAAAATATTATTTAATATATAATATAATAATTTGTGCTTCACCTAAAAATTGTCAGCAGCCTCCACTGAGCTCAATACATACAATTGTTAAGGGGATGCAGACCAGAGAAAGACTTTCGTCTTGTTTACATCAAAAAAAGTCAACCAACGAACACGATTCTTGTACCGGATCTCCTCACTCACTGGTAAACAAGAATACCCTGAAGACTCTAGCAGGAGCACTCATTCAAGGGTACTACGACTATGCTTGCACCTCATGGTACCAAAGCACCTCAAAGGCGCTAAAAACCAAATTACAAACATCTCAAAACAAACTGGTCAGACTACTGCTTGACCTTACTCCTAGAACCCACCTCACCCCTGCCCACTTTGACAACCTAGGATGGCTTAGAGTAGACGACAGAGTACAGCAACTTGCAATGGGCCTGGTCTACAAGATACACTACACGACCAAGGTACCCATGTACATGACAAAATACTTCCCAAAGGTCAGTGAATACCACGATCACAACACCAGAGGGAGCTCCACAAATCATGTTAAACCCAGATTCGGCTCAAACAAGGGACTAAACACGTTTCGCAATTATGCCACATCAATGTGGAACGCCCTACCCAAAGCTGTAAAGGAATGTGAATCACTACCCACTTTCAAAAACACCTAAGGGAGACTGCAACTCGAAACTGGCCCCTGTAAATGTCTGAACACAACCCCCTCCAATGTACAGTAAATTACCAAGTATGGTCTTGTCAATAATCCAATGTACAGTGTTGTTTGTACAGTGTCCCCCACCCACCCCTCCTACCCAACCCCCCCCCCCCCCACTCCTACCCACCCCCCCCCCCCCCCCCCCCACTCCTACCCAACCCCCCCCCCCCCCCCACCCAACCACCTCCAATGTACAGTCCCCCCCACCTACCCAATCCAATGTACAGTTTCTACGCCTAATGTATATACTCTTTTCTTTCTGGACTCTTTTTGTATCACAAACAGTACTGTAATTGCAAATCTGGTATGTCATAAATGTATAGATGTAGCAGTACTGTCTATCTGTATGTCATGTATGTCATATATGTTACGATGAATTGAAAATGGGGGACCCTGATGTAAACAAGACGAAAGTCTTTCTCTGGTCTGCATCCCCTTAACAATTGTATATGTATTGAGCTGTACTGTACTGTACCCATTCTGCAATCTGTTAATAAAGTTCATTCATTCATTCATTCATTCATTCAGGGTCCCCCATCAGGTGAAACAAGAGGCCGTCTAGTCGACTCTAACAAGCTAAGCTAACACACTAGGCCCAACTAAGCCAACACTAGCCCGAGCCAAGATAACGCTAGCCCCAGCTAAGCTAACACAAGCCCCAGATAAGCTAAAACAAGCCCCAGATACAGCGGTACCAGCTAAGAAAATACTAGCTCCTGCTACCGAAGGGAAAAACTACCGAAATATACCAGATAACAGTAACGAAAATAGGCTGGCTATGCTGGCTATGCTAACTAGGCTAACAACATCAACCCCCACGAGCGATAAGAAGCAGCTGGACGCTGCTAACAACTCAGTAAGAGCGGATAACTCCCTCAAACACTGAAGACATACAGCTATAAAACACATTTCAGTCACTACCTGACGAGCCTCCAGCACCAGGAGGACGGGGCTCAGATGTCAGTCCCACTAGAGACACGAGCAGGAGGACAGAGGAGCAGACTCACAGTACTGGAGGAAGCGAGGATAGTGGATACTGATGATGCGACCGTTGCGACCATAGATATGGTTGCGACCATAGATATATATAGAACACGTGTCTATGTTGCGACGTTCAACGGTTCAAGAACCATCCGGTTATTTTAAACCAAGGGGATGTGGCTGCAGCCCCGGACACCATAGTTTTTTCGCGACAGCGCCATCTACCGTATTGGAAGACCAAGGGGCCGAGTTACCATGGACGACAATCAGAGTGTTTGTGTACCTTGATTGATTGATTGAAAAGTTTATTAACAGATTGCAGAATGGGTACAGTACAGTACAGCTCAATACATACAATTGTTAAGGGGTGCAGACCAGAGAAAGACTTTCGTCTTGTTTACATCAGGGTCCCCCATTTTCAATTCATATTATGACACACACGACATACAGATAGACAGTACTGCTACATCTATACATTTATGACATACCAGATTTGCAAATACAGTACTGTTTGTGATACAAAAAGTGTCCAGAAAAAGAGTGTATATACATTTGACATAGAAACTGTACATTGGAGGAGGTTGTGTAGGTGGGGTGGGGTTGGGTGGGTGGGGCTGTACATTGGAGGTGGGGGGGGGGTTGGGTAGGGGGGGGGGCACTGTACATTGTACATTGGAATACTGACAAAGCCATACTTGGTCTTTACTGTACAACTGGGTTAGGACATTTGTAGGGGCCAGTTTCGAATTGCAGTCTCCCGTAGGTGTTCTTTGAGAGTGTTTTTGAAAGTGGGTAGTGATTCACATTCCTTTACAGCTTTGGGTAGGGCGTTCCACATTGATGTGGCATAATTGCGAAACGTGTTTAGTCCCTTGTTTGAGCCGAATCTGGGTTTAACATGATTTGTGGAGCTCCCTCTGGTGTTGTGATCGTGGTATTCACTGACCTTTGGGAAGTATTTTGACATGTACATGGGTACCTTGGTCGTGTAGTGTATCTTGTAGACCAGGCCCATTGCAAGTTGCTGTACTCTGTCGTCTACTCTAAGCCATCCTAGGTTGTCAAAGTGGGCAGGGGTGAGGTGGGTTCTAGGAGTCAGGTCAAGCAGTAGTCTGACTAGTTTGTTTTGAGATGTTTGTAATTTGGTTTTTAGTGCCTTTGAGGTGCTTTGGTACCATGAGGTGCAAGCATAGTCGTAGTACCCTTGAATGAGTGCTCCTGCCAGAGTCTTCAGGGTTTTCTTGTTTACCAGAGAGGAGATCCGGTACAAGAATAGAGTTCGTTGGTTGACTTTTTTTTATTACATTGGGATGCCATTTTGTCACAGGAAAGATTAGCCTCTAGGATGGAACCCAGGTAGGTAATTTCATCTTTCCTTGTGACAATATTGTCACCCACTGTAACTGAGAAGCCGTCGGTCTTGCTGAGTTTGTTATTTGAACCGAAGAGAATGGACTCTGTTTTGCCCATGTGTAATGATAGTTTGTTGTCGGCGAGCCATATGCAGATTTTGCCTAGTTCCGAGCTGAGGGGTTTTTCAACCTGTAACTTGTTCTTGTCAGAGACCAGCAGGGCTGAGTCGTCCGCAAACAGGAACAAGTTGCAGTCACAAGCTGACGACATGTCATTTGCATAAATTAGGAACAGTAGCGGTCCTAGTATGCTTCCTTGTGGAACACCACAGTTCACTGTGAGGGGGGGGATAGGGTACCGTTTACCTCCACCTTGAATGTGAATGTGAATTTGAAGTTAAAAACCATTCCAATCCGAGGTGCGTAGAAGTTCAACGACCAAGGCAAATGTTTGCAAACTATTTCAAACGTTAGATTTGTGTTCGTCCACAAACCTTTGTTCAAGTTCAAGTTGTTTTATTTGTCACATATAAAGTACATGTACATTAGAGTGAAATACTTGGTTCTGTATGAGCCCCCTGAGAAATGTGCTTCACAGTAAAAAAGTTTAAATAATTTAGTCCAAACACTATACAAAATATACAATATACAAATTGTCGTATTTATGCTTTAGATAAATAATCATTCGGGACAAGGAGAGTACATTAGCTTCTTTATTTTAATGTCAGCAACATGAGTGTGACTCTATCCTATAGGCTAGCAGCCAACTGGCCATCAGGACCCCGTGTGCAGGTACTTAAACAGAAAGGTGAGCCTAGCGCGCCTGTCGTAAATGACATTCAAGGCATGAATATTACATCCTCCTTCTTTTAAAGAAAACTTTATGAGCTATTAACAGAGACTGAAAGTAAAGAAAATATTATGCATTACTCTGTAAGACATTCTTTGTAAACATTAACCATGTGTGTTAACACTATGTCAGGGCCAGGCAATGTAAACAGGTAAGCATTAATATGTTAGACATAAAAAATATACTCTTGTATCCAAGGTATTACAGTTCGTACCGTGTGCACTCTTATTATGGAACAGCCTGCTTGAATATTTGAACATTTCAACAAGTGAATAAGGTATGTAATCAAAGCTTAAAGTATACTCTGTCTCACAGTTCTTACCGTATGCAAATCTTCACAGAACAACCTGCTTAAATATTGGAACATATTCGACAAGGTAAACAAGGTAAGTAAGTCAGCCATTTCAGAAGACATTAGTAAGTCATCCATTTCAGTATACATTAGTATTCAAGTTACATTTTTTTTTTTTTTTTAATATTCAACAGGGTAAACATTAGTATTCAAGTCACATTTATCTTCTTTTTTTTATTTTTTATTTTTTTTAATAGGGCAGCGATCCGCCTACACCCTGTACATTCACAGGTCTAGTATGTCCCGAGGCTTTACTGCTCGGCCTGACCTGGTGTAGTATGAAGCTGGGATAGAGTCACACTCATGTCGCTGACGTTGCAATAAAGAAGCTAACGTACTCTCCTTGTCCCGAATGATTATTTATCTAAAGCAGGGGTAGGCAACCCGAGTATTACCAAGTCAACTTGTGTTCTTAAAACAATGACAATAAACATAGTTTTATTAGGTTGAAATAATGTGGTTGTGTACTTATTTTTCTGTTAACTTATTATGGATTGAAAACTGAAAACCTTAATGCACAGTAACTGAACTCAATATTTTTAAGTTCTGGTAACTTATTATAATTTTTTTTTACAGTGTAGTCTTGTGATCAATCAAAACTTATTTACACGATATACCTCACATTCACCCTCCATTCACATCCTGGTGTTCTCCTGGTGTTCTCCATTAGGCCTGTAGGTGGAGCTATGATAGCATACGTACATGTACACACACCGATGGTGTGTGATGTGTCCAAAAATGAATGGGCAAATGTGAGTGAAATGGTCGCACTGTATGCAGCTGTTTGTCTGCATTGCATCCCCCCCCCCCCCCCCCGCCAACTCAGATTTAGGGTTGATACAACCATCATAATAATATTGTTAATAATAACAATAACAATAATGATGTAATAATGTAAAAATTATCATTAAAAATACCTGATTATGAGAAGAAAAAAATTACGATGCATGGAATATTGTTGAGGCACACTAGTTACAACTATATTTCAAACAGACACTCCATGTCAAAAAGGTTGCTGACCCCTGGTCTAGAGTGTGGAACTTTTTTTTTTTTTTTTTATCCACTTTTTCTCCCATTTTCTATTTTTCTCCCATCCCAATTTTCGTATCGTCCAATTCAACCCTCCCCTGTCTTTGAACGCTGTTTCTTGCCTCCCACAAGCCGGCTGCAATGTGGACTAAGTCATACATAGCACAAGTCCCCTCCGATACTCGAGGTAACAGCAGTCGCATCTTTCCACCTGCGCGGCTCGATCTTTCAGCGTCTGGGGTCTGGGCTTTGGAGGGGCCCCGCCCCGTCGCTTCCGGATTCTACTGCGCAGGCGCACCAACCGACCTGTAGGAGTCGCTGTCCACAACGCCCGATCCCCACCCATCAGTTTTCCCTCCCCCTAATACTGCCAATGTGTATTAGTACGGACGACCAGCTAAACTGAAAGCAATGTGGAGCGCTGGGCTCGAACAGGGAGATGATCTGTTTGAGCCCAGCCTCCAGTATTCGTGGTGAGCGCCTTGCCCACTGCACCACGTAGCCGCACCTAGAGTGTGGAACTCTAAACCTCCTCCCAGAGGGCAGTAGCTCATACTCGGCATGTAAGACATGGGAGGGGTCCGAGACTATTCTATTGGCTTGCCTTAGAGTAGCCTGTTCAAAAATAGACTGCAGGGATGGGTGACCTTTCACCCCTATGATCTTCCATGCAGTCTGCATCAGACGGACCAGCTTGGACTTTAATTGTGCAGACAGGTTACCAGACCTCGCTGGTTTCAGTATTCAGGGGTCGTAACAGACCTCGCTGGTGTCAGTATTCAGGGGTCGTAACAGACCCCGCTGGTGTCAGTATTCAGGGGTCGTAACAGACCTCGCTGGTGTCAGTATTCAGGGGTCGTAACAGACCTCGCTGGTGTCAGTATTCAGGGGTCGTAACAGACCACATCCTCACTGGTGTCAGTAGTCAGGGGTCGTAACAGACCTCGCTGGTGTCAGTATTCAGGGGTCGTAACAGACCTCACTGGTGTCAGTATTCAGGGGTCGTAACAGACCACATCCTCACTGGTGTCAGTAGTCAGGGGTCGTAACAGACCACATCCTCACTGGTGTCAGTAGTCAGGGGTCGTAACAGACCACATCCTCGCTGGTGTCAGTATTCAGGGGTCGTAACAGACCACATCCTCGCTGGTGTCAGTATTCAGGGGTCGTAACAGACCACATCCTCGCTGGTGTCAGTATTCAGGGGTCGTAACAGACCTCATCCTCGCTGGTGTCAGTAGTCAGGGTCGTAACAGACCACATCCTCACTGGTGTCAGTAGTCAGGGGTCGTAACAGACCTCGCTGGTGTCAGTATTCAGGGGTCGTAACAGACCACATCCTCACTGGTGTCAGTATTCAGTGTTGCTTGTTGTGTGTTTTACAGGTTCTCAAAATGGCGTCAGAGGGTTCCAGGGGGTCCCCAACAAAATAGTTTAATTTCACTATAATTGAATTCACTAGAAATTAATCCCAATGAATGACAATTAAGATCGTATAGGATTAATTCACGCTGTTATCTGCCCTACAGTACAGATGGCTATGGACTCATTCTGGACAGAATCACATCTAACTACAGTCTTCTCAGATGGTCCCTGGGATAAAATCGTATCACTATGCACCAATATGGTGGTTCTTGACATGCTGAGACTAGAGAACCACTGTACATTTACAGTGTAAACCAAGAAGCCTTGCTATAACATCTCCACTCCAATAGGTGTCACTGTAGCACTCATTATTGGATTCCATTTTCAACACAACTCAAGCATGTGATGGGATCATGGGACCTATGGATGGGACTTGTCTTGTAGTGTTTCTCTATTATATCCAGTAGAACGGTAAACACCATGCAGGACACACATCTCAGACATCACACAACTGAAGACTGGACATTGTAACTGGAGACACAGAGGACCTTGCTGATGGACGCTGGTGGTGGCCACAGATCTCCTAGTCAACATGTTATAATTTTTATAGGTTCTATTTTGATGTTTTCCTTGTTAGGTTATGGACAAGGAGTGTTAAGGTTAGGCTATGGACAAGGTTAGGTTATGGACAAGGTTAGGCTATGGACAAGGTTAGGCTATAGACAAAGAGTGTTAAGGTTAGGCTATGGACAAGGAGTGTTAAGGTTAGGTTATGGACAAGGTTAGGTTATGGACAAGGTTAGGTTATGGACAAGGTTAGGCTATGGACAAGGTTAGGTTAAGGACAAGGAGTGTTATGGTTAGGTTATGGACAAGGTTAGGTTATGGATGGCTTAGAGTAGACGACAGAGTACAACAACTTGCAATGGGCCTGGTCTACAAGATACACTACACGACCAAGGTACCCATGTACATGTCAAAATACTTCCCAAAGGTCAGTGAATACCACGATCACAACACCAGAGGGAGCTCCACAAATCATGTCAAACCCAGATTCGGCTCAAATAAGGGACTAAACACGTTTCGCAATTATGCCACATCAATGTGGAACGCCCTACCCAAAGCTGTAAAGGAATGTGGATCACTACCCACTTTCAAAACCTCTCTCAAGGGACACCTACGGGAGACTGCAATTCAACACTGGCCCCTGTAAATATCCTAACCCAATCATTCCAACCCCCTCCAATGTACAGTCATTTACCTAGTATGGTTTTGTCAATAGTTCAATGTACAATTGTGTTTGTTTGTACAGTGTCTCCTCCCCCCCCCCCCTCAATGTACAGTGTTACTTGTTTATACAGTGTGCCCCCCGCCCCCCCCCCCCCAACCACCTCCAATGTAAATTACCCAGTATGGTTGTCAATATCCCAATGTACCCAACCCCCCCCACCCAACCTCCAATGTACAGTTTCTACGTCAAATGTATATACTCCCTTTTCTTGACTCCTTCTGTATCACAAACAGTACTGTATTTGCAAATCTGGTATGTCATAAATGTATAGATGTAGCAGTACTGACTATCTGTATGTCATGTATGTCATATATGTCTATATGAATTGAAAATGGGGGACCCTGATGGAAACAAGACAAACGTCTTTCTCAGGTCTGCATCCCCTTAACAATTGTATGTATTGAGCCGTACTGTATTGTACCCATTCTGCAATCTGTTAAATAAAGTTTTCATTCATTCATTCATTCATGGACAAGGTTAGGTTATGGACAAGGTTAGGTTATGGACAAGGTTAGGCTATAGACAAGGAGTGTTAAGGTTAGGTTATGGACAAGGTTAGGTTATGGACAAGGAGTGTTAAGGTTAGGTTATGGACAAGGTTAGGTTATGGACAAGGAGTGTTAAGGTTAGGTTATGGACAAGGTTAGGCTATGGACAAGGTTAGGCTATGGACAAGGTTAGGTTATGGACAAGGAGTGTTAAGGTTAGGTTATGGACAAGGAGTGTTAAGGTTAGGTTATGGACAAGGAGTGTTAAGGTTAGGTTATGGACAAGGTTAGGTTATGGACAAGGTTAGGTTATGGACAAGGTTAGGCTATGGACAAGGTTAGGTTAAGGACAAGGAGTGTTATGGTTAGGTTATGGACAAGGTTAGGTTATGGACAAGGTTAGGTTATGGACAAGGTTAGGCTATAGACAAGGAGTGTTAAGGTTAGGTTATGGACAAGGTTAGGTTATGGACAAGGAGTGTTAAGGTTAGGTTATGGACACGGTTAGGTTATGGACAAGGAGTGTTAAGGTTAGGTTATGGACAAGGTTAGGCTATGGACAAGGTTAGGCTATGGACAAGGTTAGGTTATGGACAAGGAGTGTTAAGGTTAGGTAATGGACAAGGAGTGTTAAGGTTAGGCTATGGACAAGGACCACGCTGTGTGTCAAGGTGAAGAACTCCTGCATCGGGTCATCAATGGAAAACACTGCAGGAAGCAGGTAAATGGTAAATGGTGCATTTAAATAACAGCTTTTATCCAAAGCTTTACAATTTGTTCCTCACATTTGACCCATTCACTCACACATTCACTCACAGATGGCAGAGGTGACCATGCAAGGTGCCAACCTGCACATCGGGAGCAATTAGGGGTTAAGTATCCTGTAGTGTAGCTTGTCCACATCCTTATCGGAGGAAAGGATAGCAGAGACATCCGCGTAGAGAAACAGGTTCACATTACAGGCAGCTTGCATGTCGTTAATATAAATTAAAAACAATAACGGGCCCAGGACACTCCCTTGAGGGACTCTGCAAGTCTGGTCACTGGTAAGGCAGATGAGTGATGGTCATGGATGTCTGTCAATTGTACTCTATCGGAGAGATAAGAGAACCATTTTAGGCTAACGGGGCTGATACCAAGGGCTGACAGTTTGTTAAAAAGAAGGCTATGGTTGACAGTGTCAAAAGCCTTTTGAAGGTCAATTAAAATCATACCAGTTTGCCAGCATCCATTTCAGCTCTGATAAAATCAGTTAAAAAAAGTTAACAAGAATCGGTGGAATGTGATTTCCTAAAACCTGATTGAAATTTATATAATAATTTTGAGTCTGTAATATATTCATAGAGCTGCTCGTGAATGACCTTTTCTAAAACTTTGGAGGCGACACAGAATCGAGATGGGCCTATAATTACTGGGGTCAGACCTATTCCCTTTTTTAAAAAGGGGGACGACTTTGGCATGTTTCATGTCGCTTGGGACGATGCCCTGCGCCAAGGACAGGTTGATCACATGTGTAATAGGTGGCGCTATCAACTCAGCTACGTCTTTTAAAAACCTAGCTGGGATATTGTCTAAACCAGTTGCCTTGGAGCACTTGAGAGTCTGAGACCATTTAAAAGAGTGATCATGTAAACTACAGAGACTGGCTTAAAAGAGAAGCTGTTAGGATGATGTCATAGAAGCAGACAGCAATCTGAGTCCATTGAGCCTCCTGAACAGGCCATTACAGTTTGCTTTATGAGCTTTAGCAGGTGTGAAAGGTAATTCAGTACCTGGCTTTCAATTCTATCTCTTTCAGCTTATTTTGACCATTTAAGATAACTACTGCGTCACTTTAACAGAAAGCAGGGCCAGCCCTGTTACATTTGGTGCCCTAGGTGAGTTTTTATTACGTTTGTCTGAATAGGGACAGTGCACATTATTCAACAGTAATGAGACAAATTACCACCACTGTGAATGAATGAATGAATGAATGAAAACTTTATTTAACAGATTGCAGAATGGGTACAATACAGTACAGCTCAATACACACAATTGTTAAGGGGATTCAGACCAGAGAAAGACGTTTGTCTTGTTTACATCAGGGTCCCCCCCCCCACTGTAAATATGCCAGTGTTAGCTGGGTAGCTAGTTTTCAACTGCAGTCCCTAGGCAAGATGTTAAATGCCAGGTAAAAACAGAATAGAGAGAGACATTTTAAGAGCATACTTATAATACAGTATAGTATTTGAATATAACCAGGGCTGGACTGGGACCAAAAATCGCCCCTGGCATTTTTGGCCGAGACCGGCCCACCATAATCGGTCGGACACCACCCACCAGTACACCATCCTTGCGGATCCCTTAAATATGCGTACCTACTGTACTATTCCCCCAAACCACTACACAGCTGGGTAGTAAGTGCCATGGACAAGTGTACCAGTGCAAGTGGACCAGTGTACTCACTCGCTCTTGGCTGAATCTTGTTTTGGGAAGTTCATACAGATTTCAAGTATTCAAATATCAATGATGAATATTGCATAAGGTTTACACAGTTAATAGATCACCTTTTTGTCTTATATTCATGTTCAGAGAGGAGTAATAGTTAGAGCTTTGTATGTGATTTATATGGCAATTAAATCAATGGTGTGCTTGTTTGTTTGGGGAGCTTGACCTACAGTTAATGTGCCTACCGTACCACATGAAGGTGCATGCTCAATGGACAGCACAAAAACTATTTGTGTAGGTGGAGACTAGAGCTACCACAGATAGTAATAAGTTATAAGAGTAAGTAATCCATACCATATATATCCTAATAGTTACCTTATTACCATACTTGGCTGAAAATAAATGTTGCTGCCTGTTGTGAATGTGTTTTTCCCTGTAGGCTAATACATAAGTAGGCATACATTTTTGCAGTTGAGCAAAACATTTGCAGTTGAGTAGGCTATAATATATGTGCTGTGTTTTTATGTCTTCCACCGAGGACCACCTTGGAAATAAGTGTTTTAATTAATGCTTTTAGGTGATATCCTCAGGAATACAAATTGGTGGGCGGCTGGGTGGCACAGCGGAGATTGCGCTCGTCACCAATGCGAGAGACTCCGGTCTCAAATCCGGGTGTCAGCATTGCCTCCGGCTTGGTCCGGCCGTCATACTGGCTCAATTGGCAGAGCCAGCGGGTGGAAGTCGATGGGTGGTAATCTGGACGTTGTGGACAGCGACTCCTACAGGTCGGTTGGGCACTTGGGGGACGCCTGCACAGCAGAGACAGGAAATAGCGGGGATGGTGTGAGCCTCCCACACGTTACACCTCGCCAATGAGAGTCCGCGCTGGCAGGTGAAAAGATGCGACAGGCTTCCTCCTCGTGTAACCGACCAGTGGGGGGGGCATAGTCGAGCAACGTTCAAGACAGGGGAGGGGAGAATTGGAAACACGAAATTGGGATGGGAGAAAAATAGAAAAATAAGGAGAAAAAGTGGATAAAAAAAAGGGAATACAAATTAGTCAAAATTTTTTTTTATGATGTGTTTTTAATTTCCAAATACAAATCTAATCAAATAAAAAAAGCAGTTTTTGCAGTTGAGCTACAGGTGTTGTGTATATACAGCCTTTTCATGGATCTTTATCAAGGGAACCCTTATCCTAGTAGTTGGGTCATCTGTGGCACTTCCGTGACCGTGGAGAGCGAAGGTCCGTTTCTCAATGGATTTGTCATCTAGGAGGGTTAAAACAAGAAGTTATCACGTGAAACTTTTATGTTAAAACAAGAAGTTATCACGTTATAACATGAAACGCTTTTTTTTTTTTTTTACTTTGGCCATTCCGCTGGCTCTTTTTTGCGTTTATCGCATTTTTCTCTGGTCAAGAATGACCGACAGAAACAGGTTGAATGGGGGTACAGATGGGGGGAAGACACTCTGAGAAAGGCACGGCTGCAGTCCGGGAATCGAACTCGCTAAACCCCAGATCCGTGACGAGCACGGTTGTCCCCGGCGCCGAAATAGCGTTCGAGGTGAGCTACTGGAGCTCCCCCCAACATGAAACGTTTTATGTTAAAACAAAATATAAAAAATTAAAAATGTTATGACCTTGAACTTGCAATGCAATCTTTTCATGCACTAAGAATCCTACTAGTGACTAGGAAGCCACAAGGGTTTTAAGACAGACATGACCAGTGTTGCGTTCCTCATATCAACACTGATTGCACGCACGCTAATGACGCCACGTGCACGCACGCTCCCGCGCATAAATGTTTCCTCGCTTAAGCACAGACTAAAGACGATGCCTAATTGCCTCTACGAATGGAATGTAACACATTTCATTCACAAGTTCTGTGTGAATGTATCCGAGAACATATTTAACACACCTGACGATCGGCGCTATTGATATGCAAAGTAGGCCAGGTGGGTACTTATAGCGAGTTGGCAAGTGCAGCGCATTCCTGTGTGCACGCGCGTGCCGTGCACATCCGTGCGCTTCTGCTCACAAAACTTTGGCTGCACTGGTTGCAACCCCGTCCCATGAGGAACGCATCACTGGACATGACTCATCATGAGGAGGACACATGTTAGGGGGGCTGGCTGCAGCTCAGGGACACAGCAGCAGTGAAGGTCACTGATGTTCCACTCACGTGAATCCAAATATTAACACTTTCAGTGCCTTTGATTAACATTGATTTACCCCGTTGAATGCCACCATCCACTTCAATGTTAGCGTTAAAAACGCCTAATCTATGTTTTAAATGATGGCTATGTGTCTAATCTGCCCGTCGCTTATCAATGACTCGTTTTGCAGTGAACATTGTCAAAACGGATTGTTTTTTTATCGGTTCATTTTCGTTTTATAGCATTTTGAAAAGCCCTCGTTTAAGGAAAATATAAAGATTCCATGATAAAAGACATTTACTGGAATATTCTAGAATACACAAAAACCTTGTAATTTTTCGGCCTATTTATGAATCGTTTTCAAATAAACGCTAGATTATCGATAGTATGTGTACGTATGCACGCTATAGACGCGAGCTGAAAAATCGATTATTTTATTTCCTCATCAGCGATCACAGCCAAACAGCCACATCACACATAGGGGACACGCTGATATCTCCGCGAATACAGATCCGATTACCCCAAGACTGGTAACATAGACTCCTTACCTTAGATCAGATGTTCTCCAAAAAGAGTATTCCAATTCCTGATCGCCATTCCAAATATCGATCACGCTTATTGATTGATTATTGGCTGCTGTAAATATATATTCCAGGCTGATTTCCGTCCCGCGAGCAGATCCCTCGAGCAGACTGCTCACCAGCACAAGGAGCCAGTTGGCTCCCCCCCCCAGAGATCTACGAAGCAACTGACCTGCAGTTACACAGGGATAGACGATAGGGGGCGCTTTTTTCCAATCTGAGCTCCTGTAGGGGCTTGGTGTACCAACGGGAGACTCGGTTGATGAAATATGAATCCAGATTGCTAATAAAAAAATAAAACTATATTTGTCATCGTGGGCACTCAATGGGGGGGCTGATAAAACGAGATATGTCGTCCGTGGCACTGAAAGAAGCCCATTATAGCATCTCATTGGGAACACACATGAACACACTAACTGGTCCCTGGATAGAATAGAAGGCTGACTGACACAGCAATCAATTAATTACTGCTAAGATCATGACTCAAAGCACTAGGGCTGACCTTCGAATATTTTTTGGGAATTTGAAGCCTCGGGGCCGAGATTCGATTTTAATTCGATGCTTAAATTTTTTTTTGTCAGTGCTGTAAAGTTTAAACCTTTTAAAATCTTAGACAAACGAAACACTTTGCTTTCATGAAATATTGTAAGCAGTTATTTGAGCTTCTGGAATTCTCCAACTGAGTCTGGACGACGCGCGAATGAATGTTGAATGTTCCATCAGAGGGGGGGAGCTTGTGGTGGTAGTGTGAGCGGCTATAGACCACTGCACTTAAATATAAACATTAGTCTACCTGGAGACTCAATGAGGTAATTGTAGATTGAGTGGGATCATTTTTTCATTATCCTGTTCGGCTGAAAGGACACTGGCCACCGAAGCTCCCCCCTCTGATGGAACATTCCACATTCATTCGCACGTCGTCTCGTGCCGTTCAGACTCCGTTGACAATCTGCGCATGCGTATGGGGAGTAGGTGCTGAAAAAGGGACTTGATCTCGGCCGATTTAGTTCTGATCGATTAGGAATGGGTTGCGCCGTGTTCAGGAGACTCAGGCGCATAAGTCTATTCGATCATGTCTCTAGCACCCCCACAGCCGTAGCTACAACCACTTACATCAAGGCTCTCATCCACATTCATTTGCTCCCCCGGGCCCCCCCCCCCCCCCCCGCTATCTCCTCCCCGATTTCAGAATCCCGGAAGTGTTGCAGTGGTCCATTTGAGCTTTCACACCATAGATATGTTTCACACCCTCCACAGACACAGCGAGGACAGGAAACACACCCTCCACAGACACAGCGAGGACAGGAAACTGTGATTCCAGAACATCACAACACTCAAGTTATTTTTAAAAAGGGGCAATTGACCAAAAATGGAAAAATTCTATTAACCCATTAGGACCCACCGTGACACAGGTGTCACACATACTTTACATGTCCTGGAAATGTCCATATAAAGCGTTTTTCTTGATTTTACCTCATGAAGTCCCAAAGGGACACCAGTGGAACATGTGACAGATCATGTGATGTTGTGCTCCCATAAACCACCTTTCCACAATGATGACTGATGGTGGTGACTAAATTACAGAAGTAGCTAACATTCAAAAGCTAGATTTTTGTTGCTAAAAGGTAAGATTTGCCCATTTAAGAATTATAATGCTTACATAACATGGTCTTTATGATATATAACCTGTTGTGAACACATTTCTTGAATAAAATGATAAAGAAAACAATTGATAAAAATCGCTGACACATATGTCACACCGGGCATATCACCTTAAAATGTTCATGAACATTTGCTGTGACACATATGTCACAATGCGAACAATTATTATGATCTGCTCAGTTAATTTGTCTGATTCAATGATATTTAGTTAATATATTTTATATTGTTCAATTGTTCCAAAGCATATTAAAACAAATAGTCATATTTCAATGTTGTACCCTGTAGTGCCATGTAGTACCCTGTAGTGTCATGTAGTACCCTGTAGTGTCATGTAGTACCCTGTAGTGTCATGTAGTACCATGTAGTATCCTGTAGTGCCATGTAGTAGTACCCTGTAGTGTCATGTAGTACCCTGTAGTGTCATGTAGTGCCATGTAGTACCCTGTAGTGTCATGTAGTACCATGTAGTACCCTGTAGTGTCATGTAGTACCATGTAGTACCCTGTAGTGCCATGTAGTACCCTGTAGTGCCATGTAGTACCATCTAGTACCCTGTATGTAGTGCCATGTAGTATCCTGTAGTGCCATGTAGTACCCTGCAGTATCCTGTAGTACCCTGTAGTGCCATGTAGTATCCTATCCTGTAGTGCCATGTAGTATCCTATCCTGTAGTACCATGTAGTATCCTGTAGTACCCTGTAGTATCCTATCCTGTAGTACCATGTAGTGCACTACATGGGAATTAGGAATACGTTGAATGCTTAACGCCCAATGTGACATATATGTAACTTTTCAGATCTTTGCCATTAGGGGGCGCAATTTTGAAAATAAATTCAGAAATTTGTTCTTTGTAGTCTATTTAGTCAGTCTTATGCCCCTCATAATTTTCCTTGAAGTAGAAATGGGTGTGGGTTCTATAGAAAATGTCTTACCCAAAGTGGTATCTATCCATCCAGATTTGTTTTGATGTGATTCGCCTAGTTTTGGAGATATGGGTAGCTATGTGATAGGGTACCTTGTGTATACTGTTTACCTTTACTCTTAGTATGTATTCAGATTAAAATGATTTCTTGCCTATATTTATTGTAACGTATAATATAACCAATAGGGCATAGAGACCCTCATCTGCACCTTTGTTTACACACTGTTTATTTTTCATCATATTTCTATATTCAGAGTTAATTATATTGTTTAAACTTTACACTGTTTATTTTTTCCTCATATTCTTATTTTCAGATCTAATTGTATTGCCTATATTTATTTATTATATATATTATATTATATATTTCTACTATTACCTTAATCATACCTGCTGTAGCAGACAGAGGGAATCACAGCAGCATTGGGGGGGGGGGGGGGGGTACAGGTATGGGCAGGGTAATAGAGCCCTAGTGAAATATGACACCTGATATGAGTTCACATCTGGCACAATGGACTCTAAAGAGTAAAGACAGACATGCACATCACTCAAGACTATATTAGTGGCAGGTTCCATGGTTTACTTTCATCTAGTTTCAAACATTTATTTAAACTCGAAGGCAACCGAGGTTTCCCTCGTTTACAGTCATGTCGAGTGTACATACAGAGGAACACTCCAACATTTTGGGAAATTAGCTTATTTGCCATCTACCCTGGAGTTAGACAAGAAGATACATACCTTTTTCTTCTCTGTGCATGCAGTAGGAGTAGGAAGACGTGCACCGTTAGCCTAGCTTAGTGTCAGTCACTGGAAGTAGGTTCCCCCATTAGCCTAGTTCCCAACGTCTTCCTACTCCTACTGCATGCACAGAGAAGAAAAAGGTATGCATCTTCTTGTCTAACTCCAGGATAGATGGCAAATAAGCTAATTTCCCAAAATGTTGGAGTGTTCCTGGAAAAAAAAAGCCAGGATAAAAAATTTATTAAAACACGTACAACTTGATTGACAAAGGTTGGAGATCAAGGTTTTAAACTCTGCAACAGAGTAGAGAATCTCAAGCTTTAAGGACTGAGGCATTATAGCAAAATGCAGATTTACCCTGTTCAGAGCAAACCAGCCAGTCACTAGAACGGGTTCCATATAGGTTCCAAAATTCCATTACAATAATGATGTAGTATAAGGAGGTATCCTACCAGTAAGGGCCTTAAAAATGAACAAACACCAGTGAGGGCCAACCGACCTTCTCATAAAGGACACAGTGATGTGTCGTATCTATCATTAGTGATGAATCTGAGGGCAGAGTGATTGACAGAGTCCAAGGATTTAAGGGTTGAGGCCGCAGCATGCCTATAAATTACATCACCATAGTCCAAGACTGATAAGAAGACTGCTTAGACAACACTCTTCCTACTAATCAGGAAAGCTGGTTGTTTCTGTATAGGAAGCCAATTTTCTGTCACAACTTGGAGGCAAGGTTGTCCACAAGGAATTTAAATGTAAATGTCTCACACCAATATATTTATATTCAGTGACTCTCTCAATGCTAGAACCACTTACAGTAGATATGTGTACACCATCAATATTTCTAGTCTCAGATGAAAAAAAGGATAAAAAAAAGGGATGTTCAGAATATGAGGTCAGTCTCAACTTTCACACTTGGCAACACAGCAAAGAAATACAAAAGAAATGTAATTTCAGAGTGTGATTGACATTATCTTTTTGAGGATGGTTTTTGGTCTGGATGCAGCAGGCTACAGGAGAATCAGGGACGCAGCCTTTGCAAACTATGCACCAAAGTTATGGAACACACTACCTATGGACATTAGGGAAGCTAGATCTCTTAATATTTTCAAAAACAAGCTAAGAACATACCTCTTCACCATAGCCTTCTATCCAATTGGACAGCACCTTGCTTCCTTTTTTTAATCTCTTTTATCTTATTTTTTCCCCCCTGTTGTTACTATACACATATATTCATAATTGTTTTATCTTTTATTTTTCCACCCTTTCCTTGTACAGTGTCCTTGAGTCTGAGAAAGGCGCTTCTCTCTTAAAATCCAATTTATTATTATTATTATTATTATTATTATTATTATTATTATTATTATTATTATACACTCCACTGTTGATTGTACTGTAGCACTATTTTACTCTGTCCACTCTATTTTATTCCACTGCACTGTTGCATAATTTTACTATCTATTCTACTATTTTATTGCACTGTATTATTTTACCAAAGAACACCTGGCGGAGGACAGTGATGATGGAGCTGAAGGAGATGGGTCTTTCCTGGGATGAAGCGCAGGCCAAAGCACGAGAGACAGGATTCAGTGGCAGTGTATGATTGCGGCCTTATGCCCCAACCGGGACGAAGAGGATAAGGAAGGAAGGATTATTTTACTCTATTACAGGTTCATAACGGTCAGGTATTAAACTGTGTGGGTATCAAACAAGAGAGACTGTCAAAGTCTTTAAAGTCTTTAAAACTGTGTAGGACCCAGGCCTAGAACTGCACCCTGAGTGGGAGGTTCGAAGGGTCAAAGTGGGTTTATACAATGGCATTCAAATGTCTTGATTCCGATTGGCTGAAACAGTCAAGTTAGACGCGGTTATTTCTCATAACACACGCTCGTGATTCCAGAACCCGCCCACAACCGAATTACAAGCCAGTTTTTACGAATGGATGTGTTGATAGCGTCATAACGACTCATTCAAAAACGATTCGGTCACGTGGAATGTGTTAGTTGCTTACACAATGTTGGATTATGTAATTGGTTGGTCATGACTCATTGTGGAACAAAATATAAATCGCGGGAAGTCTGTTGTTAGATGCCATTCGTCAAAAGGACACTCATTTCACTGTTAATAAAATTTTCAAGCAATCAATCCAATAACACACGCTCACTTCACTGTTAGACAGCATGCTTTGAAGCAGCTCGGAGGTGCATGCCATCTAAGAATGAAGTGAGCGTGTGTTATTGGAATGATTGATTGAAAATTGTATTAATGTCCGCCTTGTTTCGAACTGGTTATGCTTAGGCCCTCTTTCGAAGTCGGTTATGCTTAAGAGTTTATCTTTAGAGCAGGGCGATAGACCACCAGCCCTGATTCCAAACTCTAACCAGTTCGAAACAAGGCGGACATTAATACAATTTTCAATCAATCAATCATTCCAATAACACACGCTCACTTCATTCTTAGATGGCATGCACCTCCGAGCGGCTTCTTTTTTTTGTATCCACTTTTTCTCCCATTTTCTATTTTTCTCCCATCCCAATTTCATATCGTCCAATTCAACCCTCCCCTGTCTCGAACACTGTCTCTTGCCTCCCACAAGCCGGCTGCAATGTGGACTAAGTCATACATAGCATGAGTCCCCTCAGATACTCGAGGTAACAGCAGTCGCATCTTTTCACCTGCGCGGCGCGATCTTTCAGCGTCAGGGGTCTGCGCATTGGAGGGACGCCGCCCCCATCGCTTCTTGATTCTACTGCGCAGGCGCACCAACCGACCTGTAGGAGTCGCTGTCCACAACGTCCGATCCCCACCCATCAGCTTTCCCTCTCCCTAATACTGCCAATTGTATTAGTACGGACGACCAGCCAAACTGAAAACAATGTGGAGAGCTGGGCTCGAACCCAGCGTCTCCAGCATTGGTGGTGAGTGGCTTGCCCACTGCGCCACCTAGGCGCCACCTCCGAGCTGCTTCTAAGCATGTCGTCTAACAGTGAAGTGCTCAACAGTCAAAGGATGTTCTTTCTTAATAATTTTTTTTTACTCTGGAGGAAATCAGTTCACATGTCTGGTAGTAGCGTTCTTTATCCTTTGCGTCATCCCCTTGAGTTGAAACACAGCGGTCCAGACGGCTAGACGTTTGTTGACATCAATCTGTACGACGACGACAGATGATAGGAGAGAGATGAGGGGGGGGGGGGGGGGGGGGGGGGGGGGGGGTCTAGGGTGAAAATATCCAGAATGACCCTTTTACGCCCGTCAGAGGCGTGAGTCAACACTTTCTCTCTGCCGCATATCTGCTTCTTCTTCTTCGTCTTTAGACCAGCAGCTCCGTTGAGGCAAGCCAGGCCAACGTTTCGTCGTCCAGTTCCATCACATCTGCATATCTGCGCCTTCCTCCTCCTCTCTCTACTAGTGATGCACCGATGTGAAAATTGTGGCCGATACCGATAACCGATATTAATATTGCTGTTCTGGCCGATACCGATATTTACCGATGTCGATATCTCTGTATAGAAAACACTTTTTTATGATAATCAAATAAAGAGCTATTTTCCAAAACGCATAATTTTTGTACTTTTGTAACTTATTTTCAGAAATGACTGATATTTTGAAACTATTTAAGGCCAAAACATGTAAAAAGAAAAAGAAAAACATAAAAAAAAAAAAAAAAAAAAAAAACATTTATTTTTTTATTTATTTTTTTAATATCGGCCCTATCTTGATATCGGTCCGATACCGATGTGTAAAAAAACGGCCATATCGGCCGATATTATATCGGCGGCCGATATATCGTGCATCACTACTCTCTACTCCTGTTCCTCTTCCCCGGACTTCCACTCCTCTCTCTGCTCCTGTTCCTCTTGTCCTTACCCTTCCCCGGACTTCCACTCCTCTCTCTGCTCCTGTTCCTCTTGTCCTTACCCTTCCCCGGACTTCCACTCCTCTCTCTGCTCCTGTTCCTCCTCTCCTTACCCTTCCCCGGACTTCTACTCCTCTCCCCGCTCCTCCTCTCCTTCCCGTCTCCCGTTGGCGCTCCTACTTCTGCTTCTCTCTCCTTTCTCGCTCCTTCTCTTCCTGCTCCCCTCTCCTCCCGTCCCTCTCCTCCCCTCTTCTCCCCAGGTCCTCCCCGCCCCTCTCGTGGCTCCTGCAGGGGCCACACTCCTCCCGACCGCTCCTCCTCTCCCTCTCCCTCTCGCCGTCATCTTGCCTCGGCCCCTCCCGACCTCCCTCCCGGCCCCGGCTGCCTCCCTCCTCCCTCCTCCCTCCTCGTCTGGTCGTTACCTTCCGCCTGCCCCGCGGGCACCTTCTCCCCGCCACGAGGTGGACTCCGTGACCCGCTCCTGCTGGGAGAGCTCTTCTGCTTCTTTTCTGCCTCTTGGCTCGTCCGTCACCCTCGTCATCCCGACTGGTTTCTCTCCTGTGGCTCTTCTTCTTGCTCTTCTTTGCGTCTGAGTCGCTGCTGTCGTCACTGCTGCTGTCGCTGCTGCCGTCGCTGTCGGAGGACTCGCTGGAGCCACCACCACTCGCTTGCTTCTTCCGATAATATTCACGATACAACTCTCTCACGGTCCCTTTTGAAATAAAGAATTAATGAAAAGAAACGACTAACCCCTGATTCATTATGCTGTGGTGGGTTATGTCGTGGGCCAAATGGACATACGATCTACCAGATGGCAATCAAATAATTGGAATATTCTTTTTGGAATCCCACCGGCCACAGGCAAGAGCAATTTAACGTCAATTTCAGCTTGAATCTGCCTTGTTTTCATAGCCATCGCCCTGATCAGCGTATGCTGATCAGCGTATGTTGTTGTACTAACGAATGCCGTTATTGACAATCAATTAATCAGAAACGACCCCCCCCCCCCTTTCATGCATTCATGATGGAACATAATATACCGATCATATGCATTTGAATTTTTTATTGTAGCATGTATAGGGACGAAATGCCAATGGATTAAGTATAATCTAAGTCGTGGGCTATTACTAGCCTCCCAGGAATTACCTTAAACCGCTCTAAAACCATACTTATATTCACCACGGTATAAAACGGGGATGTATGGATGGAAAAATTATTTCTTTTTCACATCTTGGACGATAGATACTCGATGTCAAATAGGCCATAGTATTGCATCCATAGCTATAATATAGAATATAGTTATAGCCCTGCAAACAAGGTGACCGACTCCATTGGTTTAATGCGTGGCCCAGTGCGGCATTTAAAAGGAGACAATTCACTTTTAAATGCAGTTTTTTTTATTGAAAGAATAAATCGGATCCAATATTTATGGATTAAAACCAATTTCCGACAATTAGTTACACTTCAGATGAAAAATTCAATTTCTTGATTCAGAACAATTTTATCATGGATGAACAAAACTTTCAGTGCGAATGGTTGATTTGAATTCCAAGGACTTTTTAAGCACCTTGTTAAAAATGGGCAATTATTTTTTCAAAAGCCCACATTCATAAAAAGAAAGAAAGCTCTCATTTGTAAAATACTAAGCGTGTTATCAATACTACTTACGTAGTCAGACAACATTATAAACTGAACATGTCTGACATGACAGCAGATCTATTTCACAGGTCGCAGTACAGAGTAGCTTAAGTTTCACCTTCATTTAGGAGTAGATTTAACTTTGTGTACCCTGCAGCAGCCCGACTGGAGAGAAACAGTATGTAAAATGCGACGTAGACGGACAGACAGTGGATCAATGTAGCCGCTAGGGCTGTCCCCGACTAAGGATTTGTATAGTCGACTTCTAGTCGCCAAAATTTGCCGATAGTCTACTATGGAAAAAAATATATATATATGAAAAAAAAAGTATAGCCTACCGGTCATTTTTTATTTATTTTTTATTCTTTTTTTTATCATTCCATTTGGGCCGTGGGGGTGCTTAATGTCTGAAGGCGTGGATGGAAGGCTTCTTGTCCTCTGCGAAAGCATGCAATTGGTCCACTGATGGATACATCTTGATATTTGTCTAGTGCAGCGTTTCCCAAACGTAGTTTTTTTTTTATAAAAAAGCTGTAGATTCAGTTTGGCACCACATACTTATGTGAATCTGGGTTTTCTACTCTAGCATACCTGAAAAACAAATACAGAAACAGACTAAATGCTCAGCATGACCTCAGAATAGCACTTTCAAAAACCAAGCCCAGAATAGAAAACTTCAACCAGCCACATACCTCTCATTAGATTTCATTGTGATTTCATGAAATATTATACCCCTTCTAGCATGATGTCGGGTCAGTAGAATTTTAAAATAAGTCAGTACTTTAGTACCACCAGGCGCCCCTGACAGGGCAGCAAAAACCTACCTACTGTAAGTACAGTTACCTTTTTATAATGTAAATAGCTCCGCCATTTTTCATCAGATTGCGACACAGTTTTTTTCCAGACGTTCACAGAAAGGCAAAGAAACTAACTACGTTCTATTTTATGGCAATAACATTCAGGTTTGTTTGACCCACGAGATATTATCCCAAAAATAATGTAAAAAATATATATATTCACACTGGAAGTCAGATGATTGACAGGGGCTGGCGTGAGCTGGGAAGTGTAGATTTATGAAATTCAAAAGCCCATCGAAGGCCCTGAGTCTCTTCTTTCATAGGACTACACACAAGTATGACAGCTTCCTTTATTTCCGTCTAATTCATCCGGTTTGCGCCGGGATGTGCAAAGATATTTATGAACTCATATTTCGCTAATAACACTTAAAATCATTGGTAAACAAACGTAGTGCTGAAAATATACACTTTGACTGCTGTTTTGATAGAGTTAGGGTATTTACTCTTGGCTACATTTGAAAAAGAAACGCTACATTAATTAATACAAACTGTATTGATCTATTAATGGCGTGAAATTATTGTCGGTCCGCTACCGGACCGCTCGGGCTTAAGGTGTTAAGTAAAACAATAATAAACAGTATATGTCTATATCACTGTGAGTGAGTGAGTGAAACAGATAACATTAGATATGTCCTGCATATAATCCTTCTACGGTATATACCTACTTATAAACCTGCATATAATTCATATAACTCAATGTATGACAGCATGTACATTAATGCTGTATATAGCTTAGGGCTGTACGCTAAGCTTTTTCACTAGGGGCACAGTTGCCCCTAAATGAGAAATTTAGGGGCACAGAATACTTTTTAGGGGCACATTTTTTAATAACAATTTTACCATTATAGTGCAAAAAAACATATTCCTCCTGCCTCATTACTGTGGTCCTTTTATTTAACATTTAAGTGCTTTTGTTTTCAGGTTTGTATCTTTTATAATGAACCAACTGAGAAAGTGTGTAAATCACTAATAGAACAAAAACAACACTTGTGTGTGTGTGCGCTTGTAGTGCTCCTTGAATGACATCATCACAACACACACACCATTGCATTAATCAGGAGGACAAGAAACTCGCATACCTTTGTTTCACAATGAAAAGTGCTTTATAAATAAAATGAATTATTATTACTGTAAATAACCCCATGAAAGGTTTATTATTTTTATGGGTAATTACCCACTTCATATTTGTGATGTTACTGGTTTCAGGGTGTGCCTAAAGTGATCAATGTGTTGGGCCGTTTATAGAGATCTATGCCAATTAATGTTTATGTATATCCGGGACTTTTTTTTATAAGAATTGAGAGGCCTACTATGGTATTTGTATATGTGACCTTTATTTTGAAAACTGTGTTGCGACGCAACCTTGTTTAAGTTTGCGCTTTAGACAGTGAAATGTTCAGTTCAACTTAGCTCGAAGGAAAGACTCTAATCAAAAAGGTTTAATTGACCCGTATGAGGCTCTTACGGTAGGACTTTGATTGTTTATAGAAGAGGAATGTAATACTATGCAAAACGAGAAATAAACAGTGATTTTACCAGCAGTAAGTTGCAAGCCACTTTCATACGGGGAACCGTGACAATTATTAGTATTACCTTATTTGCATATTGTCTCGTTATTAGATAGATGGATAGATAGATAGATGCTTTATTGATCCCCGGAGGGAAATTTAAGTAGACAGTATTTAAGTATTGAAAAACGTCCTAATATCAGATATGTGACTCTACAATTACCAAAGGAGAAAGGAGGGATGGCAGTACCCAGTTTAGAAAGCTATTACTATGCAGCACAGCTTAGAACAGTAGCATGCTGGTGCAATGTGAACTATGAGGCCAAATGGAAAGATATAGAAACCAAAAGAGAGGGATTCAAAGTGCAGACACTGATAGGAGATAGGGAGCTGTTCAGAAGACAGGAACAACTACTAGATCCAATTACCAGATTCACTATAAACATATGGAACACAATAGTAAAGAAATACAAGCTAGAAAAAGAATCTAAGATACTGAGATGGATAGCACACGACAACAAATTCAGACCAGGGATAGAAGATCATGGGTTCAAGAGGTGGGAACGGGGGGGTATAACAGCAATGTGCACGATGACGGAAGGAGGGGAGATGCAGACTCTACAAAAATTGAAAGAAAGATACGGACTAGAGAATAGGGACCACTTTAGATATTTACAGATTCGGGACTACTATAACAAAGAAATAAAGCAAGATAGAGACAAAGAACAGAATGGGGTAATTAAGATAATGGTAAAGTCATACGAAGGACGGAAGGGGAGGGTGATATCAGCACTATATCAGGCAATAATGGACAGTAAGGGAAATACAACATTGTATGTGAAAGAAAAGTGGGAAAGAGAGTTGGAAATAGAGATAACGGAGGAGGAATGGTATGACACATGTAAGACACAACAAACAACCACAGGATCAAGGATATGGAGGGAGTTTGGGTGGAAAAATATAATTAGATACTTTATAACACCAGAAATACAGGGCAATTACACACCAGCAAAGAAAACATGTTGGAGGGAGTGTGGACAGGAAGGGGCGAACCATACACACATATTCTGGGGATGTCAGAAGATAAGGCACTACTGGGAAGAGATAGGAGGGATAATAAATGAAATAATAGGATACGAAATACCCCAGGGAGGCCAAGTGTTGTATTTGGGGAATCTGTCACAGGAAGGAATCCAAGGGGAAGACAAATATTTGATTAAGATATTGATAGTGGCAGCCAAGAAAGCTTTAACTAAACTGTGGTACAAGGTAGAAGTGCCGACAAAGGATCAATGGATAGAGTTGGTAGAGGGGATACAGGAAATGGAGAGAATCACACATCTGCTGAGGCTGCAAGAAGAAAAGTTTGAATGGAAATGGGGAAAATGGGAAGAATACAGGAGGGGAAGTAACGACATCACAGAGGTTTGAAAAGGATACAAGGAAATGAATAAAAATGTAAATAAATAATGCAAATGTAGAAGGGACCGAAGGACCCATGTCACACTTTTTCTTTACCCATTTTTTGTCTATTTGTTTTAATTTATGTACTGTGTATTGTCTATGAATGTTGTCTATGTATGTTGTTGAAAAAATGAAAATAAAAATTTAAGTTTAAAAAAAAGAAAAACGTCCTAATAGTGGGCTACTCACCTAATGCATGGCTGAACGTTCAATCATCACTGCCAGATCCGACTTAATTTAATCGACTATGGTCTCTTATCATCTCTCCACATCGGACGTGGTTGTCATAAGATGGACTGATATCCGCTCCGTTCTTCTTGCAGAGCAAAATTAGCGGCTTAAACTTATTGAAAGGAAGTTCTTCTTTGGCGATGCAATAGGCCACATTCAGTTTCGATTCGATTGTTCGCTAGGAATGATGGGATTTGGTGTTGGCTGTATGGACTCTACGCAGACGGGGACATGGTATTTAATTGCACGATAGACTACAACTACCAAGTAGAATAGCGTGGCCCAGATTCACTTCACAGTACATGCACAGTTTCACACACAGGCTATTGCACGGGGGCTACGCAGTAAATTCATTCATCGCCGACAGATTTTTTTATAGCACCGCGACATTATGTCGCACTGTACAGCCCTGGTTGTAGGCTAATGTTTTACAATTTTTTTATCCAATTTGTATGGATACATTTAGGAGGGAAATGCGAATGAAGGGTTGAAATCACTACTCGCAAGGTTGCCCCCAAATATTATTTCCCACTCGCACGGGCCAAATTAAGGGGCAATTTGCGATAACCTCGTCGCACTGTACATTTATTCGTACTGTATTTATATCTACCCACATCTGTCTGTACATACCCGCATATTATCCTTTTTACATATCTGTAGATACTATATCTGTACATATCCCTTACCTACTCTTACTAGTTACACTGCTGGCCAGTATGACTTAGTTACTACCATAGTGTGTATTTATACCTGTATCACTGTACATATTAATACTATATCTATATCTGTACATATCCCTTACCTACTCTTACTAGTTACACTGCTGGCCAGTATGACTACTACCATAGTGTGTATTTATACCTGTATCACTGTACATATTAATACTACATCTATATCTGTACATATCCCTTACTAGTTACAGTGCTGGCTAGTATGACTTACTACCATAGTGTCTTTATACCTGTATCACTGTACATATTAATACTACAACTCTGTACATCTGATGAGCACAAGAGAGAGTAGGGCAAGATCATGATTAAATGGGTAGGATTGGTCCGGTAAAACGTTGGCAGGTAGATGACGCTAAATTTAGTTTTACTATCGCTAATCGTCATCCATTCCAATTCATATACATTTGGACCATGTCTTTTTATCATCATCTGAAGAAACTTGAGAAGTTTGAATGGCTTTTCTAAATGAAGTGTGTAAAACTGCCAGTTTTATTTCGAAATATTGGAAACGGAGATAACCTAGACTCTTTATTTTGACATCGGATGACGACGACATGACAGAAGTCTAAACAGCATGGGAAAAATTGTGTAAACTGGTGCGAGACATGTAGGAAATTGGTACGCGGCGGTACGCTCGACTATGAAAGCTCAAACGACTGCAGACATGCCGTGCGGAGTCCGGTCCGCGTACGTTCCGCTCGACTATGGGAGGGGGTAAACACAGTGGGGTTATACAACACGCAGGCTACCTGCTGCCTCCTCTGTGGGCGCAGAGCTGGCGTTGATGCCCGACAGGCCGAAGAGAGGACACTCCCGGTCCATGTTCACGTGGCCCCATTTGTGGCACTTGATGCACCTCACGTTGCGCACCTGAGGACCAGAGGGGGGCGGAGCAGAGACATGACCGCGGGAAGGAAGGACGTTTATTTTTCGGCCTCGTTTACAGATAAATCAAAATCACAAATGTATTATTCAAGGTAAGCTCACACAAAATCCAAAATCAATGACAGAAAAAAAGGAATAGGCTGAAGCACATGCTTATTTTTGCCTATCCTTTACAAATTCTTAAAAACTACCGGTAAATATATATTTTTATTACATGACGTTTTAACATTCGCCAAAATGCTTGATTGTGATTGGTCAATAGCGCTCGGTTGCCCATAGCAGCGGTCAATTATTTCTCGATAATTCACCGCTGCTATGGGTAACGCGCAAAAATGACCGCTGTTCACAGCCGGAGCAATCAAGCCCACTCTGACACACCTGCCGACCCATGAGGCAATTAACCACAGAGGCCTGTTGTTTGTATAGCCTACTTTTCAAAACTACTGCATAAGTTACATCCACAATGGCCTACAGTTACAGTGTTGAGGATTTTAACATTAATTTCGATTTAAATCACGAATGGTCCCCCCCGGCAAAACAAAGTAAGACAACGAAAAATATTACAACCGATCACGTTAACGTTGAGAAAGCGGCCACGGAGACAGGCACCAAGAGACATCGAGATGTCGGTGAAAATGAGGTGGATCGAATTGAAGAGGACCGGCATGAAAAAAACACCAAGAAAAAAGTACAGTGTGGGCAATGGGGGTGTTTCAGGACTGGCTGAAGGAGACGAAGAGACCACTAGATGTGGACGGAGAGGTCAGCGCTGAAGAATTGAACCAGGCACTCCGCGTATTTTACGCATCCGTTCAAACAACCAAAGGAACGGCTTACTCTGTGGCAAGCTACATGGCCCTGCGCGCAGGAATCTGCAGACATTTTTCAAAAATGGATGCAATGAAGAGTCCTTCTTTTGATCCATGTAACGGGGTGTTTAAGTCCATAATTAAAAAGCTGCGTAAAAATGGCCAAGACACCAGCCGACACCATCCTGGCATCACCACAGCGGACATGGCCATCCTGCGCAAGTCCAGTGCGTTGGCACCAACTTCGGCGACTGGACTTGTGCGCAAAGTGTGGTTCGATATTCAATTACAGCTGGCCAGGAGGGGACGAGAGGGAACGAGGGAGATGAGAAGAGATTCCTTCGAGCTGAAAGTTGACGAGAACAGAAAATAATTTTGTCCTGACGCACAACATCGAGTCAAAAAAGCACAAAGACGCCAGGGATCCCTGCAAGGAGATGTACAGAGGAACAATGTTTTCAATGCCCGGCGACCCCACCTGCCCTGTCTAAAAAAATATCTCTCCCTGTTACCCTCTTCTGCTACTGCCCTTTTCCACCATCCACTGAGGAGACCACAGCATGACTTAAACACAGAGTCAGTGTGGTACTCCAAGGAGCCTATGGGGCATAATCATCTAGGCCAAATGATGCCCACCATCAGCCTCGCAGCCGGCCTCTCGCAGCGTTATACCAACCACAGCCTGCGGAGCACGGCTGTGCAGCGCCTGTCCGAGGCAGGTCTCGACACCAGGGAGATCATGACAGTGACCGGGCATAGGTGCGAGGGAAGTCTTAAGTCATACTGGACCCCCTCCACCACAGACAGGGAGAAATGGAGCAATATCCTGTCTGGTGAGTGCTAGCCTATAACATCCTACTTACTATTTAACAGCCATCACAAATGCCAGGCTTAACACATAGCAAACTGATGTCTATTATGTGTTTTAGGTGCGCCAAATAAAAGTGGACGCGCCCCTCCAGCCGTGGTGTCCTCCGGGAACAGACACGCTGGTAAGTAGGCTATAGTAACCCAGTACAAGGAGAGGCCAACCTTTCCTATAGGTTGCATAGAAAACGTATGTTATATTATTTGTGTTGTAGGTGCGGAAAGACCTGGACCAGCCGGACCAGAACGCAGAGAGACGGGCCTGAACCTGAATGTCCCGACGAACGCCCCCCTCAACTGGTCCAATTTCACCATAAATGGAAATGTCCAAATAAATTACCAGAAATGAGACCACGCTGTTAAATTTGTTTGTTAGTAAGTTAGCCATGTAATAAGCGGGATAATGTATAGCTATACTCGGTCATTGTCGCAAAATTATTGACTTCCTCGGCTGCGCCTCTGTGTTCCAGAACGCTGTGTCGGTAAATTATTTTGGGACAATGACCTCGTAGCTATACATTATCCCTTACATATTTTAATATAAAAAATAAAACTTTGATGTTTTACTCAAAACTGTACTCATGAATTATTTTATCCTTTAGGAAGGAGCTGGTTGGATCCAAAGTTACATAATGCTGTGATGTGTTCCGCTGTCAAACAATGTACATGTCAGTAACTCTGCCCAATTTATAATAATCAATAAGTCTGTGTTGTTCACTCACCTGGATCCCAAACGGCTGATCTCTGATGCTCATGTCATCCTTGGCATACCTTGATGAAACAGATGAGACATAATAATATAACACTTAATAACACGCAATAACAATTAATAACACCTAATACCACACAATAACATTTAATAACCCCTAATACCACTCAATAACTATTAATAACACTGAATACCACTCAATAACATTTAATAACTCAATACTACTCTATAACATTTAATAACACTCAATACCACTCTATAACATTCAATAACACATAATACCATTCAATAACAATTAATAACACTCAATAATACTGAATACCACTCAATAACATTTAATAACACTCAATACCACTCTATTACATTGAATAACACTCAATAACACAGGACTATATTGCCAACATTTCAATGGTCAATGGGAGAGGTAATGCAAGTATTTACTTCTCTCGAGGAGCCACCTTTTGCCACTCAAACTTGTACTACGATTCCCCGTCTCCATCCTGAGAAAGAGACATGCAGTATGTAAAACATGCAGTATAGTATGTACAACTATACACTCTCTTAAGCATTCTTATGTTTCTGTACATATGTATATTTATTATAGATGCATATCTCTGTACAATAGTAGATTTCAATTGTATATTTCTGTACAATAACAAAAACTCGCTCACTCTATACCTAGCCCTGTTTATATCTGTAGATATCTGCAGATGTCAGTAGGACTTTAGGTATTTATTAATGTAAACCCGTTTTGTACCTACTTTATCTCTTGCTTTATTACATATAACATAATATACATTATATAATATAATATATATGTTGTGCACATGCAAGTAAGAGGATCAAGAAAAGAGGGCGGGGCTTGATATGTTAACCACCACCACCACAGGCTCCACAACAGTGGGCAGGGACTGCGGCCAGACATCCAACTAGAACTAATAGGAACCCAAGGAGGACAATAACACATTGTATGCATACTGCACCTTATGTGAATACTGCACCTTATGTGAATACTGTGATACTGTGAATACTGTATATTTCAGTTAGTTAGATAGTAAATTATAACACTATCTATGCATACTGCACCTTATGTGTCACTGTATTGTTTTTTTTCCAGTTAGTTAGATAGTAAATTATATTGACTTATTTGTTTACACTGCTTGTGTTGTTTTTACTACCTGTCGTCCCGTCCCCCATGCTGCTATGATGCCTGAATTTCCCCAAGGGGATCAATAAAGGAATATCTTATCTTATCTTATCTTATATAAGTCAAGTGCAGCATGCCCCCCCCCCTTCTGAAACTCTGTCACTCCACTTGGGACTTTGTTCCTATTTAGATTTGTTGAATTGAAGACTTTTGGCTGAGTACGTTTGACACAAGGAGCTAAACTTGACCTTTACATTCATTCTGAGGTTGTACCATGTCTCTTTATATTTGAGGTTGTACGATGTCTCTTTTATAAAAGAAATAAAATGTTATGTGCAACATATTCTGGCTAAATATGCCTAGTTTTATAAATGTGTATTGATAACTAATAAATATGCATGATCAAGTTCAACAACGTGTGCTTTTATTTTGATATTCCTTAATTCCCCTGTATTAGAGGTTGTACGATGTCTCTTTATATTTGAGGTTCTACGATGTCTCTTTATATTTGAAGTTGTACGATGTCTTTATATTTGCTACGTTTCTCAACCCTGAGGCAATGTTTGCAAATATAGCGGAGGTAAACCATACCTGTATTTTGAGTTAGTTGCAAAAACCTGGGAGCCAAAGTCTTCAATAATCAATGTGAATACGTCTAAAATACACACATATAGTCAAATAATAACTAAGTAAATTGGGCTTTAAAATAACACCACCGGTGGCTTAGAGTATAACGCTAAAGATATTCCCCACTTTAAACCAGACAAAATGTCAGCGATTTCAGGGAACATTCGGTATATCAGATCAGATATAAGATATTCATCTCATTCAAAAATTTTGCGACGACAAATCACATCTCTGAAGCCAGAACCGTGTCTGTGAACGTTGTTTTTGTCCCACGGACAGGAATATAACGGAGACACAGACTCCCGGAGTCACGCCAGACGAGAAACGGAGAAAGGAGCCAAGGAAGGGACGTAAAAGTCACAACAACACTTTTAGACTAGTCTGCCGCTGGCGACAAGCCAAATGTAAAATGACGGCGCTTTAATCCTTTGTCATCCTCGCTCCAGACAGGGGTGTTGTGCAGCCATGCTGGAAGACTTACCTCCTTTGTCTCCTCTTCAACAGAAGGAACATGAGGGAGGGAGAAAAGCAGAATAATTAGAACAAGATTAGGCATGACATTCTAATCAATTAGGAGATGAAACTAAAAAGGGGCAGCTTCACGTGAGAACAGCGGTGGTTAACAGATGTGAGGAACTAAAAAGGGGCAGCTTAACACATTGGATGCCACGCACGCTTTTTGTCGTTAGTTCATGCCGACCTTTGAGTGCCCCCGACGCTATATTGCCTTGAAAACATTTTCCATGCTACCTCCTGCTTTTCCAGGTACCATATTAAGTGATGATCTATAGGCCCCTGAACCTTTCCGCCCCCATCCGCGCCCCCCTCCCCTCACACACACAACCCCCTAGGACACCTGACTACTTACTTGATTTAAAAGATGTGCCAGTCAAGCCTATATTGTAAATGCTTAGAGATTATGTCTTATTGATCATATTAATGCATGAAATAATGCAACAAGCTGTAGATCAGTGGTCCCCAAACTACGGCCCGCGGGCCTGATCCGGCCTGCCTCCACATTTGGCCCGGCCCCCTAGAGCCCCGGAGCTTTAAAAAAAATGAATAAAAATAAAGATTTTTTTTGTTTAAGATGGCAGCATCCCCATTGTCGGTGCTGAATGTTGGTTAGTGTTTGATATTTTTTTTTGGTTTTTAGTACTTTTAAACATCCATTTTTAGTAAGTAGTAGTTTTCATTTGATCCTATAAATTTTTCATTCACCGATTTGTGGACTTTTTTTTTAGTGTCCTGAAAAGCGCCGTATAAAAAAAATGCATTATTATTATTATCATCCAGGAGGGAAAGACACTTTGGATAGTAGGGACTGCATCTCTGCCTGTCCTGGCCAGGAAACACTTTGCAACTGTGATCTCCTCTGGCAGTAGTCATGGATATTGTAATGTGTGGCGAGGGGTTGCAGCAATTCCACTGAGAGAAACTGGTCTGAGGCTGGATAACATGTATGCCTGTATGACTCTCATAAGTTGTTCTCCAACTCATGAGAACCTGCTCTCAAGCTCTTGCAGCATTCTGTCGAGGACTGGATAGAACAGTCTCCGTCTCAGCTGATCTCCTGAGCTGATGTCTGCGCTTGTGCCACAAGATGACTCAACTACATACTCGTCCATCCTTTTCTGCTTCCCCCTTTGGCTGGTAGTATGTTCCTCAATCCAAAGGCCATTACATATGGCCTTTGTCCTGTCATACATGTCCACTGCCATCTCTGAGGTGCGATAACCTTTGAGTGTGTCCTGCACTGTGCTTTTAAATAGTACAGAGCTAGAGCTAGGTGGTCTGTAGGTACTGTATATTTATTTCATAAATAGTGTTATTTATTTCATTAATAGTGTTATTATTTATTTCCTTATTATATGTTCTCTCTTCCACTCCTCTCCTATCTCATCCTGTCCTCTTCTCTCCACACCTCCCCTCTCGTGTCCGCTCCTGTCTTCTCTTCCTACTCTTCTTAACTCCTCTCCACTCTTCTCCTCCGTCATCCTCTACTCTTATCCTCCTCTTCTTCGCCCCTCCTCTTCCTCCTCCCTCTTTCCTTCTGTGCCTTCCTGGTCCCTCCCCCTCTCCACTCCTCTTCCTCCTCTCTACAGTCTGAAGATCTGAATGGTCATGATCAATGATTTTTCAAAAATGTCTCACCCCAAATGTTCCTATTATTAGTATCATTTATTTAACGAAAAAAATGAAAAATCACAAAATAGTTAAAAGTAGAACAAGACTAGACTGGTCATGTCAACTAGTATAGAAGTAATGTCACAGCCTAATGTGAAAATGTATTGGTAGTTAGCTATCAATGCAAGCTAGCCAACACTAGCTAGTTAGTTAGCAAGCTGAATGTTGGCTAGCAAGATTGTACTGCATGTGTTTGCTAACCATCATTAATGAATCCAAAACAAACTCCCCTAAATGTGGTGAATAACACGGTTTTAGGAAAAGTCAATGAGTGAAATAGTACATATGGTACATATTATTAGTATTTTAAAAGCAAGGTAAAAATTACCTCAACAATTCTAGTGTAAGCTGCTAGCTAGCAAGATTGCACTGCTTACTAACTAACGTTGATACACCCAGGTTTACCACACAGTTAAAACACAGCTACTTGCATAAGAAGTTTCACTGTAGATGTCAAGGCTCCTGTGTTGGCTGGGAAATGCATGTATTTGACCGTTCTATTGAGATCGCGAGTAACGGTTCTCGGTTATTATTCCGGAAGTCCACCAATCCGAAACTATACTTTTAAAGTCCATATCACCAGGTTGCCTGCATCAATTCCAACATCCAATATACCAGATATGATGCCAAGAGCATGCTCTAAAAGCTGTTCACATGTAAAGGGTTTTTATAAACTCATCTTAATTATGTGCTCAATAGTTTCATTTGATTACTATTTTACACATCATCCAATAACATTTTCCAGGACAACTGTTTCAATTTCCATGTAAGTGTTCACTTTTGCTCAGTTTCCATGACTTTTCCATACTGGAAAATGAAAAAATGTATTCCATGTTTTCCATGTTTTCCAGGTACCGTGGGAACCCTGAATAAGCGTGATCGATATTTGGAATGGCGATCAGGAATTGGAATAATCTTTTTGGATAACATCTGATCTCAGGTAAGGAATATAAGCTTTTGCCCTATGTGTGTGTGTGTGTGCGCGCTGTGATTCCTGATGAGGAAATGAGAGAATCGATTTTCAGCCCGCCTCTATAGCGTGCATAAGTACACATATACTATCGATAATCTAGCGTTTATTTGAAAACGATTCATAAATAGGCTGAAAAATGACAACGTTTTTGTGTATGCTAGAATATTCCAGTAAATGCCGTTTATCACGGAATCTATATATTTTCCTTGAAAACAAGGGCTTTTCAAAATGCTATAAAACGAAAATGAACAGATAAAAAAAACAGTCAGTTTCGACAATGTTGACTGCAAACAAGTCATTGATAAACGACAGGCAGATTAGACACATAATTTAGGAGAGAGAATATGCGTTCACAACGATATCAGTGAAGTGTGTGCTGGCATTCAACAGTGTTTCCTATGTTAAATGGCTGGCACTCAAACTGTTAATGTAAGAGTGGTGGTGGTTAACAGGAACTAAGAAGGGGCAGCTTAACAGTAAGAGCGGCAGTGGTTAACAGATCACCTTTAACTCCGGGTGGAGCCTCGTACATGAAGTTCAGCCCGTTTTTCACACTAATACCCCCCGCCAATAACCTATAAGAGAGTACAGTGTTAAACTCAGAGTGTTACTCTCTCCCACACACACATAGTCTTATAATCAGACCAACATGGTAAAACATGAAAACTATGTTATAAGTACAGGTACATTTTGACACTCCTATTGTGACAGGTATGAGCTATTGGAAGTTTGAATAATAATAATAAACTTTATTTGTATAGCACCTTTCATACAAGAATTGCATCCCAAAGTGCATAAAATTAGCATAGAATTGGTCCTAAATATAGACAGGCTTAAAACGAACAGATAAAAGCAATGCATAAAGCGCAGACATAAAATGAGTATAAAATAAACAATAATAAAATAGACAACATACATTCCATTTAATAAGTATGATTAAAAAAGAAAATACGAGAGAACCTGAAAATGAGGCTGTTAAAGTTATAAAATGAAGTGCCTTTAGCGGGTGGAAAAACACACAAACAAGGATTTCATTCATCAGAATACCTGAGCAATATTAATCTCACCTGTTGTTGTAGGTATCCTGTTCTTTCATATATGCCTGAGCAATATTAATCTCACCTGTTGTTGTAAGTATCCTGTTCTTTCATATATTAATCTCACCTGTAGTTGTAGGTGTCATGTTCTTTCATATATTAATATCACCTGTTGTTGTAGGGGTCCTGCCTGTTCTTTCATATATTAATCTCACCTGTTGTTGTAAGTATCCTGTTCTTTCATATATTAATATCACCTGTTGTTGTATGTGTCATATTCTTTCATATATTAATCTCACCTGTAGGTGTCATGTTCTTTCATATATTAATCTCACATGTTGTTGTATGTGTCATGTTCTTTCATATATTAATATCACCTGTTGTTGTATGTGCCATGTTCTTTCATATATTAATCTCACCTGTAGGGGTCCTGTTCTTTATATTAATCTCACCTGTTGTTGTAGGGGTCCTGTTCTTTCATATATTAATATCACCTGTTGTTGTATGTGCCATGTTCTTTTCATATATTAATCTCACCTGTAGGGGTCCTGTTCTTTTCATATATTAATCTCACCTGTAGGTGTCATGTTCTTTATATTAATCTCACCTGTTGTTGTAGGGGTCCTGTTCTTTCATATATTAATATCACCTGTTGTTGTATGTGCCATGTTCTTTTCATATATTAATCTCACCTGTAGGGGTCCTGTTCTTTTCATATATGAATCTCACCTGTAGGTGTCATGTTCTTTATATTAATCTCACCTGTTGTTGTAGGGGTCCTGTTCTTTCATATATTAATCTCACCTGGTGTTGTAGGGGTCCAGTTCTTTCATATATTAATCGCACCTGGTGTTGTAGGGGTCCTGTTCTTTCATATATTAATCTCACCTGTTGTTGTATGTATCCTGTTCTTTCATATATGCCTGCATAAGGTCCTCCTGCTTCTTCTTGTCGAAGATCAGTTTCTGCTCTGCTATCCATACCTATGGGATGAAGAGGTAATGCATAAGGTATGATAAGATGTTCCTTTATTGATTCCCTTGAGGAACTCCCCCCCCCCCCACCCCCTCCTAATGTACAGTCTCCTCCCCATCATATGTATATATTTTCTGTTAGGATCTCTGGATAACAGTACTGTATATTTGCATATCATATATGTCACAAATGTAACAGTACTATATACCTGTGCTGTATGTCATAATTGCCATGATGTCATGTATGTTGTGTATGTCATAAATGTCACTATGAATTGAAAATGGGGGACCCTTATGTAAACAAGATGAAAGTATTTTTCTGGTCTGCATCCCATTAACAATTGTGTGTATTGAGCCGTACTGTATTGTACCCATTCTGCAATCGGTTAAATAAAGTTTTCATTCATTCAACTTCGGGCATCATATCAGCATGGGGAGGGGAGGTACAGGTATGGGCAGGGTAATAGTAGAAAGACATAAATATAGGCAATAAAGATTTGAATCTGGATATATATACTGTGAGTAAAAGAGTAAAAGTCTGACTATTTGCCTAAGCAACACTTTACTGATTTGAGAGTTATTAATAGTATTCTACAACGTGGAACAAGGCCACTTTAAGTTGAGTCTGGACTTGGTTCCCAAAGACGTGTCTGGGGATCCCAGCAGAATGAGGAGTTTGCAGTTGTTTTTTCTTTTTATTGAGAAATATTTTTCAACAAAATAGACAAAGAATTAGAACCGAAAGAAAAACCAGGCTAGACTATTAAGTCCCATGATTTGTATATATATATATATATATATATATATTTTTTTTTGTAGAGGGGTATTTCACAAGAAAGCGTGTGTATGGAATAATTAATTTCTTGGACAACGTGTTATCAAGCGGAGGTAACGTTATGTGGGTTAGATATGTTACATTTTTAATTAATTTAACAATAGCTTCTGGGCTTCTCAGATTGTTGTGTTAGCGTCGGTAGCTCTCCTGCTAGAACGTTAGCAAGATAGTTGCTAACGGCTTCTCAGTTACAGTGGGTGACAATATTGTCACAAGGAAAGATGAAATTACATACCTAGGTTCCATCCTAGAGGCAAATCTTTCCTGTGACAAAATGGCATCCAAGGTAATAAAAAAAAGTCAACCAACGAACTAGATTCTTGTACCGGATCTCCTCTCTGGTAAACAAGAATACCCTGAAGACTCTGGCAGGAGCACTCATTCAAGGGTACTACGACTATGCTTGTTGCACCTCACGGTACCAAAGCACCTCAAAGGCGCTAAAAACAAGAGTACAAACTGGTCAGACTTCTACTTGACCTTACCCCTAGAACCCACCTCACCCCTGCCCACTTTGACAACCTAGGATGGCTTAGAGTAGACGACAGAGTACAGCAACTTGCAATGGGCCTGGTCTACAAGATACACTATACGACTAAGGTACCCATGTATGAAAAGTGCTATACAAAAAATAAAGTTATTATTATGTACATGTCAAAATACTTCCCAAAGAAAGGGTGGTCAGGTGGCGTAGCGGAGATTGCGCTCGTCACGAACGCAGGAGATGATGGGTTCGAGCCCAGCTCTCGGCGTTGCTACCAGCTTGGCTGGTCGTTCATACTAATACAATTGGCAGTATTAGGGGGTGGGAAGCTGGTGGGTGGGAATCTGGCGTTGTGGACAGCGACGCCTACAGGTCAGGTCTCGGCACTTGCTCAGCGAGGGCAGGACTTGGTGGAGATAGCGTGCCCTCCCACGCGTTACACTTCACCAATGAGAGTCCTCGCTGCCAAGTGAAAAGACGTCACTGGCAGTCGCCACACGTATCGGAGGAAGCGTGCGGTCGGCTTCGGGACGCCCTTGTACTGACTCGTAGGAGAACATGCATACAGCAGCCAGGTAGGTAGGGGAGGAATTGGCACGGCGACTAAATTGGACGGGGAGAAAAACAGAAAAATCGGAGAAAGAGAAATAAAATAAAAAAAATACTTCCCAAAGGTCAGTGAATACCACGACCACAACACCAGAGGAAGCTCAACAAATCATGTTAAACCCAGATTCAGCTCAAACAAGCCGAATGTGGAACGCCCTACCCAAAGCTGTCCCTACCCACATTCAAAACCGCTCTTAAAGAGCACCTACAGGAGGCTGCAATTCGAAACTGGCCACCATAAATGTCCAAACCCACCCACCCGACCCCCTCCCCACCGCATGTATATATTCTCTCCCCACTGTATGTATATTTCTCTCCCACCCACCCCCTCCTAATGTACAGTCTCCTCCCCACCGTATGTATATATTCTCTCCCCACCATATGTATATTTCTCTCCCACCCACCCACTCCTAATGTAACAGTCCCCTCCCCATATGTATATACTCTGTCAGGATCTATGGGTAACAGTAATGTATATTTGCATATCGTATGTCACAAATGTAACAGTACTAAATACCTGTATGTCATGTATGTCCCTATGCCATAATGTCATGTATGTTGTGTGTCATAAATGTCACTATGAATTGAAAATGAGGGACCCGTCTTTCTGGTCTGCATCCCCTTAACAATGGTGTGTATTGAGCCGTAATGTATTGTAATTTGTACCCATTCTGCAATCTGTTAAATAAAGTTTTCATTCATTGACTAGTAGCTAGCTTAGCTCATGTTAGTTAGTTAGCCAGCCAGCTAGCTAAGTTAACTCACAAACATACTGCCACACACCACTCACCTTTTTTATATTTGACTTCGACGCAGGATGGAAATCTTTTTTGCACATAAAATTAGCAAACGATTTCCCCATGGCTGAATGGGAAATCTACCAATTTTAGAAGAATTTAAGAATATACGGCTTGTTGTGAACTGGCGTTAGCTGCGACGTTAGCGACACACATGAAAACAGGAAGTGGGAGTCGGTTTGTTATTGGTTGTTCTCGTAAACAAGAAGTGGGAGTCGGGTTGTTATTGGTTGTTCTCGCTGCATACATCTCGAAGACACTCTGACATCACTAGACCGCCGCCATCTTGGTATTGGGGAAACAAACTTATTTCTACGATAAATTGTATGCGTTGAGCTCCGTTTTTATTACATATTTTTATCACATTCTTGTTCATTTCATAACCTTTTCGTGTCATTTGTTTTGAAAATATCGAGGCCAACATGGCATTTCACTATTTCGAAAGCCTTTCTGGTAGGGATGCTCGATATTGGCTTTTTTACCGATACCGATATTCCGATATTGTCCAACTCTTAATTTCCGATAACGATATCAACCGATATCAACCGATACCGATACCGATATATGCAGGGTTTCCCCCCCAAAAAAACGGAATAATTTCAGGTAACTAATAATTTCACTGGATATATATATAACAAATATTGTTATTGTTTTTTTCTTTTTTTAAACCGATACCGATATTTTCCGATATCACATTTTACTGCCGATATCGGCCGATAATATTGGTCGGCCGATAATATCGGACATCCCTACTTTCTGGTGATTCTAAAAGTGCATGTTTCCCCCCCAAGCTTAGACAGAAAGTTAAAAAGACAGAATGAATGAATGGATGAATGAATGAATGAATGAATGAAAACTTTATTTAACAGATTGCAGAATGGGTCCAATACAGTACAGCTCAATACACATAATTGTTAAGGGGATGCAGACCAGAGAAAGACGTTTGTCTTGTTTACATCAGGGTCCCCCATTTTCAATTCATAGTGACATTTATGCCATACATGACAAAGGAACACAACAGGAAGTTGACTTCGAGAATAGTAGGATATTGTTACAGGGTGGTTTAGGCTAGACTATAGCTCCACCCTGTGGATGTACTGAGCCTGTGCCTGTAATGCATAGTCTGTGTGTCATATTATGTTATGATGAATTGAAAATGAACATGATATAAATAAAGTCCAAATAAGATCCATGATATCCACAATTTAAGTGTGAAAGCCTAGTTAGTAGTAGTAGTAGTAGTACATAATGTTATATGACGAAATAAATAAACGCCAATCTGGTGAGAAGTGTCATTTGTCATTTTTTTTGTATTTAGATATACATTTATGTTGAACCCAGTTTGCCTTTCCCTTATAATTAACGACGGTATGAATAAATAAGAAACTATCTTCAAATTCATAATTTTTTACAATGTTGTTTTTCCGGTGCGGCGCGCGCAGTAGGGGGCGTGTCATCTGTAATCCTAACCTCTGCCCTTTTAGAAGCAGTGGAACTGAATAGAAACTAAAAGTGATTCATAGTAGCTACCTAGTATCGTTGGTGTGCATCAACGTACTCTCGCCACATTGGTAAGCACTTTGATTGATTGATTGATTGATTGAAAAGTTTATTAACAGATTGCAGAATCGGTACAATACAGTACAGCTCAATACACACAATTGCTAAGGGGATGCAGACCAGAGAAATACTTTCGTCTTGTTTACATCATCAGGGTCCCCCATTTTAAATTCATCATAATAACATGACATACATGACATACACAGTACTGCTACATCTATACATACCAGATATACAAATATACACCTTTAGCTACACTACAGTTTAGCCATATGCTACATTTGTAACCCAGCTAGTATTTAAGGTCAGTGTACTGCCCTGCAGAAGATTAGATTAGATTACATTCACATTTATTGTCATGATACAGCACAAGTACAATAACGAAAATACATTTGGGATCCAACCAGAGTGCAAATGTAACAGTAAAGTGCAACAGCAATATACAATGTACAGGTGATTAAACTGGGTAATAGTGCTAATCAGATGTATGTACAGAGTTGTAGTATAATATGTACGTGAGACAGTATGGTAGTAGTGGTAGTAGTCGTACTGGCCAGCAGCGTAACTAGTAAGAGTAGGATATGCAAAGATATAGATATAGTATACTACAGATATGTAAAAGGATTATGTGCAGGTAAGTACAGACAGGTGTGGATAAATATATATATAGGGTGAGAATAAATATACGGTGTATATACAGCATTATTGTACATGATATCATACAGAGTTCAACCTTGCTCCGTTTTTAGAGAAAAAGCGTATAAAGAATTGCAGTAACTACAAAATTACTGGATATAGTCAAATAACTTTAAAGCCATTTTTCTCAGTTTCACTGTTTGCATCGTTACTGTGGTTAGCTTCTGCAGGGCAGTGTGCTGTTTGGTAAATGTCTGCTTTTTTATATAGCGCTTTTATCCAAAGCGCTTTACAATTTGTTACTCACATTTTACCCATTCACTCACACATAAACTCACAGACGGTGGAGGCAACCATGCAAGGTGCCAACCTGCACATCGGGAGCAATTAGGGGTTAAGTGTCTCGCTCAAGGACACATCGACACGACACGCTTCCCAGGGCCAGGAGGAGCAGGAATCGAACCGGGAACCTCCGGATTGCCAGACGACTGCTCTACCTCCCGAGCCACTGTCGCCCCTATATGTTTGAACGTAACGTGTTGTTCTTACCTTCTATCCACAGCTGAATTACCAGGCCAGATGTACCCGCCGTCTTCCTGTGACACCTTCGTGGCTCTGCCCCCCTCCACCGAGGGGCAACGCATTGTGTTCGGGAAGAACTCCGACCGGCCCTGTGATGAAGTCCAAGAGGTGGTGTACTTTCCTGCCAGAGACTTTGGTCCAGGAGAGAAGGTGGAGGTAGGTCCGATAGTGACGGCTTGGTTCTTAGGGTTCCTCCAGTTTGCTCCGAACTAGGAACAACTGCTTTTTCCTTTGTTTATTTGTTTATTGTTATTTGCACTTACACACATACATTCTGGAATAAAAGAAGAACAGTTCAAATGTGATTTGTTTGAGTTTGTCACCCAAACAACTGCCTCTTTGAACTGCCGCGGTCAGGAAAGCGATACCGGAGTCTCATGGCCAGTACAGAGAGACTCAGAAGGAGCTTCTATCCCCAGGCCATCAGGATGCTCAATGACAAGGACACTATGTAACAACCCATCATCTACACTCACTGCACACACATCCACATATACACACTCACTTTAAATAAACGCTTTTAACACACTTTATATTTATTAGTAAAGAGATTTTCACTACAATTCATACCTCATTGCACCTTACCCTAAGTTTGTACCTCATCCCATTCCTGCATTGTACCTCACTGTTACTCTTTTTACTCTGTATTGTAAATTGTATATATGTATATTGACTGAACACTTTATTGTACGTACTTTTGACTTTCTATTTTATACTTTTTATCTAGCACACTCCCAGGGGCTCATACAGAAAAAAGCATTTCATGATAAAGTATTCTGTATTTTACTATGACAATTAATAATAATAAACCAACTTGAACTTGAACATGATGCTTCCAACACCGAATGCCCTCCAACGGACCCTGAAGCAGACTCTGACTCTTGCTGCATTTAAAAGTATGATCTCCGACCACTGTGTGTCGACTTGTAACCGTCTTAGCAGATGTTTTTGTTTAGTTTATTCATATTTATTGTGTCTATATCTGTGAAATTGCAGATAAATTGTGTCTTGTTTTGTAAACCCGTCGTCGCTGTAAATTAGGGTAACCTCAGTGCCCTGCGAAACACGGCCCTATACCATCGTTTAGGGCAGGGGTTCTCAAAACTTTTTATACCATGACCCCATTTTATTTAGGATTTCTTTTGGGGGACCCCGCACTTAATGTATCGCATAATTTCAACATGGAATTAAGGAATATCAAAATAAAAGCACACGTTGTTGAACTTGATCATGCATATTTATTAGAACATTTCAATACAGCACTATGTTATCAATACATATTTATAAAACGAGGCATATTTAGCCAAAATATGTTGCCAGAACATAAATATATATATTTTTTATTATATATATATATATATTTTTTTTTTACTTGCCAATGCGCCCCACTGTCACCTACCCGTGACCCCACTTTAGGTCACAAACCGTAGTTTGAGAACCGCTGGTTTAGGGAAAGCCCTGCAATAACTCCATGACCCATCTAGGGTACCTTTTTTGCACCTGTGTATACTGTATATACTTACTCATAGTATATATTTAGATCCTAAGTGTTATTGACCAAATTTATTGTAACGTTTAATATAACTGATGGGGCATACAGACCCTCATCTGCACTTTAGATTACACTGCCTAGTGCCTACTTGTTCATATGCGTATATTCAGAGTTAATTATATTGTTTACTGCCTATTTTTACCTTTCTACTGTACTATAACACTAGTAGTTGAAATGAAATGTATGTATGAAATGAGTCTGACCTCCATAACCCCTTGACAGCTGCTCTCTCTTTAGTGCACGTTAGGGCTGTCACATTATTTTCGAATTTAATTTGATTTGACATAAAAACACAAGATTCGAACTTGAAGGGAGAAATAAAAAAATAAGAATTTTATCAAATCTTTTTTATTTTCCTTTTTTTTCAAAACAAACAAAACACAATGGTAAAAATGGTATAAAAAAATTAAAAAAAAGTAGCCAAAACGTTGAAAATATCTTAGACTTTATTTAAAAATTCGAATTCGAACTTGTTTACAATTCTGCAACGAATATCGAATTCGATTTTTTGTTAAAGTGACAGCCCTAGTGCACGTACACAGAGACCATAAACCCCTTGACAGCTTCTCTCTCTCTCTCTCTCTCTCTCTCCTCTCTCCTCTCTCTCTCTCTCTCTCTCTCTCTCTCTCTCTCTCTCTCTCTCTCTCTCTCTCTCTCTCTCTCTCTCTCTCTCTCTCTCTCTCTCTCTCTCTCTCTCTCTCTCTCTCTCTCTCTCTCTCTCTCTCTCTCTCTCTCTCTCTCTCTCTCTCTCTCTCTCTCTCTCTCTCTCTCTCTCTCTCTCTCTCTCTCTCTCTCTCTCTCTCTCTCTCCAGTGCACCTACATAGCGATCGAGCAGGCTGCCCACACGCATGCAGTCATCCTGAGCAGACCGGCGTGGCTGTGGGGGGCGGAGATGGGGGCGAACGAGCACCAGGTGTGCATTGGGAACGAGGCGGTGTGGGGCAGAGAGGACGCCGATGACGAGGAGGCTCTTCTTGGCATGGATCTTGTCAGGTGAGGTTATTGTTATTGATATGATGGACACATATCACCTGTATTTTTATTATTTATTACTTATATACATATAGAATTGCTCCATATGGACTTTAATATATCATGTTTTAAGTACTGTAGTTTTAATGTAGTTGGTGTTTTTTATAGTGGTCTTTTTTTACTGTAGTTTTAACGAAGCTGGTGTTTATTATAGTGGTGAGTGTCTATGTATTGTGGCTGTATGTTTGGCTTTTAACCACTGCACAAATGAAGTTCCGAAAGGAACAAAGTAATTTGAAGTTGAAGTTTTCATTGTTTTATTCAAGTTGTCATCGTACAACACAAGTACAGTGCAATGAAAACATCTAACCAGAGAGTGCATGGTAAACAGTAAAGTGCATAACAATATACAGTGTAGCAGGTGATTATATGGAATATATATACCGTATATAACGAAGCTACTGGGTAAATATGCTAATCTGACATGTACAGTATTAATATGTACAGTGATACAGGTATAAAGACACTATGATAGTAAGCCATACTGACCAGTGGTATAACTAGTAAGAGTAGGTATGAGATATGTACAGATACAGATATGGTATCTACAGGGCGGCTAAGTGGCGCAGTGGGCAAGGCGCTCGCCACTAACGCAGGAGATGCTGGGTTCGAGCCCAGCTCTCGGCGTTTGCTTCCGGCTTGGCTGGTCGTTCATACTAATACAATTGGCAGTATTAGGGGGTGGGAAAGCCGGTGGGTGGGGATCGGACGTTGTGGACAGCGACTCCTACAGGTCGGTTGGTGCGCCTGTACAGCAGAATCAGGAAGCAACGGGGGCAGCGTGAGCCTCCCACGCGTTACTCCTCACCGCTGAGAGATTGCGCGGTGCAGGTGAAAAGATGCGATGGTTGCCTTCTCATGTACCGGAGAGGACACGTGATGCAAGGCTTCGTCCACATTGCAGCCGACCAGTGGGAGGCATGGTCTAACAACGTTCGAGACAGGGGAGGGTAGAATTGGATAATACGAAATTGGGATGGGAGAAAAATAGAAAATGGGGAGAAAAAGTAGATAAAAAAATATATGGTATCTACAGCATGTACAATGCACAGAGTGGGTATGTATATAGGTATACAGGAATATGCAGATATATTCATACAGATATAGATATATATATATATATATACAGTATGTACAGTGTTATTATACAGTATATACATTGTTTCCCAGATAAAACCCAAAACAAACCACCATAATAATTCAGAATCATTGGGTTTTGCTCGCTAATAGAAAATGCATCGGACTGATGCATGTACCAGACTTAAGTTGCTGTTTAATATAAATGTAATTGCAATTGTTAGATTGCATTCAAATAGTCTCTTCTTACACAGATCAATAGCTATGTATAGAGTTTGGAGTATATGTATATTGTATATTCCTCTTTACTTTTTTACTTACTTTCTTTTACTGTATGAAGCACACTCAGGGGCTCATACAGAACCAACCATTTCACCGTAAAGTATGTGTATTTTATTGTGACAATTAATAAACAAACTTGAACTTGAACTTGGAGGGGGGAGGGGCAACCCTCACGAACAAGGCAATGCAATATACAGGACTTTCCCAAGAAAGCCTTTGGGTGCAGAGAAGATGGTGCAGAGTCACAACTAGGGGGTGCCCCCCCCGTCTGGGAGCCAAAAAATTTCAATAAAGAAATTTGCTGCAACTTAAAAACATAATTTAAATAAAATAGCAAACAAAAGTTCCAAATAATTAATTTGTTCAAGTACATTGTATAAGGTATACGCTGCCCCAAGCTTTTCACTGCAAATAAAATAAAAAAGATAAAATAAAATATGCAATAAATCCACAACCTGTCTTCCAGACTCGGCCTGGAGAGAGCGGACAGTGCGGAGGGAGCGGTGGACGTCATCGCGGGGCTGCTGGAGCGCCACGGCCAGGGAGGACCCTGCATGGAGGACCAGTGTGGCTTCACCTACCACAACAGCTTCCTGGTGTCAGACAGGAGGGAGGCCTGGCTGCTGGAGACGGCAGGGAAGTACTGGGCAGCAGAGAGGATAGAAGGTAACCAGGCGAGCTACCTGCCACATGTTCGCTCATTAACCCTTTCACTGCCGCACTACAAAGGTGACGGCACCAAGGCTCTGGAATGCCCTCCCCCTGGACCTGCAAACTGCCCCCTCAGAAAACTCCTTTAACACTTTGAGTGCCACGCCGGGTTTCCCTTTTTACCCCCTTGATGCCACGGTCCACGGCCAATGTTAACGTTAATATCGCCTAATCTATGTTTTAAATTATGGCTATGTGTCTAATCTGCCCATCGCTTATCAAAGAATCATTTTCCAGTCAACATTGGCAAGGCAGATTGTATTTTTATCGCTTCATTTCCGTTTGATAGCATTTTGAAAATCACCCGTTTTCCGGGGAAAAACAACCCATTCTATGATAATCGCCTTTTACTGGAATATTCCAGAACGTTATCATTTGTCGGACTATTTATGAATCGTTTTCAAATAAACGCTAGATGATCGATAGTATATGTGTGCGCACGCACGCTCGTACCGTGCGCTGATAATCGCTGCTATTATTTCCTCATGGCTTTTACAGTCAAAACAGCTATATCACATATAGTGGAAACGCTTATATCTCCGTGAAAACGAGTCTGATTATCCTAACACTGATAACATAGATTCCTTACCTGACATCAGATGGTATCCAAATGGTATATTCCAATTCCTGATCACCATTCGAAAAAATCGATAAGTGTATTGATCCAACGTGTGTACAGTAGAACACATGATTCCCTGCGGCTCAGAGGCTCCAGAATGAACTCTGGTAACCCCGGCTGCATCAGTGAGAAGTAAAATGTGGAGTCAGAAATCCGTTCTCCCATTCACTTTCATTGAGTCCATTCCAAAAGGGTGATTTACCATCTGGGAGACGATAGGGGGCGCTTTTTTCACATCTGATCGCCGGCGGTCCCTGGATCTCCAACGGTAGGCTCGCGTGATGCAATATGATTTCAGATCGCTAATAAAAAAATAATAATAAAAACACCAGAATATTCTCGGGTGTGGCACTCAACGGTCGGGGCGTAAACCCGAATATCGTCGTTGTGTCGTTGCATGCCGAATAAAGACCTCTCTCTAAAGAGGTCCTGCATTATTATTATATTATTATTACATTATTATTATTATTATTATTATTATTTCAGATTTCTTTACATGTTATGCTGTAGTGTAAAGCACCCTGTGCATTTGTGCTGTGAATGGTGCTATATAAATAAAGGTCATTCATTCATTCATTCAAATGGTTAACGCTTTCACTACCACACTACAGAAGGTTAACGCTTTCACTACCACACTACAGAAGGGCTTTCACTACCACACTACAGATGGTTAACCTTTCACTACCACACTACAGACGGTTAACCTTTCACTACCACACTACAGATGGTTAACCTTTCACTACCACACTACAGAAGGTTAACCCTTTCACTACCACACTACAGAAGGTTAACCCTTTCACTACCACACTACAGACGGTTAACCATGTTGTCGTACTATCAACAACTATTTGAGCTAGGGCTGTCCCCGACTAAGGATTTGGATGGTCGACTATGATTGTCCAAAATGTGCCGTTAGTCGACTATTGGTCGACAAAAAAAAAGTATAATGTTTTTAATATTTCTTTAAAAAAAATCTTTTTATTTTTATCATTCCATTTGGGCTGTGGGGGGTGTTGTGAAGGATCAGATTAAACCGAATATATATATTTATTTATGGATATATATTTAATAGTATTTGTATATCGTTTGATATCCCTTGTATATTCCTTGTACATATACACTGAATATCCCTTTAGTCTACTAACAGCCCATAATAGTTTCATTCTCTCATTGGACAAGAACTTGGCGCCAGCAGCCAAGCCCCTTGGTTCAAGTTCAATCGTGCCGACGAACATGTCGTTACTAGCCCGGTTCCGCGTAGGAATACGTCTGGCGAAATACGAATGGTACTATTTGTTCACAGCGCATATATATATGGCGCAAGTAAAGTAGAACTTTCTTTTAGTCCCTTAGCCCTTAGTTCTTTACCCTCCAACCTAGTGGCAAGACGTTAAGCCTCACCCACGATACACGTGTGGTGCAGTATGGTCAACTTGGCCTCAGAATGGCATTGAGACATCGTGTGGATTAATAGTTGAATTGTCATAGTTTGGCACTATACCGTCGAGTGGGACGTATTTCTATTAAGTTAATAATAGTCTATTATGTATGGTGCATCGTTCGGTTAGAGTTATAAAGTGAGCAGTACCCCCATCGTTTCCTCGCGTTATCTAGAGTCTTAACCAGGCTGGGCAGACCATGTGTGGTGCTTTCATCCGAGGAGTTCTGGGCCAGGACGAGTGGACCTGCACATTGGATTACCTTACCCGGACGACGGCGAGCCCTACACGGCTTGGATTATCTACTTGCTTTGGGTGCTTTGATTATGCCATGGATAACAGCCAACACTGGTAAGTGTTGGAACTACCCCCGAGAGGAGTCCAGGTGAGACGGCGCTCTAACCCGAGTGAGGTCGCCTCACGTCTCTTCGTTGTGGACCGGCAGCTACCGTCTACAAGAGGGCCCAGCTGTATTCATCTGTGGACCAAGGTTCTGTGGGCACCGTATTCAGCACTCTGAATTCTCCCAAGAAATCGTTGGCCAGATGGGATATCGCCAGCGGCTCTCCTAACCCCCCCCCCCCTACTGACTTACAACCAGCGGGACCCCCTTTAGTGTATCCAGCTATAATCATTTAAGTACCATCGCTATAGTTCCCTAAAGAACCAGGTTGTATACTTGCTTCCTGCGTAACCAGAGATTGGACATTCAATGTTGATTTGCCTACGAATACTCATTTGCCTTACAAGTGCATTCAAATCATAAATGTCATTAAGTGAACGTTGTATATACCCTTTGCTATATATTAAATATTCGATTTATACATTTGTGTGGACTTGGTTTCATGGTGGGAAAGTGTTCATCATATCTATATCATGTACTGTGTGGCCAGTAGTTAAAGTACATAAAGCGGTAGTGGTTTAATGATACCATACTTATCAATACAGTCAGGGAATTGTACCCCTCAGTTACAATTGGTCCTTCGAGCCGGAGGGTAACTAGTGTAATATTAATATAGTGTTATTAATATTGAAATGGCCTATGATGAACACTCCACGAAACGGTCCTCCTAACGTAGAACGCCCGCGGCGCAGACGACAGACACCTCAGTACTTAGAGGATTACGCTGTCAGTCAACTACCTAGCCTTCGACAAACGGTAAACGCGGTAAAAGTAGAAAGTAAAATTATGTCTGACCTTAACGACCAGGTTACCCCGACCACAGAGGCCCTAGTGGGTTCTAATGTAACTGACCAAGCTCACGGTGGGGACCAGGAGGGAGCTGACATGCCTTTACCCCCCGCCAATACCGAAGAAGTAGTCCCCGACCAGCCCCGGGAGGAAGACAACCCTACAGAGGGAGAACTCTGCACGGAACAAGATGAGGAGAGCGCCGAGGAGATAGAGCTCCAGGACTCCCCAACGAGTACAGCCAGGAGCGGCTCACCTCTACAACCGTCTTCCCCCAGCGAAGCGGAGAGGATGCTATCACAGGCGTTCCTCGTCAGCCTGACAGCCTCTACCGAACGCGATCGACTCCAGGGTGAACGCGATCGACTTCAGGGTGAACGCGATCGACTCCAGACGCAGCAACGGAGCGAAGAAGAGCGCATATGCCTGGAGATGAGACGCCTTCAGACGGAAGAGAATATGGCAAGAGACCGAGCAGACACCCAGCGCGCCGCTGACGGTGCCCAAAGAGAGGCAGAGCGCGACCTCGCTCTCATCCAGCGCGAAACCGAGCGCGACAGACTACAGGGCGAGCACGACAGACTACAAGCGCAGCTAATGGAGCAGCTGATCACCAAGGCAACACCCTCTCCCTCCGCCAGGGGTTCAAGGAACTCGTCGAGACAACAGTCAAGGGCAGCATCCCCTAACCGAGCAAGCGACCCTGAACTTGACCAACAGACCAAGCCTATACCCCCCGCAGACCCCCTTCCCCGACCGGTCCAAGCGAGACCCAGCTACAAGGAAGGAGCGGCATACACTGCGGAGAAGCTAAATAAACGACTACAGGATCTAGAGGACCTGATAGAAGAAGAAGAGGGAGAGGAGGAGAACCAAGCCCGACGACAGCACAGTACTCCACCGGACCAGGAGGTCCAGTACAGCCCAGGCTATACCCCCGCGGCGCTGCGCTACAGACCCCCGACTCTATTCACGGGTGAGCATGACGCACGACCAGCCCCGAGGAATAGCACCTGGACCAGCGGGCCATGGTACCCTGCCGGTACCAGCCCACAGAGAGGCGCAAGAGGAGACTCGCCTAGGAGGCCTCTCCCCCAACGCTCGCCGATGTATCAGCCATCCACGGCGTCATACATTGGTACACCGACGTTTCCAGACTTCACCTATGAGAATCGAGCACAGTACACGGAGCTCCGGATGTGCCTAGAGACAATGATGGTGGATGTCGCTGATGAACGCCACAAGTATGCAATATTACTGAAGCACCTGAAAGTACCCCGAGCGCACAATATAGCGCTAGCCTATGCCACCTCTACGACCCCATACACCGCGGCTCTAGCAGCGCTGGACCAGAGATATGGACGTATATGGGATTACGTAATCCAAGAGATAAGGCATATTGACCGCCTACCCCCAGCAACAGACAATCGCTCATTAGACGACCTGTCTATAAAAGTGCAGTCCCTGGTAGGGATGCTGGGAGCGCAACGAGAAAAGGGTATGCACGAGCTATACGCCAACTCTAACGTCGAGAGGATTTTAGAGAAGCTGCCACCCGCCAGACAAGAGCGCTTTAGGCGGCAGAGAGACCACCGTGATCCTAGCGGTCCCGAACTATCCCTCCTCGATCTAGCCGACTTCCTGGCGAGAGAAGTCAGCAGCCTACGACTGGATACGTTCGTGCGGAGCACACCAAGCTCCAGAGAGGGACCCAGGAGAATAAACGATGGAAGAAGATCGGTGACTGTCATGCACCAATCAGAATCAGTACCGAGCAGTAAGAACCACAGTACCCCCTCGAGAAAAGAGAAGTGGAAGATGGTGTGCCCGTACTGCGAGAAGGAACACTGGCTGTCACAATGTGACCTGTTCACAAAGATGAATGCAGAAGAAGTGAGTCAATGGATAAAGTCCAACAGGCGCTGTTACCGATGTGCGCGCAGTCACATGGCAGCCGAGTGCCGCCTAAAGAAGAGGTGCAGTCGGTGTGACGGAGCCCACCTAGATGTCCTACACGACAGTAACAGAAGAAAGCCTGCACCTGCACCATCGAGCAGCACAAAGGCAAGTGTCATGTACATTGACCCCGCCAGCAGCAGCGGCGCCCAAGTGCTCTTAAAGGTAGTCCGTGTAACATTGAGCTACCAAGATAAAGTCATGGACACTTACGCCGTCCTTGATGACGGGTCAGAGAAGACCCTTCTGCTCGCGTCCGCTGCGGCCCAGCTGGGACTGCGGGGGAGCGAGAACCAAATGACGATTCGGACAATAAGAAGAGATTTAAAGACGATAAAAGGCGAGAATGTCTCCTTCACTATCGCAGCAAGCGGGCAGCCAGAGCGACGGTATAGGATTACAAATGCTTTCACCAGCCAAGAAATAGGACTATCACAGTACACCTACCCCATCGCCAAACTGATGGATAAATATGTGCACCTGCGTCAACTACCTATCCCGCTCATAGACGGCGCCACCCCGACCCTGCTGATAGGCTCCGACCATGCAGACCTCATAGTCCCGATAGACCGGGTCCATACAGGACCCAGAGGCTGTCCTGCAGCAGTCGAGACCCGCCTAGGATGGACACTACAAGGCCCCCTCGCTAAATCTCTCAACCGAACAGCAGCCACTAGCTGCCTCCACTCCAGAGTGACAGAAGAAGACACCACTCTCCTGCAGCATGTCGAGAGGCTATGGACACTAGAGACAATGCCCTTTAAGAACGAAAGGAAAGACATTCGTTCTAAAGAAGACATTTACGCCATAAACCTCCTCGAGCAAGGGACAAAGAGAGTCACAGTCGGCGGAGTGATGAGATACGCAACTCCACTCCTGAGGCGAGAGGGAATGCCCACCTTTCACGCCACGAAAGAAGCTACGGAGCGGTATCTATTGAACACAGAGCGGCGCCTAGCCAAAGACCCCGCTCAAGAGAGTGTGTACCGCGCTGAGATTGAGAAGCTAATCACAGCGAGACACGTAATGAAGATTGACATTAAAGAGGCCGATCAGACGACCGAATCATGGTACGTGCAGCACCACAAGGTCCACCACAACGGCAAGGATCGCATTGTGTTTAACTGCAGCTACCAGATCGGATCCCAAAATCTGAATAAAGAGCTCTTGCCCGGCCCCACACTCGGCCCCTCTCTACTAGGCGTGCTACTACGCTTCCGCCAGGACAAGGTGGCTATCAGCGGGGATATCAAAGGGATGTTCCTGCAGGTGAGACTAGTGGAGGAGGACAAGCCCCTGCTGCGGTTCCTATGGAGAGAGAGGATCGGAGATGAGCACCCCGCCATCTATCAATGGGAAGTCCTCCCTTTCGGAACTACATGCAGCCCGTGCTGTGCTACATTTGCACTACAGAAACACGTCGCAGAGGACCCAGCAGCAGATGAAGAGGTCCGACACAGTGTGAAGAACAGTTTCTACGTGGACAACTGTTTACAAAGCGTTTCGACTCAGGAAGAAGCCGAGGCTCTCCTACTCAAGCTACGCGCCTCTCTGATCAAAGGCGGCTTTGATCTCAGGCAGTGGGCCAGCAGCGACCCGCACGTATTGCGCAGCCTCTCCCCCGCGGACAAGGCTGCCAGCAGCGAGACCTGGATGGCGACAATCCCAGGAGAAGCCCAAGAAATGACACTAGGACTAGTCTGGCGCTTCAAAACAGACTCGCTCCACTATAGACACAAACCCCTGACCACGGAGCAGGGAAGGTCGACGGCGATACCGACCACCAGACGGAGTGTGTACAGAACACTCGCCAGACAATATGACCCGTTGGGATGTATTCTACCTTACACCACCAGGGCAAAGATGATTGTACGAGCACTATGGGACAAGGACCAGGGCTGGGACGACCCAATACCCGCACCCCTTGCCTCCACATGGAGAGAGTGGGAGACGGAACTCCGCTCACTCCCAGGCGTCAATATACGCCGCAGCTACTTCCCACCCACAGAGAGGCCAGAGACATGCAAGATGGATCTACACGTCTTCAGCGACGCCTCTGAAGTAGCCTATGGATCAGTGGCCTACTTGCGTGCCCAAGAGAAGGGAGGAGAGATACACACCGCCTTCATCCTGGCTCGCTCAAGAATAGCCCCACGAAAGCAACAATCTATCCCGCGTCTAGAGCTCTGCGCAGCCCTAGCAGGAGCGCATCTAGCCACGTTAATCCAACGTGAACTCACCATTCCGGTGCACAGAACAATCTTGTGGTCAGATTCCACGACAGTACTCACATGGATCAAGTCTGATTCATGCAGATACAAGGTCTTCGTGGGAGTCAGAGTCACAGAGATTCAAGAGTTAACAGAAGCAGCGAGCTGGCGGTATGTGGACACCAAACACAACCCAGCTGACGTCATCACCCGGGGAATGTCCCTAGATGACCTCACCCGTCACAACATCTACAGTGACGGACCAGAGTTCCTCAAGCTCCCGGAAGGAGAGTGGCCTACGCCCACCCCACGGGAGGCGAGTAAAGAGGAGGCTGAGAACAAGAAACCTATGTTCTGTGGACTGAGCACAGTCGCCTCCACAGACCCCAACATAGATGATTGCCTCACCCTACAGAGTGCGCAACTAAAGACATTTCTGTGGCACCACCCAGAGATTCAGCCCACTGCCGACATTTCAGCAGCTGACTACGAAGAAGCAGAACTTCTTCTACTACAACGAGCCCAGAGAGACTCGTTCCCCGACGAGCTAGACTGTCTACAGGGAGGAAAGCCCGTCCCATCAGACAGCAGATTGCTCCACCTGGCACCCGAGAGCGACGCCCATAATCTCATCAGAGTGGGTGGTCGTCTGCGGAGGGCCCCCAATCTACCGGATGACGTTAAGTACCCGATAGTCTTGAACAGCCGACACAAGGTCACAGAGCTGATCATAAAGAAATACGACGAGGATGTACACCACGCAGGAGCAGAGAGAGTCTTCGCGGAGATCAGACGTCGCTATTGGATACTTCAAGGAAGAGAAGCAGTGCGACGCTTCCAGCGAACCTGTCTAGACTGCCGAAAGTGGCGCGCGCAGCCCAGCATACCCCGGATGGCTGACCTACCTCCCTGTCGCCTCCGACTCGGCGACAAGCCATTCCACTCCACAGGCATGGACTGTTTTGGCCCGTTGTATATAAAGAAAGGAAGAGGAACCGAGAAGCGGTGGGGTATTGTATTCAAATGCATGACCACCAGAGCGATACATATCGAACTCCTTCCAACCATGAGCACAGACTCATTCCTTATGGCCTTCCGAAGATTCACATCACGGAAAGGAAAACCGTCTACATTGTTGTCTGATCACGGGACAAACTTCAAAGGCGGAGAAAGAGAGCTGAGAGAGAGCTTCCAAGCTATGGGCCCAGAACTTAAGACCCACCTCGCTCCATCCCAGATTGACTTCCAGTTTAATCCCCCGAACGCACCCCACTTCGGTGGAACCTGGGAACGAGAAGTACGTTCTATAAAGACAGCCCTGTACGCCGTGCTTGGGGCCCAGACTGTAGCGGAAGAAGTCCTAATGACAGTCCTCACGGAGATCGAGGGAGTATTGAACTCCAAGCCCCTCGGCTACGTCTCCAGTGATATAGCAGATGTCGACCCAGTCACCCCCAACACACTCTTGATGGGGCGGCTGGACCCCGCGCTACCCCAGACAATGTACAGGCCTGAAGAAGCGAACGGCCGAAGAATGTGGAGGTACAGTCAAGTACTAGCTGACAAGTTTTGGAACAGCTTTCTACTCCACTACCTACCGTCTCTACAGACCCGCCAGAAGTGGGTAAAAGAGAGAGACAATTTGACAGAAGGAACAGTCGTCATGATTATCGACCAGTCACTACCCAGAGCTATGTGGCCGGCTGGCCGCGTAAGCAAAGTGATCACCGGTGCCGATGGCAAGGTCCGAGCAGCTGAGGTGCTCGTCCAAGGGCGAACTTACACACGACCCGTGGCGAGGCTAATAGAACTGCCCAGACTCCCAGACACTATCGATGACGACCATGACCCCACGACTTTGTGAGTTGACTGACCCTTACAGCGGACCTTGAGTGGTAGACAGTGCGGTTAATCTGTCTCTGCTTAGCTAATTAGGTGGGACTAATTAGGGGGCGGCTGTTGTGAAGGATCAGATTAAACCGAATATATATATTTATTTATGGATATATATTTAATAGTATTTGTATATCGTTTGATATCCCTTGTATATTCCTTGTACATATACACTGAATATCCCTTTAGTCTACTAACAGCCCATAATAGTTTCATTCTCTCATTGGACAAGAACTTGGCGCCAGCAGCCAAGCCCCTTGGTTCAAGTTCAATCGTGCCGACGAACATGTCGTTACTAGCCCGGTTCCGCGTAGGAATACGTCTGGCGAAATACGAATGGTACTATTTGTTCACAGCGCATATATATATGGCGCAAGTAAAGTAGAACTTTCTTTTAGTCCCTTAGCCCTTAGTTCTTTACCCTCCAACCTAGTGGCAAGACGTTAAGCCTCACCCACGATACACGTGTGGTGCAGTATGGTCAACTTGGCCTCAGAATGGCATTGAGACATTGTGTGGATTAATAGTTGAATTGTCATAGTTTGGCACTATACCGTCGAGTGGGACGTATTTCTATTAAGTTAATAATAGTCTATTATGTATGGTGCATCGTTCGGTTAGAGTTATACAGTGAGTAGTACCCCCATCGTTTCCTCGCTTTATCTAGAGTCTTAACCAGGCTGCGCAGACCACGTGTGGTGCTTTCATCCGAGGAGTTCTGGGCTAGGACGAGTGGACCTGCACATTGGATTACCTTACCCGGACGACGGCGAGCCCTACACGGCTTGGATTATCTACTTGCTTTGGGTGCTTTGATTTATGCCATGGATAACAGCCAACACTGGTGAGTGTTGGAACTACCCCCCGAGAGGAGTCCAGGTGAGACGGCGCTCTACCCCGAGTGAGGTCGCCTCACGTCTCTTCGTTGTGGACCGGCAGCTACCGTCTACAAGAGGGCCCAACTGTATTCATCTGTGGACCAAGGTTCTGTGGGCACCGTGTTCAGCACTCTGAATTCTCCCAAGAAATCGTTGGCCAGATGGGATATCGCCGGCGGCTCTCCTAACCCCCCCCCCTACTGACTTACAACCAGCAGGACCCCCCTTTAGTATATCCAGCTATAATCATTAAGTACCATCGCTATAGTTCCCTAAAGAACCAGGTTGTATACTTGCTTCCTGCGTAACCAGAGATTGGACATTCAATGTTGATTTGCCTACGAATACTCATTTGCCTTACAAGTGCATTCAAATCATAAATGTCATTAAGTGAACGTTGTATATACCCTTTGCTATATATTAAATATTCGACTTATACATTTGTGTGGACTTGGTTTCATGGTGGGAAAGTGTTCATCATATCTATATCATGTACTGTGTGGCCAGTAGTTAAAGTACATAAAGCGGTAGTGGTTTAATGATACCATACTTATCAATACAGTCAGGGAATTGTACCCCTCAGTTACAGGGGGTGCTTAATGTCTGAAGGAGTCGACTGAAGGCGTCCTGTCCTCTGCAAAAGCATGCAATTGGTCCACTGATGGATACATCTTGATATTTGTCTAGTCTAGTGTGTTCATTAGATGGGTGAAATCCTCTTTCATTGCCTCGTGCCTGTTTTCGCAGGCAGTTAGCCTCTGGTATGCGTGCCATTAGCGTTAGCCACGCTTCTAGGCCTCTTTTCCTTTGGAAAGAATGATAAAAAAAATAAAATAAAAAAAGTATAATTTTTTATTTATTTATATATATATATATATATTCGACTAAGAGGTTGGCAGTCGACTACGGCTCCTTTCGACCGATTAGTCGACTAATAGGGGTCAGCCCTAATTTGAGCCGACCCAGATATGAAGTTACTCATGTTCTTCACTCCAGATGGATACCGTAACATCTCGAACCAGTACGGCATAACGACCAAGATAGACAAGGAGCACCCGGGGATGAGGCAGTATGCCCAGAGCCAGGGCTGGTGGGATGGCAAGGCCCCGTTCAGCTTCGCCGAGGTGTACTCCTTCCTGACCACAGCCAGGATCGAGGCAGCGGGCAGCAGGTACTGTGAGGGAAGGACCCTGCTGGAGAAGCACAACGGTGAGGCCCCATACATAAGATAAGATAAGATATTCCTTCATTGATCCCCTTGGGGAAATTCGAGCGTCATAGGGAGGTGTAGTCTGACGTCACTTTGGACCGCCCGCGAGGTCCACCCGTATAGGGATTTATCATTGGGAAAATGGATTATCGGCTATTGTAACAATTCTGCCACATGAACATTGAAAAGCTTTCCATTTTTTGCACAAAATGAGTTCCCTTCTATCACTAACATAATTTATTTTTGTTTGAAATAAAATTAGGCGATTTTTTTTACAATTAATTGCGAATATTTTCACGTTGAGCTATAGATTGTGGATGAATACGCACAGAAAGGTACACCATGCAAATGTTCATGCTTTATTTGTTTTAAACGAGACAATTTAGAAATGGGCAATGGGGAAATACGTTGCAATTTTGCGAGGTGGACCGGCCGGAAACAGCAATGACGTAACCACTACACCTCCTAGCAGCATGGGGGAGGGGGGAGGGGAGGTATGGGCAGGGTAATAGTAGAAAGACATAAATATACTGTAAGCAAGGAAATTAAATCTGAATATAATAATATGAGAAAGAATAAAGAGTGTACACAATAGAATTAACTCTGAATATAAAAATATGAGAGAATAAACGGTGTAAACACTAGAATTACCTCTGAATATAAAAAGACGAGGAAAAATTAAACAGTGTAAACTATATAATTAAAAAGAACAGTATACACAAGGTGCAGGTTAGGGTCTGTATATAAACAGTGATACTTGTGTCGCATGTACACAGTTCTTTCCCCCGCTGCTGACTCTACTGTATCATACTCTCTCTGACCACCAACCACATTGTAAGATTCTGATCAAACTGGCCAGTATCACGTCTTCGTCTGTTTGGCCCTCCATCCAATTCCTCTGCGTTGTGTACTTTTAATGGTCCTGACGTCTCCGATACTGGTAGATAAGATCCTTATCTTCCCCCCGTTAGTGCAATCCGTAAACCATAATACTTCCCCACCTCCGTAAGAATTCGACACTTCGACAACGTGAAATACCTTACAAGGAAAAGCATAGTTTTATTTCTCTAAACAGAAACCTCAGCTCAGATGTTAACAGATTGTATTGTCCTTGAAGAGTATATTTCTAATGATCTTTCGGTGTGTTCATATTATCGTCCTTTTGCTGTTCAGTCCAATAGTGTTCAGGCCTGTTCGTTAGCCTAAAACCATCCTCGTGGTAGCCGAAGCTACTGGTGATGTGCCATTCTCCCCCCCCCCCCCCCCCCTCTCTCTCGTCGAGAGGAGAGAGTCTCTTCTGGTTTCTTCCCTCTTAGTCTCAGTCAGATTTTAGTCCGAGTCAGATTCTCGTCTGCCTTACACCCGGAAACCCTGTTCGATTTATAGATGTTCGTCGTCGCAACGACGGCCCCGCCTTCTGGTTGTCATGCGACGTGTTGTCATGACAACTGCATAACCTTTAACACTAATAAACTCACGTTTCATTAAGATGAACCTCTCTCCCTCCTGTCCTGGGAGACAGTACACTCTAATCTCAGATGTTCTTCTAAGGAATTCATAACAAAACCCTCGCTGACGCGGCCTGTGCCTGTGAAACCACTGGTTCCACCACCGTTCTATCACCGTCTCCTGCTTCCATGCACATTTCGATCTACCATTTTAGCTGTGGTCATCTCTCCCCAATCTATACATCACATACATTGAAAAAGCACCGTTTTCTCTCAATCCCCCCTTGATTCTTATCACCCCTCAGAATCATAAGACTACTTGGTTTTTCAATTAATTATACACAAAAATAGACTCATAACAATTAGGGCCCCGCCGTCTGCTGTTTTCCTTTTGTTTTCCATTACCCGCATCACACCCAAACCAGAAAGGATAAACAACGGTCATGGAGGAGAGAGAGAGAGAGACAGAGAAAAACACAGATTGCAACTTTTCAAACGACACACCTAAACCCTTCGGCCCCCCTCTCAGGTACCCCACGTCCAAATCAGAGCGCTCCCTTCCCTCTCTTACAGTACACCTCCCATCTCGGGCCGGTCCCGTCTTCTAGGCAAGGGCCCCTTTCAGTGACGGCTCCTTTCCTGAGCTGGTCCCCCTCCCAGGGCGCGGTCCCCTAGGCAAAAATGTCTCCCCTGGTCTGCTACTGCTCAGTGTCTCTGGCTGTCCTCTCCACATCTGCTCCTCCACCGCCGCCGTCTCCTCTCTCTCGTCGTGGATCATCTGTGGACCAGGCTGCGGTGCCTGGCCCCTGCGGCTTCCTCCTCCTCCAGTCTGTCTCCTGGCCATCTCCATCGCTGTCGGTGTCATTCCCCCCTTGAAAGCAGAAACACAACACCGGCAGTCGTCTGTCCATTCGACTTCCCTTGTTTTGCTATTAGTCTACCATGGCTTTGGGCCTGCAGCTCGTTCTCTATATATTTTTTTCCTCTGCAAGCCCCTATTTGTTCTCTATTAGTCCCCCACCTTCTCAACACCCATATCTAATCCTACAGGGCTGTTCCCTGTTTTGTTGTCTTCCGGCGTGACACCAGCAGCTAAACGATACCCACTCGGCGCTCTACGTTTGTCCCACGGTTGACCCCCAGCGCGCGCCAGTTCTTTCTGGTGACGTGTCCCCTCAAGACTCTGCCTATTTATTAGGTGTGAGAAGGCCCCACTGGAATTCAAATTCCCTCTTTATTCAATTATTAACCCATTCAAATAACTGCACCATCTTTCTGTGCAATTCTTATTTAATCTCATTAGATTCACTATTGAATCACTCCCCCACTCCGCCACTAGATGGTAGTACAGGCCTCTATCTAAATATTCCCCTATGGGTAATGAAAACTCCCCAGCACTACCCCCCCTCCGCCACTAGGTGGCGACCTACTCCTCCTCCATGGTGTTTTAGTTGACGTGTCACTTCCTGGTTCTTTATCTGTTGTTATCTCCTCGTGGTGCTCACGGCCATTTTGACTCGCTCATAATGGCTACTCTCTCACAAACAAAACGAACGCTGCCCCTCCTTCCAAGGCCTGAAAACACCGCTGTTTTTCCTCTCTTTCCTATCCATTATCAGGGGACGCTTTCTCAGACTAATACTCTTGCCTGATCGGACATAATACACACTGGTACAATCTCCTTTCGACTTTCCTTCTGTTATGAAAACAGTCCCGCCATAACAATTTTTCGATCTGATTCAAGCGCCCCCCCCCCCCCTTTCCTCATCTCGCATTTACCCTCCTTAAACCAAAACTGTGCAGCCTGCCTCGTTTGCTTTTCATTCTCTGTAGATAACACCCTCGATTTTCACCATGGCTCTCTGCTCATATTATCACAGCTGGCATTCTCTGTGTCGAACTAGAAATGTTTACGTTTACGGATTCACTATCTGTTCGTTTTTATTTGGCTTGAAAAAATCAAAACAACCGTGTGCACAGTGAACTCACATTTTTGATCGGAGCGCTGTTTCCCCTACAGCGCTGGTTCGCCTCCTGACCGCTCGACTCGCCGCTCTCTCCCAGGGCTGGCCGGCCTTGCTTCGATCATGATTCTCCCACACATTGATGACTGTTGTCCACTGTCGCCCCATTATTGAAAAAGTCTTTATCCGTTGTTCTTATCTCTTGCTTTCTGGCTGTCATCAACAACCAACTGTTCTCGTTGTTTTAATCTCTTGCAAATCCGGGTCACGGCACCAACTGTAAGATTCTGATCAAACTGGCCAGTATCACGTCTTCGTCTGTTTGGCCCTCCATCCAATTCCTCTGCGTTGTGTACTTTTAATGGTCCTGACGTCTCCGATACTGGTAGATAAGATCCTTATCTTCCCCCCGTTAGTGCAATCCGTAAACCATAATACTTCCCCACCTCCGTAAGAATTCGACACTTCGACAACGTGAAATACCTTACAAGGAAAAGCATGGTTTTATTTCTCTAAACAGAAACCTCAGCTCAGATGTTAACAGATTGTATTGTCCTTGAAGAGTATATTTCTAATGATCTTTCGGTGTGTTCATATTATCGTCCTTTTGCTGTTCAGTCCAATAGTGTTCAGGCCTGTTCGTTAGCCTAAAACCATCCTCGTGGTAGCCGAAGCTACTGGTGATGTGCCATTCTCCCCCCCCCCCCCTCTCTCTCGTCGAGAGGAGAGAGTCTCTTCTGGTTTCTTCCCTCTTAGTCTCAGTCAGATTTTAGTCCGAGTCAGATTCTCGTCTGCCTTACACCCGGAAACCCTGTTCGATTTATAGATGTTCGTCGTCGCAACGACGGCCCCGCCTTCTGGTTGTCATGCGACGTGTTGTCATGACAACTGCATAACCTTTAACACTAATAAACTCACGTTTCATTAAGATGAACCTCTCTCCCTCCTGTCCTGGGAGACAGTACACTCTAATCTCAGATGTTCTTCTAAGGAATTCATAACAAAACCCTCGCTGACGCGGCCTGTGCCTGTGAAACCACTGGTTCCACCACCGTTCTATCACCGTCTCCTGCTTCCATGCACATTTCGATCTACCATTTTAGCTGTGGTCATCTCTCCCCAATCTATACATCACATACATTGAAAAAGCACCGTTTTCTCTCAACATGGACCCTAACAACCTGTCAAAGTGTTTATCTTCTGTTGTGGAATATTAAAATGAGCCATGACAGTAAGCTGTAGGAATTCAGATCGAGTCAATTTGTATAAAAATATAGAAAATATTGTTTATTTTTGCGACCATAGCCATAGAAAAAGTTATCAGTTTATAATCAGAGACAACATGTGTGTACACACAAAGCATCTGACCAGAAAGTGACCCAAGAGGTCTTGGTCAGACGTACATTAAATACAAAATTGACATGACGTACGTAAAATACCAGAAATGACAATAAAGATGAGAAGTATCATAACAAGAATGGGTCTATGGCTTTGTTATGTCTCTCACTAGAACTGGAGAAAAGGCCATGTCATATCTCCTCAACCTTGGTCGTTGTTAACAGACACACTCAGACTCTAGCCTAGTATTAACTAGTCAAAAGCTGTACAGAGATTTAACACAGATGGACATAGATAACATTTCCCTTACACTTCTTTCACCCGCTGACAGGTCACATCAATGCAGAGGCCATGATGAGCATCCTCCGGGACAAGGAGAGTGGCATCAACATGGAGGGGTCCTTCCTGACCACGGGGAGCATGGTGTCTGTGGTCCCCAAGGACCCCGCCCTGCCAGGGGTCCACTACTTCACCGCCACCCCTGACCCCGACAGGTGCAGCGCCCGCCCGGTCTTAAAGGAACACGCCAAACGTTATGGGAAACAAGCTTATACCATCTTCTCCAGAGTCAGACGAGAAGATAGATACCAATTTCCTCTCCGTGCGTTCAGTGGAAAGCTATCCGGCTGCGAGCTAGCCTAGCTTAGCACAAATGAATGGAAGTGGATACAGACCACTAGCCTATAACTTAGCACAAATTAATGGAAGCGGATACAGACCAGCTAGCCTATAGCTTAGCACAAATTAATGCAAGCTGATACAGACCACTAGCCTAGCTTAGCACAAATGAATGGAAGTGGATACAGACCACTAGCCTAGCTTAGCACAAATGAATGGAAGTGGAAACAGACCACTAGCCTATAGCTTAGCACAAATGAATGGAAGTGGAAACAGACCACTAGCCTATAGCTTAGCACAAATGAATGGAAGCGGATACAGACCACTAGCCTATAGCTTAGCACAAATGAATGGAAGTGGATACAGACCACTAGCCTAGCTTACCACAAATGAATGGAAGCGGATACAGACCACTAGCCTAGCTTAGCACAAATTAATGGAAGCGGATCCAGACCACTAGCCTATAGCTTAGCACAAATTAATGGAAGCGGATCCAGACCACTAGCCTATAGCTTAGCACAAATTAATGGAAGCGGATCCAGACCACTAGCCTATAGCTTAGCACAAATTAATGGAAGCGGATCCAGACTGGGTCATCCCTATGTTCCCCGGGTCCTATGTTCCCCGCTTAAAAAAAAAAAGAAAGGGTCCTATGTTCCCCACTCCCGAAATAAAGGTTCTATGTTCCCCGGTCCCGCCTGCTCCCGAATGCTCCCGAACAAAAAAAGGGTCCTATGTTCCCCGCTGAAATAAAGGTCCTATGTTCCCTGGGTCCTATGTTCCCCGGTAGCGATAAAGGCTTGCCACCCCAGCGCACATACCGGCAGTGATCTACAGCAGTGGTTTTCAACCAGTGGTAAAATACCATAAAAGCCACTTGTACTATTTTGAGTAGATAATTCATCTGTATCGCAACAGAGTCACGGATCTGGTCGGGGCAGGTAGCATTATGTCGGGAAAAATGTATTGAAATAAACAAATGTGAATTAAAGAATTTAAAACGTATAGCCTATTAAATAGTTTTATAAGCTTATAGCCTTTTTCGGCTTATTTGAGAAGGGTCCAGCTGCACAGCCGGAGAGCAACGCTCTCAGGGCCAAGATAGCCACTTATACTATTTTGAGAGAGACAGCAGAGAGACAGACAGACAGACAGACAGACACTGTTCCACAGTGTGTGTGTGTGTGCGCGCGCGCGTGTGTGACTACTAGTCTCCTAGTAGAGACTCAGCCCCCCCCCCCCCCCCCTCTGGACCACCTCCTAGTAGAGACTCACCCCCCTCTGGACCACCTCCTAGTAGAGACTCCCCCCCCCCCCCCCCCTCTGGACTACCTCCTAGTAGAGACTCACCCCCCCCCCCCCCCTCTAGACCACCTCCTAGTAGAGACTCACCCCCCCCCCCCCCCCCCTGGACCACCTCCTAGTAGAGACTCACCCCCCCCCCCCCCCTGGACCACCTCCTAGTAGAAACTCACCCCCCCCCCCCTCTGGACCACCTCCTAGTAGAGACTCACCCCCCCCCACCCCTCTGGACCACCTTCTAGTAGAGACTTCTCTAGGAAGAAGACGAAGATGAGGATTAATGACTTGACTTTTCTGGTTACAGCCGTGTACTGCAGTGAAAGGGTTAACGTGTGCCTTTTCTGGTTACAGCCGTGTACTGCAGTGAAAGGGTTAACGTGTGCCTTTTCTGGTTACAGCCGTGTACTGCAGTGAAAGGGTTAACGTGTGCCTTTTCTGGTTACAGCCGTGTACTGCAGTGAAAGGGTTAACGTGTGCCTTTTCTGGTTACAGCCGTGTACTGCAGTGAAAGGGTTAACGTGTGCCTTTTCTGGTTACAGCCGTGTACTGCAGTGAAAGGGTTAACGTGTGCCTTTTCTGGTTACAGCCGTGTACTGCAGTGAAAGGGTTAACGTGTGCCTTTTCTGGTTACAGCCGTGTACTGCAGTGAAAGGGTTAACGTGTGCCTTTTCTGGTTACAGCCGTGTACTGCAGTGAAAGGGACAACTTGTCGCTTTTTCGGGAGCCGCAACGGGAGTGGGGAACATAGGACCCGGGGAACATAGAACCCTTTTTATCTCGAGTGGGGAACATAGAACCCGGGGAACATAGAACCCGGGGAATATAGACATGCTCCCATCCAGACCACTAGCCTATAGCTTAGCACAAATGAATGGAAGCGGATCCAGACCACTAGCCTAGCTTAGCACAAATTAATGCAAGCTGATACAGACCACTAGCCTAGCTTAGCACAAATTAATGGAAGTGGATACATATATATATTAAGGCTGTCAAAGTTAACGCGTTAACGCACGATTCTATTAACGGCACGCCACTATTTCTTGAACTTTTAGAGAAAAAAAAAGAAAAAAAATTATGTTTAACTTAATTTTTTTTATTAATTTTTTATTAGACTTCACTCGGGTGTATTATTGATACTGTAGGAGTGCAGTAATGATTGCGCAGACGGAGTCGTGTTCCGATGCAAAAACAAACAATTTTATTGCGCACTCTACTGTCGCACAAACAACACTTTCATTCATCTTTCACTCGTCTCTCTTTAACTACGTCTTCCCCCGCTAAGGGTCATGGGAGATGTAGTAAACACCACAATAGGCTAGAATGCCGTGAATTATGTCCCAGTAGCCACTACAATACTCTCATTGATGTGTGTGTGTGTGTGTGTGCGTGTGTGTGTGTGTGTGTGTGTGTGTGTGAGAGATAGAGAGGGGGGGTGAGAGAGATGAGGAAGGGGCAAGAGAGAAAGAGAGCTGGGAGAGTGTGTGTGAGAGAGAGAGGGGGGGGGTGAGTACTCAGCCCTTGTGTGGGTGAATGTAACAAGTTGGTGGACTTCAGGCGTGACCCCACAACTCCCCTAGCTCTGGAGATAAATGGCCAGAAAATAGAGTGCGTTGAGGAGTATAAATATCTTGGCACCACCATCGACCATAAGCTCACCTTCAAGACCAACACAGATAACATCCACTCTAAGTGCCAACAGCGACTGTTCTTCCTCAGGAAGATGAGGAAGCTTCAGGTGCGACCATCGATCCTGCAGGCTTTCTACAACTCCTTTGTGGAATCGATAATGTCCTTTAACATCACATCATGGTTTGGAGTGATGCGTGCCATCAACCGGAAACCTCTCGACAGGGTCGTTAAGATCAGCGGCAAGATAATTGGGAAGAACCAGGAGCCACTCAGCAGCATCCACAAGAAACGGACAGTTAAAAAGGCCTCCCCAATAGTTGTAGATAACACACACACCCTTCACACCCATTACAAACGAATGCCCTCAGGCCGTCGATACAGAGCTTCATCACTGAACAAAAGGGGCTTAGGTAGCTTCGTGCCAACCTCCATCAGACTGCTGAACACCTAGGTCTGGTGGAGGCCGGACTGCCCCCCCCCCCCCCCCCCCCCAAGGACTTTGGACTACTTAAAATAGACTCCCCCTTCCACCTGATGGACACATACTATGTACCTGTACTACTATTATTTATATACATACAGAACTGCTCCACATGGTTTTTAATATATTATGCTTTAAGTACTGTAGTTTTAATGTAGTTGGTGTTTTTTTTTATATAGTGGTCTTTTTATTGTAGTTTTAAATTTTTTTTATAGTTTTTTATATATAGTGGTGAGTGTCTATGTACTGTGACTGTATGTTTGTCTTTCAACCACTGCACAAATGAAGTTCCGAAAGGAAAATAAAGTAATTAATTTGAAGTTGAAGTTCCTAACGTTTTCTTTCCCCTATTATTTCATGCACACTTTATTCATTGTTTTAAATTATTATTTTCTTTTAAGTTATTTTGTGCATCACTCTGTTTTGAATTTGATGCAAATTTGCAATGCATGAGGGTCATCCTTTTGTGTTAAATGGCTGCATAAAGCAAGCATTTGTTGACTCATGTTGATAATAGTATTAAAACTTGAAAAAGATCTGTTTAAGGTAGATACAAAAATAAATAAAATGCGATTAATTTGTGATTAATCGCGAGTTAACTATGAACAATCATGCGATTAATCAGATTAAATATTCGATTGACAGCACTAATATATATATATATATAGGCCTGTGGTATATACAGCATTATTGTACAGAGTTATATGCAGGTTTACCTTCATTATGATTATGATTATGAGACATAACGAACTATTCTCGTCCCTGGCAGGTCTGTCTTCAAACCCTTCCTGTTTGTGAACGACGTGAAGCAGCTGAAGGAGACCTGCTCTCCGTGTTTCGGCTCCGATGACCCGGTCAAGAAGAAGCCTCGCTTCCAGAGCAAGCCCGACCGCAAACATCCGCTGTTCCTCAAACACCAGGTGGTCTCGGCCATCATCCATTCCAACAAGGTTAAAACAACTCACTCTTATTTAGTAAATGATCTAATGTCATAAGATTGTTTCTAGTCCACAGTCAAGTCAATCGGGTCAGCGCTCGCTGGGCTCGAAGGTGCGAGCGTTTTGCTTACTTTTGTGTTCCTAGAAAAGTAATTGTGCGAATTGCTAATTCAATTCAAGTTTGGTCATCAATTTAACCCTGTCTTCATAAGATAAGATAAGATATTCCTTTATTGATCCCCTTGGGGAAAGTCGGGCAGCATGGGGGAGGGGAGGTAGAGGTATGGGCAGGGTAATAGTAGAAAGACTTAAATATAGGCGATAACATTTGATCTTAACTCATTCTGCGCCATCGCTTAATGCGCGAGAGGGCGCTAGAACGCCACCGCTTTAATCAATGGGGGGACTGCGAGATTTGCGAGTGCTTAAAATATATCTTAATTTATAGCTATGGGTCTAATACACCCATCGATTATCAGTGAGTTGCTTCCAGTCAACATGTACCAAACTGATTGTTTTTTCATCTGTACATTTCCGTTTTATACCGTTTTGAATATGAGTATAGTTTTGGTGATTCTTAGTAATTCCAGGAAAAGACACCGTTTTTTGCAAGACGTTCACAGAAAGGTAGAGAAACTAACTGCGTTCTGTTTTATGGCAATAACGTTCAGGTTTGTGGGAGATAATCCCAAAAAATAAGAGAAATAAAAAAGTAAATCCAGAAGTCAGATGATTGACAGGGGCTGGTGTGAGCTGGGTAGGGTAGTTTTTCTAAATTTGAAAGCCCTGAGTCTCTTCCTTCAAGAGACTACACTCACTTTTGGATGTGCCACTTCCTCCTGTCAATATGCGCCGGTTTCCGACTCAATGCCCTGAGATTTCTATAATCTTATATTTCACTAATAACAGTTAAAATAATTGGTAAACAAACGTAATGCTGAAAATATACACTTTTACTGTATATCTCGGGCTTAAGAGGTTAACCCTGTGAGGCCCAAATTAAAGACATTAGCAACTTCAGAGGCCAGAGGGTGGGACATATAAACACATTTACTATCAAATAGCATTGTGAGGCTGAACAACAGGACCAATTGACTATACATGTGCTTACATTTTTTTTAAATAAACATTCTTTTTTTAAATGGCTAAAAGTGATTTTGTAATTTTGCAACCGTGGGTCTCACAGGGTACTTTTAACCCTGTGAGGCCCAAATAAAAAAGACATTAGCAACTTCAGAGGCCAGAGGGTGAGACCTATAAACACATGAAGGGTGCCGTGACTGAAAAAAAAGGTTGAGAAACGCTGGTATATGGTGTGGCTCTTTGTGGTACCACAGTAATTTTTGTGGCTCTTAGTCTCTGACTGGTTGGCCACCCCTGGTATAGAGTACACCAGCTCTGAAACTTTAACTTGTAAATTCACCACTTAGCTTTTCTTCACATTCTATTTGATTCATTATATTTCTACATGTAGTTATTTATTTATTTAGCTTAGCTTTGCTTTGCTTAGTAACGTGTGATAGGTTCAGGAATTATATTGTATATGTATTTGTTGGCGGACAGAAACGGACCATAACGTCTGTAATTTTACACATGAATGCAGAGAGTTTGTGTCACTATTTTCATATTCAAGCATACATAGATAATAGCTGATAGATAAAAAGCATTCTAGTGAAACCGCTGTACCACAGCCGTGTCACAATCAAGTTCTCAAGTTTTGTTTTATTTGTCACACATAAGGTTACATTACAGTGAAATGCTTGTATGAGCCCCCTGAGAATGTGCTGCATACAGTAAAAAAGTTAAAAGAAGAATAAAGTCCCAACACTACAAATATACAATATACAAACTAAAGTACAACCTTAAAGTACAATGCAGTAAAAATGCAGACTGAGGTACAAAAAAAATGCAAACTTACAAAAAATTATTTTTAATGCAGAAATTTGGTATCGATGTAGTGCAAATCTTTTTGTAATAAATAGATCAAATATGGTGTATTGTTAAAAGTGTTTAAAGTGAGTGTTGTGTGAGTGTTTGTTTAAAGTGAGTGTGTGCAATGAATGTAGATTAATGGGTTAATCAGAGTGCTTATACTGTATACAGAATTAAGAGTGTAATATTCCTTTCTAATATACTAACTATGTGTAATATACTATAACACTCTTTCACTAAACGTAGGAATATTGTAATTAATACTTCCTCTCATGTGATATGGCTTAAATGAGCAATAGACTGATTTGGTGGAATGCATCTTAATTGAGAATCTGATTCCGTTATTACATCAGTTGATGATTTGATTGACATACAAGTGCATCTCAATACATTTGAATATTGAGGAAATATATTGATTGCCTCCACGCCACGCCTCCAGGCCACGCCTCCACGCCGCGCCACATTGATTCATGCAGAAGGAGGCCGACCAAGTATTGAGTGCATATACTGTTCAGTAGGCCGGCATTTCTGTAATGTATATATATATTCTTTAATTGGTCTTATGTAATATTAAAGGTCCCATGCATTATAAATGGCCTTTTCCAGTGTTTAACATTGTATCCTAGCTATTGGGGATTATATCAATGTGGTCTGTGTCGTTAATTATCATATTGACTCATCAGTCTAGTCTCGAGTTCACGAGATCTTCCCTCACTCAACTAAGCTGTTCTGGGGCGGTCAGGTGGCGTAGCGGAGATTGTGCTCGTCACCAATGCAAGAGGCTGCGGTCTCGACTCCCGGAGAGTCGGCATTGCCTTGGCTCGGGCTGATTGCTATACTAACTCGTTTGGCTGAGTTAGGGGGAGGGGAGCCGTGGGTGGGTCCTGGGCGTTGTGGACAGCGACCCCTACAGTTCGGTCGGGGCGCCTGCTCAGCGAAGGTAGGATCTGGTGAGAGGTAGTGCGGCCTCCCACATGTTACACTCTCCCAGTGAGAATCTGCGCGGCCAGGCTGGCTGCCGGCTGGCTGCACATGCGTCGGAGGAAAGCATGTGACAGTCTCCGGCCTCTCGGACCAACAGTAGGGGAAAGGGCGCAACAACCAGGAAGGGGGTTGGGAATTGGCATAACGACTAACAGTGGGATGGGAGAAAAATCGGAAAAAGAAGGAGGGGGAAAAAGATAATAATAATAAAAAAATAAAAATAAACTACCGTAATTCCTCTAATAGTAACCAGGTCTCAAATACCAGCCGGGTCTCTATTAATGGCCGGGTGCGCTCTTGAGCTAAGCAATTATAAGCCGGCCTCCTAATACAAGCCGGGTTACTAATATACTGAGCTGCATACTGAGCTAGTTACTTGATTTCACTTTGAAAACGTTGAAATGACCAGTGACCACCTGTAATTGCACTGTTTACTATTTCATACAGTACTTGGTTTCAATAAATGAACCCAGTACATTTTACTGGGTTCAAACTGACACAAAATGTTGATTTATTCATTATGATCCGTTTGAAAATTTGAAATATAGGCCTCCCTCTTATACAGGCCTCCTCCTAATACAAGCCTGGTACCCGCTACAGTTGAAACAAATACAAGCCGGGGTTACTATTAGAGGAATTACGGTAAGCTGTTCTGATTTGACTGTATTGCTGACGTGAATAAGGTACTGATTTGCAGTAACGCCCCCTCTTTTTTTTTTATCCACTTTTTCTCCCATTTTTCTATATTTTTCTCCCATCCCAATTTCGTATCATCCAATTCAACCCTCCCCTGTCACGAACGCTGTTTCTTGCCTCCCACAAGCCGGCTGCAATGTGGACTAAGTCATACATAGCACAAGTCCCCTCCGGTACTTGAGGTAACAGCAGTCGCATCTTTTCACCTGCGCAGCTCGATCTCTCAGTGTCGAGGAGTAACGCGTGGGAGGCTCACGCTGCCCCCGACACTTCCTGATTCTACTGCGCAGGTGCACCAACCGACTTGTAGGAGTCGCTTGTTCACAACGCCCGATCCCCACCCTTCAGTTTCCCTCCCCGTAATACGGCCAATGTGTATTACTGCGGACGACCAGCTAAACTGAAAACAATGTGGAGAGCTGGATTCGAACACGCGAATCCTAGCGTCTCCACACTGGTGGCGAGTGCCTTGCCCACTACACCACCTAGCCGCCCCAGTAACGCCCCCTCTATGGTTGTACCGCATAGTGTAACCCGACACTTCCTCAAACAGGTTTTGACAGAGGCAGAGAACGAGTGAGAGAGAGGGAGAGAGAGAGAGGGACCGGCGGGACCGTGCAGAAGTGTGTGTAAATGTGTGTGCGCCATCTCTCCCTCGTCGGAGCATTTACACACAAACTTGACTGCGTGTGTGTCGGGGACGCATCTCTCCTCTCTCTCCCTCTCTCTCTCTCTCTCTCTCTCTCTCTCTCTCTCTCTCTCTCTCTCTCTCTCTCTCTCTCTCTCTCCCTTGCTCGTTCTCTCTCTCTCGTATGTATCACGCTGTGTGGGTGACTGTCACTGAAAGCGCTTATGGGCGGAGCCCATCCAATAACAGCCTAAAGTCCTGAGGCTGAAAAATGATGCTTTACTTCATTAGAAATATAAAACAATGAATTTCTTTGAAAAAAACCTTACAGATGTCTTCCATAGACTCACAGGAATTGTGTAAAGTTGACTAAATAGTGCAAGGAATAGCAATGCATGTCCCCTTTAAAATCTTCTGATACTAAATGTCCGACTTACATCAAGGAACCCGGATCATCAACAAATCAATCTTAACTATATTCACAGGACATACTTGACTCCTATAAGACTGTGCCGAATGGGGCTCAAACAAGATTCCAAATGCACCCAATGTACAAATGGGGACGAAGGGACATTTATGCACATGTATTGGGACTGCTCACCAGTTAAGGCATTCTGGAAAGATGTGACCCAACAAATATCAAAACTCGTATCTTGGAATATACCTGTACACCCCTCGGTATTGCTGTTGAATGATGTTTTTGAGTTTGCAGTGAATCCACAGCTAAAGAGATTGGTTTTATCGGGTATCACAGTAGCCAAAAAGCTGATCGCATCACGCTGGTTTCAACCGGAAAAAATGTGCCGTAAAGTTTGGTTTCTTACATATCTCGATGTAATTTACCATGAAATATCTACAGCAAGAATTCTGGGTCTCAATGAATCCAAAATGTCAATGTGGTTAGAAGTGGTGGAGAGAATAAAAGCTAGCTTATAATGGTAGTGTCTGGTTAGGTGCGAGGGATAGTGGAGGTACTTCTCAAGGTGGGGTCCGGGAGGGGGGGGTTCGAGCTGAGCATATGTGTGTAGGTTTTTTTTTTAGATAACAGGTATTATGGGTATATCTTATATAAGACAACTAACTAAAAGGTGATCTCATTGGATGTGCCCTGACAATTAATGCTTGTATATCTTATCGTGTGTTGTCATGTTTGTTTATATGTTTGTTTAAAAAATAATAAAAAAATAAAATACAAAAAAAAAATCTTCTGATACTGAATTTTGGGTTTTCATTAGCTGTAAGCCATAATCATCAAAATTGAAAGAAATAAAGCCTTGAAATATTTCACTCTGTGTGTAATGAATCTATATAATATGTGATTTTAACTTTTTAAATTTTAATTACTGAGATAAATAAACCTTTCCCCGATATTCAAATGTATTGAGATGCACCGTGTATTATACATAATATCATCATCACTGATGATTTTCACTCCAGTCCGTAATATTCTATATTTTCTGTTCTTTAGGGAAAAGGAAAGAAGATTCTGGAAAACATGAGGCAGTTGGAGAAGGTGAAGATGTGTGAGATGGAGCAGCTGCTCTCCGGCGGCGTGGAAGACGCCACGCTGGTGGTCAACCTGTTCACCAACACGGCCCTGGAGGAGATGCACATCTACGGCAAGAGCTGAGGGACATCTGCTTCAATCAATCAATTCAATCAGTCAATCACTCTCCTCCATGAAGCACCGAACAGTCATACAGCGGCTCTCTGGACCTTATTCAATAATACTTAAAGTAGGGTTAGCACAAGGGTCCTTGAAGTGCTTAAAGTGCTTGATAATTTTTTTTTAAGTCAAGGCCTGGAATTCCTTGAAAACAGCAACAAAAATTAACAAGGTGCTTAAAAAGTCATTGAAATTCAAATCAACCATTGAATGTTTTGTTCATCCATGATCAAATTCTTCTGAATCAAGAAATCGTTTTTTTTTGTTCTGTTTTAATAAAATCTGACAAGTCGCTGTCTCGTACGCTCCAACTGCTTTTCCTCATGTCTTCGCGTGTGATGCTCTAGCTGGCAAGCAGGCCAAGAAGATGCTTAAAAAAAAAAAACTGCATTTAACCCTTTCACTGCCACACTACAGAAGGTTAACCCTTTACTATCACACTACCGACGGCGTTAACCTTCTGTAGTGTGGCAGTGAAAGGGTTAACCTTCTGTGTATTGTCACAGTGAAAGGGTTAACCGTTTGGTAGTGCAGCAGTGAAAGGGTTAAAAGTGAATTGTATCCTTCGAGTGACATCCTTGAAAATGAAAAATAGTGCTTGGAAAAGTACTTAAAAGTCCTTGAATTTCATTTTGCAATGTCTGGGAACCCTGCATGAAGCGCCGAACAATCCTACAGTGACTCTCTGGACCTTATTCAATAATACTTAAAGGAACATGCCAACATTTTGGGAAATTAGCTTATCGTCTTCTCCAGAGAGAGACAAGAAGCTAGATACCAGTTTCCTCTCTGTGCGTTCAGTAGAAAGCTATCTGGCTGTGCGTTAGCCTAGCTTAGCACAATGAATGGAAGCGGACAGTGACGGGTAGCCTACGGGAGAGGTGTTAGTTGGACAATGCCTATAGGCTACCCGTCACTGTCCGCTTCCATTCATTGTGCTAAGCTAGGCTAACGTGCAGCCAGATAGCTTTCTTTAACAGTTCAGGGTATCTGTGGGGTATAAACAAGTATTCATAATTCTCAATTCAAGGCCTTAAAAGATATTAGAAAGTCTTGAATCTCATTTGCACAGGTTTTACATTTTGGGGGGAGTCGACCTGGCTGTCGGGAGATGAAATAATATTAAATATATTAAATGTTTCTGTATTCAAGTTGTTGTTTTTTGCAGGGCTACCGGGAGCTTGGTGCGTCTGGCGAGAGCTTGTATGGAACATGCAAGAATTTAAATCGGTGCACAAGTGCAGCCGCCAGTTCATCTGTTCAGAATCCCCCTTCTTAAAGCAAACTGGAAACAGCCAGATCAGGGCTTTGATTCATGCTGGTTATTGGATCGGTCATCGCGACCTATTGTGTGTGCTCATCATAGCTATTACTATACTGCATTATGAGTCATTCTGAATATCCTTATAATCATTTATAGATGTTTGTGTTAAATAAATTGTAGGCAAATATTTTGACTGTATTGCACTTACCCATTGGATGAGGTTTGCACAAGTATATCTAAAAATGTACTTGAAACAATGGAACTTATATAAACAAGAATGCACACTTTATTTATCTACTCTGGTTGGATGGTGTGTATGTATGTATTGTGCTGTATAATGACAATACATTTTAATCGAATCTCATTTTGAAATCGCTACGCTGCCTATGGACACGATTGCATTGCACCATGGTGATCCACTCAACAGGTAGCGATTTCAAAATGAGATTAGATTCAAATGTATTGTCATTATACAGCACAATACATACATATACATACACACCATCCAACCAGAGTGGATAAATTAATTAGACGTAAAAAAAAAAAAAAAAATTAACCAAGAATGATTTGAACTTGTGACCATAGGATCCACAGGGAGCAGACGAACAAGGTGAGCTAAGTCTGATATTTAAACTGAGTGACTAATCCATGATTTACACTTGTGCCAATTGCGTTTGTCCCTAATCTTTAGTATTGGCATTAATAAATCAGATGTCATGCTAATATGTCATGTTCTACAGTAGGACGTCATGCTAATATGTTCTACAGTAGGACTTACTACTGTGATACCCATTTCAAAGTGTTATTTCTACGCTCATACCGGGGGGGGGGGGGGGCAAAACGTACGGTTATGTCTATAACCATAGTTATATGAGTATAGTGACGCTCTGCGTCTACTGGAATACACTCCCATATCAGTACTAGCACTGAATAAATCTTCACATGCACCTATATACACCCACTCGCCTGGCCACACCCCCATCCGCTCCTCTACATAAGCAGGGGTGTGGCCATACTAACAGCTCCTTCCCACACACACCACTGATGATTAACGGGGCTACCGTGGACAGGGTGAGCAGCTTTAAGTACCTGGGGGTCCACATCTCAGAGGATCTGACATGGTCAACACACATAGACACAGTAGTAAAGAAGGCGAAACAGCGCCTCTACCACCTGAGACAGTTAAGGAAGTTCAGAGTATCGGGGAAGATACTCCAGTCCTTCTACTCAGGAGCTGTAGAGAGCATCTTGACTGGAAACATCACTGCCTGGTATGGAAACAGCACGGCACAAGACAAGAAGGCCCTACAGAGAGTGGTGCGCTCAGCCGAGCGTACCACGGGTATTGCACTACCTCCCCTGCAGGTTCTATACAACAAGAGGTGCAAATCCAGAGCCTGCAGGATAATTGTAACTGAGGGGTACAATTCCCTGACTGTATTGATAAGTATGGTATCATTAAACCACTACCGCTTTATGTACTTTAACTACTGGCCACACAGTACATGATATAGATATGATGAACACTTTCCCACCATGAAACCAAGTCCACACAAATGTATAAATCGAATATTTAATATATAGCAAAGGGTATATACAACGTTCACTTAATGACATTTATGATTTGAATGCACTTGTAAGGCAAATGAGTATTCGTAGGCAAATCAACATTGAATGTCCAATCTCTGGTTACGCAGGAAGCAAGTATACAACCTGGTTCTTTAGGGAACTATAGCGATGGTACTTAAATGATTATAGCTGGATTGGATACACTAAAGGGGGTCCCGCTGGTTGTAAGTCAGTAGGGGGGGGGGGGGTTAGGAGAGCCGCTGGCGATATCCCATCTGGCCAACGATTTCTTGGGAGAATTCAGAGTGCTGAATACGGTGCCCACAGAACCTTGGTCCACAGATGAATACAGCTGGGCCCTCTTGTAGACGGTAGCTGCCAGTCCACAACGAAGAGACGTGAGGCGACCTCACTCGGGTTAGAGCGCCGTCTCACCTGGACTCCTCTCGGGGGTAGTTCCAACACTTACCAGTGTTGGCTGTTATCCATGGCATAATCAAAGCACCCAAAGCAAGTAGATAATCCAAGCCGTGTAGGGCTCGCCGTCGTCCGGGTAAGGTAATCCAATGTGCAGGTCCACTCGTCCTGGCCCAGAACTCCTCGGATGAAAGCACCACACGTGGTCTGCCCAGCCTGGTTAAGACTCTAGATAACGCGAGGAAACGATGGGGGTACTGCTCACTTTATAACTCTAACCGAACGATGCACCATACATAATAGACTATTATTAACTTAATAGAAATACGTCCCACTCGACGGTATAGTGCCAAACTATGACAATTCAACTATTAATCCACACGATGTCTCAATGCCATTCTGAGGCCAAGTTGACCATACTGCACCACACGTGTATCGTGGGTGAGGCTTAACGTCTTGCCACTAGGTTGGAGGGTAAAGAACTAAGGGCTAAGGGACTAAAAGAAAGTTCTACTTTACTTGCGCCATATATATATGCGCTGTGAACAAACAGTACCATTCGTATTTCGCCAGACGTATTCCTGCGCGGAACCGGGGCTAGTAACGACATGTTCGTCGGCACGATTGAACTTGAACCAAGGGGCTTGGCTGCTGGCGCCAAGTTCTTGTCCAATGAGAGAATGAAACTATTATGGGCTGTTAGTAGACTAAAGGGATATTCAGTGTATATGTACAAGGAATATACAAGGGATATCAAACGATATACAAATACTATTAAATATATATCCATAAATAAATATATATATTCGGTTTAATCTGATCCTTCACAACAGCCGCCCCCTAATTAGTCCCACCTAATTAGCTAAGCAGAGACAGATTAACCGCACTGTCTACCACTCAAGGTCCGCTGTAAGGGTCAGTCAACTCACAAAGTCGTGGGGGTCATGGTCGTCATCGATAGTGTCTGGGAGTCTGGGCAGTTCTATTAGCCTCGCCACGGGTCGTGTGTAAGTTCGCCCTTGGACGAGCACTTCAGCTGCTCGGACCTTGCCATCGGCACCGGTGATCACTTTGCTTACGCGGCCAGCCGGCCACATAGCTCTGGGTAGTGACTGGTCGATAATCATGACGACTGTTCCTTCTGTCAAATTGTCTCTCTCTTTTACCCACTTCTGGCGGGTCTGTAGAGACGGTAGGTAGTGGAGTAGAAAGCTGTTCCAAAACTTGTCAGCTAGTACTTGACTGTACCTCCACATTCTTCGGCCGTTCGCTTCTTCAGGCCTGTACATTGTCTGGGGTAGCGCGGGGTCCAGCCGCCCCATCAAGAGTGTGTTGGGGGTGACTGGGTCGACATCTGCTATATCACTGGAGACGTAGCCGAGGGGCTTGGAGTTCAATACTCCCTCGATCTCCGTGAGGACTGTCATTAGGACTTCTTCCGCTACAGTCTGGGCCCCAAGCACGGCGTACAGGGCTGTCTTTATAGAACGTACTTCTCGTTCCCAGGTTCCACCGAAGTGGGGAGCGTTCGGGGGATTAAACTGGAAGTCAATCTGGGATGGAGCGAGGTGGGTCTTAAGTTCTGGGCCCATAGCTTGGAAGCTCTCTCTCAGCTCTCATTCTCCGCCTTTGAAGTTTGTCCCGTGATCAGACAACAATGTAGACGGTTTTCCTTTCCGTGATGTGAATCTTCGGAAGGCCATAAGGAATGAGTCTGTGCTCATGGTTGGAAGGAGTTCGATATGTATCGCTCTGGTGGTCATGCATTTGAATACAATACCCCACCGCTTCTCGGTTCCTCTTCCTTTCTTTATATACAACGGGCCAAAACAGTCCATGCCTGTGGAGTGGAATGGCTTGTCGCCGAGTCGGAGGCGACAGGGAGGTAGGTCAGCCATCCGGGGTATGCTGGGCTGCGCGCGCCACTTTCGGCAGTCTAGACAGGTTCGCTGGAAGCGTCGCACTGCTTCTCTTCCTTGAAGTATCCAATAGCGACGTCTGATCTCCGCGAAGACTCTCTCTGCTCCTGCGTGGTGTACATCCTCGTCGTATTTCTTTATGATCAGCTCTGTGACCTTGTGGCGGCTGTTCAAGACTATCGGGTACTTAACGTCATCCGGTAGATCGGGGGCTCTCCGCAGACGACCACCCACTCTGATGAGATTATGGGCGTCACTCTCGGGTGCCAGGTGGAGCAATCTGCTGTCTGATGGGACGGGCTTTTCTCCCTGTAGACAGTCTAGCTCGTCGGGGAACGAGTCTCTCTGGGCTCGTTGTAGTAGAAGAAGTTCTGCTTCTTCGTAGTCAGCTGCTGAAATGTCGGCAGTGGGCTGAATCTCTGGGTGGTGCCACAGGAATGTCTTTAGCTGCGCACTCTGTAGGGTAATGCAATCATCTATGTTGGGGTCTGTGGAGGCGACTGTGCTCAGTCCACAGAACATAGGTTTCTTGTTCTCAGCCTCCTCTTTACTCGCTTCCCGTGGGGTGGGCGTAGGCCACTCTCCTTCCGGGAGCTTGAGGAACTCTGGTCCGTCACTGTAGATGTTGCGACGGGTGAGGTCATCTAGGGACATTCCCCGGGTGATGACGTCAGCTGGGTTGTGTTTGGTGTCCACATACCGCCAGCTCGCTGTTTCTGTTAACTCTTGAATCTCGGTGACTCTGACTCCCACGAAGACTTTGTATCTGCATGAATCAGACTTGATCCATGTGAGTACTGTCGTGGAATCTGACCACAAGATTGTTCTGTGCACCGGAATGGTGAGTTCACGTTGGATTAACGTGGCTAGATGCGCTCCTGCTAGGGCTGCACAGAGCTCTAGACGCGGGATAGATTGTTGCTTTCGTGGGGCTATTCTTGAGCGAGCCAGGATGAAAGCGGTGTGTATCTCTCCTCCCTTCTCTTGGGCACGCAAGTAGGCCACTGATCCATAGGCTACTTCGGAGGCGTCGCTGAAGACGTGTAGATCCATCTTGCATGTCTCTGGCCTCACTGTGGGTGGGAAGTAGCTGCGGCGTATATTGACGCCTGGGAGTGAGCGGAGTTCCGTCTCCCACTCTCTCCATGTGGAGGCAAGGGGTGCGGGTATTGGGTCGTCCCAGCCCTGGTCCTTGTCCCATAGTGCTCGTACAATCATCTTTGCCCTGGTGGTGTAAGGTAGAATACATCCCAACGGGTCATATTGTCTGGCGAGTGTTCTGTACACACTCCGTCTGGTGGTCGGTATCGCCGTCGACCTTCCCTGCTCCGTGGTCAGGGGTTTGTGTCTATAGTGGAGCGAGTCTGTTTTGAAGCGCCAGACTAGTCCTAGTGTCATTTCTTGGGCTTCTCCTGGGATGGTCGCCATCCAGGTCTCGCTGCTGGCAGCCTTGTCCGCGGGGGAGAGGCTGCGCAATACGTGCGGGTCGCTGCTGGCCCACTTCCTGAGATCAAAGCCGCCTTTGATCAGGGAGGCGCGTAGCTTGAGTAGGAGAACCTCGGCTTCTTCTTGAGTCGAAACGCTTTGTAAACAGTTGTCCACGTAGAAACTGTTCTTCACACTGTGTCGGACCTCTTCATCTGCTGCTGGGTCCTCTGCGACGTGTTTCTGTAGTGCAAATGTAGCACAGCACGGGCTGCATGTGGTTCCGAAGGGGAGGACTTCCCATTGGTAGATGGCTGGGTGCTCATCTCCGGTCCTCTCTCTCCATAGGAACCGCAGTAGGGGCTTATCCTCCTCCACTAGTCTCACCTGCAGGAACATCCCTTTGATATCCCCGCTGATAGCCACCTTGTCCTGGCGGAAGCGTAGTAGCACGCCTAGTAGAGAGGGGCCGAGTGTGGGGCCGGGCAAGAGCTCTTTATTCAGATTTTGGGATCCGATCTGGTAGCTGCAGTTAAACACAATGCGATCCTTGCCGTTGTGGTGGACCTTGTGGTGCGGCACGTACCATGATTCGGTCGTCTGATCGGCCTCTTTAATGTCAATCTTTGTCGCGTGTCCCGCTGTGATTAGCTTCTCAATCTCAGCGCGGTACACACTCTCTTGAGCGGGGTCTTTGGCTAGGCGCCGCTCTGTGTTCAATAGATACCGCTCCGTAGCGTCTTTCTTTGCGTGAAAGGTGGGCATTCCCTCTCGCCTCAGGAGTGGAGTTGCGTATCTCATCACTCCGCCGACTGTGACTCTCTTTGTCCCTTGCTCGAGGAGGTTTATGGCGTAAATGTCTTCTTTAGAACGAATGTCTTTCTTTTCGTTCTTAAAGGGCATTGTCTCTAGTGTCCATAGCCTCTCGACATGCTGCAGGAGAGTGGTGTCTTCTTCTGTCACTCTGGAGTGGAGGCAGCTAGTGGCTGCTGTTCGGTTGAGAGATTTAGCGAGGGGGCCTTGTAGTGTCCATCCTAGGCGGGTCTCGACTGCTGCAGGACAGCCTCTGGGTCCTGTATGGACCCGGTCTATCGGGACTATGAGGTCTGCATGGTCGGAGCCTATCAGCAGGGTCGGGGTGGCGCCGTCTATGAGCGGGATAGGTAGTTGACGCAGGTGCACATATTTATCCATCAGCTTGGCGATGGGGTAGGTGTACTGTGATAGTCCTATTTCTTGGCTGGTGAAAGCATTTGTAATCCTATACCGTCGCTCTGGCTGCCCGCTTGCTGCGATAGTGAAGGAGACATTCTCGCCTTTTATCGTCTTTAAATCTCTTCTTATTGTCCGAATCGTCATTTGGTTCTCGCTCCCCCGCAGTCCCAGCTGGGCCGCAGCGGACGCGAGCAGAAGGGTCTTCTCTGACCCGTCATCAAGGACGGCGTAAGTGTCCATGACTTTATCTTGGTAGCTCAATGTTACACAGACTACCTTTAAGAGCACTTGGGCGCCGCTGCTGCTGGCGGGGTCAATGTACATGACACTTGCCTTGGTGCTGCTCGATGGTGCAGGTGCAGGCTTTCTTCTGTTACTGTCGTGTAGGACATCTAGGTGAGCTCCGTCACACCGACTGCACCTCTTCTTTAGGCGGCACTCGGCTGCCATGTGACTGCGCGCACATCGGTAACAGCGCCTGTTGGACTTTATCCATTGACTCACTTCTTCTGCATTCATCTTGGTGAACAGGTCACATTGTGACAGCCAGTGTTCCTTCTCGCAGTACGGGCACACCATCTTCCACTTCTCTTTCCTCGAGGGGGTACTGTGGTTCTTACTGCTCGGTACTGATTCTGATTGGTGCATGACAGTCACCGATCTTCTTCCATCGTTTATTCTCCTGGGTCCCTCTCTGGAGCTTGGTGTGCTCCGCACGAACGTATCCAGTCGTAAGCTGCTGACTTCTCTCGCCAGGAAGTCGGCTAGATCGAGGAGGGATGGTTCGGGACCGTTAGGATCACGGTGGTCTCTCTGCCGCCTGAAGCGCTCTTGTCTGGCGGGTGGCAGCTTCTCTAAAATCCTCTCGACGTTAGAGTTGGCGTATAGCTCGTGCATACCCTTTTCTCGTTGCGCTCCCAGCATCCCTACCAGGGACTGCACTTTTATAGACAGGTCGTCTAATGAGCGATTGTCTGTTGCTGGGGGTAGGCGGTCAATATGCCTTATCTCTTGGATTACGTAATCCCATATACGTCCATATCTCTGGTCCAGCGCTGCTAGAGCCGCGGTGTATGGGGTCGTAGAGGTGGCATAGGCTAGCGCTATATTGTGCGCTCGGGGTACTTTCAGGTGCTTCAGTAATATTGCATACTTGTGGCGTTCATCAGCGACATCCACCATCATTGTCTCTAAGCACATCCGGAGCTCCGTGTACTGTGCTCGATTCTCATAGGTGAAGTCTGGAAACGTCGGTGTACCAATGTATGACGCCGTGGATGGCTGATACATCGGCGAGCGTTGGGGGAGAGGCCTCCTAGGCGAGTCTCCTCTTGCGCCTCTCTGTGGGCTGGTACCGGCAGGGTACCATGGCCCGCTGGTCCAGGTGCTATTCCTCGGGGCTGGTCGTGCGTCATGCTCACCCGTGAATAGAGTCGGGGGTCTGTAGCGCAGCGCCGCGGGGGTATAGCCTGGGCTGTACTGGACCTCCTGGTCCGGTGGAGTACTGTGCTGTCGTCGGGCTTGGTTCTCCTCCTCTCCCTCTTCTTCTTCTATCAGGTCCTCTAGATCCTGTAGTCGTTTATTTAGCTTCTCCGCAGTGTATGCCGCTCCTTCCTTGTAGCTGGGTCTCGCTTGGACCGGTCGGGGAAGGGGGTCTGCGGGGGGTATAGGCTTGGTCTGTTGGTCAAGTTCAGGGTCGCTTGCTCGGTTAGGAGACGCTGCCCTTGACTGTTGTCTCGACGAGTTCCTTGAACCCCTGGCGGAGGGAGAGGGTGTTGCCTTGAGGATCAGCTGCTCCATTAGCTGCGCTTGTAACTTGTCGCGCTCGGCTTGTAGTCTGTCGCGCTCGCCCTGTAGTCTGTTGCGCTCGGTTTCGCGCTGGATGAGAGCGAGGTCGCGCTCTGTTTCTCTTTGGGCACCGGCAGCGGCACGCTGGGTGTCTGCTCGGTCTCTTGCCATATTCTCTTCCGTCTGAAGGCATCTCATCTCCAGGCGTATGCGCTCTTCTTCGCTCCGTTGCTGTGTCTGGAGTCGATCGCGTTCACCCTGAAGTTGATCGCGTTCACCCTGGAGTCGATCGCGTTCGGTAGAGGCTGTCAGGCTGACGAGGAACGCCTGTGATAGCATCCTCTCCGCTTCGCTGGGGGAAGACGGTTGTAGAGGTGAGCCGCTCCTGGCTGTACTCGTTGGGGAGTCCTGGAGCTCTATCTCCTCGGCGCTCTCCTCATCTTGTTCCGTGCAGAGTTCTCTCTCTGTAGGGTTGTCTTCCTCCCGGGGCTGGTCGGGGACTACTTCTTCGGTATTGGCGGGGGGTAAAGGCATGTCAGCTCCCTCCTGGTCCCCACCGTGAGCTTGGTCAGTTACATTAGAACCCACTAGGGCCTCTGTGGTCGGGGTAACCTGGTCGTTAAGGTCAGACATAATTTTACTTTCTACTTTTACCGCGTTTACCGTTTGTCGAAGGCTAGGTAGTTGACTGACAGCGTAATCCTCTAAGTACTGAGGTGTCTGTCGTCTGCGCCGCGGGCGTTCTACGTTAGGAGGACCGTTTCGTGGAGTGTTCATCATAGGCCATTTCAATATTAATAACACTATATTAATATTACACTAGTTACCCTCCGGCTCGAAGGACCAATTGTAACTGAGGGGTACAATTCCCTGACTGTATTGATAAGTATGGTATCATTAAACCACTACCGCTTTATGTACTTTAACTACTGGCCACACAGTACATGATATAGATATGATGAACACTTTCCCACCATGAAACCAAGTCCACACAAATGTATAAATCGAATATTTAATATATAGCAAAGGGTATATACAACGTTCACTTAATGACATTTATGATTTGAATGCACTTGTAAGGCAAATGAGTATTCGTAGGCAAATCAACATTGAATGTCCAATCTCTGGTTACGCAGGAAGCAAGTATACAACCTGGTTCTTTAGGGAACTATAGCGATGGTACTTAAATGATTATAGCTGGATACACTAAAGGGGGTCCCGCTGGTTGTAAGTCAGTAGGGGGGGGGGGGGGTTAGGAGAGCCGCTGGCGATATCCCATCTGGCCAACGATTTCTTGGGAGAATTCAGAGTGCTGAATACGGTGCCCACAGAACCTTGGTCCACAGATGAATACAGCTGGGCCCTCTTGTAGACGGTAGCTGCCGGTCCGCCTGTTCCTTTATGCCAAGCAAGCAGTGCAAAATTGCTTCCGCATTCGTCACCGCACGCCAGTGCGGTAAAGCGCCCTTCTTTTCAGGCCCCGCTTAGACAAATGCTACCGTGCGTGCACCGGCGGCGGCGTGCTCGCTCAGGTGCGTGCGTGCGCCGGCGTGCTCGCGCGAGGTGCCCGCGCATGCGCATGAGATCCCGCCTTGGTTCGACAATATATATAAGTCACCGCCCCTTATTCAGTATCTAGAAAATAGCTCAATTGGCAAGGCCACATGGCTGTGGATCCTATGGCTCGTTTGCTGGCGAGTTCGAATCCCATCGAAAATATTTTTTAACGTGATTTTTTTTTAACGTGTATTCTTTCGCCGGTTAAGGTTAGGCATGGTTAAGGTTAAGGTTAAGGTTAGGCATTGTTTCGGAGTTGGTTAAGGTTAGAACGGTTAAGTTTAGGCGCTGTTAAGGAGCTGGTTAAGGTTAGAGTTTGTCAAAGAGAATGGCAATATAATTTCTATGGTTAAGGTTAGGCATGGTTAAGGTTAAGGTTAAGGTTAGGCATTGTTTCGGAGTTGGTTAAGGTTAGAACGGTTAAGTTTAGGCGCTGTTAAGGAGCTGGTTAAGGTTAGAGTTTGTCAAAGAGAATGGCAATAGACAGCCTATTTCCGCGCGACCTGGGCGCTGGGCGGCGGAAAATGAAAGGCGCATTACTGCACGCCACTACGGTAAAATTTTGCACTGCTTGCTTGGCATAAAGCTACACGCTGCCGGTCCACAACGAAGAGACGTGAGGCGACCTCACTCGGGTTAGAGCGCCGTCTCACCTGGACTCCTCTCGGGGGTAGTTCCAACACTTACCAGTGTTGGCTGTTATCCATGGCATAATCAAAGCACCCAAAGCAAGTAGATAATCCAAGCCGTGTAGGGCTCGCCGTCGTCCGGGTAAGGTAATCCAATGTGCAGGTCCACTCGTCCTGGCCCAGAACTCCTCGGATGAAAGCACCACACATGGTCTGCCCAGCCTGGTTAAGACTCTAGATAACGCGAGGAAACGATGGGGGTACTGCTCACTTTATAACTCTAACCGAACGATGCACCATACATAATAGACTATTATTAACTTAATAGAAATACGTCCCACTCGACGGTATAGTGCCAAACTATGACAATTCAACTATTAATCCACACGATGTCTCAATGCCATTCTGAGGCCAAGTTGACCATACTGCACCACACGTGTATCGTGGGTGAGGCTTAACGTCTTGCCACTAGGTTGGAGGGTAAAGAACTAAGGGCTAAGGGACTAAAAGAAAGTTCTACTTTACTTGCGCCATATATATATGCGCTGTGAACAAATAGTACCATTCGTATTTCGCCAGACGTATTCCTACGCGGAACCGGGGCTAGTAACGACATGTTCGTCGGCACGATTGAACTTGAACCAAGGGGCTTGGCTGCTGGCGCCAAGTTCTTGTCCAATGAGAGAATGAAACTATTATGGGCTGTTAGTAGACTAAAGGGATATTCAGTGTATATGTACAAGGAATATACAAGGGATATCAAACGATATACAAATACTATTAAATATATATCCATAAATAAATATATATATTCGGTTTAATCTGATCCTTCACAACAATAATGAAAGACCCTCACCACCCAAATAACAGCCTGTTCCAGCTGCTGAGGTCAGGCAGACGCCTGCGAACCCCAGCTACTAGGACAGAGAGGCTTAGGCTCAGCTTCTTCCCCCAGGCCATCAGAGTCCTGAACAATGAACATTGAGTACCACTGTAACACTTTAGCATGAGCGGGCACACACTCAGGCCGCACGCACCCTCACTTATTGCCAAAAGGAAAGGCCACTTTAAATTAGTATTAGCAACAGTAACAGTGTATTGCACTACTATTACTACTACTGTTAACTGTTACCCGTTATTGCACAAATGTATTGTTACCTGCTACCTGTTATTGCACAATTTTATTGCACACATTTTTTTGTATTGGATTCTATTATATGTTGTACCAATTGCACATCGTTGCGGGCAAGACCACCCGCATTTCATTGTATATCCGTATGCCGTGACAAATAAAACTCTTGACTTGAAGTCTTTCACCACCAGGGCGAAGACCACGGGGTCCTCAGTGAGTCCGACGCAAAGCGTCACTATACTCTGAGCTGAGCAGAGCGGAAGCTCGACAAATGTACCCGCTGAGGCCCCCCACAACCATCAGAACCGGGGTGGACCCGAGCCCCCGGACCCCCCTAGTGGAGGACGGGAGGGAAACGGATCCGACTGTGCGAAGAGGGGTTTAGCAACTCAAACGCACAGGGTGAGCAGACCGTGGGACTTACCTTCCCACAGAAGAACCCACGACTACACAAACGCGCAACCCACATGCCACTAGGGAACGAACGGGAAGAAATAAAAACCCTGTTACAACCCCTAATATCACGGGGTCAAGGGCAAAAACCCAACCCCGTGGCAAGGCCGTAGCAGCGAAGCGCGAAGGAGGACCCAGCCCCAGGAAGGGACTGGACCCCCCGGAAAAGGGGGCTTGGTGAGGCCAACGACGCCGCAGTATCGAGACCCCACCAGGCGGTCACTAGTGACACCACCCCCCACATCGCCAGCGTATTTGGACAGGGCCCATCCAAGAGCAGGCCCTTCCCCCCTACAGCACGCCGCCCCGAAGCACTCAAGAGGCTACACCCACAGCGGGACCAGGCAGCGCACCGGGGAGACAACCCCCAAAAGAGGTCGATCCCTCAATCCAGGCAACAGGCCACTCGACCTGAGCCTGGAGCACTGCGGACTAGACAGGCGCCAAAGGGGTCTGCTGAAAACAGCACCCAGGCGGAAGGGGCGTATGCTGGTATGCTGTGCACCATGTCGCAGCCTCCACAGAACAGCAGATCTGCGCCCCGGCGGACAACGGGTTAACTGACCTGGTCCGGTGTGACCAGAACCAGACCTGTGTCCTAATCACGCCGCCATCCCCAGTCCCAGGAGGGGGGTAGGTACGTGTGTCGATCTAAAACATCACAGAGGGTGCCACCAAGCCGCGCCCAGTGGCCCACCCCAAATGCTTTGATCTATTCCGTCATCTCCCCCCAGAGATGAACGAGAATCCATCGAGACTAACCTAATACACTGGCGCTCGGAAGAGACAAAACTCCATCCCAGTTGCCCCACAAAAACGCTGTTTCAATGATGAGCAACCAAGGCGCGCAAGCCCATGCGTGGTTCCTATCAGAAGCACCCAGGGCCAGCACTATGTACACGTCGAGACCCAAAACATAATAGTAATTCTGACAAGAACCCAGATAACGTTCCCTCCAAGCCACCTGGGAGAGCGGCAGGAAGCTGGCCAAGACACAGATATGGGTCCCATATGACGCGGCCGAGGGAAAACACCCCTGTCAACCCTGCCCTATAAGAGAGGAGACAGGGAACCCCCAGAGAGAGACTTCCCATGTGAGTAATAATTGAAAAGTTATATGCAACATTGAGCTATGTAACAATTGGACTAGGACTCTCTGAGGAGGAGGCTCTGAAACTCTGAGGAGGCTCCCTCACTGAGAGGGAGGTTCTGAACTCACCGAGGAGGCGGCTCTGAAACTCCCTGAGGAGGAGTCTCTGACCCAATATACACACTACTAGTAGGGAGCAGAGCACAAGAACAAATTGTCTCTACTGCATTGCATCACCTACCAAGCTCAAGACACATACAACAGAGCAGAACTTCTTTTTAAGTTCTACTCACCTTGACAATAACAGAGGTCCACAACATGGAGCCTGAAAATAACTCACGAAAGTCTCACAACCAATAGAAACGCGCCCAGTGACGTACTCTATGGCGGGGGGAATTCCGTGGCCCACCGCCCAATATGGCGTGGGACCAGGAAACGTGTCCCCCCCCCCCTCCCTACCCTGTGACGCGCTGACCCAGCAACGTGACAGGAAGCCCGAAGGACAGGAGGCCCAACCCCCTGACCAATCAGAAAAAGGGGAGGGAGGGTTTATCAGTTCACCCCCTCATGACCCCTCACCCCTGATACGATGCAATGACAAAGCAGAGCCATGACACCAGTCATAGCGTGCTACACGAAGCGCATGTATACCTGTCAAGGTAACAGCTTCACATAGGCTCATGTGCGAACCTGCCACCTGAATTTTTACACCTTTTCCTAAGGAAGAAAAACACAGACCAAGAGAGGGCCCTTATTTTTAAGTCCCTGGTACAAGAGCTTACATATGTAACTTCTGTAGGCCAACACCTAACCCAGTTGTGGATCTTAACGACACACACAACCCTCCATCACAACAAAAAAGGCGAAGTACACTCTCACTACCGTAAGAGGAACGCCGTTTTTCATAACGAGAGAATGAATGAATGAATGAATGAAAACTTTATTTAACAGATTGCAGAATGGGTACAATACAGTACGGCTCAATACATACAATTGTTAAGGGGATGCAGACCTGAGAAAGACGTTTGTCTTGTTTCCATCAGGGTCCCCCATTTTCAATTCATATAGACATTTATGACATACACAACATACATGACATTTATGGCATAGGGACATATAGGTATTTAGTACTGATACATTTGTGACATAAACGGTATTCAAATATACAGTACTGTTACCCCTAGATCCTGACAGAGTATATATGATGGGGAGGGGACTGTACACTAGGAGGGGGTGGGTGGGTGGGAGAGAAATATACATACGGCGGGGAGGGAATATATACATGCGGTGGGGAGGAGACTGTCTATTAGGAGGTGGTGGGGGTTTTGGGCATTTATGGTGGCCAGTTTCGAATTGCAGCCTCCCGTAGGTGCTCTTTAAGAGCGGTTTTGAATGTGGGTAGTGATTCACATTCCTTTACAGCTTTGGGTAGGGCGTTCCACATTGTTGTGGCATAATTGCGAAACGTGTTTAGTCCCTTGTTTGAGCCGAATCTGGGTTTTACATGATTTGTTGAGCTTCCTCTGGTGTAGTGGTTGTGGTATTCACTGACCTTTGGGAAGTATTTTGACATGTACATGGGTACCCCGGTCGTATAGTGTATCTTGTAGACCAGGCCCATTGCAAGTTGCTGTACTCTGTCGTCTACTCTAAGCCATCCTAGGTTGTCAAAGTAGGCAGGGGTGAGGTGGGTTCTGGGGTTCAGGTCAAGTAGTAGTCTGACCAGTTTGTTTTGTGATTTTGTAATTTTGTTTTAAGCGCCTTTGAGGTGCTTTGGTACCATGAGGTGCACGCATAGTCGTAGTACCCTTGAATGAGTGCTCCTGCCAGAGTCTTCAGGGTATTCTTGTTTACCAGAGAGGAGATCCGGTACAAGAATCTAGTTCGTTGGTTGACTTTTTTTATTACATTGGATGCCATTTTGTCACAGGAAAGATTTGCCTCTAGGATGGAACCCAGGTAGGTAATTTCGTCTTTCCTTGTGACAATATTGTCACCCACTGTAACTGAGAAGCCGTCGGTCTTGCTGAGTTTGTTATTTGAACCGAAGAGAATGGACTCTGTTTTGCCCATGTGTAATGATAGTTTGTTATCAGCGAGCCATATGCAGATTTTGCCTAGTTCCGTGCTGAGGGTTTTTTCAACCTGCAACTTGTTCTTGTCAGAGACCAGCAGGGCTGAGTCGTCCGCAAACAGGAACAAGTTGCAGTCACAGGCTGACGACATGTCATTTGCATAAATTAGGAAGAGTAGCGGTCCTAGTATGCTTCCTTGTCGAACACCACAGCTCACTGTGAGGGGGGGGGATAGAGTACCGTTTACCTCTACCATCTGTTCTCTCCCCTCCAGGTAGGATTGCATCCAGCTCACTGATAAGCTATCAAAACCAATTGCTTTTAGCTTGTCCATCAGAATGGAGTGATTGACAGTATCGAAGGCCTTTTGTAGGTCCAGCATGACCATGCCGCAGTATTTGCCCGCGTCCACCTCTTGTTTGATGTGGTCGTTCAAATAGAGGAGGCATGTGTCAGTGGAGTGGGACGTTCTGAAGCCAGATTGGAATTCGTAGATTAGATTTTTTTCCGCCAGGTACTTTTCGACCTGTTCGTAGACTATTTTCTCCATGACTTTCGAGATGGAGGTAAGAATAGAAACAGGGCGGTAGTTGCCTGGGTCTAATTTGCTGCCCTTTTTGTGCAGAGGGGTCACTCTCGCAATTTTGAAGTCCTTGGGGACGTGTCCCTGTTTTATAGAGAGGTTTATTATGTGTGTGATGACTGGGGTGATGGCGGCTGCTGCGTCTCTGAGGAATTTGGAGGGGATGTTGTCATGGCCAGTGGCCTTGTTAGGTTGGAGGGCGCTCAATTTTTTGAGTACCTCATCAGTTGTTACCATTTCAAGTTTGAAGTCATCTTTGTGGACCCCTAGGTTTTTGTAGTATTCTACTATGTGTTCTACCCCATAATGCCCTGAGTGGGAGGGTAGTTTGTTTACCAGTGTTGTGGCTATATTTGTGAAGAAGATGTTTAAGTAATTGGCTACATCCAGAAGACACAAGTCCTCGATTAAGTACTGGTCACAGGCCTTGCTAAGTCCACATGACAGCAACCAAACAATCTTCAGAAAAGAATTGCCTCTCTAAGCAGGAGCACAACCCCAGCAGAAGCTGAGGGGTTACACCGTAACACCACAAACATAGTGAAACAACATATTGTAAACAAAATCATGTTTGAGGGGAGGGGGGGGGGGGGGGGGGGGCAGGGGAAAACCGGGGAAAAAACCACCCCTCACCACCTTACCCCTGATACGACTTGTTTGAACAGGTACAGCCCTGTTTATATGTGAAACTTGCCACCTGTTTATTGTCATCACAAGCTGAGAGAGACTCATCCCTCGATCACATGCCACTATGCATAGCTTTGCAGGGTTTTTAACCCAGCCAGTTGTGAGCTCAGCTACGTTGTCTAACGTTACATGAACACACACAACCTCTCATCATACAACAAAAAACCCAGTTCATTTTTACTCACGTAAAAAACAACGCCGTTTTCTAGGTAGAGAGAAAGCTATACCATCGATCAAGACAATTCACACACAGCACATGTCGCATCCCCAAATGTAGTGAAGCAACATATGTTTTGGAAAAAACATCGTTATTACAAAACATTCGGAAGGGGAAGGAAGGAAGAGGGGGGAAACGTCCAATGGACCCTTACCTGCACCAATGAACGCAGGCTGAGAAGACCGCAACAGGCTGGTCTCCACGTTGACGAAGGCCCTCGCTGGCGGGGCAAAAGAAGCTAAGGCCGGAGCAAGGCTCCGGCGAGACGGCCCACTCCAACAGCCGATCATGGTGCAGGGCCGACTACGTCTTCTGTCAAAGATGACATCGTAGTCAGAGTGCTATGGCCTGCTATTCTTACGGCTAATGTTCAAGGGTGTAGCACAAGCTAACAGCTAACTCCAGGCTAACTGGTAGCATCAGGCTAATGTTCCCAGCCGAGCGAGTGTACAGAGCTAGCGCCGTAGCTAACAGCTAACTGGCTAACAGGTAGCTCAACCCAGCTAGGACGCAAGCTAAGCAGCTACCACTGAAACTGTACAACGTGAGAACACAATATAGGCCAACACTTCAGACAGCCGCTGTCTGTCCCTCTCCTCATCCGAAGAGAGAAGAGGAAAAGAAGTCAACACAGTCTTCAGAACGGTGATTATCAGACACAGCGGTGCCGGCACAAGTCCCTCATGGGCTGCAGCCGACTTGAGCGTGGAGGTATTCTCATAACGAAACACCAAACCCACCTCCCTTGCGCCGGGTAACTTTCATCTTGAAAGGCGGGGCCCGCACGGTGACAGAGAGTATCCGTTTGTCCAGAGATCCGGGGGATTGAACCGCAGATTCGGATACGGTCACAGGCAACAAAGCTCCCGATGAGGAGCTCATGTAACGTGGGCGTCAAACCAGAACCCTCTCCGCGCCGCTAAGAGGCAGCAAAAAAGGGTACCAGCCTGGAGCCGGCTTTCGTAAGTCGTGCAGCCATTCCCCCCATAGCAACACAACTGACGCTTGCATCTCAAAACCATCACCCGCCCGGAGAGGCAGCTAGCCCTCGTACGGCCGAGCGCCTCTCAAGCAAAGTCCAACTGCAGAGCGGAGGTAATACCTGTCCAACTGCAGAGCTGGAGGAATGCCGGCGGGGATTAGGCCAGCGACACAAGCCCCTAATACGAAAATGCCGGTGGAGGTCAGAATGATCATCATCTTCTAGACACCCCGGTGGCGAAGACATTATCGCTGTATTTCCTCAAAAAATAGTGAGAGAGAAAATAAAGATATAATGTCAACGCAGCTCCTTTCCAACTATTCTCTAAACTCAAGTGGTGTACACAGACACTTGATGGTGGTGAAAACAAGGAAGGAGCTGTTAGTATGGCCACACCCCTGCTTATGTAGAGGAGCGGATGGGGGTGTGGCCAGGCGAGTGGGTGTATATAGGTGCATGTGAAGATTTATTCAGTGCTAGTACTGATATGGGAGTGTATTCCAGTAGACTCTGGGAGTAACAAGGTTGGACAAAATCGAAAATGGCTACATCAGAGGAACGGCCCATGTTGAGCAGTTCGGGCAGAAAGTGAGAGAAGCAAGATTGAGATGGTTTGGACATGTGCGGAGGAGGGAGGTGGGGTACATCAGGAGGAGGATGCTGGAGATGGAGCTGCCAGGAAAGAGGAGGAGGGGAAGGCCCAAGAGGAGGTTTATGGACACAGTGAAGGAGGACATGCAGGCAGTGGGAGTGACGGAGGACGACGCAGATGACAGAAACAGATGGAAACGGATGATCCGCTGTGGCGACCCCTGACGGGAAAAGCCGAAAGAAAAAGAAGAAGATTCCAGTATACGCAGAGCGGAGCTATACGATATATAACTAGCGTAGGTCAGTGGCCAATCAGAGCGCAAAACGCGAAAGCGGAAGCATGAACCGGTTGCCTTTCGAATAGACGCGTCCTGTACCGTGTAAACCGTTTCTTCCAGTCTGACCATTCTGCGGGTTTCTCGAAACAAAAACTCTCTGGTGGTTGAAACTTTGCCATCCTCGACCACTTCTCACACCATGTACAGGTAATATCTTGGATATTAACGGACAACGGAACAGTTGGTTGGTTAACAAGACGCTTTATTACTACCTCCTGTGGTTCATCAATCCCAACAATGACTACCTCTCGCGCCACTCCCACTTACTGTAACTGTCGTAAACATGTCGTAACGTATGACAACTCCTCTTGTAGTCAGTTAACAATACTATGACACAGATAATTTTATTGTTGCAGCTTTTTTAAATGTACATACATTCAGAAAAACGTGAGATGCTTGTTTTTCCTGGCTCCTCAACCATAGTAGATTTGTAAAAGATAATACACAACGTTCTATACAAACTATACAATACAAGGTATATGTTTTTACAAGGTAGAAAAACAGTAGATAAGTAAAAAAAATAAAATAAAAAAAAGTATACAGTATACTATATATATATATATATATATATATATATATATATATATATAAACATTCTACAGTGTACATAGCAGCAGTGTGTGCGTGTAGTAAGTGTGCTTATATGGTGTGTACAGTAAGTCACTTAAGGTGCTTTTGTGTGTTTGCTCATGTGATAATTCTATAAGTATCCGTCAGTAGTCTGTTTGCCTGGTGGAAGTAGCTGTTCAATGACGATAACATTATGATCAATATGATAACATGTCTTTGCTTTCACTGATGATCGTTCGTCTTATTGGACAGGAAGTGAACCAGATGTGGGCGGGACTTGGCTATTACTCCCAGGGAAAGGGGCTCCACGAAGGGGCTTAAAAGGCGTGTGTTAAGCTACTGCTCTTCTTACTGTATTCACCTATCTCATGCCCCACCCTCTTTTCTTTATCCTCCAATCACTATAGGGAGGTATAGTGGTTACGTCATTGCCGTTTTTTCGTGTTCCACCCTCTGTCCAACACAATGTATTTCCCCATTGCCCATTTCTAAATTGTCTCGTTTAAAACAAATAAAGCATTAACATTTGCATGGTGTACCTTTCTGTGCTTATTCAGCCACAATCTATAGCTCAACATGAAAATATTCCCAATTAATCATAATTTTTCAACCAAAAATGCTTAAACAATAATGTTAGTGATAGAAGGGAACTCATTTTGTGCAAAAATGGAAAGCTTTTCAATTTCCATGCGGCAGAATTGTTACAATAGCCGATAATCCATTTTCCCAATGATAAATCCCTATACAGGTGGAACAACCAGTGACGTCAGACTACACCTCCCTATAGTTTCTTTCACAGTTTGTCAGAGGGTAGCAACAGTTGTGATTGGAGGATTGGCAGGGTTTGATATAGGTCAATTACTCGCTTATTACACCAGCTTTCGTGTGATCTTATCTATTGTGTGTCTATTTATTTGGGGCAACAGCGGCTCAGGAGGTAGCATGGTCGTCTGGTAATTGGAAGGTTCCCAGTTCGATTCCCATAACCCCTAACTGTTCCCGATGCATAAACTGTAAAGCGCTTACAGCGTAAATACTTAATGTTGCTCAGGACACATACTCATGAAACTTATCATAGGAATGCTCGTAGGTCATTGTGGATTTTATACGGCCATATGCCCTGACCAGTAATCTAGAGATCATCACACCTATTCTGTGGTAACAAAGCTTCCTTCACACGCTCCGCAAAACTCACTCTTGTAAAGATGACTGTCCTGCCCATCCTGGACTATGGTGATGTCATCTATAAAATGGCTTTACAAACTGGTTGACTGGCCCTCCCACCGACTCCAACATTGGTTCCACTCCATTTACAAGACAATCCTGGGCAAGACCCCACCTTATCTTTCCTCCCTGCTCCACCTTTCTCATAGCACTTACGGCACAAGATCAAGCGAGCTCATCAAACTAAACATCCCAAGATCTAAGACCACCTTTTGTCGAAACTCCTTTCACTTTGCAGCAGCTTATGACTGGAGCGCCATTCAAGACACCCTTAAACGTACAGCTTTTACTTACTGACTGCCTTCAAGAATATACTCAACACGCTCTTAGTAGATCCCTCCTGCTCTTGCTGATACCCCAGTTTCACACTTGCATACACCCTCACACACAACATACAAGCACTCATTCATCATCATACTCGCACCTAGACACACGCATCTGTTTGCATACACATGCACGCAAACACACACACATACTTTCACCCCCCCTACTCCTCCCCTGTTTATTTGTTTGTACATAGGCTGTGCATGTGTTTATTTGTTTATGTGTATGATTCTTAACTGTTTTTATTTTATTATTATGTATAATCTTTATTTTATTTGTATTTTCTGTTTGTATTCCTGTTGTGGCCTCTCGGACCAGATCGACACTGTAAATAAGAAACCTGTTCTTAACACAATAATAATAATAATAATACCTTTATTTGTATAGCACTTTTCATACAGAGGTTGCAGTTCAAAGTGCTTCACAACAGTAAAAAAAAATACAGGCATGAGCGAGCATAGCAAGGTATGGTAAATCACAGTGTTTCACATTAGGATCTAGCATCCCAATAGGCTGTTTACAGTTTCATTCAGTAATACAAATAATAAAATAGTTTAAAATGATTAAGTTTAAAAATAGTCTAAAAATAAAAAAATAGAACGGACGTACAACAACAGTAAAAAATACAGGCATAAGCGAGCATAAACATTTAAAATGTAAATAGCAAGGTTACAGTAAAAAGTGTGATAAGATTGTTCAATCAGATGAAAATGGCCCAGTTAGGAGAATCAACCTTGGCTAGGCGGTGAACACCATGTACCTAACTGGAATGTTAAACAACTTTGAAAAATGTTGGTCAAAAGTCATCTTCTCCTCACAACAGAGTATCAAGTATTTGCTTGCATTACCCCACAGTGAAATGCCTGAGCAAAGAGATAGGTTTTAAGCTGTCTTTTAAAGATGTCTAGCGAGTTGGCTTCTCTGATGTTTTGGGGTAGTTTGTTCCACAGTTTTGGGGCATAGTTGATAAAGGCTGCATTACCGATCCTCTTTTGACTGTTTCTGGGAGCCTCTAGTAGTCCAGCAGCTGATGATCGCAGTGTTCTTGCTGGTGTGTAATTTATTAGAGTGTTGGCGATGTAGCTAGGTCCCTGTCCATTTAGAGCTTTGTATGTAAGGAGAAGGACCTTAAAGTCAATTCTAAATGTTACAGGAAGCCAGTGTAAAGCAGCTAAGACTGGACTAATGTGCTCTCTCCTTTTGGTTCTAGTTAGCAGTCGGGCTGCAGAGTTTTGGATTAGCTGAAGCCTCTCTGTGGTTTTCTTAGGGAGACCTGTGAAAAGTGCATTACAGTAGTCTAACCGGCTAGATATGAATGCATGAATTAGCTTCTCAGCATCGTTCTGATTAATAAATGGTCGTACTTTTGCTATATTTCTGAGATGGAAGAACGATGTTTTCGTCACTTTGCTAATATGAGAATTGAAGTTCAGTTCTGAATCTATGATAACCCCGAGACTAATGACCTCAGATTTGATCCAAGGGGTTAGTCCTCCCAGGTTCTTTATTAATGTTTCTTTTTTAGTTTTGGGGCCGATAATTAGAATTTCAGTTTTGTTCTCGTTTAGTTTCAGGAAGTTCTTACTCATCCATTTATTTATTGCCAGTAAGCAGTCTGTAATGGAGCTAATCGCTGTATCATTTGGTTCAGCAGATATGTACAGTTGCGTATCAATCCGCCCAAGCACGGATATGTCCGGCTTTCGAATCCATGCGTTGTGGACAGAATCACGGAGATATCCGTGGAAAGTTGTTATTGCTTTTATTCCATTTTAATAACCTGTTCAAGGTCGCCGAGCGGCACTGCAGATCTTCCCTACTATATGAATTCGACAATGTGCAATACCGGCCAGATCCTCTTAGGGGCGCTATCGCGCTACTAAAATGTGTCAATCTCTTTGTTTTCTTTCAACGGAGATTTTCAGTAGCACGATTCTGGATCTGCAGCCTGTAGCTTGGATTACGTTTCGAATCGCAGATTTCACCATGCAATAAGGGGATTTATCATCAGCCAATGGACATATCGATCTACCAGATGGCGATGGATAACGGGGAAATGCTCGGGGGGATCCCACCGGCTCATGGTAAGATTTTTTTCACGTAAATTACAGCCCGACCAGAGCTTGCTATGATACTCAACCAGCCGACTAGCATATGTGGCTAGTTAGACGAACACGGTTATTGGTAATCAATAATAATAAACGACGTCCCCCGCCCCCCCCCCCCCCCCCCTTTCATGCATACATGCTTTGGGATCGTCCGGATCATATGCAGTTTGAGTTATTTCTGTAGCATCTGTAAAACGGAAATGCCATTGGATATAACGTTAGCAGCTATTAGCTCTATAACTAGCCTTCCAGAAAATATACTAGTCCAAATCCGCTATAATGCTTATATTCACGGCGCTATAAAATGAGAACCTATTGATGCATTTTTTTTAAGCCATTTTGAAGGGACGGGTTATGGACTCAATTGACAATGAGAATGGACAGATAGCAATACTATAAAGTATAGATTTAGCTGTACAAAAAGACCCACATTTGTTTACAAAAGCTGGCCCTCAACCATTATATTAGACGGGCCCCAGTGGCCGTGAAAGTGTTAATGTTTGATCTGGCTAAATAAAGGTAATAATAGTGTTTGGATTTTATGAACACAGAACCCTGGTCTAGAATGTGGTTCTTCTGTCCCCCGTATCAGGTGGTGTTGGAGCTGCAGGGACGCATGCCCAGGACGGTGGACGGTCTTCTGAAGCAACTACCTGGCGTGGGGCCATAGCCAGGGTTTAGAAATTAGGGAGGTCCATTTATTTTTTTGGCCCAGACCGGCCCACCATAATCGGTCGGACACCACCCACCAGTACACCATCCTTGCGGTCCCCTTAAATATGCGTACCTACTGTACTATTCCCCCAAACCCACTACAAAGCTGGGTAGTAAGTGCCATGGACAAGTGGACCAGTGTACTCACTTTGCTCTTGGCTGAATCTTGTTTTGGGTGGTGATGTAAAAACACCTGCATCATAGCAGGCTCAGGAGTAGTCTATAGCCTGTTCATCCCTGTCTCTCTCCGCCACAACCTGGCTTGACTAGACATAAGGAGAGAGAGATGATTACAATTAACTGGTACATTCAGGTCCAGAATTGTTGGAATTCCCTGACAAAGATGTGCAAAAATCTGTACAATTTAAACAGTACCATACTGGTAATGAGCAAATTGTTGTTTATTCAATTAATCCATGGAGCTGTTCCATCTTATTTCATTTGATACTAACTACTCAGTTCATACAGATTTCAAGTATTAAAATATCAATGATGAATATTGCATAAGGTTTACAGATCTGTAGACCGTTTTCGCCTAAAGGTACATGCCTAAGTAAATGGAAGATTGCTCCACTTCTGCAAGGTCAATTTGCATGTTCTTGGTATCTAGGAACATCTAGGGACCTGGGGGTATGTATTTCCAGTGTCAGAAATATTGTGTCTGTTACTAGGCTGAGTAAATTGTAATGAATAAATTAATTATGATTAATTATGATTTATGATTTTGATGATGATGATGATCAAAAATTGAAAAGATTTTCTGAAAAATGCTCACTGAGCTCATTCACCACCTTATTGAGATCATGTGTACAAAAAATCTAAGCAAATGAACCGCGGGAAGATGATTAAACAGAAGGATTTGTAGATACAGTAATTAATGATAATCGACTTTAATTATAAATTCATATTTGACCTTGAACTTGACCTTGACCTTATTATGGCCAAATCATACATCTATGGATAGGGAAAATGCTCCTCTTTCCAATGGCAGGGTTGAATCTGGATTTAGTCATTTCTTGCGGTTTTTACGATAATTAGCATTTTCCGATAAATTTGTATTTCCGATAAAACATATAAAACATCGGTAAAAATGAAAATATACACTTTGACTACTGTTTTTGATAGGGTTATGGTATTTACTCTTGGCTACATTTTTTCTTTGAAAAACATTAACCTCTTAACATCCAAGGGCCCACATGTGGACGATTCTTTGCCGACCTCTAGTGGCTCGGGTGTGCATTTCTTTTAATACAATATATAGGTAGAATTAAAGCCCTATTTGTTGCCTGTCGATTGCCCTTTCAGGTGACAAAATCCGTTCAGCGGTTCTCGAGTTACATGCCGATATGTGAGGCGTGCCCCAAAGTACGCAAAAGTACACATTACCACCCCGACTCCCGGGGCTCTAGCTCCGTCAATCATTTGGCGATCTCGAAAATCTTTGCACAGGGTTGTAGCCAATGAGTGTGGCTTTCCAATGATACCCCATGATATGATAATTGGGGATCTAATATGGTCTCTATTGATCGATTTATGATAAAGAAAAGCAGGGTCCCCCTATAGGGGGACCTTAAGGCTTAACAGGTTAATATATCACCTTTTTGTTTTATATTCATGTTCAGAGAGGAGTAATAGTTAGAGCTTTGTATGTGATTTATATGGCAATTAAATCAATGGTGTGCTTGTTTGTTTGGGGAGTTTGACCTACAGTTAATGTGCCTACCACATGAAGGTGCATGCTCAATGGACAAAAACTATTTGTGTAGGTGGAGACTAGAGCTACAGTACCACAGATAGTAATAAGTTATAAGAGTAAGTAATCCATACCATATATATCCTAATAGTTACCTTATTACCATACTTGGCTGAAAATAAATGTTGCTGCCTGTTGTGAATGTGTTTTCCCCTGTAGGCTAATACATAAGTAGGCATACATTTGCAGTTGAGTAGGCTATGTGCTGTGTTTTTATGTCTTCCATCGAGGACCACCTTGGAAATAAGTGTTTTAATTCATGCTTTTAGGTGATATCCTCAGGAATAGAAATTGGTCAAGATAATTCGTTTTTATGATGTGTTTTTAATTTCCAAATACAAATCTAATCAAATAGAAAAAGCAGTTTTTGCAGTTGAGCTACAGGTGTTGTATATTATACAGCCTTTTCATGCATCTTTATCAAGGGAACCCTTATCCTAGTAGTTGGGTCATCTATGGCACTTCCGTGACCGCGGAGAGCGAAGGTCCGTTTCTCAATGGATTTGTCATCTAGGAGGGTTAATAAACTAAATTAGCCGGGGTGTATTTTTTTTAAAAGGCAGGGAAAATTTGTGAGAGACCAAAATCCAAAATGGCTGTCGTGGAAATGAGCGTTTTAATGGTTTGACCTATAATGATGCACAATACATGGTACCAGCCCCCTCTCAGTCATGTACCAGCCCCCTCTCAGTCATGTACCAGCCCCCTCTCAGTCATGTACCAGCCAGCCCTCTCTCAGTCATGTACCAGCCAGCCCCCTCTCAGTCATGTACCAGCCCCCTCTCAGTCATGTGTACCAGCCCCCTCTCTGTCCTGTATACCAGCCCCCTCTCAGTCATGTACCAGCCCCCTCTTAGTCCTGTATACCAGCCCCCTCTCCGTCCTGTATACCAGCCCCCTCTCAGTCATCTACCAGCCCCCTCTCAGTCATCTACCAGCCCCCTGTCAGTCATGTACCAGCCAGCCCCCTCTGTCATGTATACCAGCCCCCTCTCAGTTCTGTATACCAGCCCCCTCTCAGTCATGTACCACAGCCCCCTCTCAGTCATGTATACCAGCCCCCCTCTCAGTCATGTACCGCAGCCCTCTCTCAGTCATGTACCAGCCCCCTCTCAGTCATGTATACCAGCCCCCTCTCAGTCATGTACCAGCCCCCTCTCAGTCATCTACCAGCCCCCTCTCAGTCATGTACCACAGCCCCCTCTCAGTCATGTATACCAGCCCCCTCTCAGTCATGTACCAGCCCCCTCTCAGTCATGTACCAGCCCCCTCTCAGTCATGTACCACAGCCCCCTCTCAGCCATGTATACCAGCCCCCCTCTCAGTCATGTACCAGCCCCCTCTCAGTCATGTACCACAGCCCCCTCTCAGTCATGTACCACAGCCCCATCTCAGTCATGTACCAGCCCCCCTCTCAGTCATGTACCACAGCCCCCTCAGTCCTGTATACCAGCCCCCTCTCAGTCATGTATACCAGCCCCCTCTCAGTCATGTACCAGCCCCCTCTCAGTCATGTACCAGCCCCCTCTCAGTCATGTACCACAGCCCCCTCTCAGTCATGTATACCAGCCCCCCTCTCAGTCATGTACCACAGCCCTCTCTCATTCATGTACCACAGCCCCCTCTCAGTCATGTACCACAGCCCCATCTCAGTCATGTACCAGCCCCATCTCAGTCATGTACCAGCCCCCTCTCAGTCATGTACCACACGACTGGCGGGGGGGGGGGGGGTGCTTAGTAAGAGATGTGATTGCGCCAGCCCAGTGTCAGTCAGTGCCAATGGGCCGCTCTCCCAGCATAGTAGTGGGCCGGTCATTGACCAAACATTAAGCAAATTATAATAATAATTTTTTTAATAAAATGTTTTTTTTTATCAAATTGTAACGGCCCAAATATGTGTCGGCCCACCGGGAAAATGCCCGGTATGCCAGATGGCCAGTCCAGGCCTGAATATAACAGCATAGTTAAAGGTGGTTAAGGCTATTAAATACACAATTTGCTATTTGCAATGATGTCAGGAGCAGGGACTCCCTGATTATGGGATGAGACGCTGAACACTAAAAAGACAGTGGGACTCTCATGTTGGGGTGGGAGCACCGCTACAGTATCATCACTCTGTTGGATGTTTTATTTTTTAAACAATGTTTTTTATTGCATTTTTTTTCTTTTATACAAACATACATATATACAGACAATATCACATGACAAAAATAAAAAGACAAGTCAAGAGTTTTAATTGTCACGGCATACAGGTATACAATGAAATGCGGGTGGTCTTGCCCGCAACGATGTGCAATACAGTGGTACAACATATAATAGAATCAAAAAAAGAAAAAACAACATTGTGCAGTAAACAGGTAACAGGTAACATGGAGTGACATCTTGGTATCCGTACATAGTTATTTACAGAGCATATGGGACATGCTAGTTAGCTTTGGTAGTGCAATACACTGTTCCTGTTATTCTAATTTAAAGTGTCCTTTCCTTTTGGCCATAAGTGTTAAAGTGTTAAGTGGCTGCTCGTGTGTGTCGTGTGTGTGTTCATGTGTGCTTGTGTGTGGATAGTTCAATGTTCTGAGCACTCAATGTTCATTGTTCAGGGCTCTGATGGCCTGGGGGAAGAAGCTGAGCCTAAGCCGCTCTGTCCTAGTAGCTGGGGTTCGCAGGCGTCTGCCTGACCTCAGCAGCTGGAACAGGCTGTTGTTGGGGTGGTGAGGGTCTTTCATTATCCTGCAGGCTCTGGATTTGCACCTCTTGTTGTATAGAACCTGCAGGGGGGGTAGTGCAATACCCGTGGTACGCTCGGCTGATAATAATAAAAATAAAAAACCCTTCTTTGGCTTCTCTACCCTCATCTGTTTTTTTCTTTCTTTTTTCCTTTTTTTCCCTTTTTTAATCTTTCTCCATTTTTACTCTTTCTTGTTTCCTATCTCTTTCCTTTAGATTCTCACATTTTCCAGGAAATGTATAAATGATGTCCATGTCCTTTCAAATTGTTCTGGTTTTCCCTTCTGTATGTATGTTAGCTTTTCCATTGCTAAGTTTTCTGACACTTCCTTCAACCACTATTTAGCTCCTGGTCTCTGTATCTCCTTCCAGTTCAGAGCTATCACTCTCTTGGCTTGTAACAGACAAAAATTTATCAATTTCCTCTTCCTAATATAAGCTGGAAATTTATCTGGATATAAGTGAAGTATACATAACTTAGGATCGGTCAGGATTTCTATCTCTGTCATCTCCGATATGAGTTCCAAGATCTCTTTCCAATATTCCTGTATCTTCTCACATTCCCACATACAGTGGTACAGGGTCCCCACCTCTACCCCACACCTAGTACATTCATCCGGGATCATGGGATAAAACTTGTGTAATTTCTCTGGCATCATATATACTCTATGTATCCACTTATCAATCAATCAATCAATCAAATGTATTTGTATAGCACGTTTAAACATGACGCTTGTCAACCAAAGTGCTTCACATGGCTAAGCTAAGTACAAAGAAAAGTATAAAATAAACAGAAATAAAATAAAATCAACGGATAGACAAAGGAAAAACAGAACAACACGTCAACTAGTACGGCAAGAGTCAAAGTGAGTCAGGGAAGGCCAGGCGATATAGGTGGGTTTTGAGTTTTGATTTAAAAGACTCGATGGAGGGGGCAGATTTGATGGACATGGGGATGCTGTTCCAGAGGTCAGGGGCTGCGACCGCAAAAGCACGTCCCCCCCTAGACTTGAAGTTGGACCTACAAGTGGTTAGGAGACCCTTATCAGCCGATCTGAAGGCCCTGGCGTTGGTATAGGGGGTGAGGAGGTCTGCTAGGTAAGCAGGGGCTTTACCATTTAGGGCTTTGTACACCATTAAGAGGACCTTGAAGTCTATTCTAAAGCGCACCGGGAGCCAGTGGAGGGAGGCAAGTACAGGGGTGATGTGAGCTCTCTTCCGGGTACCTGTGAGCAGTCTAGCGGCAGCGTTTTGGGGGAGTTGTAGACGGGCTATGGTGGATTTATTTAGCCCCAGGTACAGGGAGTTACAGTAGTCTAAGCGTGAGGATATGAAGGCGTGAATTATTCTTTCCAGGTCTGAGGGGGAGAGAATGGCCTTGATCTTGGCTATGGACCGGAGCTGGAAAAAGCATCCCTTCACCACCGAGTTTACCTGCCTATTGAAGGAAAACTCGGGGTCAAAGAGCACGCCCAGGTTTTTAACAAAGGGCTTGACTAGGGGAGACAGGTTACCCAGGCTGCTGGCAATGACATTGGTTTGGTTTGGAGGGCCGAAAAGGAGGATTTCACATTTTGAGTGATTGAGTTGTAGAAAATTGTGTGCCATCCAGCATTTGATGTCGTCTAGGCAGGAATGAAGACTGTCAAGATTGTTTATATTGTTGGGTTTCATGGGGAGATAGACCTGAGTGTCGTCAGCATAAAATGGAAAGAGATGTTGTGTTTTTTAATTATCAGACCAAGGGGCAGCATGTATAGGGAGAATAGGATAGGGCCAAGGATGGAGCCTTGTGGAACCCCGCAAGAGAGTTATATTATATTGTAGAAGTTTACATCTGGTATTAATTGAAAGTGTTTGTGACATTTCACATGCTTGTTCCCAGTCCTCTTCTGCTATTTCCACCTCCATGTCCCTCTCCCATGCCCGCAAACTGCTCAAAGAGCTCTCCTCCGATCCTGATAACAACACATCATAAAACTTGGATAATTGTCCTCTTCCCTCCATATTGTCCCTCGTAAGTCTTTCTATTATGGATGTGGGTGGTTCCTCTGTGCCCCTGTTCTTTGAGACTATGTAGCTCCTGCTTTGAAAGTATTTAAATCTATGTGTTCTTGGGATATCAAATGTGCTTACTATCTGTTCGAAGGTAATCAATTCCCCCTCTATGTATATGTTTTTAATCCTACCTAAACCCCTTTCTGCCCAATTTTTGAATCCCCCATCATTTCTTTCCGGTTTAAATTCCTCATTCCCCCAGATTGGTGTATACCCCGATAATTTATCCCTTCTACCTAAGTGTAAGTGCGCTTTGTGCCAGATTCTTACTGTATTTTGGAGGAACGGGTTCTTTGTATGTTTTATCAATAAGTTACTCTGTCGTGAATACATATATGCATCTAGTGTAATTTTTGTCTCTTCTTTTTCTATCTCCATCCAAGCTGGTATATCTGCATATTGAAAGTAGAACATTGCTGTCCAGAGCTGTGCCGCCCCGTAATAAAGCCTCATATCCGGAAGTCTAAGCCCTCCTCTGTCATATGGGAGGTAAAGGAGTGTCAGTCTCAACCTGGGTTTTTTATTGTTCCATATGAAACGTGTGAACATCGTTTTCAATCTCCGAAAGAAGGTTTCCGGTAAGGGCATTGGGATTGATTGGAATAGGTATAGGAATTTAGGCAATATAGTAATTTTAATAATATTCACATGCCTATCATTGATATTGGTAATTTACTCCATCTTTCAAGGCTATTTTCTACATCTGTCATTATTGGGTTGTAGTTATTTTGTACGTAAGTCTTTAATCTCCGGGGTCATCTTTATCCCTAAGTAAGTAAACCCTTTGGGGGAGCTCGCAAACTGCGTGTGTATCGGTGCTTTTCCCCTTTCTCTCTTATTAAGTAACATAAGTGCGCTTTTATTTTGATTCGTTTTATATCCTGAAAATACTCCAAATTCCTCTAGTATTTCGTTAGCATTTCTAATTGAAGTATCTAATTTAGTTAAGTATAGTATTATATCGTCCGCGAAAAGCTATATGCGATGCTCCATTCTCCTTATTCTCATCCCTGTGATTCCCGGGTCCCGTCTAATCGTCATCGCTAATGGTTCGATTGTGAATAAAAATAGCAAAGGAGAAATCGGACATCCCTGTCTGGTAGATCTCTGTAATTTAAATGGTTTTGATATTTGGTTGTTTGTAGTTATTTCGACCATTGGGTCTGTGTATAGAATCCTAATCCATTTTATATATCCTTCTCCAAACCCGAACCTTTTAAGTGTTTCAAACAGGTATCCCCATTCAATCTAAGATGGGAGGCCGAAGGTCTCTAGAGGCTTCCGTTAATGAAATGATTGATCTGGTTTTACAGAGTATATGTTATTGTAATATGAACTACATAATATACTATAATAACACATTTCCGTTTGTTGGCAACGGTTTTTGGGTCATATCTTTATGAAAATTAATGTGTTGATAAGATAAAAACTACCTACGTTTGTGAAAAGGGGCGTTGCTGCGGAACCAATCAAAACGCGTTACAACGTCAGGTGACTTGATTTCTCCCAATGACATTCCTCAAGCTCCGGAAACTAGGAAGTAAATTTGCGACTCGTCTGTTGACAACACTGGATTTAGCTCTGCATCGGTAAGCTCTCAATACTCATATACATTACTATTGAAATGCATTTTTACTTAACTTTACAGCATTATTCAAACGTGATAGGAAGTTATGAGTCATCAGCTGTTTATATGCAGTCCGTTTTGACTTCCGATTACACATTGGAAAATGTTGTAGCCAGCTCACAGACTAACGTTACGTTAGCATTTTAACTTTCTCAGATAGCAATCTAACATTACGTTAGTGTAAATCAAACAACTCTAACCCAATACTAATAATAGTAACTTGTTTCACATCTATTTATGACATACCAGATTTGTAAATACAGTACTGTTTGTCACAAGACGTTGTCACAACCGTTACATATGTACAAAATATACTGTCTCATAAATATACTCTTCCAATATATAAATATACATATAAATATATTGTTTTAGATGCTGTTGTCACTATGAATTACAAATGGGGGGCCCTGATGTAAACAAGACAAACGACTTTCTCTGGTCTGCATCCTCTTAACAATTGTGTGTATTGAGCTGTACTGTACTGTACCCATTCTGCAATCTGTTAATATGATGAATAACGTTATCTATTATAGTAACAATGTTCCAAAATGTATTGATTGTTTTTCTGTTTCCCCAGATGCTCAACCCTGGACCACACGACAGATATATTCTAGGCCTAATTAACCCTAGCCTGAGGGTTCTATAGTAATCAATCATGCAAGCTCAAAGATTGAGCTCTTGAGGTGACTGGCCCTGCTCTATATCAATAACCATTATCAGAGTGGCAACTGCAGGACCTGTATTTCCCAAAACAATGAATATCATGATTGAATGAGAGGCCATGGTAAACAGCACAGTGAATAAACAATGTGCAGTCCCCTTATATATTGTTCTGGATAGAAGTGGGGCCAGGCTAATCTGCAAGAGCTCAACTTTTGAACAAGGATGGTCATCCTCTCACATAAGCTGTCCGGGGACGACTCACACAGCTCTCTACTCTCTGGGCCCTGGACTGGACACCCCTCCACTGTACTAGTTACACATTACACACATACAAATGACAATAACACTATGTAACAACCATCAAATGCACTCACAGCACACACATCCACACGCACACACTCACTTTAAACAAACAACTGACTGCAGCACCCACTTTAGAACACCTAAACACACTTTATATTTATTGGCAAAGAATTTGCACTACAACCCATACCTCATTACACCTTACTGTAAATTGTACCTCATCCCATTTCTGCATTGTACTGTATAGTATATTGTATTGTAACTCAGTTACTTTTCTACTCTGCATTGTACATTGTATGTATATATTGAACACTTGTCTACGTACTTGACTTCTATTTTATACTTATCTATTTTTATCTAGCACAATCTCTGGAGCAAAACAGAAAGAATAATTTTATATAAAAGTATTCTGTACTTCTGTATGACAACTAATAAAGAAACTTGAACATCAAAAAATCAACATTCTGTTCTCTATGCCAGGCTAGATCTGACCTTGACTCATGTTACAGGATTAATACACACTTTATACACAAATTGCATATAGCATTCTCTTTGGTAGCATTCATTCTGTGTTTATTGTGTCATACTGGGGAATAATATTAATATTATTATGTCCTATTGGGGACATAATTTTAAATTCTGAGCAATTCAATCGTTTTTTTTATAGAGAGGACGTCTGACATTGATTGAAAACGGTTAACAGATTGCAGAATGGGTACAATACAGTACAGCTCAATACACACAATTGTTAAGGGGATGCAGACCAGAGAAAGACTTTCGTGAGAGACCAACAAAGTGAGGTATGTAATACATTTCGAATCAAATTGTGGTCGGTTAGATCTAACGTTAATATCACGTTATCCATCTAATGGATAGCAAGCTCACCTGACGTCGGTATGGCTTGCGAAATACAATCTTATAGTAAGAAACAAAACACAAGTTGAACATAGTTTTGAACGTTTTATTACAATAGTATTTAGGTCGGACCGTCGGATAGATCTAACGTTAATATCACGTTAACCATCTAAAGCTCATCTGTGACGTCGTTATGGTTAATACAGTGCGAAATACAATCTTATATAGTAACAAAACAATACACAAATTGAACATAGTTTTGAACGTTTTATTACAATAGTATTTACTGTCTCATGTTGTGTATAATCCAGCTAGCGTTCCAGTCAGATCCATTCTCCGTTGTTCTTGTTGACAATTTTGGGGTCCCGAAATCCCGTTTCTGTATCCTGATTGGTTTATCAGCTAGAGGTGTCCAAAGATATGCATGAGCAAACATTTAATTTAAATGTAAGATTACGAACACCGATGACCAACAGACGGCTGGCCAACAAATGTATTTTGACTCAACATAATAACTAGATATCACACACAAAGAATTGTGTAGTCTGCCAACATGGATCAATCAAGTTCACTTTAGACAGACTCGGCCTCCCATCTAAATCCTGTCAAATGCCTTTTCGGCATCTAATGACAGAACTGCATGGTCTTTTTCGTTTTTCTTAGTATGTAGAACAATTAGTAATCTCCTAATGTTATGAAATCCCTGTCTTCCCAATACAAATCCGTTCTGGTCATTTTTAATCAGATGTGGAATCGATTTCTCTATGCGTCTAGCTAGTGCCTTACATAAAATCTTCATATCACAGGACATGAGGGACACAGGACGATATGAAGTCGTGTCTGAGGGTGGCTTTCCCGGTTTCTTCAGTACCGAAATCATCGCCAATCTTAAGGATGGGGGTAAAGTCCCCTCCTCATATGCTTCCTTGAACATTTCCAGTAGGTGGGGTAACAGTTTCCCTGCGAACCTCTTGTATATTTCTGTTGGTATCCTGTCACGTACGTGGGTTGTTCATTATCATTATTGCCATATTTTTAACACGTCCCTCCTCTGGAGAGTGCTGATTGCCCAAAGAGAAACAGCTGACGGCAATCGCCTCAACAAGGGAAGGGTGGATAAAGCCTGGCATGTGACACACATCGGGGCGCCTCCCTAAGTCATTGCCACTAGCCAGGGTGGAGTGAGGAGGCTGCCTATCTTGCCACTATTGAGTGGATGCTTTTGAGCACCTTTTGTAAATACCATTTACCACTGTGTGTGGGCAATCTTATTGTGTTGGTCTTATCTCCCACTTTGGTGATTCCCTAACAGGTGGGATTATTATTGTATATATTGTTGGCCTCTGCACCATTTCCCTCCATCAAGGGGGATATATATACTGTAGTGCCTTATTGCTGGGTGGTTCCCAGTGTTTACCTCGGCTTAATAGCTTTGTGTCCTATGACACGTCTATATTTTGCTTAGTGTTTGTTTGTCTTATTATATATTCCCTGTTTGTTCTCCCTTACCCTTTTACCCTTTGTGTGTGCTGTGGGTTTAAATCCCCACTATAATAAATATAATTTTACCTTTGGAGAACAGTGGGTTTCAAGCCCCGCTATAATAAATATCATTTACCATTTGAAAACGCCTTTGTTTATTACTTGCCTACCGGGACCTGTGCTAAGGCACCTGACTGGACGGGCTGGTGTTTGTGTACAGCCCGCTCCAGGTATATTCTATGTGGTCATCAGACCTTTGTACATGACATATCCCATCAGGTCCTGCCACTTTCCCGCTATTCATATTCACAAGCGCTTCCTTTAATTCTTCTATAGTCAGATTTTGATCAAACTGTTTCTGTTCCTCCTCCGTTATTTTTGGGAATTCCAACTTGTCCAGGAATTCATTTTGTTGTTCTGTGTTCTTTGGGTATTCTGATTTATATAACTTCTCATAATATTCTTTAAAGGCATTATTTATTTCTATTGGGTCATTCGTTTCAACCCCATTCCCTAATCTGATCGTATTCATCATTCTTTCCATGTGCCTTTCTAATTCTCCATGCCAGTATCTTGCCTGCTTTTTCCCCTTGGTCATAGTATGATTGTTTTAGCCATTGTAAGTCTGATGTTATCTTTGTAGTGGATAGATGTTTGTATTGGGCCTTTAATACCCGCAGTTCTCTCTGTTTTGTTGGGTCTCCTCCTTTATATAGCTGTTCTTCCACCTCTTTTACCTGTCTTTCTATGTCTTCCATTTGTTTATAGTGTTCCTTAGATTTATGTTTAGTATAGCTTATCATCTCCCCCCTTATATACGCCTTAAATGCTTCCCATCTCATCGTTGCACTTGTCTGGTCTGTATTTATGGAGAAGTATATGTCTATCTTTTCATCTATGAACGTCATACATTTTGGGTTGTTGAGCCATCTGGTTTGGAGTCTGAATCTAGGGGGTGCTTTTGCTATTTCCGGCATGTTCATAGTCAACGTCATTGGAGAATGGTCAGACAATAATCTACTGTCATATTCACTTCCTGTAAATTTAGATATTAAGCTTGTTGAAACAAAAAAAAATCTATTCTAGATAATGATGGCTTGCTTAGTAATTTTGAAGCGCATGAATATTCCCTCTTGTCTGGGTTTAACTTTCTCCATATCTCTACCAAGTCGAGGTCATTCATAAATGTATCTATGACTTTCCTTGTTTTTCCGTGGGAGGTGTCCATTCCCCCTGACTTATCTATTTCCGGTTTCCTCACGCAGTTAAAGTCTCCCCCCATGATGAACTGTCCCGTGAGAGTTGCCATTTTCATAAACAGTTCTTGAAAAAACAACGGGTCATCATTGTTTGGTCCATCTAGGTTTATCTGTGTGGAAACTATAGTCCTGTTTAGTATTATAAATCTCCCCCCGGGTCTACAATTTTATTTCTCAAATTAAATGGTATCGACTTGTCTATTAGTATCATTACTCCTCTAGCTTGTGAGTTGAATGGTGCCGAGTAGACTTGTCCCTGCCATCTATGCTTGACTCTCTTGACATCGTCCCTATAGTGCTGTGTGTTTCCTGTAAATAAACAATTTTTGCTCCTGATCGTTTTATCTTCCCTAGAATCTGTTTTAGTTTGACAATATGGCTCATCCCCCTCACGTTCCAGCTCATATATTTTATTTTGTTCCTACCCATCCTTATGTCCTATGTTGCTCGCTCTCTTCTTACCCTCATCCCACCTCCCTCCATTACACACACCACTGATGATAAACGGGGCTACCGTGGACAGGGTGAGCAGCTTCAAGTACCTGGGGGTCCACATCTCAGAGGATCTGACATGGTCAACACACATAGACACAGTCGTAAAAAAGGCGAAGCAGCGCCTCTACCACCTGAGACAGTTAAGGAAGTTCAGAGTATCGGGGAAGATACTCCAGTCCTTCTACTCCGGAGCTGTAGAGAGCATCTTGACTGGAAACATCACTGCCTGGTATGGAAACAGCACGGCACAGGACAAGAAGGCCCTACAGAGAGTGGTGCGCTCAGCCGAGCGTACCACGGGTATTGCACTACCTCCCCTGCAGGTTCTATACAACAAGAGGTGCAAATCCAGAGCCTGCAGAATAATGAAAGACCCCCACCACCCCAATAACAGTCTGTTCCAGCTGCTGAGGTCAGGCAGACGCCTGCGAACCCCAGCTACTAGGACAGAGAGGCTTCGGCTCAGCTTCTTCCCCCAGGCCATCAGAGCCTTGAACAATGAACACTGAGTGCCACAGAGCACTGAACTTTCCACACACAAGCACACATGAGCACACACACGACACGCACGCTGTGCACGCTCGCACACTAGCAGCCACTTTAACATGAGCAGGCACACACTCATGCCGCACACGCCCACACTTAAGGCCAAAAAGGAAAGGTCACTTTAAAAATAGCATAGCAACAGTAACAGTGTATTGCACTACCAAACTAACCGTAAGATGGCGCCGCAACGAACGGCTGCCTGTCTGTGCGCTCCGTCGAGACTGTGCTTACTTTTGTTAATATTTATAGTTTTTAGAGTTTTGTTTGTACCAACTGTTGGTGCATTTAATGTATATGACCGTCAGTCACTCATAGACATTGGATTACGGGAAACTTACCAACTGGATTACTCACTGGACCAGCTTTCCGAACCGCAACAATGGCCTGAAGAAATTTTCCGGAGATTAGGACCAGATCCTTTGTTCCTTGATCCCAGGAAAAGAGGACCCAGACGACGAGGAAAGAGAGCTGGAGTCCGTAACAGGCTGAGAACCAGGCGGCACAGGACACCACTACCCAGTATATTGCTAGCCAATGTACAATCAATTGACAATAAACTGGATGACATCCGAGCAAGGATTCAATATCAAAGAGACGTTAGGGACTGCAACGTTCTCTGCTTCACCGAAACGTGGCTCACACCGGAGGTTCCAGACCACGCAATTCAACCAGCCGATCACTTCTTTATCCATCGCAAGGATCGGACAGCAGCAGAGTCCGGTAAACAACGTGGAGGAGGTATTGCCTTCATGTTTAACAAAAATTGGAGCGATCCAACTAACGTGAAGGAATTATCCAACCACTGCTCCCCAGAACTGGAATATATAACCATCAAGTGTCATCCTTTCTTCCTCCCGAGGGAGTTAACGGCGATCGTCCTGATCGGAGTGTATATTCCACCGCAAGCCAGCAACAAGGTTGCGCTCTCCAGACTACACAACGAGGTAAATAGAATACAAGTGGCGAACGTTAACGCCGCCATTTTAGTGCTGGGTGATTTCAATAGCGCCAATCTGAGAAAGGTATTACCTGACTTCTATCAGCATGTGACTTGCAACACCAGAGGCGGTAACATCCTAGATCACTGTTACACGCAATTTAAAGGTGGCTACAAGGCTCATTCTGATAGTGGCTTTGGTAAATCAGATCACGCGTCAATCTTTCTTTCACCAAAGTACAAACAGAGAATTAAAAGTACTCCTGTAGTCTCGCGAGAGGTGCAGAAATGGGATTTGACGTCAGAGGAGACGCTCCGGTCTGTGTTTCACGGCACAGACTGGAATGTGTTCCGCGACACAGATAACATTAATGTCTACACGGAGACAGTGCTGGACTATGTTTGTACTAGGGTGAAAGAAACAATCCCCACTACCACAATGAGAGTTTACCCAAATCAAAAACCCTGGGTAGACAAATCCGTCCGTGAAGCTCTGAGAGAGCGCACCAAAGCATACAACGACGGCCTAGTGGCAGGCAACATGAATGACCACAAGGTGGCGCGATACAACGTAAGGAGGACAGTGTCAGAGGCCAAACGATGCTACAGGGATAAAATTGAACTCCTGTTTGAACAAGCTGACTCTAGAGCTATGTGGCAGGGGCTCAAAACGATGACAGACTACAAAGGCGCCTCCCTCAAACTGAACAGTGACATCTCCTTAGCAAATGACCTCAATACCTTCTATGCGAGGTTTGATGCTGGTAATAACAACACCAGCTCACAAGCCACGGCAATGGGGGGGGGGGGTCGGCTGCTGATGGAGGCGCAGTGTTCAGGGTAACAGAGCATGAGGTGAGGCGGACCTTTAAAAAAGTGAATATCAGGAAGGCAGCAGGTCCGGACGGCATCCCCGGCCGCGTCCTAAAAGTCTGTGCCGACCAACTGGCCCCAGTATTCACTGACATATTTAACCTGTCCTTAGAACAGGCTGTCATCCCCACCTGCCTGAAGAAGTCCACTATTATCCCTGTACCCAAAAAATCCAAGCCTGCTTGCCTCAACGACTACCGCCCTGTAGCTCTCACCTCCATAGCCATGAAGTGCTTTGAGAAGCTAGTAAAGGGCTACATCTGCTCCTCCCTCCCCATCAACATGGACCCCCTGCAATTTGCATACCGCCCCAACAGGTCCACGGAGGACGCCATAGCCCATGTGCTGCACACAGCAGCATCACACCTGGACAAGAGGCAGGGGAACTATGTGAGAATGCTATTCATCGACTACAGCTCGGCATTCAATACCATAGTCCCCTCCATACTCATAGCCAAGCTCAGGGACCTGGGCTTGGGCTATGACCTCTGCCAGTGGGTCTTGGACTTCCTGACTGGCAGACCCCAGGTGGTGAGAGCAGGCAACTGCACCTCCTCATCCATCACCCTCAACATAGGGGCCCCCCAGGGCTGTGTTCTGAGTCCCCTCCTCTACTCCCTGTACACACACGACTGTGTGGCTCAGCGGAGTAGCAATACAATCATCAAATTTGCTGACGACACAGTGGTGGTGGGCCTGATCTCTGCCAACGACGAGAGGGCCTACCTGGAAGAGGTCAAGGTCCTGGCGGGATGGTGCCAGGAAAACAGCCTCTCCCTGAACGTCAGCAAAACAAAGGAGATGATTGTGGACTTCAGGAGGTCGGGGGTCAAGGACTACAGCCCCCTCAGCATCGACGGGGCACCGGTTGAGAGAGTCAACAGCTTTAAGTACCTCGGAGCCTACATATCCGAGGACTTGACATGGACCACACACATTGACAGTGTTGTGAAGAAGGCACGACAACGCCTCTACTTCCTCAGGCGCCTAAGGAAGTTCCAAGTCAGTCAGAAGATCCTTAAGAACTTCTACTCATGTACAATAGAGAGCATCTTGACCGGCAACATCACCTCCTGGTTTGGGAATAGCACTGCACAAGACCGAAGCAGACTACAAAGTGTGACACGTTCAGCCGAACGCACAATTGGAGGGGGGCTCCCCACCCTCCAGAACATTTACAACAAGCGTTGCACGGGCAAGGCTAAGAGAATCATTAAAGACTCCAGTCACCCGAACAACTGCCTCTTTGAACTGCTGCGGTCAGGCAAGCGATACCGGAGTCTCAAGGCGAGCACAGAAAGACTCAGAAGAAGCTTCTATCCCCAGGCCATCAGGCTGCTAAACGAACAATGAATGAACACTACACAACAACAACCACCAAACGCACATAGCACACACATCCACACGCACACACTCACTTTAAACAAACACACTGTAGCACCCACTCCACACACTTTATAGCACACACCCACTTTAAACAAACACACTGTAGCACCCACTCCCCACACTTTATATTTATTGATGAAGGATTGCACTACAACTCGTACACCTTACTGTAAATTGTACCTAAAATTGTACCTCATCCCATTTCTGCTTTGCACTAGATAGTACTGTACATTAGTACACTGCATAGTATTGTATATTATATGGTAACTCAGAACATTGTACATATGTCTATACCGAACACTGTGACCTCATTTTTCTTCTTCTAAATTACATGCTATATTATGTTATTTGATACTATCTTGTCTAGCACAGTCTCTGGAGCGTAACAGTAAGAAGCATTTTGTATGAAAGTATTCTGTACTTCTGTATGACAACTATTAAAGAACTTGAACAACAACAACAAAGGATCTAGCATGTCCTACATGCTATGTAAATAACTATGTACAGATACCGAGATGTCCCACCATGTTACCTGCTTGTTACCTGTTTATTGCACAATGTTGTTTTTTATTGGATTCTATTATATGTTGTACCACTGTATTGCACATCGTTGCGGGCAAGACCACCCGCATTTCATTGTATACTTGTATGCCGTGACAAATAAAACTCTTGACTTGACTTATGTTTTGTGATGTGGTGTTCCAGCCGAAGTTTCTTATAAAAAAAATAAAAAAAACACAAATATCCCCAAACCCTACATATAAAGCTACCATCCCTCCCTATTGGGTGTGGACATCTGACTTTCCTCTTTTCCGACTTCCTACAGGTATCTTCCTGCTTCCTTTTAACAGGATGCATCTTACCTGCCTATCTCCCTCTCCTGCCGCTCCTCCCTCCTAGTATGCTCTAACCCTTTGCTCCCTTTTTCTCATTTCTGCTATTTAAAGTCTAACTTGACTAAACTATCTTCAACTTGACTCTGTATCTCTACCCCCCCCCCCTCCTCCTCCCGTAACCATCTCGAGGAACCCTCTATTCCAGCCTCTAAACTTCTGGATCTCTATCATTTTAAAACATTGAAACAAAATCAAATCCGCCACCAACCGGGCATTGACCATATCCAATGCCTGTTAAGAAAGGGGATATGATCTACGAAAACCTCTAAGCTATACCCATTACCCATTAAGAAGGGGGGTATCTCTTGTTAATAGTTAAATCAGAACTTGCCGTACCTTTATGCAATATACCCTTTCCCTTCCTCCACAAATCCTAACTATCCACTCCTCCTCACGTCTATGTTGGGTCCTTGACCTCTCCGTAGTGTCCCTATATAACTATCCCGTATACCTGTTGAAAAGTAGAAATGGCCAATTTCCATAACATATACACTTCCCCTTTCTTAACAGTTCCCAAAATCCCCTTCTTTTCCCACGTTTAAGGTGGGTTCTTGAACCTTTCTTAGCGATTTTTTCTATATAAAGCCCCTATACATTGTAGCAATACCATCTATCCTCCAAGAAGGGGGATACTCCTTGTATAGAACTAGGCAACCTCTTTTACAGGTTTGGAATGTGGGTGTATATATACCAAAATTTGCATCCTTTTTATGAATCATATATTTTCCCTTCCTCCCCCTCCCCCAGCTCCCCCCCCCCCCCCCCCCCCCCCATATACCTATGTTGGGTCCTTATCCGGTAAGAAGGGGGGCCTGCCATACATATACAAGCCTTTTCCCTTACATTTCAATAATGGGGGTATGTCTCCTAGAGAGTTCAATCAGAAATTACAATCCTTTTATTAATTATATATTTTCCCTTCTGTCATAGATCTTAACCCTCCCCTTCTTCCCATGCTTATGTTGGGTCTCTGACCTCCCCATAGTGTCTCTGTACTTGTACAGCCTATATATTGAACCATTGAAATTGTCAGATTGTACAGATTATTTCCCTTTCCCCCCTCCCCTCCCTTCTATATACCGTTCTTAGCTACCCGCGTCTTCCTCCTGTTGCGGTCCCTCCTGTTGCTCTCCTTCTGGCCCTTGCCCCGCAGGTGTCTTTCTCTGTTGCGTTGGGTCTGTCCCAACCGTCATACCACAGGCTCGTCGTGCTTGTTCTGGAGTATCGCACAGCGTAGTCCGTCCTTTCCATGTCACCTTCAGAATGGCTCCTCTTACAAAGCCTGTCTGTCCTTTCCCCTGAAAGCAGTAGTCTCTCACCTCCCTGTATTCCTCCCGTTTCTTGACCAGGGATGGGGCGAAGTCTTGGTATATCCTCACCTGGAATCCTTCGTGTGTCAAAACCCGCTTCTTTTTTGCGATGTCTAGTATGGTTTCTTTGTCCCGTTGGTTGGAGAATACCACTATGAGTGGCCTCCTCCCGGTCCCGTTTTCGCCTTTCCTTTTCTTTCTTGCGGGAGCCCCTCTGTACACCGCCTCCAGCTTGGGATTTTTAGTGAAGACTCCTTCTCCCGCTAACCCCCCGAATAGTTTTGAATAGTATTCTGTCAGCGTCCCTCTTGGTCCCTTCGGGTCCTGTTCTTCTGGTATGCCGATTACTCTCAGATTTTTCCGTTTAGTATAGTTGATCATATTTTCCATATTCTCTCCCATCTCCTTACTGTCAGCTCAGAGCCTCTGGCACTCCCTCTCCCAATGATCTTGGTCCGCAGCTCTGCTAACCAACGTGGCCTCTCTTTCCGTGTATCTTCTCTCCTGTTCCTCCATCCTCGTTTCTAGGTTAGCCACGGTGGTTTCACATGCCTGCACCTTTCCATCCACCCCTTCTCTTATCCTTCTTTCCCAACTTGCCAATAAAGCTTTGTTTTGGCTCTCCAGCTTTTCCTCCAACCGTGTAAATTCCCCAATTAACTGTTGGTTCCTCTTTTCCGCTTCTTCTTTCAAAAGTGAGCGCATGGCATCCATTGTCTGTTGGTTTCTTTTCTCGGCTTCCTCTGACAAGAGTGAGTGCATGGCTTCCATTGTCTGTTGGTTTCTTCTTTCCGCATCTTCTCTCAAGAGCGAGCGCATGTTTTCCATTGTCATAGCCGTCTTTCCTTCTCCCTCTCCAGTCTCCGCACCCGCTGTTATCTCTTCCTCGTGTATCTCTTTGCTAGCGCTTAGTTCAGCCCTACTAGCCATCTGTAGCCTGGTGGCTACTGCCGTTAGCTTCTTGCTATCCGCTCCTAGGCCCAAAGCCTCCAGTATATGGCTCTGCCTCTGCCTAGTGGAGCGTCTGTTTATCTCCGACTCTCTATCGCCTTTTCCTTCTGACTCAGAGTTTTTCATTTCATTTTCTCAATAGAGTAGTCTTGAAACAGTTTTCCACTTTGCTTTTCTCGGGGGGGTATTCGGATTTAAGCCGTGTTTTCAGATAGTTTAGTCAATTAGCACCGGGAGCATGTGGTGCGAGCTGTCTACTGCACGGCTGCCATCTTGAAGTCACTCTGTTGGATGTTGGGGGAAGTGAGGCCACGGTCAGTTAGGACCGCCGGTGATGAAGACGGACAGACAGCCAGCGGCCCCCAGGTTCCTGTTAATGCTGAGGAGGGAAGGCTTAACCTCCTGGAGCCAGACGGGGACGGGGATAGAGAGCGCTGCGCTGCATAGCTCCCATACGCTGCACTCGGGAGTCGGGACGTTCTTGTGGACGCAGAGTGAGATTTCCTGATTGAAACCTACAGCCTTGTGGTACACGCCGTCCAGCAGTTTTCCCGGGGAGTTGGACGGTGTCCAAAGCACAGACCCCGGGGAGGGTCGCGCCCGTGAGGGCGAGTTAAGTCCACTTTTAAATATTGTATAGCATATTGTATTTTGTATATCATTCTTGTATTGCGGTATATTTCAGGACTGTTATATGTTAACTAATTGGAGGGTGGCGGGGGGAAGCAGATGAGGGAGGGGCAACTAGTACCCGGAGGTGGTCCCGTGTTCACATTGGACCAGTGATGGTCGGTTGCAGTGCTGGTTGATTGTGTGCATTGTTTGATGTGCAGTGCCTCTTTTTTTTTGTATCCACTTTTTCTCCTTTTTCTGTTTTTCTCCCATCCCAATTTAGTCGTGCCAATTCCCCCCTCCCCTGTCTTGATCGTTGCTCGCATGTGCCCCCTACTGGTTGGTCGTAGGGAGGGTTGAAGAATCGATTGCATGTCCCCTCCGATACATGCAGAGTTAGCCAGCCACTTCTTTTCACCTGCCAGCGCGGACTCTCATTGGCGAGATGTAACGTGTGGGAGGCTCACACTACCCTCGACATCTCCTGTCCTTGGTGTGCAGGCGCCCTGACCGACCTGTAGGAGTCGCTGTTTACAACGACCAGATTACCACCCATCGACTCCCCTCCCGCTGACTCTGCCAATTGAGTCAGTATGACGGCCGGCCCAAGCCGGAGGCAACGCTGACCAGTGGCGATTTTACCACTGGGGCACCAGGGGCACGTGCCCCCCCTGAAATCTCAGGTGCCCCTGAGGTGCCACCCCTTTAAAAAAAAATTCTCAAAAATATAACCCTAACTAACCTTACTGTCATCATGCACTTGTCCTAATATACTCACCTACACTGTAGCACTCAACACTTTGATGAACATTGTTACTCAGCTGATAGAGTTGTGCCCTTCCTGATGACTTGTCGCTTTGGATAAAAGCGTCAGCTAAATGACTAAATGTATGTGCCCCCATTGTGCCCCTGCCCTAAATTACTAAATGTATGTGCCCCCATTGTGCCCCTGCGCTAAATGACTAAATGTATGTGCCCCCATTGTGCCCCTGCCCATATTGGCGCAAGCTGATGCTAATTTAAACCAGTTCGTAGCACTCTGGTTACAGTAGTTACACAGGGGACTATAATTTGTCAGCGAGGAAGGAATAAAGGATACATAACCTCTCAAGTTCAATGTGGGTTCTTCTGAACCGGTCACAGCTGATGTTGAAATGATTGACAGCCATTGTAGGTGTAGCCAAGGAGCTCATTTTGACTGCTTCAAGAAGCAACCCTTGACAACTCCAGCGCTGATTGCAATTTGGAAGTGCAACGACGACAGACTGAGAAGCCGGGTGCACTGCAGATTCAGAACTTCAAGAAGACAAACTTACCTCACTGCTTTCATGTTCAACCCAGATTTGGCTCAAACAAGGGACTAAACACATTTCGCATTCAATGTGGAACACCCTACCCACAATAGGGCTGGGCGATTAATCGATATGATCGATTAATTCGAATTAATGATTTAGGACGATTTTTTTTAATATAAAGTTTGCCAATAGGGATGTATCAGTAGTATTGGCAGTGGTAGTAGTCCTAATAGTAATCCACTATATTTTTTATTTTCTAAAAAACACAGGTAACCACTTTTGCTTCATTTCTTTGATGGCTCAAATGTATGCTCTACCAGTGGTTCCTAAACCTCTCCTCGAGACCCCCCAGCCGTTCCATGTATTTGTTAAATTCCACCACCAGCACACCTTGATTCAACTAATAAAGGGCTAGTTGAATCAGGTGTGCTGGTGGTGGAATTTAACAAATACATTGAACGGCTGGGGTGCTTCGAGGAGGATTGGGAAGCACTAGTCTAGTCGATTTTGTGTTTTGAGCACAAAGTTCAGCCTCTTTATTTTGCTCTCAAAGTGCACCAGATTGATGCATTTAACTTTAAAATGTACCAATAAAAAGCTTCACGCCCCATAGCCTCTGAAAATCCTGTGGGAAACACTGGTATAAGACATGGTACAGGTGACATAATTATAGTACAGTGGAGAAGTAAAAATAAAATAGAATAAAAAAGCAGTGTAAACAATTTAACAAATCAATATAATTAACTCTTAAATCTAAATCTAAATTAATGCTGAAAAATAATAGACAGTTATGATATTACATTCTGCTCAGCATAATTTCTATGCAACATATTGTGGTTCCCTGCTTTAGTCTGTTGACACATTTCTATACTAAATGCTTTTGTAGTCCTGTGTCATATACCTAAATGTCATATAAGTGAATTGTATAGAAACAACTCACCAAAAGTGACTATTGCACAACTGATTTGACAAAAAAAATCCACCAAGGGGGGGAAACCCCCCTCACTGGGAAATCTACCTTATTTTAAAATCCCAATGTTGACAGCTATGACCTTACCTGCTACACTTAGGGTACCTGTCTAGATAAACCCAACTTCCTTTATACTTACCGGTCATACTTATATATATATATATATATATATATATATATATATATATTTAAAAAAAAGTATTTCATGTTTTTATTTAATTTTTTATACTAGCTCTTGCCCCCCCTGTTCCCCTGTTTAAAAATTCCTAGAATCGCCACTGACGCTGACAGCCGGATTCGATACCGGTGTCTCACGCGTTGGTGACGAGCGCTTAGACCGCTGCGCCACCCAGCCGCCATGTGCAGTGCCTCTTGTAGAGCGTGCTGTGGTTAGTGGTGTGCTCTAAAGCTAGGCTATTAGGCTTAGCCCGAGGTGTAGTAGTTTCCTTAACTTAATGGATTGCCCCCCCATGTCTGTTAACCCCGTTCTCCCTGGTAGGAATATGAACTTTGGTTTCATTATTTATGCTAACTATCCAGATCAGATTGTTACCTTTTGTACCCCGTTGTGCATTTGATTATTTAAGAGCTTTGACAAACAGCAGCTTCCCCTGCTAACTAGCAGTTTCTCCTGCTTGTGGTGTAACCCACTTTTTATTACAATATTATCCCAAATCAGCTTACTGTCCATTTGCTTCATTGATTATGCGAATAAAAACTACTTTCTTTAAGAAAGCTGTCCATTGTAGATTTGATAGTGGAGAGGAACAGGTGACTGTCAGTTTCTACATCAGTCCCTGATAGTATATCACTCTTTGCTGCTTCAAAGTGACCTTGGTCAGCCTTGGATTCTGAGGTAGGTCTGCTTTTTGGTGGTAGTCAGATTAAATCCATTCTTAGAGTTTTCTAGATACGAGCGTTAAGGTCAGATAGGCCAGTGACTAAATGTAATGATTTAGTAATCCTCTCTGGCTTGTTACTAAACACTAGGTCGATTTGGGTCTTATCCTAGTTGGCCCTTCAATCATCTGAACAAAATACAATTTAGTTGTAAGTTGTTTGAGGGCTATTCAAACCACATTTATCTTCCCTTTATGTTGAAATCTCCCATCAAAAGTACTTCTTTATCAAAGTTGCACTCTCTAAGTATGGTGTTCAACTGGTCAGAAAATATAGCTTTGGAGTCTGGTGGTCGGTACAGCCCTAGGAGGGTAAAGGACATTTGGGGAGACACTCTAATTCCTTATCTGAAAAGTGGATCTGGGTACAGTGGATGTTATCTTTAACATAAAACATCACACCTCCCATCTCCCTTCAGGTCTCTCTAAATATATTATAGCCAGGTACAGTCAGAGCAGCAGCTGGGGAGTTATCATGAAGCCAGGTTTCAGAGAAAATGTAATTATCCAAATTTGATTACAAGAGTAGTTGTTTAATCTGTTCACTTTTAGGGGTGATACTGCGTATGTTTAGGTGTCCCCCTGGAAGGCCTTTAGGCTTGGCATGGGGGTCCCAGACCACTCTCGCATTATAATAGACTAAACTTTTTGAATTGCTTCTTCAGATTGACAAAACAATATAATAAAAAACAATCTGGACATCCTGCAAAACCTGGTCCCAGCTTTAACTTGTGAATGTCTCAGAAACCCCTTTATCATCAATGTACATTATATACACCATCAATTCTCTTAACACCCCATATCTCTAGTTTCAGAGTAAAGGTTCATGAAGTCAGTTCATATATCTACAGCTCATGCATCTCCATTACATGAAGGTGGAGGTAGATGTGACCTAAATAACTATGGACCAAACTGTCCCATCTAGCAAGAATCCTGGAATCATTGGTAAATAATCAACCTAAAGCATTTATCTGAGGATGGGTGAGTTTGTCTTTCCGTTTGTCTGTTATCTTTTTTATTTAATTGTTTAACTGTTTAAAAAAAACTGGGGGGGGGGGAATGAAAAGCTGACTTTTGGAAATGTTGATACTTTATACATTTCCAATAAAATATCTTGACATTTCAGTTCTGAAAACATACTGTAATCCTTATACACTGTTACTGTGGCCGTTATTAAATGTTGATTCAATGTCATTTCCATGACCCTTCGCACCAGAATTCAAGGTTGAACCGTTTTAACAATTTTCCTCAAATTGACCTGATTTTAGATTCTACTTTTGCTTAAAGTATTTTTAGTCTTGACTTTTTACCTGGAGCAAACGTTTCAACTGAATGTACATGTTTGATATTGTAAGGGCTTGTTTATAAACTATTAAAGGGAGAAAGTAATTTGATTTATTTCTTTATTGATTTTTGTATCCAAAGCGACTTAGATTGTGAACAGCATGTCACCAGGAGGTACATCTGTGGCAGCTAAGGGTCAGTGGCCTTGTTTATCAAATAATATCAAGCTTGAGTGTTACACTCTGAGTGCATAGTAGTAAAGACATTATCAAGATGGGGTAGTAGTACAATATTTTATTTCTTTATTATTTCAGATAGTTTGAAGAGGTGTTTCTAATCAACAGCAGACTTTGAAAAATATGAAAATTACCATTGTTGCACTCAGAAGATGAAATTCTTTCTACAAAGTAGGTACAAATGTAATATTTCATTTTCATACTTCTGAGTTAGTTACTTCTAAGAGATCAATTCACACCTTCCCACTTATCTTGACGCTTACAATTCATCCATATTATTAGCTAATCATTCATTCTAATGAGAATAATTCAAAGTTGGGATCAATTCACTTTTTAATTCAAGATGTAGATTCTATTTAAAAAAAGTTGTCACGAAAAGGTTTTACTATCCAACCTAATGACATTGATTTCATCAATACTACAGCCATTACTCTGTCAATATACACACAATGATGACAAAATAGTTAGTTACTTGTGCAACAGGTTGCTCTGCAATTCCCATACACCCACAAGCAGTTAGATGGTATAAAAACCACTAGATGATAAATTCATATAAAGGGACATACATTACTTTAATAGAATACCAATGAAGACAATACATGGAACATTACTCTAAAATAAACACTTCTTGTGAAAGTAAAAAAAACATGTCCTACTAGGAATGTTGACAATATGTGTGACATTAGTTAAATAAATCACTAGTGTCCACATCAAAATATAAGTCCATACCAGAAGCAATTTTCCCCTCCAGTGTGTACACCACATGTTTGTTAACTAGCTTGGCTTTTGGCTGGTCACCCCATACTGAGGTCAGAAAGTTCCTATGATCCAAGTATTTAAAACACTAGAAGTGTGTGTTCACTCTTATACCAATGACATATTGTCCCAGGAACATCCACACTGTCTGTCTCACTCCTCAGAGCGACAGAAACACAACTGTTGATGTCAATGACAACTGTGTCTATGCTAGTACTGCTTCTCTCTCACAGAGGCTTCTGTGCAGGTCAAAAGCTCTTGGTAGTAGTTTTTCCACTTCAAAAGAACGGTCAAATATTACTACCACTATTATTCTTATGATTGTTGATGGCCTGATAACTCTTCTAAAATCTAAGAATGTGCAGGTAAATTGACAGGTTTGACATGTCCCTGAATCTTCTCTCTCAAGTGAATTTTGTTTTCTCAAATATCCTAATGTACTGAATATCTTATCACACAAACCACAATGATGTGGCTTCTCTCCTGTGTGAAATGTCTGGTGTGATTTAAGACCAGACAAATTACTAAAGCTCTTCTCACACTGGTCACAGGATTAGGGCTTCTCTCCTGTGTGAATTCTCTGGTGTAATTTCAGACTAGACAGTTGACTATAGCTCTTCTCACACTGGTCACAGGAGTAGGGCTTCTCTCCTGTGTGAATTCTCTGGTGTATTTGCAGATTACCCCATTGCCTAAAGCTCTTCTCACACTGGTCACAAAAGTAGGGCTTCCATCCTGTGTGAATTCTCTGGTGTAATTTCAGATGAGACAGTTGCCTAAAGCTCTTCTCACACTGATCACAGGAGTAGGGCTTCTCTCCTGTGTGAACTCTCTGGTGTGATTTCAGACAATCCAGTCGACTAAAGCCCTTCTCACACTGGTCACAGGAGTAGGGCTTCTCTCCTGTGTGAATTCTCTGGTGTAATTTCAGCTCATGTTGACGACTAAAGCTCTTCCCACACTGGTCACAGGAGTAGGGCTTCTCTCCTGTGTGAATTAACTGGTGTGATTTCAGATTATGCGGATAAATAAAGCTCTCCCCACACTGGTCACAGGAGTAGGGTTTTTCTCCTGTGTGAACTATCTGGTGTGTTTGCAGACTACTCAGATGACCAAAGCTCTTCCCACACTGGTCACAGGAGTAGGGCTTTTCTCCTGTGTGAACTATCTGGTGCGATTTCAGATTAGACTGTTGACTAAAGCTCTTCTCACACTGGTCACAGGAATAGGGCTTCTCTCCTGTGTGAAATCTCTGGTGTGATTTCAGACTAGACAGTTGACTAAAGCTCTTCTCACACTGGTCACAGGAGTAGGGCTTTTCTCCTGTGTGAATTCTCTGGTGCGATTTCAGATAATCTCCCCGACTAAAGCTCTTCTCACACTGGTCACAGGAGTAGGGCTTCTCTCCTGTGTGAATTCTCTGGTGTGTTTGCAGACTACTCAGACGACCAAAGCTCTTCCCACACTGGTCACAGGCATAGGGCTTCTCTCCTGTGCGAATGCGCTGGTGTTTATTGAGATTCATCTTTGAACTGAAGCTTTTTCCACACTCGTCACAGCAGAGACCTTTTCTTCCATCCAAGCCTCTTGGTTTCTTCCCAGGCCTGACAGGACAGCTATCTGGATGGAGAAGGGTGTCCTGGATGGAGAAGAGTGTCAGAGGAAGGAGAGATTTGGTGATTTTATTCAGCTTTAATTTCCATGTAAGTGGTTTATAAGGGCTGAACAGTGCAAGCAGGGAGCGAAATTAACTTTTTGACTCACCGGCCAGTGGCGGGTAGATGGGAAGAATCTACCCGCCAAGCATATTTCTTACCTGCCAAATTTTTTTGATTAAAAAAAAAATATATATATTTTATATACATTTTTTTTTAAATAAAATATATATTATATAATCATACTTGCAGTTGTATTATCTGCGAGACATGGCCACCACGCAATAAGTCAAAATGCTCGCTATCTGCAAACAGCTCCACTGTCTGTGTGTATACTTGAGTAGCCTCCAGCTCCAGCAAGGATTCTCCGGCGATGCAGCTAGACCCTATACCAGGGAGCGAAATTAACTTTGACTCACCGGCCAGTGGCGGGTAGATGGGAAGAGTCTACCCGCCAAGCATATTTCTTACCTGCCAAATTTTTTTTGATTAAAAAAAAATATTATATATATATTTTATATAATTTTTTTTTTTAAATAAAATATATATTATATAATCATACTTGTAGTTGTATTATCTGCAAACAGCTCCACTGTCTGTGTGTATACTTGAGTAGCCTCCAGCTCCAGCAAGGATTCTCCGGCCCTGCAGCTAGACCCTATATTCAGCTAGACCCTACATTCAGCATGCAAGGATTCTCCGGCGATGCAGCTGGACCCTATTTTTAACGTTACGGTTATTTTGTCAAATCACATTCAACATGCCCTCAGCTAGAATATGCATTCAATCAATGTAAGACATTGATATCAGGAGCTATCTGTAGCTACTGCTAGCCCGGTAGATAACGTTAAGACAATTTAGTTTACTGGGACAGATCGATCTAACGCGAGCTAGCTAACGAGGGAACGGAGGTATTATGCAGCTCATGGAGGTCCGATCTAGACTAGAGCAGACTGCTACCATTCTGAGAGCTTAACGTTAGCACTAGAGCTGCGGGCGAGCTGCTACCATTCTGAGAGCTTAACGTTAGCACTAGATGCTGCGGGCGAGCTGCTACCATTCTGAGAGCTTAACGTTAGCAGTGGCACTAGAGCTGCGGGCCGCTCTGTGTTGATACGAGCAGAAGCCAATAGTATCCCGCTGCAGGGCTGGCCCGGCTGGGCGGATATGACTCGTTGCCACGTTTTTTTCTCAAAATAAGAATATCATACGAACCGAATGCTGCTAACTGCCGGAGCCATCGATATTATGACTCTAGCTGCGCTTGGGCCGGAAATGAGACCCGCACAGATTTTCAAAATAAGAGTATCGTTATGAACTACACGTCCACACGCCACACGGCGGGCAGGGCTCTCAGTGGCAAGCGCCAAAGGTAAAAACTGAGCGCCCCTGGCCTCTTGGTTTCATCCCAGGCCTGACAGGACAGCTATCTGGATGGAGAAGAGTGTCAGAGGAAGGAGAGATTTGGTGATTTTATTCAGCTTTAATTTCCATGTAAGTGGTTTATAATGGTATGTAGCTGGGTTTTATCATTTAAGAACACAGTGTAGTCCAGAGTGGTCAGGGCTGAACAGTGCAAGATATATGTCGCACGTGCTACAGCAACAGCGGTCTGTGCGATGAATGGATTTACTTCAGTAGCACTGGTGCGATAGGCATTCGATTCCTATCGATACTCTTATTTTGAAAATCCTGTTGCAAGTCTAATTTCCACCCAAGCGCAGCTCCAGCCATAACATCTATGGCTCCGGCAGCTAGCAACGTGCGGTTCATATCGATACTCTAGTGTGCCCATTTTGCGACCCAAAACAAATCCCTGCCGTTTTATTCCGCAACGGGTCAAATGCATCCAACATGCTTTGCAATCCTCGCTATTCCTTTATGACCACGTTAAAGACCGAAATTAACGTTACGTTAGCGTAAGCTAACAACAAGCTAACTCTGTTCAGAGCCATAGAGAGAACAGCAGACGGGCAGAGTGAGGACTGGGGAAGGGAGGGGGGGCAGGCATTCTCCCTTCTGTGTGTGTGTGTGTGTGCGTTTGAAAAGATCAGATGAAGTCAGACGAGTATATTATATTGATAGTAAATGTACTGAGGGTGGACAGATAATGTTGATATTTAAACATAAAAAATACAATACATAATAAATGTATTCATGATCATCATGCAACATAATAAATGTATTCATGATCATCATGCAACATAGAATTGCAGGAACGGTTTGGGAGAGGAAGGGGTTTTAGGTTGCGTGTTCCAAATTTTTTTTACTTAAAGTTTAAAGCTCAATATATCAAAACGTGGCACTTTACAGTGAACAGGAGGTCTATTTGTATTAAGTGAACAGGAGGTCTATTTGTATTAAATATAATAGATTGTTTTACCTTTTTTTAAATCCACGTTTTCTCCTCTTTTTTCTATTTTTCTCCCATCCCAATTTCGCTGTGCCAATTCTCCCCTCCCCTGTCTTGAACGTTGCTCGCATATGCCCCCCACTGGCCGGTTGTAGGTAGGATAGAAGCCTTGCATCACGTGTCCCCTCCGATACACGAGGAGGCAGCCTGTCACATCTTTTCACCTGCCAGCGCGGACTCTCATTGGCGAGGTATAACGTGTGGGAGGCTCACACTACCCCCGCCATTTCCTGTCTCTGCTGTGCAGGCGTCCCCCAACCGACCTGTAGGAGTCGCTGTCCACAACGTCCAGATTACCACCCATCGACTTCCACCCGCTAACTCTGCCAATTGAGTTAGTATGACGGCCGGCCCAAGCCGGAGGCAACGCCGACAGCCGGAGTCGAACCCAGTGTCTCTTGCGTTGGTGAATGTACGCTGCGCCACCCAGCCACCAGATTGTTTTTCCTTTTAAAGTCTGGAAGAGGTAAATACATTTTTTTCAAATTATATTTTAGTTACCTTTTTTGAGTTGATCTAAATGTTACGGATTGTGTTAAATGGGCTTATGATATAGTCTCATATCGATTGCAGGCACCTGCATCGTATCGTGGCAGATATCGGCAAATATCGTATCGTCGAATCGATATCGTATCGTGATGAAACCCCTAGTAGAGTCCATACATCCAACACCAAATCCCATAATTCCTTACACGTAACGTGTCTCGGTGTCTGGCTGTGTGGCGTCAACTTGTCAGCATGAAAATGACAGCCAAACATGGTACTGCAACTAAATAACACAAATACAATAGGCATATTTGTGACTGTTACAAATATAACACGTTTTATACTTGTGCTACAAGATTTTGGCCTGTGCTACAAAACTATCAACCTCTGTAGCACCAGTGCTATGTGCAAAAAAAGTTAACGTACAGCCCTGGACTGGTCTACAGTTCTAGACTTAAACCCCTTTGTTTCAAGCACCAGTTAGTCAACAGTTTCTGGAGCAGGAGTGGTTACATCTTGGCTATGGTTAAGGTCGGTTTAAATTTAGTCCGGAACTAAAGCCCCTTTAGTCTCAGGTTATGACAGATTTAAGTGTCACCTTATGGATCAAACCTTATATCACGCTATGGGAAATTTCATACATCTGTACCGATATATACAGGCAGCAACACATTTTTCATTTTGGCTTACCAGCCAGGCAATTCTTACCAGCCAAAAATGATAAATAGCTTTTTAGTATATAATATGTGTTATTATTACTATATAATACTCTCATTATGCAATTTTCAATTAATATCATAAAAACATAAGGAATATTAGCATAATTTGAGTGGACTGAAGTAATGAGTCAGCGTTAATAGTAGGGATGCCCCGATCACGTTTTTTGTCACCGATACCGATCACAGATGAGCCATATCGGCCGATACAGATCATGATTCTGCGGGATGATTCTGACCGGCCGGCAAAAGATTACGATAATTAAGAAAAAAAAGTTATATTTTTTTTTTACTTTTTTTCTTTTCATGTCAACGTTCACACGCACAATTGAGCCAAAAGTCACTCAATTAATGACAGGTTTCATTGATAAATTGAGGGAAAACTTTGCAAGTCGATTTGATGAATTTGACATGCCCAGAGAATTTATGCATTTTGTGAGCAACCCATTTGCCAATGTAGCTGCTATTTCCACAAAAGGACAAGAGTTCCTTGCATCACTTTGATGAAGGTCTCCTGCAACTTGAAATAATTGACATGCAAGTAGGGCTGAGCGATAAAGATAAATTATTTCCTCGAAATAAACATGAAACGTGGTCGCAAAGTTTCGATATATTGATTTTCCAAGCTTGGATATGAGCACACGCACTAACAACCAATCAGTGAAGGAGATGGCCGAGAGCGAAGGAGACCCGCGCTGCAACTCTGGGTAGAGAGGTAGTCAACCAGGCTGGCTAGGATAATTAGCTTGCACAGCGCTATTTTATAGTTTACGTGCCGAGTGAGTGTGTGGCGTGAATTCTGATGCCACGGTTATAGTAGCATGTGGTATACGGTGGACGTCGTTGCAATGTATTGGGGCGGAACAGAGTATTTTAGGGATATTTAGTACATAGGAAACATGGCTGGCTAGGATAATTAGCTTGCACGGCGCAATTTTATAGCTTGGCTGGCTAGGATAATTAGCTTGCACGGCACTATTTTATAAGTTTACGTGCCGAGTGCGTGTGTGGCGTGAATTCTGATGCCACGGTTATAGTAGTGTGTGGTATACGGTGGACGTCGTTGCAATGTATTGGGGCGGAACAGAGTATTTTAGGGATATTTAGTACATTGGAAACATGGCTGGCTAGGATAATTAGCTTGCAAGGCGCAATTTTATAGCTTGGCTGGCTAGGATAATTAGCTTGCACGGCGCTATTTTATAAGTTTACGTGCCGAGTGTGTGTGTGGCGTGAATTCTGATGCCACGGTTATAGTAGTGTGTGGTATACGGTGGACGTCGTTGCAATGTATTGGGGCGGAACAGAGTATTTTAGGGATATTTAGTGCATAGTCATGGGATACACTGCTTGCTCTGGCTAACTGCTAACGTGCGCGGACTGATGACGACATCAACTCGAGACATTTGCAGCAGCAAAACAAGTCTATTAATAGCCCGTCCATCGGCGCTGGGCATAAGAAGTTAATTAAACTTGACAGACATTATATCGACGATAATTATCGATATCGAGTTATATGAAAATAATTTTATAATTTTATCGCGATAACGTTTTTGGCCATAACGCCCAGCCCTACGTTACCCCAATACTGAGGTACGTACCGAACCGTGGCTTCTGTGTACTGTTACACCCCTAGTCACTCCACATTAGGGATGGGAATTGATAGGATTTTATCGATACGATTCCATTATCGATTCTGCTTATCGATTCGATTCCCTTATCGATACCTGATCAATTTATAATTTAAATAGATAAATTGGAAATGCAACAGAACTAAGCTGGTTAGAATAACAACATGCAACTTGACATTTCTGATTGTCATTTATTGTTGAGCCCCCATGTCAGGGGCGACAGTGGCTCGGGAGGTAGAGCAGTCGTCTGGCAATCCGGAGGTTCCCGGTTCGATTCCCACTCCTCCCGGGCAGCGTGTCGATGTGTCCTTGAGCAAGACACTTAACCCCTAGCTGCTCCCGATGAGCAGGTTGGCACATTGCATGGTTGCCTCCGCCATCGTTGTGTGAATGTGTGAGTGATTGGGTAAAATGTAAGGAACAAATTGTAAAGCGCTTTGGATAAAAGCGCTATATAAAAAAGCAGCCATTTACCATGTCAGAAAAATACAAAAACTGTAAAAAATAAAACATTAACTATAGCCTACACTTAAATAAAATAATGTATTTGAGATTCTCTTAAAATGTATTTATTTTTTTATTCTTAAACTAATTTAATCTATTGAATAACAGGTCGTTATTCCTCTGACTTCTGTCTCACACACACACACAGAGCTCCCTCCCCGGGCCCCTGTCCTGTAAGGTATTGGCTTGTGTTGCTACACGGACACATTTGTATGTTGCACCACGGAACTTCCTGTTCCTGTCTTACAGATTACAGACTTGTAAACAGGGAGCGAAATTAACTTTTTGACTCACCGGCCAGTGGCGGGTAGATGGGAAGAATCTACCCGCCAAGCATATTTCTTTTTTTTATTATTATTTTATATAAAACATTTTTTTTAATAAAATATATATATTATATAATCATACTTGTGATTGTGTTATCTGCGAGACATTGCCACCTCGCTGTCTGCAAACAGCTCCACTGTCTGTGTGTATACTCGAGTGGCCTCCAGCTCCAGCAAGGATTCTCCGGGGGTGCAGCTGGACCCCTAAACGCTACATTCAGCATGCAAAAGGATTCTCCTGAGCTACAGCTGGACCCTATTCAGCAGCCCTCACTCATGCGATGTAAACCAGGGACTCGAATACGCATGTTGTTGTTGTAGGACATTGATGCCAGGAGCTATCTGTAGCTACTGTTGCATGGCGTTGGGACAACGCCTCAGTGAACTATTTAGTTTACTGCGACATTTCGTAGTGACTAGTTACCTAGCCAACGGAGGTATTATGCACTGGACTAGGGCTGCAACGATTAGTCGACATAATCGACGATGTCGATTATGAAAAATCGTCGACGAGATATTGTTGCATCGATTAGTCATTAAAAACAATAACAATAACAATTAATAATAAGTAACTGCAATGCGCAAATGTTCATTTGTAACTGCAATGCACTACAGGAACTGCTGGGGGCAGTATAGTTTCCATTGTCTGACTGCAGTGCATTCTGGTACTTAACGGCGCAGCCTGCAGGTAAGTACTTCACTTCAGAAGAAAGAATGAACGATGGCGGAAGGGTGAGAGAAAGACAGAGGAGATGAGATGGCGGAAGGGAGAGAGAAAGACGGAGGAGATGAATTAAAAAAAGCGAGACCGAGGGCATCAAAGGTGTGGGAATTCTTTACAGATGACAAACCGAAGAAAACTGTTAAATGCCGATTATGCAAGGTGGAATTGGCATTTCACAGCAGCACCACGGCGATGCACGAACATCTAAAACGAAAGCACCCCGGAGCCACGGTGACGTCGTCGGAACATGGGTAAGTTCTAGAGTAGTTAGCCATAGTATTGTATTTTTTACGTTGGAAAACAGAACGTCTCATGGATATGGATATAATGCTTGCTATGCAAACTCTATTGCTGAGGCTTATAGAGGCTGCGCTGCTGCTGTATGTTGTAAGTAACGTTAAACAGCGCCATGCTTAGTAGTTAGTACAGGTGAGGTTACAGCGTTGCTGGCGCTGCTTCACTTTTAGTTTCGTTTGTTATGCCGACCAACCGGATACGGAAATACCTCACGTATATATCTGTAGTCACTCTGTCTGTAGTCCACAAAATAATATCCCTTAAGCGATAACTCCCTCTAGTGGGAAAACATAGATATTGCATCTCAATATTATTAATTCTAGCCTAGGTATATATAAGGCTGGCTGACTATAATTAATAAAAATAAACTGATAGTCTGATACTATAGCCTACAAATTCTGATGATAATTAATACAGCTTTCTGTTTTTTTTGTTCTCTTTCTATTGTAGGGCAAAGCAAACACGTGTGGATGAGTTTGTCCTGAAGAGAGGCTCATGCACCCCTCAAATGGCTGGAGTCTTCACAGAGAGCATCCTCACCATGCTTGTTAAAGACATGAGACCATTATCGATGGTTGAAGATGAGGGCTTTAAGCAGATGGTCACCACATAACATTCCATTCAGGTTACACCTTACCTTCCAGAACTCATTTTACAAAGCTCATGGAGAGAAAGTATGAAGATACTTTTGCTAAGGTTAAAATTGCTCTTAAAGCAAACAAGAACAAGATTGCCCTGACAACTGATGCCTGGACCAGTGTTGCGACAGAGGCATATCTTGGCATCACCTGTCACTTTATAAGTGATGACTGGAAGCTCAATAGCTTCCGCCTCACAACCATGCCACTCGAAGAACGGCACACTGGGACCAACATTGCTACATGGATTGAGCAGGCTGTGGAAAGGTTTGAGATCCCTCCAAGCAAGCTTGTGGCGGTTGTTCATGACAATGGCGCCAATGTCCTGCTGGCTGCTGGCATCAGAAATTGTAAATGGTGTACTGTGTTCCCCTGCAGGAGATGATGATGATCAGACAGACACACGCAATACATTATAATTACACACACACACGCACTCCTCTCACTCACAGTGATCAGAGTAAGACACACACACATTGGACACATACACACTCCTCTCACTCACACACAGCGATCAGAGTAAGACATGTACTAACACCACCACCAATACCACCACTACTAACACCACCACCACTACTAACACCACACCACCACCACTACTAACACCACCACCACCACTACTAACACCACCAATACCACCACTACTAACACCACCACCACTACTAACACCACCACCACTACTAACACCACCAATACCACCACTACTAACACTAACACCACCACCACTACTAACACCACCACTACTAACACCACCAATACCACCACTACTAACACCACCACTACTAACACCACCACCACTACTACTAACACCACCACCACTACTACTAACACCACCACCACTACTAACACCACCACTACTAACACCACCACCACCACTACTAACACCACCACTACTAACTCCACCAATACCACCACCACTACTAACATACACCACCAATACCACCACTGTCTGTCACACACATACACACAGACTTCTCTCACACACAGCAAACAAAAGACCTAGAAGTCTGTCTGATCTGACTCATGTCATCCCCCTCTCCCCCTACAGCTGTTCCACGACGTCAGTACCAGCGTTTCCGTTAGAACATATTCGTGCCGGTCTGAGTGTCCTGCAAGATTTCTATCACGGGACATATTCGAGATATTCCGGTCAGAGTTTTAAACAGCAGTCTATTATAATCACATTTTTATGAGCTAACGAATTCCGTTATAATTGGACATGTGTGTGTGTAGGCGGTTAGGTGGCCGAGCGGAGATTGCGTTCGTCACCAGCCCCGGAGCTGAGCTGGATTTGCCTGTTCGAATCCAGCTCACAGCTCCGGGGTTGTCACCAGCTTGGCTGGCCGTCTGCACTGATACAATTGGCTGTATCAGAGGGTGGGAGAAGCTGGCGGGGTGGGTCCGGGTCGTTGTAAACAGCGACTCCTACAGTTCGGTCGGGGCGCCTGCTAAGCGCGGATTGGACGTGAGGGGGATAGTGTGGTCCTCCCACACGCTACGCCCTCTCAATGAGAATCCGCGCTGCCAGGTGAAAAGAAGCGGTGATTGGCTGGACGTGTGTCGGAGGAAGCACGTGGTAGCCTCCACTCTCCCAGATGATCTGACTGTGGGGGGTAAGTGCGCAGCGACCAGGAAGGGACTGGGAATTGGCATACGACTAACATTGGGATGGGAGAAAAATCGGAGGAAAATGGAGGGGGAAAAAGACCAAAAAAAAAAAAAAAAATTGGACATGTGTATTAATTACATCAAGCGAAGAATGAGAAATTGATTTGCAGAATCAAATTACTATCTCTCGCCTCTCAAGTTAGTGCGATACGCTACCAGCATCAAGCTCCCGCCCCGCAGGCTCCCGCTGCAGCAGCTCTGTCACACGCACCCCCAAATGAATCTCGAGTCGACATCGCTTCACCTCGTTGTATCAGACATGTCACACATATCATAATGTTCAACTTCACGTATACAGTCATTAATATATTCCAAATAAAATAAGTCCCTCGATACTCCGTGCTGCTGCTGACTTGAAATAAAATAGACCGCGTATGTGGGCAGTCGGTCCGACACTAAACAGCAGTCTGTTATAATCACATTTTTATGAGCTAACGAATTCCGTTATATTGGACATTTGTATTAATTATATCAAGCGAAGAACTGAGAAAGCAGAGAGACGGCAACATTATCGTGGTTTGCGTGACGACTCTCTCCACCTCGCAACGACTTATTTGCAAAGAGTATGGCGCTGCAGAGAAGCTGATTCAGTGTTATTGGCTCTTTTCTGGGAACCGCACAGCAGCGCCCCCCACCCAACATTGGCTGAAAATGGCTGAATTGGAGTACTGCTGGAATACTGCATTGTGCTGATAGTGCTCTGGCTCTGCAGCTTCACAAAAGTTCGCACACCCAGCACTAAGCTCTCGCTGACGACGTCGTTGTCATTATTAGAAGCAAAGAGGAAACAAATGTAATGATCGTTTCGTTCATCGCATAGGCTATTTAATTTTAGCCTATTTTAATACAATTCAAATAATCAAATTGTGCTTAGACTCAGGGAATTATTTTCACCGGACATTAAGACCGGAGAGAGTAAATATGTCGGACTTCAACAGATTTTGCCGGTCAAATACCGGTAATTACCGGCTAACGGAAACGCTGGTCAGTACGTCACCCTTCTCTCCTGGTCCTGGACCAAGTTACAGCCCCATCAGCCGTGGTGCTGGGGGCAGATGCTGCTGCTAGTTATTTATTTTTTTAATATTATTATTTTAGTAGTTATTTAAAGTACAGAGCATGTCGATATGCTCGCACTCACTGCAATTTAAAGAAATTGGTGTACTGTGTTCCCCTGCAGGAGATGATGATTATCAGACAGACAGACACACAATACATTACACAGTTACACACGCACTCCTCTCACTCACACACACAGCGATCAGAGTAAGACACACAGCACACACATACTCCTCTCACTCACACACAGCGATCAGAGTAAGACACACACATACACAAATTACACAGTACAGTACACACACTCCTCTCACTCTCACACAGCGATCAGAGTAAGACACACACACATACACAATTACACACACACGGACTCCTCTCACACCCAGCAAACAAAAGACCTAGAAGTCTGTCTGATCTGACTCATCCCCGTCTCCCCCTACAGCTGTTCCACGACGTCAGTACTCAGTAGTGTACGTCACCCTCCCCTCCTGGTCCTGGACCAAGTTACAGCCCCATCAGCCGTGGTGCTGGGGGCAGATGCTGCTGCTAGTTATTTCTTTTTTCTTATTATTATTTTAGTTATTTAAACTTAAAGTACAGTGCACTACACTTCCAATTTTGTATTATTTAATTTATTTATCTTAAGTTGTTATGAGTGATTGCACTTGACTCAATGCACTGACTGACTGTATTCTTGACTTCAACATTTCAAATACATTTCATTTAAAGTTGCAAGATCCAAATTCAAATGTTTCATGAGTCATTATTTTAATTTGCTATGGGATCATCATGTTATGATGTTGTTGTTTGGTCCTGACAAGAGTCTCAAAGTCTGGGGTGATGGTAGACAAGCAACTCTGAGGTCATGCTCAATGTCCAATCTGTTCCTCTGCTCCGTCTTCAGCTGGACCAGAGCTGAGAAGCCACTTTCACAAAGATAGGTAGTTTAAAAAAAAAAAAAAAAAAAATCCCTTTTTTGTTGTTGTTTACATTGGTTTTCGATTAGTCGACTAATCGAAAAAATAATCGGCAGATTAGTCGACTACCAAAATAGTCATTAGTTGCAGCCCTACACTGGACTATTGCTGGAGGATTTGTTGATGTCTGGAGCTATCAGTAGCTAGCCGGCTGGATAACGTTACACAATGCCTCAGTCATGTATTAAATTAAGTGAATAGTTGACTGGGTCATTTTGTAACGGTAGCTAACGTTATCTCACGAAGGTCCCACACTGACTAGACTAACGTCACGGTGACTCGGAGGCAATAGCCTCCGTTTACATGCAGGCATACATGGGTAGGAGCAGCAGTAGAGCTGCCGCGGTATTGATGTTTTCCTTACCGCACGGATTTGCAAAATATTTCCTACCGCGCGGTTATTACCGCACGCACAAAAAAAAAAAAAAAAAAAGTTTGAATGCATTTTTTTTTTTAGTAGTAGTCTACTTTTTATAGCATATAGCCTGCCTCTAGTCTAAATGTCGATCTTTAGAGGATGACTTTGCAGCATGAATATTGTTTGGGATTCGGCAAGCACGCATTAGTTATTGAAAGTGAAACACGGATTCAAAGTTTACCCTCTGGTCGTGCGCCGTTCACTCGGTGTCGCGGGCAGGGGTGGTTACCCCCCCGACCCTTTCTTATTATTATTACTATAAAGTTACTACTTTATAATAAAGGCATTCGTTTTGTGGCATTACCATTATATCGGCGGCACGGTGGTGTAGTGGTTAACACTGTCGCCTCACAGCAAGAAGGTCCAGGGTTCGAATCCCGCTTGGGGACCAGGTTTCCATGATGCCAGTTACCCAGGTGGGGTATCTCCCAGGCCTTTCTGTGTGGAGTTTGCATGTTCTCCCCGTGCTCGCAAGGGTTTCCCCCCCCGATAAGATAAACCCAATGGAAAAACATGCACAACAACAAGATCGCTAACGCTGTGGCGTCCTTGACGAAGACGGACAGGAGCACTTGGATTGGTCCCCTGGCGCGGCTCACGTGGCGCCTGTCTGCTCCCGGCTGCCCTTGGGGGGGAAGGACGACGGGATGGGTTAATCGCAGATACGCATTGTATGCATGGTTCGCATGTGTGCCAAATGGTGACCTCGGAGCAGGTCCTAAATTATTATTATTATTATTATTATATAGTTATACGTTCAATAACATCAGCGTATTTACCGGACCATCTCAGTTCCTTTCTTTGCTCAGAGCGTGCTGAGTTGTCCCATTCTGCGGTCTGTTAATAAAGTTTTCAATCAGACAAGTGTATAGAACGAAGGGCTTTTATTATAACATTCGTTGCAGACAGTAAAATCATTATGTCTCGTTTAGTACTCCCGAGGAGCGATGGTAGTCCACTCCGGCGGGGAGTTAAAGCTAACGTTATTAGCCGTATTGTGATGAGCTCTGATCAATGGCTGACATTCAGGATGTAAAAAACAGCAGGACGCTCCCAACGTGTGACGCGTCTCTCTTCTGACCAATCAGTGGTCTGCAATGTTTCACGTGACTTTTCTGGTAGCCAATAGGGTCGCTTGGAACCTCGATGGAGGAGTAGGGTATATCTGCAGAGCCGCAAGCCCAACGAGAGGAGGGTACTTCATTATTATTATTATTATAAAAAACAGCGGTGATGCGGTATTCAGCCTACTCTGCGGTGGCCGTGATGTAACAGCGATACCGCGGTAATGCGGTAATCGCGGCAGCTCTAAGCAGCAGTGCTAACTAACGTCACGGTGACTCGGAGGCAATAGCCTCTGTTTACATGCAGGCATACAGAAACAGGTGGGGAGGGGGTAGCAGCAGCAGCAGCAGCGGTGCGCGCTTCATGTCTGTGCTGAGACAGCGAGTGAGAACTCCGCTAAAGAATTGGATCATGATTTTTTTCCCCCACATGACTATTTGATTGCCTGCCGCCACACGGCGCTCAGACGTCTCAGTGGGAGGCGCCAAACGTAAAAACTGAGCGCAAATGGCGGGTGGCGCTCTAGTTTCGGTCCCTGCTTGTAAACAAACACTACGTCTCTTATTATATGTGAACTAAAGAGTACAAGGTTTACAAAACAGCCCCCACCCGCTGTTTTATTGTATTTGTACCTGTACTATCCGCTGTCAGCTGTTTATCTCTCTCTGAGAGCTTGATTAAATAGCGTTAGCTCACGTTAGCTCCGCGGCTAATTTTAGCTCACCCCGAAGTAAATCAATGACTAGGTTCTAAAGCATTCAAGTAGTTTTCACTGCACATAGAAGTAGCCAAACAGCAGGAGCATTTCGGGAGCATATTACCAAAACCCAGGCAATTTCGAGCCCTTAATGAATCAAATAGAGTCTGCCATGGCTACATGCTAACGTCATTGCGCAACTGTAGGAAAAACCTGGCAGCGATGATGGAATCGAAAGTCACGGGAGCCACACGGTTCCAGGCATCGGCCAATTAGGAACCGATTCCCATCCCTACTCCACATCCTGCTCAAAATCTCAAAAGCCACCATCTTTATACCTCGCATGAGCCATTTAGCCACGTAGCATTTATTTTTCAGCAAGGCACACACTGAAACCAGTAACATCACAAATATGAAGCAGGTAATTACCCATACAAATAATAAACCTTTCATGGGGTTATTTACAATAATAATTCATTTGATTTCTAAAGCACTTTTCATTGTGAAACAAATGTATGCAGAGTTTCTTGTCCTCCTGATTAATGCAATGGTGTGTGTGTGTTGTGGTCAGTGATGCCACAGATTACTTGTAAAAGTAATCTGATTACTGATTACTCCTTTAAAAAGTAATCTTAGTTAGTAATCTTTGAAAGTAACTAGGTTACGAAGTCGTCGTCCCTGCTGCTGCCACAACATAAGAATGACAAAATTTAGTAAAATGTACTCAGTTTGAGTAAAATGTACTAATAGGGCAGGTAGGCCTATCTTGCTATCTATAGATCTATAGATTTCACAAAAGATAAATGGTCAATAACACCACATGTAGGCTGATATGTAGCCTACCTTTGAGGCCTGCCCCATTCAGATATGGTTCTACGTTATTATTATTTATTATTGTGTGAATGAATGAATGAAAACTTTATTTAACAGATTGCAGAATGGGTACAATACAGTACGGCTCAATACATACAATTGTTAAGGGGATGCAGACCTGAGAAAGACGTTTGTCTTGTTTCCATCAGGGTCCCCCATTTTCAATTCATATAGACATTTATGACATACACAACATACATGACATTTATGGCATAGGGACATATAGGTATTTAGTACCGATACATTTGTGACATAAGCGGTATTCAAATATACAGTACTGTTACCCCTAGATCCTGACAGAGTATATACATATGATGGGGAGGGGACTGTACATTAGGAGGGGGTGGGTGGGTGGGAGGGAAATATACATACGGCGGGGAGGGAATATATATACTGCAGTGTTGTCAGTGTGCTACTGACAACCTACATACTGCAGTATGGTGTTCCATGTTCATGAATAGTGCACTGCAAAAGATGTTTAACTCAAAGGTAGAACATACTGTTTGGCTGGTGCAGCTCCGACTCCGAGTCCTGTAGAAGTCGATGGTCGTGCTGTATATTCCATATGCGGTAGACAGTATTTTGTTTCCTCCGCAAAGTGAATGTTTTTTTCACCCGGCTTAGTTTACACAAACGTTAAGTAGACTAGTGAACTAACCAGTGCCAGAAAGCGTTACGAGCGCGAGTGTCTCCCTGCTAGCTCGCAGGTCAGCCTGATAATAACAATAACAGCCGCGGCCACCAGCATGGATCAACACGCGAGGTTGCGTGCTGTGACGTCACTCCCCAATACAAGGAAAAGCTTTCCAAACGTATATTTGACTGTCGAAAACGAAAGAAAATACTGCATTCCGCCTGCATTATGATGAGATAGTAACGAAATAGTAACGCACGGCCACTTGGACAAGTAACTGCAATCAGATTACTGGCTTGTAAAGATTACCGCGTTAGATTACTATTTTCGGGGAAAAGTAATCAGATTACAATAACGCGTTACTTAGTAACGCGTTAGTGGCATCACTGGTTGTGGTGATCTCATTCAAGGAGCACTACACAAGCGCGCACACACACAGTTTGTTGTTTTTGTTCTATTAGTGATTTACACACTCTCAGTTGGTTCATTATAAAAGATAAACCTGAAAACAAACGCACTTAAATGTTAAATAAAAGGACCACAGTAATGAGGTAGGAACATATTTTTTTAATACTGGTAAAATTGTTATTAAAAGATTTGCCCCTAAAAAATATTTTTTGCCCCTAAATTTCTCATTTAGGGGCAAGTGTGCCCCTAGTGAAAAAGCTTAGCGTACAGCCCTGTCTGTCGAGGTTCCAAGCGACCCTATTGGGTACCAGAAAAGTCACATGAAACACTGCAGACCACTGATGTCAGAAGAGAGACACGTCACATGTTGGAGCATCCTGCAGTGTGTTAACACCAATCGGCAAGCGCGTATTAGGTTTTTACTTCCTGAATGTCAGCCATTGATCAGAGCTCACAACACGGCTAATACGTTAGCTCCCGCCAGAGACCGGAGTGGATTACCGTCGCTCCTCAGGGGGAACGAGGCATAATGATTTTACTGCAACGAATGTTATAATAAAAGCCCTTCGTTCTATACACTTGTCTGATTGAAAACTTTATTAACAGACCACAGAATTGGTACAACTCGGCACGCTCGGAGCAAAGAAAGGAACCGAGATATGAATTGAGTAACGCTTGCCTTGCTATGGTCCGGTAAATACGCTGATGTTATTGAACGTGTAACTATATAACGTTAATGCCACAAAACGAATGCCTTTGTAATCATAAGTAGTAACGTTATAATAAGAAGAAGAAGAAGAAAGGGTCGGGGGGGTAACCACCGGGCGCGCCGCTACCACCCCTGCCCGCGACAGAGTGAACGGCGCACGACCAGAGGGGAGACTTCGAATCCGTGTTTCACTTTTAATAACAAATGCGTGCTTGCCGAATCCCAAACAATATTCATGCTGCAAAGTCATCCTCTAAAGATAGACATTTAGACTAGAGGCAGGCTATATGCTATAAAGAGTAGACTACAAAAAAATATAAAAAATGCATTCAAACTTTTTTTTTTTTTTGTGTGTGTGTGGTAATAACCGCAGCGGTAGGAAATATTTCGCAAATTTGTGCGGTAAGGAAAACATCAATACCGCGGCAGCTCTAGTTCTGCCTCATTTGTTGATGAAACAAAAACTAACATCAACACAATTGACCACCAAGAGCGGAGTTTAGTCTCACAAAAATATCGCCAATTTTGTTAGCTTACGTGCTAGGGATATGCCAGTATAACAGTATAGCACAGGGCTGTACGCAAAGCTTTTTCACTAGGGGCACACTTGCCCCTAAATGAGAAATTTAGGGGCAACGAATATTTTTTAGGGGGAAATTTTTAAATAACTATTTTACAATTAAAGTAGGGCTGGGCGATATGGCCTCTAAATGATATTGCAATATTTTTTGGCCATATCACGATACACGATATATATCGCGATATTTTGACATTTCCTCTAAAGCAGGGCTATTCAAATGGCGGCCCGCGGGCCAGATCCGGCCCGCGGGATGATTCTGACCGGCCCGCCAAAGATTACATGATAATAAAAAAAAAATAAAAAAAATATATTTTTTTTAAATATTTTTTATTATTATTATTTTTTTTTACTTTTTTTTTCATGTCAACGTTAACACGCACAATTGAGCCAAAAGTCACTCAATTAATGACAGATTTCATTGATAAATTGAGGGAAAACTTTGCAAGTTGATTTGATGAATTTGACATGTCCAGATAATTGATGCATTTTGTGAGCAACCCATTTGCCAATGTAGCTGCTATTTCCACAAAAGGACAAGAGTTCCTTGCATCACTTCACATTGATGAAGGTCTCCTGCAACTTGAAATAATTGACATGCAAGCATCATCTGCTCTGAAGCAGGCACTTGAGAATGAATCCACCACAACATTTTGGATAAAGCGTATTCATGTCAAGACATTCCCCAAAATAAAAACGCTGGCAATATCTGTGCTAACAATGTTTGGCTCAACATACACCTGTGAATCCAGTTTCTCTCACATGAATGCCATTAAAACAAGCAACCATGCCTCCTTGACAAATGAGCATTTGCATCACTGTTTGTGGGTAGCCCTCACTTCCTATGAACCCTCTTTCTCTGCCATTGCCCAGTCAAAGAAGTGCAATCGCTCTCATTAGATGTGTGTATGTAGGCTAGGCCAGGGTTCGAAATTAACGGGGGCTTGGGGCAAAATGCCCTCGAAAATTGACCAAATGCCCTCGAACATCAGTTAAGGGGGGCAAAAAAAGTCCCCCGACAGTTTACTAATTATATATATAATTATATATATGCTCTACAGTGCGAGCATTTCCCTCGTATTGCCCCTAATAATATGTGTGTGTGCAAACCGGAAAAATCATTTACTTGCAGTGTGCGAGACAGACGAGTGATTGTGAAGATTACAAAACAGCTCCGCTGTTAATAGTTCAGATTGAAACTGGACTGAAATTCAGTTTTTGGGTGGAATGTTTGTTCCAAGGAGGAGGGAGGCGGGGCCCGCTGCGTGTTACAGGCACTTGAGAGGATGCGAACACAGAGAGAGCGCTCTGCTCTCATCAAGCATTACACTGCTATCTTAACGTTAGCAAGCTAAGCATCTGCATAGCGCGACCTGTGTTCTGTGTAACGTTAAGTAACTTGGGTTCGGCGGGGAAAGACCATTCCATTTGTAACACAACTCCAAAAGAATAACATCCAAATCCGATCCCGATGCGCATTTCCTTCATTCCACAGCGCTGAGCGCGCAACGTATTTCATTGATCGATCTGGCCAGAGCCTATACTCACAAGTCACAAACGTTGCGTGTGTGGGGTTTTTCATCAATTTGAAACAAGCTTCTTGACAGTTGGAATTAGGGATGTTAAAAATAAAATATCTAATAATATTATTCAATATTAGACATTCATTGATCCAGAGGCAACCGGTTATTATATCAAGACAACAACACAACTTGCCCTCACTCAGGGACAATAATATTTAATCTATTTAGATAAGAGTATGTAGAGCTGCCGCGGTATCGGTATTACCGCGGTATCGCTGTTACATCATGCCCACCGCAGCGTTGGGCTGAATACCGGCATCACCGCTGTTTTTTATTATATTATTATTATTATTACGCTCTCGTTGGGCTTGCGGCTCTGCAGATATACCCTACTTCTCTGTCGAGATTCCAAGCGACCCTATTGGGTACCAGAAAAGTCACGTGAAACATTGCAGACCACTGATTGGTCAGAAGAGAGTCGCGTCACACGTTGTAGCGTCATGCAGTGTGTTACCACCAATCGGCAAGCGAGTATTAGGTTTTTACTTCCTGAATGTCAGATCATCACAACACGGCTAATAACGTTAGCTTCAACTCTCCGCCGGAGTGGACTACGATCGCTCCTAAGGAGTACTAAACGAGACATAATGATTTTACTGTCTGCAACGAATGTTATAATAAAAGCCCTTCGTTCTATACACTTGTCTGATTGAAAACTTTATTAACAGACCGCAGAATGGGACAACTCGGCACGCTCTGAGCAAAGAAAGGAACTGAGATATGAATAGAGTATTGCTTGCCTTGCTATTGTCCGGTAAATACGCTGATGTTATTGAACGTATAACTATATAATGTTAATGCCACAAAACGAATGCCTTTATTATAAAGTAGTAACTTTATAGTAATAATAATAAGAAAGGGTCGGGGGGGTTAGGGGTAACCACCCCTGCCCGCGACACCGAGTGAACGGCGCACGACCAGAGGGTAAACTTCTAATCCGTGTTTCACTTTCAATAACTAATGCGTGCTTGCCGAATCCCAAACAATATTCATGCTGCAAAGTCATCCTCTAAAAATAGACATTTAGACTAGAGGCAGGCTATATGCTATAAAGAGTAGACTACTACTAAAAAAAAAAATGCATTCAAACTTTTTTTTTAAATTTTTTGTGTGCATGCGGTAATAACCGCGGCGGTAGGAAATATTTTTGCAAATTTGTGCGGTAAGGAAATAATCAATACCGCGGCAGCTCTAAGAGTATGTATGTATTATTTACAGATAATTGAAGGTACCTCAAAACATGAAACCAAGCCATGATGTCACACATCGTGTGCGTGTGTGTGTGTTACTTGAACAATTGTCACTGTGCTCCTAAATTTCTGTGTGCTCCTAAATTTGTATTTAGATTTTATTTATTAACATTTTATTTAGGAGCACATGTGCTCCTTGGGAAAAAGGTTAGCGTAGAGCCCTATATATGGAGACATTAACATTACGTTATCAAACATAGGGACGAAGACTGTAAAAAAAGTGTCAACAATGTTTTATAATCTTTATGTTAATTTTCATTATAAAAATGTTGTGCCCCCGAAATACAAAAAAAAGCCCCCGAAAAGCAATTAAGGGGGGCAAAAAAAGCCCTTGAAAAAAAATGTTAATTTCTAACCCTGGGCTAGGCCTGTCTGCCCCCCACCCCCCTGATGTTTGAGAGTTAAGAGTCGACAATAAGTGCTAATAAGATGCTGTGATTTGCTGTTGTTGCACAGACATGAAGCACTTTTTCATAAGCTCAGCTGCACTATAAATGTGTTTTTTTGTTCAAGTGTTGATGTTAGAATGTTCATATGCACACCATGCACTTGTTTGTTTTTTATTTTATTTTTATATTGAAATGTTGAAGAGGAGATGTTGCAGTTGTTGCACATAAATGAAGCACTTTTTTTTTAAAGTATACTACTTTTGCAATGTAGTTAAAGGGGATCTTATAAATGGCCTTTTTCAGTGTTTAGCATTGTTTCCTAGCTATGTGGACTTATATTAATATGATCTATGTCTCTAATTCTCATATTGGCGCATTCTTCCAATTCTCCTCTCACAATATTCACCCTCACTGAACCGAGTCATCTGAAAATGTGCTGATTTGTGATGTCAGAGAGACACTGCTGCATGATAATCAGCTGAGTTTCCACACAGTTCCCACAGTGGTTGGAGCCCAGGCTCAAAACGTGTTTGAGTACTTGATTAGAAATACAAAACAATGAATAAAAAAAAAAACATATTACAGAGGTGTTCCATAAACCCACAGGAATTGTGTAAAAGTGCCCAAATAGTGAAAGAAATAGTAAAATAGTTCCCCTTTAAATAAAAGTTGTGAAAATGTGGTTGCGTGTTGTGTCAAGTGTACATATATTCATAGCACGGGGAGGCGCCGTGGCAGTCCGGCCCCTGGCCCCTTGGGTTTCTGACAATGTGGCCCCCTGAACAATTTAGTTGAATAGCCCTGCTCTAAAGCACTTAAAAATGCTTGATTTAACCCTTTGATGCATACAGTCACGCCATGATGATTATAATAAGTCCCTGCAACATGTTTGCATTATTAAACCATTTAATTTAAAAAATTATTTAATGAAAATGTACTAAGAGTAGTCTACTGACACACTAATAAAACAATTTACATCTAAGACCATTTATATAAAAACTCTTGGGTGCCTTTTTTTTTGCACAGTACTGTGTTTTCTATCCACTTTAGCCAAACACACACACAATACTGTGAGAAAATAATCACACAAAGGGATAATGGCTTATAGCAGACTTAATGATTTTAGAATATTTCAGATAATGAAATGAAATGTTTATATCATCAACTATCCAGTTAGTATTTATACTGTCTGTAACATTTGGCTACTTTAAATCATTGAATGTAGAGAGAGAGCGAGAGAGAGAGGGTGAGAACGAACGAGAGAGCCAGCCCCCCCCCCCCCCTCGGGTTTTGTTCTAGGTTCACGTTTTGATAGTCTAAGCTGCCGTAGGTGATGACGTCACACTCGAATGTAAACAGGAAGAGTCTAACACACGGAGATGGAAAGTGGATGATATACAGAAACGAATAACCAATAAATATGAAGTTATGTTTAAACTTCTGTTGTCAAGCGTTGTCAATATAACCCACCCCCTTTCCTCACTTTTCCGCCGTCCCTGCTACACTCGGGACCACTACACTAACGTTAGCCTATAGCTCCGCCGTCCCTGCTACACTCGGGACCACTACACTAACGTTAGCCTATAGTAGAGCCATATGAAATCAGTTTTATTTTTTCCAAATTCCGTTTTTTCCGTTTTAATATTTCAGAATTCTGTATTTTGCTTTGTACGCTCATTTTACCATCAGAAATAGTGTCCAATAAGTGGGAATGAATAAATGTCCACAATTTAATAAGATATAACAGTCCATTTAATAGGGCTGTCTTAAATACTTCGAAGCTTCGTTCGATGGGCATGGGATTCGAATATGAAAATAAAATTTGATTAAAAAATATAAAAATATAAATGATATATATATATATTTTTTTGCAAAATCAACTCTGCCTCTCTTTGATAATTACAACAAGCAATGCCGTTTGTTATTTAAGATGAGGTTGGACTCGGCACTGACAGATTTGTGTTCATTGTGCTGCTTTTATAAAGCCTCAAATGACGGCTTACAATATTTCATGAAAGCAAAGTGTTTTGTTTGTCTAAGATTTAAAAGGGTTTAAACTTTACAGCACTGACGAAGTTGAACAAAGTGCTGTACAAGTCCCACAACATAATTTTTTTTTTTTTTTTTTTTAACAGTCGGTTCCATTTTTATTGCTCAATTCCGCGATTCTGTGATCGCGGATTTCATATGGCTCTACCTATAGCTCCACCGTCCCTGCTACACTCGGGACCACTACACTAACGTTAGCCTATAGCTCAGGGATTAAATCAAAAAAAAAATCTCCTGACTGAACGTTTTCAGGCCAAGTCATATTCTTATTTTAACCTCCACTGTATTTCTTCTTAATAGCGTTGGCGTTTTAAGGGAGCCTACTTATTTCGGTTTCGTCGATAATCCAATGTACAGTTACCCCCCTCACCCCGCCTAACCAACCCTCCCTCCCCCCCCCCCCCCCCAACCACCTCCAATGTACAGTCCCCCCCCCCCCCTCCACCCAACCTCCTCCAATGTACAGTTTCTTCGTCAAATGTATATACTCTCTTTTTTAGACTCTTATTGTAGAGCCATATGAAATCCGTTTTATTATTTTCCAAATTCCATTTTATTTTTTCCCAAATTCCGTTTTTTCCGTTTTAATATTTCAGAATTCTGTATTTTGCTTTTTACGCTCATTTTACCATCAGAAATTGTGTCTAATAAGTGGGAATGAATAAATGTCCACAATTCAATAAGATATAACAGTCTTTTTTAATGTTTAAGTGCTGCAGTTCAATTGTAAAGTGCTTATAAGCTTCAAGTAAAGAAAAAACTGTAAACAAAACATTCCTGTTAATGTTTAAGTGCTGCAGTTCAATTGTAAAGTGCTTATAAGCTTCAAGTAAAGAAAAAACTGTAAACAAAACATTCCTGTTAATGTTTAAGTGCTGCAGTTCAATTGTAAAGTGCTTATAAGCTTCAAGTAAAGAAAAAACTGTAAACAAAACATTCCTGTGGCTTCTGGCTTCTGAGTTAACACATTTTAAGCAAACTTTTCTCTCTGTGCTTCAAGTAAAAAAGAGAAATAACTGTAAACAAAACACTCAATACAATAACTGTAAACACAATAACTGTAAACTGTTACAGTATGCTTTTCATTATAAATGAAAAAGAATGCATCAGAAAATATGCAACAACCTGGGCTACTTAGTAACCTGAATTTAGTTGAAAACTTTAAACTAAAACAATAAAGGGTGTTTCTGTTTCCCTGTAGTAGTATGACTAGTACTACTCCTTATTAGCTCCTGTCTGTTTAAGTCTTCCATCTATCAGAGACATCTCCATTGAAGTACATGATGGTCAGCCTCTTTGTGTTGAGCTCGGTGAGCGCCTCTCGCTTGTCTGTAAGGAGAGTCTTGTACTTGCTAAAACTCCTCTCACAGTCAACTGAGCTGACTGGGAAGTAGATGTAGGACATTGCCACTTCTGCAACTTTTGGGAATATCACACTCATGCCCCTCCAGTAATCAGCAAGCGTGACATCAGCTGCCATGGGCTCCCTGGAGTGCTGGTAGGCAATCCATTGCTCACTGAGCTCTGGTGATGGGTCTGCCATGGGTATCAGTCTTGTGTAGGCTTCCATCCGCTTCTCCATGGCTGGTGCCTGCCTTGGATCAAACACCCTTATCAGCTTGTAGATCTCTCTGGCTGGGTGCGTGTCCCAGTGCTTGGAGAACTTTGTGAAGGCCAAGTGGAAGGCATCATGGAGATCGTCAAGAACCTGCTTCCTCTCTCGTGCACCCGTCTTTCTCAGCAGCTCATCTGTCTTGGCACCAAACCCACATGTTTTTGCTGTTCCATTCACTAGTTAAGAGCCCAGGTCCTCCATGATGTTGTATGCAGACACTGCTGTGGTACGATGGGTTCCTTCTAGGATAGTCAGAGCTGTCATCAGTTTGGAGCAGCCTTCTGCGATGAAGGTTAGCTTCACAGTGAGGGCCTGCAACTTTTCCTCTGTTTCTAGCAGGCTGAGGATGTTTGTGACCGCTTGGGCTGATGAATTTTCTTCCAATAAAAATTCTCTGTACAGATGAACATGCTCTGCGTGGTACTGCACTGCCTCAAACCAGCTATTCCATCTGGAACCCACTGATTCAGGAGGAGCCTTGGTGTGCACAAACTCCTTGTTGATGAGGAAGCTCACCCATCTTCTCTTTCTAGCAGGCTTCCTGCAGAAGACAGATCTCATCACTGCCACAAGTGATGCAGCATCAGAGAAGTATCTGTAGTGCTGCCAGGTCTCACCCACCAGATTGATGACATGGCAGAGGCACGTTACATGGACACTGTTGGGCATCACTCCTTTGAGAATCTCCCTGTATGCCTTCAGACAGTAGGCGGCATTATCTGTGACCACTGCCCAGACATCATTCAGGTCCAGATTATTGCTGTGGAGGGAGTGTATGATGGCTTGGGCAACTGTTGAGTGGTTGCATCGATCCATGAAAATGACATCCACCAGATAGTACTGGTTTTCAACACCTGCAATGAAAGATAACACAAGCAAAAAATTATTATATTTAAGCCAAATAATATTGTGACAAAATAAAAATGCACATGTCTTAATTTTTTTAATTTGTTAAGAATATAGGACAGGCATATATAAGCATTATGCTTCAGTCTGTACCTTTTTCAGTCACTGTAAAATCAAATATTGTTAAATGATGGTGTATATTGCATTGTGTGAGATGACTGAATAAACTACTACACACAAAATAAAAATACACATTTCAAGTTTAAACAATAGATACAGCTACTGACATTTCAAGTTTAAACAATAGATACAGCTACTGACATTATCACAATGTCAGTAGCCTAGCTATATATTATATTCTATTGTGATGAAATACAGTAATGCATAATTTATGCACCTTTAGTTTATTTTGTTTATAAAGGACAGTGTGCACTGACAATCATTTGCATAAAACAGACTGGTGCACCAGATTTAGCAAGGAGCTATAATTTCCATCTATAGTCCTAAATGTAGGCCTACTGTACATAGCTATTTCATCACAATAGTGTCAGTGATTAGCCTCGCCATCTCTAGCTGTAGTCTATTGTGATCACCAGCAGAGATCATCATCATCACACTTTGCAAGCTGACAATGCACACTGCAGCATGTAAAAGAAAATATGATATTTAAACGACATGTTAATAGGCTGCTAAGTAACTCACCAATGACTATGTTTAGAACACTGCAGTCCCTGGTATCGGTCGTCTCATCAACAACCACCGACAACTTCTTCCCACGGATTTTCTCCAAAACAGCAGTTATATGTTGGTCAAACACACGGGGAAGATGGATTTGACGAAGGACTGTTTCGTTTTCAGGCAGCGCTCCTCCCTGCTTGCAGTGCTTAACCAGAAATGGTCGCAGTTTCTTTAGCTTTGCTAAAGGGATGTCAGACTCGGCGCAAACAGCTACAAAGTCCTGCACAAACTCTCGTCTTGAATCTGCCGACGAGGTACTTGCTGTAAGTGTTGTTTGACGTGCTGGTGTGTTTTGGGAAGCACGGTGTTTCCCCTTGTTTTTGACATGCCCTTTCGAGACCAAATGATCATCGCACGTATTTTTGCGGGTCCAATCCACAGTATGTTGACAATATTTACAAAACAACTTATCGCCGGAGGCATAAAAATCATTCGGATACTGCTCTGCTCTGAATTTAGGGTTTAGTGTGGTATTTCGTAGCTTTTTGGATGCTGTTAATACCGGAGCAGCTACACGCTTGGACATTGCTGTGTTGTTGTGAAGCAGTGTGGAAGTGACGCGCGCAGTGTAACACGCGTTAGCGTCCCGGTCATGTTTGCTTTGCACCAAACGTTCCACCGTTATCCCGAAAACGGAATTACAGTCCAAATTATGGCAAATTCTGCAATATTCCACGTTTAACAGGTAATTCCATTTTTATTGCTCAATTCCGCGATTCCGTCCGCGATTCCGTGATCGCGGATTTCATATGGCTCTATTATTGTATCACAAACAATACTGTATTTGTAAATCTGGTATGTCATAAATGTATAGATGTAGCAGTATTATCTATCTGTATGTCATATATGTTATGATGAATTGAAAATGGGGGACCCTGATGTAAACAAGAGGAAAGTCTTTCTCTGGTCTGCAACTGCAACCCCTTAACAATTGTGTGTATTGAGATGTACTGTATTGTACCGATTCTGCAATATGTTATAACAATCAATCAATATTTAACAGATTGCAGAATGGGTACAATACAGTACGGCTCAATACACACAATTGTTAAGGGGATGCAGACCAGAGAAAGACGTTTGTCTTGTTTACATCAAGGTCCCCCATTTTCAATTCATAGTGACATTTATGACATACACAACATTTATGGCATAGGGACATACATGACATACTACAGGACAGGTATATAGTAATGTTACATTTGTGACATATACGATATGCAAATATACAGTACTGTTACCCATAGATCCTAACAGAGATTATGTACATTAGGGTGGGTGGGAGAAAAAATATACATACGGTGGGGAGAGAATATACAGTGGGGAGGAGACAGTCTACAGATACACCTGTGATGTTGCTACGGAGTTAAGCTAATAAAGGATACTCACAACCACAGCAGAGGACTCACATATTTGTACTGTGAAGTAACACGACAATGACAAATGTGTTGTTTCTGTTTTTCTTTTTGACATAGTTGCGGAACACGGAACAAGTTAACAACTCACCACCGTCTACAGCCCCTGCATCATACTGTAGTAGGGCTGGGCGATATGGCCTAAATATGATATCACGATATTTTCTGACCTTTCGGCGATACACTATACACATCACGATGTTTTTCTTTTTTACCCCAAATGATTCATTATGAGGCTTACCAAGACAGTATTTGAGTTTGCAAGCTAACATTAAAGACAAAATAAAATACCCATGCATTTAGCATTTTTATATTATATATTAGATTTAGATTATTGGATTATTAGATTATAATATATTGCATATATTTAGCAATGAGATATTATATGATTTAGATATGAAATATGATTAATTGAAAATGGGGGACCCTGATGTAAACAAGACAAAAGTCTTTCTCTGGTCTGCATCCCCTTAACAATTGTATGTATTGAGCTGTACTGTACCCATTCTGCAATATGTTAATAAAGTTTTAAATCAATCAATCAATCAATAGCATTTTAGCACTTTTATGAAACTACTATATATTTGTATGTCTCTAAATGTTTTGATGAATTGAAAATGGAGGACCCTTATGTAAAAAAGCCGAAAGTCTTTTTCTGGTCTTCATCCTCCTGTACTGTATTGTACCCATTCTGCAATATGTTAATAACGTTTTCATTCATTCATTCTGACGGACAACAGAATAATTTTGATTGACAGTCGAGTCTGCCAATTACGTCACACCGCTTGCACCCGCCCTGCTGTTCTTAGCACCAATCGGCAAGCTCTATTAGTTTTTTACTTCCTGAATGTCCGGTGTGCTGACATCAACAAAGCTACTTACATTAGCTCCCCGCGACCGACTAGTAGGAGACCAGTGCACCACAGGATGACTAAATGAGCCATAATGATTTTACCTCAACGAATGTTATAATAAAAGCCTTTCCATACATCTGTCTGATTGAAAACTTTATTAACAGACCGCGGAATGGGCATATCTCAACACGGGCTGAGATATGAACGAGTAACGTGTGGACCAGATTGACGCGACACAATCCTATTGGGCAAAACATCACGATATCCACGATACGTTGAAAAAGTGTATCGTTAATGAACTGTACCCGATATTTATATAATATCGTCATATCGCCCAGCCCTATACTGTAGCCTAGCCAGTCTCTTGAAACACTGCTATCTTCAAACTTCCATCCTCTCGTAACTTTCTTTTGTTGGGTGGTGCCGCTCATCCTTTTCGTCTGAGAACACTGCGTGTGTTTTCTTTTTAGTGGCCGGCTTACTCCTTCCATTATCGTTATTATGCTGACGTTAGCTAATAACTATGTGTTGGGGATAATGGTTCCGCACGGACCATATTGTTTGTTACATTGCTGTCGGCAAACTCGCTCAGAGTGTCAACATAGTGTTGACATTGAGTTGATGTTAGCTGCTAGCTGGCTATCCAAATCCACAACAGCCAGGCAGCCAACCGTACAAAATACAGTCTCAGCCAATCACACCGATTTGTACAGTTAGTTAGCTCCACTCCATTGCGAAATAAAAGTTAGCCAGCCAGGACAGCCCGTATTAGCAAGCTACAGTTGCTAGGTAGCTAACCGTTAGCCACCCGAAGAACGGTAGCTAGCTAACGTTAGCCACAGCTTCAAAAAAGAATTTCAATTATGTTATGAGCTATCAGCTAGCCAGCTAGATAACGTTAGAGAACGCCTCGTGTAGTAAACTAAAGTGAATAGTTTACTGGGCCATTGTTTAATGCTTCAGTGGTGTTAAAAGAGGACCTGCACGCTTGCTATCTTCGGTGCAAATGATACGGGTCTGTGACAAGACAGGTCTGTGAGGGGGAGGGCACTGTGAGCAGCGTGTGTGCGTCAAGCTCACGTTTGATTGGTTAGAATGGTCAAAATGCCCTACGCATCTACAAACATATTATACCAGGTAGCCAATTCCGTCAGACTCTAAATCAAATTGACGGAAAAAAAATAAAAAAGACTGAAATCCGTCTGGAGACGGAACGCTTTAATGCATGATAGCTCCACCGTCCGTGCAACACTCAGGACCACTACACTAACGTTAGCCTATAGCTCCACCGGCCCTGCTACACTCGGGACCATTACACTAACGTTAGCCTATAGCTCCGCCGTCCCTGCTGCGTGAACACTTAAGGCAACCTACTTGCATTCAGCGTTTCTCTGATTGGCCACGACGCCCATTTGACCGCGGCAGAGAGGAAATAGGCTGCTGCTCCGGCGAAAGAAAGACAGGCATTCTATTGCCATGCTCTGCGACAAACTCTAACCTTAACCAACTCCGAAAGAATGCCTAAACTTAACCCCAACCTTAACCAACTCCGAAAGAATGCCTAAACTTAACCGCCGAAAGAAAGACAGACGCTAGTTACGTTTATATAGAGAGGCGATAAATAAAAAAAAAAATTGAAGTGATTCGAACTCGTCACCAACTGGACCGCAGGCTCCACAGCAAGCTGGCGAACGAGTTGAGCTAACCGGCGATGTTAAAACAGGGGGGATTGCGTGCGGCAACCTGCGCGCCTCTGCCGCTCTACTGTGTGTTGTTCTCTGCTAGAACAACACAGTAAATACATGAATCATTGTTTACAATGAACGGTGGGGCAAATCGGACGCGTTAAACAGCAATTAATTTAATACAACAGTCCGGTTCTGTGTTTGTTTGTTTCTGTAGATTGTTGGTGAACAACTACCTTTAGGTTAGTTTTTAACACGTCTGTGTCGATTAGCCCCACCATTCATTGTAAACAATGATGCATGTAGTTACTGTGTGTTGTTGTAGCCACCGGTAAATCGTGATTTTTTTATTGGATTGTCATGACAAACCAATTCTCTAATCCAACATATATGTAAAGAAACTACATACTCCAGTTAACGGTATATTTTTTTAATGATTCGTTACAGCGTAATCAATACTTCCATTTGTATAAATTGCGTTAAGGGGAGCTTATTATTCCTGCCTTTCTGAGGAGCCTGACGCGGCTCATGTGCGCGCTCGGCCAATCAGAGCAATGCGGAAGGACAAGTGGGTTGCCGAACGTATTCACGCGTCTGGGAGGGGGAGAATTTGGCGTCGGTCTCTACTGCGCATGGGAATTGGGCAGAACGGCTCTGTATCCGGCTCGCGCAAATTACATGGCACCATTGTCGGCGAGTTTCCAAAACGAAATGCCCCCGCGACGGTGGTTGAACTGGAGCTAAGTAACCAGGTAGCTAAATGCCCCGCAACGGTGGTTGAACTGGAGCTAGGTAGCCAGGTAGCTAAATGCCCCACAACGGTGGTTGAACAACAGTTTTTTTCACTGGTAGTTTGTGGAAATTAACCAACTTTCCTCTCTTTCACATGGTAAAATTTGTTTAAACAGCCAGGAGCAATACAAAAAGAACCACGCGGTCCCGTTGTTTGGTAGGCAACGTTGCATTTACCGACACTCCATGTTTACTAGGCAGCTAACCAGCAGGAGCCAGACCAAACCAACACCGTGACGTCAGCAACAAAATGGTGGCGCCCATGGGGAAAACAGGGAAATTATATTTGGTTTTTCAGACAAATAAGCAGGATTTCACATTTGATTATAGGACCCGGTCTTACACAAGGTACACAACAAACAAACTAGGATAACATTGTTCAATGCTTCATCTCCCCTTTAACTTGGACATGCAAACGTAATCATTCAGCAACAAAACGTTGCTGTCTTAGCCCAGTGTAACCATGGCCTATGTGCTCTGGTTCAAAAGTAAATTTTTCAAGATGGCGCCAGCAGGTATATCTTGGATTTGACCTGACAAAAAGTGCCAGGATTTTTGGGAGGGACACACAGGGGCTACATCTTTTATAAAAGGTCCATAGAAGTCAAATCAATCTCAAAACATCTTAGACAGAGAATAGTCACGGAATTGAGGTTCTTGACCCAACTAAATAGAGGCAGTTTAGTCGACCGCAACACGCTAATATAAGACTGCGGTCAAGTGAGCCGTCTTTTGCTTTTGCGTGGTCAAGTGAGCCGCTCTTGTTTTTCGAGTGCGCGATTAGTTCCAGGTTTACGGTAATGCATTAAAACAAGCCTGGGACGCTGTTGTAATGAACCGACGTGACTTTTGAACACAGTCTCACAAGTAGATCTTACAGAAATACTTAATATGACATTGAATGCGCATCGAATCAATAGGACGTTTAGTATAATCAATAGGACGTTTCGTATGTGCAGTATTATTGAACATCGAATCAATAGGACGCGCAGTATATTCGATCACTAAACTAAAGCTACAGACAATTCCACAGAGGAACACTTCCGGTGAGAATTTCAAAGTAAAGGATGGCATGTGGTTCATTTCTATTATTTCATAAGTAGTTTATTACACTGCCATGTTTGTACTTAATACTTCTCAAGACTACTTGCACAAATAATATTAACTACTTTTACTGTGTACTTTGAGTAATTTGAGTTTCAAAGTCCTTTTTATAGAACAATGAGTATTTTCGACTAACTTTGATGTGGGATAAAAAAAGATTTTCCCATAAGCACTTTATGAAACTGCCATGGTTGTACTTAGTACCTCTTAGACTACTTGTACAAATTATATGAAATATTTTTACTGTGTACTTTTTGAGTAATTTCAGTTTCAAAGTCCTCAGAATCAGCATTTTCGACTAACTTTGATGTTGGATAAAAACAATTCTTCCCATAAGCACTTTATGAAACTGCCATGGTTGTACTTAGTACCTCTTAGACTACCTGTACAAATTATATGAAATATTCTTACTGTGTACTTTTTGAGTAATTTGAGTTTCAAAGTCCCCAGAATCAGCATTTTCGACTAACTTTGATGTGGGATAAAAAAAGATTTTCCCATAAGCACTTTATGAAACTGCCATGGTTGTACTTAGTACCTCTTAGACTACCTGTACAAATTATATGAAATATTTTTACTGTGTACTTTTTGAGTAATTTGAGTTTCAAAGTCCCCAGAATCAGCATTTTCGACTAACTTTGATGTGGGATAAAAAAAGATTTTCCCATAAGCACTTTATGAAACTGCCATGGTTGTACTTAGTACCTCTTAGACTACTTGTACAAATTATATGAAATATTTTTACTGTGTACTTTTTGAGTAATTTCAGTTTCAAAGTCCCCAGAATCAGCATTTTCGACTAACTTTGATGTGGGATAAAAAAAGATTTTCCCATAAGCACTTTATGAAACTGCCATGGTTGTACTTAGTACCTCTTAGACTACTTGTACAAATTATATGAAATATTTTTACTGTGTACTTTTTGAGTAATTTCAGTTTCAAAGTCCTCAGAATCAGCATTTTCGACTAACTTTGATGTGGGATAAAAAAAGATTTTCCCATAAGCACTTTATGAAACTGCCATGGTTGTACTTAGTACCTCTTAGACTACTTGTACAAATTATATGAAATATTTTTACTGTGTACTTTTTGAGTAATTTGAGTTTCAAAGTCCCCATTTCATATAATTTGTACAGGTAGTCTAAGAGGTACTAAGTACAACCATGGCAGTTTCATAAAGTGCTTATGGGAAAATCTTTTTTTATCCCACATCAAAGTTAGTCGAAAATGCTGATTCTGGGGACTTTGAAACTCAAATTACTCAAAAAGTACACAGTAAAAATATTTCATATAATTTGTACAGGTAGTCTAAGAGGTACTAAGTACAACCATGGCAGTTTCATAAAGTGCTTATGGGAAGAATTGTTTTTATCCAACATCAAAGTTAGTCAAAAATGCTGATTCTGAGGACTTTGAAACTCAAATTACTCAAAAAGTACACAGTAAAAATATTTCATATAATTTGTACAGGTAGTCTAAGAGGTACTAAGTACAACCATGGCAGTTTCATAAAGTGCTTATGGGAAAATCTTTTTTTATCCCACATCAAAGTTAGTCGAAAATGCTGATTCTGGGGACTTTGAAACTGAAATTACTCAAAAAGTACACAGTAAAAATATTTCATATAATTTGTACAGGTAGTCTAAGAGGTACTAAGTACAACCATGGCAGTTTCATAAAGTGCTTATGGGAAGAATTGTTTTTATCCAACATCAAAGTTAGTCGAAAATGCTGATTCTGAGGACTTTGAAACTGAAATTACTCAAAAAGTACACAGTAAAAATATTTCATATAATTTGTACAGGTAGTCTAAGAGGTACTAAGTACAACCATGGCAGTTTCATAAAGTGCTTATGGGAACATCTTTTTTTATCCCACATCAAAGTTAGTCGAAAATGCTGATTCTGGGGACTTTGAAACTCAAATTACTCAAAAAGTACACAGTAAAAATATTTCATATAATTTGTACAAGTAGTCTAAGAGGTACTAAGTACAACCATGGCAGTTTCATAAAGTGCTTATGGGAAAATCTTTTTTTTATCCCACATCAAAGTTAGTCGAAAATGCTGATTCTGAGGACTTTGAAACTGAAATTACTCAAAAAGTACACAGTAAAAATATTTCATATAATTTGTACAAGTAGTCTAAGAGGTACTAAGTACAACCATGGCAGTTTCATAAAGTGCTTATGGGAAATTCTTTTTTTATACCACATCAAAGTTAGTCGAAAATGCTGATTCTGAGGACTTTGAAACTGAAATTACTCAAAAAGTACACAGTAAAAATATTTCATATAATTTGTACAAGTAGTCTAAGAGGTACTAAGTACAACCATGGCAGTTTCATAAAGTGCTTATGGGAAAATCTTTTTTTATCCCACATCAAAGTTAGTCGAAAATGCTGATTCTGAGGACTTTAAAACTGAAATTACTCAAAAAGTACACAGTAAAAATATTTCATATAATTTGTACAGGTAGTCTAAGAGGTACTAAGTACAACCATGGCAGTTTCATAAAGTGCTTATGGGAAGAATTGTTTTTATCCAACATCAAAGTTAGTCGAAAATGCTGATTCTGAGGACTTTGAAACTGAAATTACTCAAAAAGTACACAGTAAAAATATTTCATATAATTTGTACAGGTAGTCTAAGAGGTACTAAGTACAACCATGGCAGTTTCATAAAGTGCTTATGGGAAAATCTTTTTTTATCCCACATCAAAGTTAGTCGAAAATGCTGATTCTGGGGACTTTGAAACTCAAATTACTCAAAAAGTACACAGTAAAAATATTTCATATAATTTGTACAGGTAGTCTAAGAGGTACTAAGTACAACCATGGCAGTTTCATAAAGTGCTTATGGGAAAATCTTTTTTTATACCACATCAAAGTTAGTCGAAAATGCTGATTCTGAGGACTTTGAAACTGAAATTACTCAAAAAGTACACAGTAAAAATATTTCATATAATTTGTACAAGTAGTCTAAGAGGTACTAAGTACAACCATGGCAGTTTCATAAAGTGCTTATGGGAAAATCTTTTTTTATCCCACATCAAAGTTAGTCGAAAATGCTGATTCTGGGGACTTTGAAACTCAAATTACTCAAAAAGTACACAGTAAAAATATTTCATATAATTTGTACAGGTAGTCTAAGAGGTACTAAGTACAACCATGGCAGTTTCATAAAGTGCTTATGGGAAAATCTTTTTTTATCCCACATCAAAGTTAGTCGAAAATGCTGATTCTGGGGACTTTGAAACTCAAATTACTCAAAAAGTACACAGTAAAAATATTTCATATAATTTGTACAGGTAGTCTAAGAGGTACTAAGTACAACCATGGCAGTTTCATAAAGTGCTTATGGGAAGAATTGTTTTTATCCAACATCAAAGTTAGTCAAAAATGCTGATTCTGAGGACTTTGAAACTCAAATTACTCAAAAAGTACACAGTAAAAATATTTCATATAATTTGTACAGGTAGTCTAAGAGGTACTAAGTACAACCATGGCAGTTTCATAAAGTGCTTATGGGAAAATCTTTTTTTATCCCACATCAAAGTTAGTCGAAAATGCTGATTCTGGGGACTTTGAAACTGAAATTACTCAAAAAGTACACAGTAAAAATATTTCATATAATTTGTACAGGTAGTCTAAGAGGTACTAAGTACAACCATGGCAGTTTCATAAAGTGCTTATGGGAAGAATTGTTTTTATCCCACATCAAAGTTAGTCGAAAATGCTGATTCTGGGGACTTTGAAACTCAAATTACTCAAAAAGTACACAGTAAAAATATTTCATATAATTTGTACAGGTAGTCTAAGAGGTACTAAGTACAACCATGGCAGTTTCATAAAGTGCTTATGGGAAGAATTGTTTTTATCCAACATCAAAGTTAGTCGAAAATGCTGATTCTGAGGACTTTGAAACTGAAATTACTCAAAAAGTACACAGTAAAAATATTTCATATAATTTGTACAAGTAGTCTAAGAGGTACTAAGTACAACCATGGCAGTTTCATGAAGTGCTTATGGGAAAATCTTTTTTTATCCCACATCAAAGTTAGTCGAAAATACTCATTGTTCTATAAAAAGGACTTTGAAACTCAAATTACTCAAAGTACACAGTAAAAGTAGTTAATATTATTTGTGCAAGTAGTCTTGAGAAGTATTAAGTACAAACATGGCAGTGTAATAAACTACTTATGAAATAATAGAAATGAACCACATGCCATCCTTTACTTTGAAATTCTCACCGGAAGTGTTCCTCTGTGGAATTGTCTGTAGCTTTAGTTTAGTGATCGAATATACTGCGCGTCCTATTGATTAGACTAAACGTCCTATTGATTCGATGCGCATTCAATGTCATATTAAGTATTTCTGTAAGATTATTTCTGTAAGATCTACTTGTGAGACTGTGTTCAAAAGTCACGTCGGTTCATTACAACAGCGTCCCAGGCTTGTTTTAATGCATTACCGTAAACCTGGAACTAATCGCGCACTCGAAAAACAAGAGCGGCTCACTTGACCACGCAAAAGCAAAAGACGGTTCACTTGACCGCAGTTAATATAAGCTAACACTAGCCAGAGATACAGCTACAGAATGAAAACGACCGAAATATACAAAATAACAGTAACGAAAATAACTATTGGAATGAACGCGGAGCAAGACCGAAAACAAATAGCATTCCCAACAAAACAAGACCAGTGGAAACGAGAGTGTGCCAATGACTGGCTGTGCTAACTAGGCTAACACCAAGCCCCATAGCGATACGTCCGATAAGAAGCAGCTGGACGCTGCTAACAACACAGTAAGATAACTCTCCTCAAACACTGAAGACATACAGCTATAAAACACATTTCAGTCACTACCTGACGAGCCTCCAGCACCAGGAGGACGGGGCTCAGATGTCAGTCCCACTAGAGACACGAGCAGGAGGACAGAGGAGGACCGACGAGTCGACCAGACTCACTGGAGGAAGCGAGGATAATTACTGATGCGACGTTCAACGGTTCAAGAGAACCAAGGGGATGTGGCTGCAGCCCCGGAGACCATAGTTTTTTCGCGACAGCGCCACCTACCGTATTGGAAGACCAAGGGGCCGCGTTACCATGGACGACAATCAGAGTGTTTGAGTACCTTGAATGTGAATTTGAAGTTTTATTTGTTTAACGTTAAAAACCATTCCGAGGTGCGTAGAAGTGTAAGTAACAACCAAGACAAACGTTTGCAAACTATTTCAAACGTTAGATTTGTGGTCGTCCGCAACAAACCTTTGTTCAAGTTCAAGTTGTTTTATTTGTAACATAAGTACATGTACATTAGAGTGAAATACTTGGTTCTGTATGAGCCCCCTGAGAATGTGCTTCATACAGTAAAAAAAGTAAAAAGAATTAGTCCAAACACTATACAAAATATACAATATACAAATTAAAGTACAACCTAAAGTACAAAATGAAGTACAAAATGCAAACGTTTTAAAAATAGTGCAAATCTTTTTGTAATAAATAGATAAAAAAAATATGGTGTAGTGTTAAAGGCGTTTAGGCATTCTTTCGGAGTTGGTTATGGTTAGAGTTTGTCGCAGAGCATGGCAATAGAATGCCTGTCTTTCTTTCGCCAGAGCAGCAGCCTATTTCCGCTCTGCTGCGCGCCGCGGTCACATGGGCGTTGTGGCCAATCAGAGAAACGCGAAGCACTCTTGGGCTGGGATTAATATAGACGCGGTCGTGTGCGGTGCTATTCCCAAACCAGGAGGGGATGTTACCAGTCAGGATGCTCTCTATTGTGCATGACTAGAAGTTCTGATCTTCTGACTCACTTTGAACTTCCTTAGGCGCCTAAAAGGAAGTAGAGGCGCTGCCGTGCCTTCTTCACTACACTGTCTATGTGTGTGGTCCATGTCAAGTCCTCGGATATGTGGACTCCGAGGTACTTGAAATGGTTCACTCTCTTGACCGGTGCCCCATAGATACTGAGGGGGCTGTAGTCCTTTGTCCTTGACCTCCTGAAATCCACAATCAGTTAATTGTTTTTGTTGACGTTCAGGGAGAGGCTGTTCTCCTGGCACCACAGCGCCAGGTTCTCCACCTCTCCTAGGTAGGCCCTCTCGTCATTGCAGAGATCAGGCCCACCACAGCTGTGTTGTCAGCAAACTTGACGATTGTGTTGCTGTTGTGTTTTGCCACACAGTCATGCGTGTAAAGCGATTAGAGGAGGGGGCTCAGAACACAGCCCTGGGGGGCACCTGTTGAGAGTGATGGATGAGGAGGTGCAGTTACCTGCTCTCACAACTTGGGGTCTTCCTGTCAGGAAGTCCAAGACCCACTGGCAGAGGTCGTAGTTCAATCCCAGGTCTCTGAGCTTGACAACGAGCTTGGAGGGGACTATGGTGTTGAATACTGAGCTGTAGTCAATAAATAGCATTCTCACATAGTTCCCCTGCCTCTTGCAGGTGTGATGCTGCCGTGTGCAGCACATGGGCTATGGCGTCCTCCGTGGACCTGTTGGGGCGGTATGCAAATTGCAGGGGGTCCAGGGTGTTGGGGAGGGAGGAACAGATGTAGCCCTTCACTAGCTTCTCAAAGCAGTTTTGCAAAAAGATGAATGATACTGAATTATATATTTATAATTATATTATATATTTATACTGAATTATACTGACCAGAACAAAGAGTACTGTGACTTGTTTTAACATGATGAATTATACTATCGATTGGTCGATGGCTTTTAGGATCCCTGCACCCTGTTGACAGAATCCGGCTATAGGGCGACAATAATGTGGTCAAGAGGCATGGTTTCTATCTTTGGTGTGGTTTATTTATTCACATGGCAGAGCAGCAGTTCTATAGTTCTCCTCTCACTGAGAGGCTGGGGGAAAGAGAAAGAATGGGAGGAGACATCTCTATTTATACTCGCCACCTGGTGGTGTTCCTGAGTGGCTCCGCCTAGAGCGCCCTCTAGTGGAAACAGTTATATCTGCAGTTAGACAGTTACTAGTGGAAACAGTTATATATGCAGTTAGACAGTTACTAACAATCCTACACCGAACCTCTGACTTCAACACTCCCACTTAGGGTTTGTATTAGCATACTGGATAACTTATTTGAAAACCATTTTACAAAGGAAATAATATAATCCAAAAACATCAACAAGGTATGACAGTCAATATTTACACATTAAACATGACCCTTGTAAATCCCTTCAATTTTTATTTGGAACAGGTTTCCTCATAGTGTCTGCTACCCTGTCGTCCGTTGGACAGTAAACCAGTGTCATTCTTTCTTCTCTGATGACAGATCTGATGAGATGATATTTTCTATATTGACATGTTTACATCTATGTTGACACACTGGGTTCCTAGCAATCACAATGGTTCCCTGGTTGCCCTCATAAACAACAGCCTTCATATGCACACCGTGTCCATCATTTTAAAATGATGTTGACAAAACGCCCCTCATCTTCAAGAACCACCTTATTTGGTATAGAGGATACATTCCAATTACCTATTACATATTAAGCAATATACTCATAATCTTATCTCCATCACTTCTAGCAGTTGTTCTGGATAAATACACTCATGTATGGTCATAGCTAGAGCCGTATATTCGGCTTCACAAGTTGATAGTGCCACTGTGGGCTGCTTCTTTGTTTTCCACGAAACCAGAGAGCTGTCTGTATTCAAACCTTTTTGTATTTAATTTTTTTATTCTTTTTTAAACAAACACATACACAAACATGGCAACATAAAATTAGATATACAAGCATTAATTAACAGTGCACATCCAATTAAATCACCATTTAGATAAATGTCTTATACAAGATATACCCCTAATACCTGCTATCTAATACCCTACACACATATGCTCTCGCTCGCTCCCCCCCCCCCCCCCGGACCCCCCATTGGATAATCCATCCATTATCGTTTGCTCCTAACCAGGCACTACCATTATATGCTAGCTTTTATTCTCTCCACCACTTCTAACCACATTGTCATTTTGGATTAATTGAGACCCAAAATTCTTGCTGTAGATATTTCTAGATAAATCACTTCGAGATATGTAAGAATCCAGACCTTCCGGCAAATTTTTTCCGGTTGAAACCATCGTGATGCTATCAGCTTTTTAGCCGCTGTGATACCAGATAAAACCAATCTCTTTAGCTGTATAGGTACTGCACACTCAAAAACATCATTCAGCAGTAATACAGAGGGGTGTAAAGGTATATTCAGAGTTAAGAGATTTGATAATTGCTGGGTCACTTCTTTCCAGAATATCTTAACTGGTGGGCAGTCCCAGTACATGTGCATAAATGTCCCCTCGTCCCCATTTGTACATAAGGAGCATTTGGAGTCTTGTTTAAGACCCATTCTGTTCAGTCTTATAGGAGTCAAGTATGTCCTATGAATATAGTTAAGATTGATTTGTTGATGGTCCGGGTTCCTTGATGCAAGTCGAACATTTGCCCAGGCTTCTTGCCAATCAAAATCTATTTCCAGGTCTGGCATATCCCCCCTCCAGACTGAGTCTAGGTGGAGGATTTAATACGAGGACGTTAGTAATTGATGATAAAAATCGGAAACAAAACCTCTCGATGTCTCTCTTTCATAGAAGAATTTGTGGTATCTGTGGTGTACAATTGGTATCCTTAATGGAACACCGTGAGCCTTCAAACATAACAATAACTGTGCGTAAAAATAATATGTGGAACTGATGAGATAAATTTTTTTGCGTATTTCCTCATAACTACAAAATCCCTGTTTGTTGAAAACATCTCCTAATGTGTGTATGCCCTGCTTTTCCCATCTAGGGAATCTTATAGGTCGTTTTCCAATCAGGAGTGCATTGTTATTGAATAAGGGAGTATGATTATGCCATTTATGTGAGTTAGAATATTTTTTTGTGTTTCACGCCATATCCGGATCGCATGAGTAATAATGGGGCCAAATTTCAGTTTGCATTGCTTAATTGATCATTTGGTGTATACTATGTCCTGCAGTCTATGTGGTGCTACTATATTTACTTCTAAATTTCTCCAGGATACTGATGCTTGGGGATCAAACCAGGTTGTCAGTGGTCTTAAAGTGTACGCCTTAAAATAGTGGAAATGCCATACCTCCATCGGCTTTGTTTCTCTGTGCGGTGGATCTTTTTATACGTGGTGGTTTGTTATTCCAAATAAATTTGTATGCAGAAGAGTGTAATTTTTTCCAGTAACCATCTGGAGGGGGTAACGGTAGCATTGAGCTGATGAAGTTGATTCTAGGTAAGACATCCATCTTAACTATTGAAACCCGTGCCTGTACTGAGTTTTTAAGTTTTGACCACCTGTCAAAGTCGTATTTTATTTTATTTTGGATTTCTATGTAATTGTGCTTCACCGTTTGGCTTATGGTAGGGAATACTTCAACTCCCAAACATCTAAAGTGTTTAACCATTGGTATATCTTCTGGAAGGCGTATATTTTTTGCAGGGGCGTTAAGTGGAAGGAAAGCCGATTTTGGCCAATTCATCTTAAATCCCGATAGGTCGCCAAAGTCATCAATCAACTTGAGAAGATGAGGCATTGCGGTGTTAGGGTTTTGCATGAACAGTATTACGTCGTCCGCATATAAACTAATTTTGTGTTGTGTGCCCTTGATTACGATTGGTTCTATGAATTGGGATTGTCTTATATATTGTGCTAAAGGTTCTAATGATAAATCGAATAGTCCGGGACTAAGAGGGCAACCCTGTCTAGAAGAGCGTGATACCGGAAAGATTTCGGAGGTGATTATACCTGTTGTAATACTTTAATCATATCAATGAATCCTTTTCCTAACCCCATCCTTTCTAATACTGCCCATAGATACGACCATTCCAACCTATCAAAAGCTTTCATTGCATCCAGGGACAGCATCGCCTTAGGTGTGGTGTCGTCCTTGCTGGCATCTAGTACGTGTAGTAATCGTCTTATGTTATCAGTGATCAAGCGGTTTCTTATGAAGCCAGTTTGATCCGGATGAACTAAAGACGTCATATGCTTTTGAAGTCTGATGGCTAATACCTTAGAGTACAGTTTGATATCGGTTCCGAGGAGGCTTAAGGGTCTATAACTACCGCACTCGGTGGGGTCTTTGTCTTTTTTAAGGAGGACTGTTATGAGTGCAATATTGTCGTTCTTATGGAAGTTCCCCTCCTTGACTGAGTATAAAACCATATTAAGTAATAGGGGTCCAATTATGTCCCAGCATGAGAGGTATATCAAAAAGCAGGGTAGCCGGACCAGCACTCACAGGTTCAATGTTTTTTTAATGGCAGCCTGAATAAATAGCAGACATGTTTCGGACAATGTCCTTCTTCAGTGATATGGCATGAGAGGTACATTTCTGGTGGGATACCGTCTCTTCCTAAAGCCCTACCACTTTGCATTTCGGATATGGCCTTCCTGAGTTCCTCTAGTGTGATAGGTGTTTCTAACTGTTTAGCGTCATCCTCTGAAAGTTTGGGGAGGTTAATTTGATTAAGATATATGTGTCCATTTTGTTTTGATCGAAGGTCGTTTCTGATTTATACAAGTTGGAGTAGAACTCTTTGAATGTCGCGTTTATTTTTTTAGTGTCTGTTACAAGTCCTTGTTGTGCTTTAATGGTAGTTATATCTGCAAATTTTGCGTTAACTCTTAGTCGCATAGCTAGTAGGTGACTTGGTTTGGAACCTTGAGAGTAATGCTGTTGTCTTGTGCTACGTATTTGTACTTCAGATTGTTGTTTATAAATGGCGTTAATCTCTTTTTTTAGTACATTAACTTGAGTTTCCAGTCGAACTGAGTCGTTGTATTGTAAAGAAGTAAATAACGTAGAGTAAAGCGTTTCCAGTTCCGCCAGTTTTGTGCATCGATTCTTGCGTATTTTGGAGGAAAAGCTATCAGTGAAATCCTTGATCATTCCCTTTACCGACATCCATAATATTCTAGGGTCCGGCACCGATTTCACATTCTCTAGTAGGAATACTGAAAGAGCTTCTTTGAGTTGTGTAATGAATTCCTTGTTATTCAGCAGTATCGTGTTAAATCGCCATCTTGGGGCTCGGGATGACAGTATACCAAATGATCCTTTTAGGAGTAAATAACAGTGATCTGATAATGCATTGGGTACCATCTCCACGTCATAGTTATCAAATAGTCTCGGGGTTGCAAAAACATAATCTATTCTGGAAAGTGTTTTATGTCTTGCTGATCGACAAGAGTACTTCCGGGTCGTGGGGTTGAGTGATCGCCATAGATCATTTACACCTGTATTCTTCGACCAATCCTTTAACGCATTAGATGGATTTATCCAACCCAGGATCCCAGATGGCATTAAAATCTGCACCAATTATAAATGAGTATTATAAACTCACACAATATCCTGTACCTTTAAGATAACAAAACAAAACATGTTTGGCTGTAATCCAAATGCTCCTCTGTGGGGTCAGCAAAATGCTGTGACAATCTACTCACTACAAACCATTGGTCAGGGCGGGTACACATTGTTAAATAAATGAGGCTACCCATAGCTTCTCTGTAAATTTTTTACATTTGTCAGTTTCTGAGCATCCTCCTGATAGTCTTTGATCACATGGTGTTTCCCTTGATCTACATTCTTACATGTCTAAACGTTTCAGGGTCTTTCCCACATAGTTACATCATTGAGAACATGGTAAGTCATCCACCTTTGTATTTAAACATGGGATCCATTTTTGTATTCAAACATGGTAAATCATCCACCTCTGTACTTAAACATGGAATTAAACATAGGATCCATTTCAGTATTTAGACATGGACTCTAATCAGGTATTTAAACCTGCATTCTACTCCTCCCGTATTTAAACCTAGAGTATCATCCTCCTGCCTTTAAGCAGTGTAGCCACCCTCCTTCAGTATTTAAACATGGAGTACCCTCCTTCAGCATTTAAGCAATTTGCTACGAACCATACTTTGTATTTGTCGAAGCATTCAATACCCTCCTGGATTGAATACACCCATTTCCCTCCCACTGTCTGTCTGCCCTCTGGTAACTTGGTTGAATTCACCCATTTCCCTCCCACTGTCTGTCTGCCCTCTTCGGGGGACAATGTGACCTCTTTAAAGGTCAGGGTTACCCCACTGACTACCCTGTAGCAGTAAACAACAGGGGTAAGTGTACTGTCCTCCTCGTCACTCCCTTTCTGGGCATAGTCTGTCAGATACCTTGGGGGTTTGTGTTCCCTTGAGGGATACCTCCCACTCCTTGGGGCACTTGACGTCACCCTCGGGTGCTCCTCGTCATCGCCCTCTGGGGGTGGCTGACTGTCTGCCTGCACGACCGTACTAAGTACACTGGGCTGATGTGTCTCTGTTTCTACACACCTTACTCTGGAGTCCAGCTCTGGCTCCTCTGTCTGTGTCTCGCTCTCACATGTTGCCTTTGTGACAAACTTGATTAGCATGTGTTTCTGCACTCTCCCTTTACCGGGATGATAAACTAGGAGAGCGGGGCTTCCCTTGTCGTGTCCTACGAAAAATCCTTTTACACATCTGGACTCTGGCTTTCCCCTGTCCTGCAGGTACGCATAACACACTGATACAAATCGGTGCATTCTGGCTAGATTACACTTCTTTCCTGTCAGTGCTGTATACAGGGTGGTGCCCGAGTGCTTATTAAAGCACCTGTTTCTGGTGTAAGCGGCTTCTTGCACCGCATAATGCCATAGGCTCTTAGGTAAGTTACTTTCTACTAGCTTACACCTAGCCATTTCAAAAAGGGTGCACCATTCCCTCTCTGCCACTCCGTTCTGGTGTGGGGAATATGTACATGACGTCTCGTGTCCTATCCTGTACCTTCTCAACAGTGATTGGAACTTGTAGTTTGTGAACTCGGTTTCGTTGTCGGACCTCAAGCATCCTACGTTACCATAAGGGGCTACATCTGTCAGGAATTTCTCCGTGGCCTGGAGTGTGTCACTCTTTGCTTTGAGAAAGTAAACAAACACTGCCCCTGTGCACAGTGCACACATCTGTAAAAGACTGTACATATCTAAAGCCTCCTATGGACTCGTTGCTTACTGGGCCGGCTAGGTCCGTGTCAACTAATGCAAGTGGTACCCTTACTTTTTCTGTGGGATTTCTGTATCTCGGTTGAGTAAACTTCCCTGTTTTGCACGCTGCACAATTTTTGTCAGGTCTACGCTTTTCACCTTCAATGTGCATGCCTTCTGTCACTGCTTGCAGTTTCAGTAAATCCTTATAATTACAATGACCCATAATCTCGTGCCATGTCTGAATATCGTGACTGGCCGTCACGCTACACATATCATTATTATCATTACACTTGTTGTTGTTATTACACTCCGTTTGCAGATAATATATTCTCTGGTACATCTTTATGTCAAACCGTGTACCGTCAGGTTCTACAAGAACATTTTTACCTTTATCGAAGAATACCTTGGTACCGCTTGCAGTAGCAGCTATTACAGAGTGTTGAGATCAGAGGCTCTGTGTAGGATTGTTAGTAACTGTCTAACTGTACATATGGCTGTCTAGTAACTGTTTACCTGCATATATAATTGTCTCCGCCAGTGACTGTCTAGTTGCATATATATCTGTTCCCACTAGAATGCGCTCTAGGCGGAGCCACCCAGGTACTCCACCTTGTGGCGAGTATAAAAGCAAAGGTATACTCCCATTTCGTTCTCTCCCCCAATGTCTCTCAGTGAGAGAAGAACATGTATGTTGCTGCTGCTCTTTCCATGTGAATAAAAAGAAACCGCGCCAGTTCAGGCTCAAGATAGAAACCATGCCTCTTGACCACATTATTGTCGCCCTATAGTCGAATTCTGTTAACACAGAGAATAGTCCTTGTGGGAACGATGGTACGTAGAGAGCGTTCTTTAGCGTCACCGTACGCCGGCGCCCCCTACTGTCTGTGAGGCATACCTGTGCGTCTCCTCTCTCTTGCACCAATCCGTAGGTGCGTCTCCCGTCTGCCAGCTCCATGCTGTGCCTCTCCGAGTGGGAAGTGTCGTCAAAGTTCTTGAACCGACTCCTGTCGTTGATGACATGGGACGACGCACCTGTGTCCATGATCAGCCCCCTCCTCTGGGCCCGCTGCAGCTGGCCCGGTCCGGCGATGCACGCCGTCCGCGCCCCGAAAGCGCAGTCTTCTTGTCCCGTTATTCTCCGGGCATCGTCTCGATCCGTCTCACGTCGACTGTCGCCGCCATCGTGTCCACTGTCGTCACCCTGTCCACAGCCGTCATCTTGTCCGTAGCCGCCATCTTGTCCGTAGCCGCCATTTTGTCCGTAGCCGCCATTTTGTCCGTGGCCGCCGTCTCGTCCATGGCCGTCATCTTGTCGTGCGCTCTGGTCGTGTTTCTTCATGCACGCTCTGTCTGCGTGCCCCGTGGATTTGCAGAAGCTACACCAGACAGTCTTTGTGCAGTCGCTTCTCCGATGGCCTTTCTCTCCGCATCGCCAACACGCCAGTTCCGTTGTGGTCCTGGTCCTCTCCCTTGGCGTCGCTCGGGCCTTTAGCACCCTCTCTCCCGCCTCCACGGCGGCTGGGTGGGTATCTTCTGAGGCCTCGAAGTTTCTTAGCTTGGCCTTGAACTGTCCCAGCGTCATGTCCGTTGAACCGTGTGTTACCAGGAGTGTGAACGGTTTGTACAGCTCCGGTAGTCCTCTCATCATCATCGCCATCATTAGCCCATCGCTTGGTGCTTCTCCGGCACTCCTCAATGGCGTCGTGATCTGCTCCGCTCTGTTAACGTATTCGGTCACAGTCTCGGTGTGCCCCTTCCTCAGGGCCGTTAGTGCTATGTAGAGGGCCACGACTCTGGGTCTTCCTCGCCCGATGTAATGCTCTCTCAACACCTCCAGGCTTTCTCTGCCTTTGTCTTTTGTGTCGCGGAATATCAGCCCCAAGCTGGTGTCGTCGAGCAGCGGCGCTAACTCACCAGCGTCTGCGTTACGCTGGTCGTCCAGGGCTTGCTCTTCCGCCGTCAGGTCAACCAAACCAAACCTCTGCTTTTCCATTGAATGAGGGCCATTTGCCCCTTCCCTTGTTTTCCATCCTCTTCGTTGGTGGTAGGTGTAGCTTTAGCTCTTGTTGGCCTAGCGTCTAGCCACGCGGTGCTCCCGGCGCTAACCTAGCCTATACTTCAGCTAAGCTTGCTACCCTTATTATTTTGCCCCGGCGTTATCTGGGCCCATAACCTGTTGACAGAATCCGGCTATAGGGCGACAATAATGTGGTCAATAGGCATGGTTTCTATCTTTGGTGTGGTTTATTTATTCACATGGCAGAGCAGCAGTTCTATAGTTCTCCTCTCACTGAGAGGCTGGGGGAAAGAGAAAGAATGGGAGGAGACATCTCTATTTATACTCGCCATCTGGTGGTGTTCCTGAGTGGCTCCGCCTAGAGCACCCTCTAGTGGAAACAGTTATATCTGCAGTTAGACAGTTACTAGTGGAAACAGTTATATATGCAGTTAGACAGTTACTAACAATCCTACACCGAACCTCTGACTTCAACACACCCAACCCTGGATCACCACACCCTTCATAAACCTTGGCAGATAATTTCTCTCACTCTCTCTTGCATGTGATTAGGCCTCTGTTGTGGTTTGGGCCTTTTGTTTGTTACTGTTATTTGGTCTTTGTTGACCTGTTGTTTAGGGACCATAGAATAGAATAGAATTACTTTTATTATCCCGTGGGAAATTTGACAGTGCAAATCGCTCAACATTTGAACATTTAGACAGAACAGGTCACGAATTAGAATAATAAAACGAATCAAATCAAGTTGCCTAGGATAAGAGTAGAGTAAAATAGAATAAAATGGAATAAAATATACAGTAAATAAATACAGTAAAAATATACTGAGGTCTACAGTAGGTGTAGTATTACACAGTGCTGTTTCGAACTAAGTCCAGGAAGATGGTAACTGCCACTCTGTGCTCAGTGATGCAGTGAGGCACAGTGATGCATTGTATAGTCTGATGGCTGTTGGAATGAAGGACTTCCTGTGCCGTTCAGTGCTGCATTTGGGTAGTGTGAGCCTAGCACTGAACATGCTCCTCCTGTCAGCCAAGTCTGTGTTTAGTGGGTGGGAGGGGTTTTCCCTGATGGCCTGGAGCTTAGCAAGGCTCCTCCTCTCCGCCACCCTCGCCAGGGAGTCCAGCTCCACCCCAACCACGCTACTGGCCTTCCTGACCAGCTTATCCAGCCTGGTTGTGTCCCCTGCTCTCAGTCCGCTGCCCCAGCAGGTCACATAGAGCTGGAGTTATTTGAAGTATTTTACTTTGAATGTTTTTGTTATACATTTAGTTGGCAATTGTCTAATGTTCTTCCATATCTTTGTATTATATGACTAATGTGTGTTTTTCTAGTTTTCAGGAAGCACCGATGGGGTGAGCCGCAATTTCATTTGAGTATTGTTTTCTCCTGTTTTTGTTAGTTGATGGTTTAGGTTACTGAATGTATTTTCCTTTACCATAGGTTAGGTTGGTTTGTTTTGAGATAGTGGTGTTTGTTGTTTTGGCCGTGGCTCACCCTTGAGTTACTGTGCTTCCTTTTATGTTAATAAATATCCTTTTTGTTTACAAACCTGGTCATAATATCTGTCAACCAATTTCTATGTTACAGCCCTTTACCCTTAGACATCAGGGGCCATAACAGACCACATCCTCGCTGGTGTCAGTATTCAGGGGTCATAACAGACGTCGCTGGTGTCAGTATTGAGGGGTCGTAACAGACCTTGCCGGTGTCAGTATTCAGGGAGCGTAACAGACCTTGCCGGTGTCAGTATTCAGGGGTCGTAACAGACCTTGCTGGTGTCAGTATTGAGGGGTCGTAACAGACCTTGCCGGTGTCAGTATTCAGGGGTCGTAACAGACCTGGCTGGTGTCAGTATTCAGGGGTCGTAACAGACCTTGCTAGTGTCAATATTCAGGGGTCGTAACAGACCTCGCTGGTTTCAGTATTCAGGGGTCGTAACAGACCTCGCTGGTGTCAGTATTCAGGGGTCGTAACAGACCACATCCTTGCTGGTGTCAGTATTCAGTGTTGCTTGTTGTGTGTTTTACAGGTTCTCAAAATGGCGTCCGAGGGTTCCAGGGGGTCCCCAACAAAATAGTTTAATTTCACTATAATTGAATTAATCCAAATGAATGACAATTAAGATCATATAGGATTAATCCACACTGTTATCAGCCCTACAGTACAGATGGCTATGGACTCATTCTGGACAGAATCACATCTAACTACAGTCTTCTCAGATGGTCCCTGGGATCAAATCGTATCACTATGCTCCAATATGGTGGTTCTTGACATGCTGAAACTAGAGAACCACTGTACATTTACAGTGTAAACCAAGAAGCCTTGCTATAACATCTCCACTCCAATAGGTGTCACTGTAGCACTCATTATTGGATTCCATTTTCAACACAACTCAAGCATGTGATGAGACCTATGGATGGGACTTGTCTTGTAGTGTTTCTCTATCCAGTAGAACGGTAAACACCATGCAGGATACACATCTCAGACATCACACAACTGAAGAGTGGACATTGTAACTGGAGACACAGAGGACCTTGCTGATGGACGCTGGTGGTGGCCACAGATCTCCTAGTCAACATGTTATAATTTTTATAGGTTCTATTTTGACGTTTTCCTTGTTAGGTTATGGTCAGGTTATGGACAAGGAGTGTTAAGGTTAGGCTATAGACAAGGAGTGTTAAGGTTAGGCTATGGTCAAGGTTAGGTTAAGGACAAGGAGTGTTAAGGTTAGGTTATAGACAAGGTTAGGTTATGGACAAGGAGTGTTAAGGTTAGGTTATAGACAAGGTTAGGTTATGGACAAGGAGTGTTAAGGTTAGGTTATGGACAAGGTTAGGCTATGGAAAAGGACCACGCTGTGTGTCAAGGTGAAGAACTCCTGCATCGGGTCATCAATGGAAAACACTGCAGGAAGCAGGCAAATGGTAAATGGTGCATTTAAATAACAGCTTTTATCCAAAGCTTTACAATTTGTTCCTCACATTTTACACATTCACACACAGATGGTAGAGGCAACCATGCAAGGTGCCAACCTGCACATCGGGAGCAATTAGGGGTTAAAGGGGCTATGTACTGCTATTCCTAGCACTATTTGGGCAACTTTACACAATTCCTGTTAGTCTATTGAAGACATTTGTAAGGTTTTTTTCAAAAAAATGCATTGTTTTATATTTCTAATCAAGTACTTAAAACCATCATTTTTCAGCCTCAAGATTTCAGGCTGTTATGGCCTGGCTCCGCCCATAAGCACTTTGAGTGACAGTCAGTCCACACAGTCTGCACTGGTAGACAGAGAGAGAGAGAGAGAGAGAGAGAGAGAGAGAGAGAGAGAGAGAGAGAGAGAGAGAGAGAGAGAGAGAGAGAGAGAGAGAGAGAGAGAGAGAGAGAGAGAGAGGGAGGGGGTGGGAGAGAGAGAGAGAGAGAGAGAGAGAGAGAAAAAAAAAGACAGGTCGTTATTGACAAGGCCCCCTCTCTCCCTCCCTCCCTCTCTCTTCCTTTCTCTCCCTCTCGGTGATGAGAGTCCGTGCGGCAGCTTGTTTTTTTTTTTTCAATCTCCCGTTTGCTGGTGTGTGGCGCGCGGCAGGCCCCCCCCCCCCCACCCCCCACCCCCCAAGTGCTCTCTATCTCTCTCTCTCTCCCCATGCAGAGTATGAGGAAATGGTTTCCACTCGCTGTGTACAGTCAGTCTAGGTAGAATGTGGGCGGGCATTAGCTACAACCACAGAGCCAATCACATCACTGTCTGCTACCCAGCGGCCGAATGACGTCACTCAGCCGTTCAAATCAAAATGGCCTGATTTACTGGAGGAGGAAAGGGGCTGAGCTGAATCAGAGCAATCCGCCAATATGGTATTTAGACACTAAAACACATTGATACAAACTCCTATTACTATAATACAATGCTAGAGACTGAAAAATGACATTTATAGTACATGTCACCTTTAAGTATCTTGCTCAAGGACACTTCGACATGCTGCCCGGGAGGAGTGGGAATTGAACCAGGAACCTTCCGATTACCAGACGACCGCTCTACCTCCTGATCCAAGCAAGTGAGAAAGAAACAAAATAAACACAACAGGCCCAGTTAACCCTCATCAAATTAGTTTCAGACCCGAGCCTGAAACAATACCCAGCGGCTGCACCATCCCAGCAGCGCCAGCAGGGGTCCCGGAACCAGGGACAAGGCCACCAAGCTTAGCTTATAACAACCGAAGGAGGGGGCGGGGCAACTTCCAGGGAGGACGAGGATGATGTGGCAGATTCACCCAATCAGAGCTAACGTCAGTTTCAACTGTGGAGAGGAGGGACACTGGTAAAGAGACTGTCCACAAAGAGACCGGGCAGAGAGGAGGGACACTGGTACAGAGACTGTCCACAGAGAGACCGGGCAGAGAGGAGGGACACTGGTACAGAGACTGTCCACAAAGAGACCGGGCAGAGAGGAGGGACACTGGTACAGAGACTGTCCACAAAGAGACCGGGCAGAGAGGAGGGACACTGGTACAGAGACTGTCCACAAAGAGACCGGGCAGAGAGGAGGGACACTGGTACAGAGACTGTCCACAAAGAGACCGGGCAGAGAGGAGGGACACTGGTACAGAGACTGTCCACAAAGAGACCAGGCAGAGAGGAGGGACACTGGTACAGAGACTGTCCACAAAGAGACCGGGCAGAGAGGAGGGACACTGGTACAGAGACTGTCCACAAAGAGACCAGGCAGAGAGGAGGGACACTGGTACAGAGACTGTCCACAAAGAGACCGGGCAGAGAGGAGGGACACTGGTACAGAGACTGTCCACAAAGAGACCAGGCAGAGAGGAGGGACACTGGTACAGAGACTGTCCACAAAGAGACCGGGCAGAGAGGAGAGACACTGGTACAGAGACTGTCCACAAAGAGACCGGGCAGAGAGGAGGGACACTGGTACAGAGACTGTCCACAAAGAGACCGGGCAGAGAGGAGGGACACTGGTACACAGACTGTCCACAAAGAGACCGGGCAGAGAGGAGGGACACTGGTACAGAGACTGTCCACAAAGAGACCGGGCAGAGAGGAGGGACACTGGTACAGAGACTGTCCACAAAGAGACCGGGCAGAGAGGAGGGACACTGGTAAAGAGACTGTCCACAAAGAGACCGGGCAGAGAGGAGGGACACTGGTACACAGACTGTCCACAAAGAGACCGGGCAGAGAGGAGGGACACTCGTACAGAGACTGTCCACAAAGAGACCGGGCAGAGAGGAGGGACACTGGTACAGAGACTGTCCACAAAGAGACCGGGCAGAGAGGAGGGACACTGGTACACAGACTGTCCACAAAGAGACCGGGCAGAGAGGAGGGACACTGGTACAGAGACTGTCCACAAAGAGACCGGGCAGAGAGGAGGGACACTGGTACAGAGACTGTCCACAAGGAGACCGGGCAGAGAGGAGGGACACTGGTACAGAGACTGTCCACAAGGAGACCGGGCAGAGAGGAGGGACACTGGTACAGAGACTGTCCACAAGGAGACCGGGCAGAGAGGAGGGACACTGGTACAGAGACTGTCCACAAAGAGACCAGGTACAGAAACAGGGGGCTCCACCCAATTGATTGGCTGGGGGGGGGGGGGGGGGGTCACGGCAGAGAGGGGCTCCACCTTGTTTCCAGACATATGCAGACTCCCTTGTTCGACGTGTTGACTATTCTTCCTGGGGTCCTCACAGATATACACATACAAATATGAAACATTCAGTATAAATCAGTCATATATCACATACATAATCAATAAAAAAAATTATATTATGTTATGTGAAGGCCACCTACCCTAGGTATGAATATCTGTGTGCTATTCTCATTCGGCAGCACTCCTGGAACAGAAAGCCACTGTTGTACTCTGTTGACCTCTGACCAACAATCAGTCTCAGCCGGACTCTTGGTTTCAACTTGGCTCCATCGGCCGGCGGTTTGCCCTGTGAGCTTCACATGTGATCATCACAACATTGATGGAGGTCGATAATCTTCCACTTCCAGTCAGTCACCACTGGTCTCTTCATATGTAGATCAGTGGATAAGGATGATGTCATAGAAGCAGACAGAAATCTGAGTCCATTGAGCCTCCTGAACAGGCCATTACAGTTTGCTTTATGAGCTTTAGCAGGTGAAAAGTAATTCAGTACCTGTCTTTCAGTTCTACCTCTTTCAGCTACTTTTGACCATTTAAGATAACTACTTAGTCACTTTAACAGAAAGCAGGGCCAGCCCTGTTACATTTAGTGCCAACACTTTTATTACGTTTATTTGAATAGGGACAGTGCACATTATTCAACAGTAATGACTTGAGACAAAGTACCACCACTGTAAATATGTCAGTGTTAGCTGGGTAGCTAGTTCTCAACTGCAGTCCCTAGGCAAGATGTTAAATGCCAGGTAAAAACAGAATAGAGAGACATTTTAAGAGCATACTTATAATATAGTATAGTATTTGAATTAGGGCTGTCAAAATAAATGCTTTAATTTGAGATTAATGTAAATTATATAAAGCATTAAACTAAATTAATCTAGATTAATCTATGGAATGAAAAATCTTCAATCTTAGTGCCGCGGATATAAGAAAAAGGTCAAGCTGAGTCAATGTTGATGGTTTTGTTGAACATTTGTATTTCACAGGAGAGAAACTGTATTCAAAGAAAGCTATTAAAATAGTCTTTGAATCTAAATATACTTTCTTTGTTGAACAAGAAGGAGGGCTGTCAGTTGTGGTGTGAATCCAGTGTTTTTTGAAGGTGCTCTTGGATGAGGGAAGTCAGTTGAATAAAAATAAGGAAGTTCCAGGCACTCTTCTTGTATATAAAAAAGGCTTTAATAAATAGCTTAGTTCATATTAGAACCATTAAAAAAACACCAACATGTTTCGGCCTCTCTATCGGCCTTCTTCAGGGCATACAGGAATGTATGGAATTTACAGGAATGTATGCCCTGAAGAAGGCCGATAGAGAGGCCGAAACATGGTGTTTTTTTAATGGTTCTAATATGAACTAAGCTATTTATTAGATACTTTCTTTATGTTGATTTTACATTAATTCCATGATTTTACTCAAGTAAATATCTGTTACAAGCTTCGGCCTTAAGTAGAAAAATGCTATTTTTAATCTAGATTAATTACAGAAAATTGTGAAATTAATTCGTTTTTTTTATTTTTTATCTATTGACAGCACTCATTTGAATAACAGCATAGTTAAAAGTGGTTAAGGCTATTAAATACACAATTAGCTATTGGCAAAGTGGGGAGAATACTGTGATGTGAATGAGCTGCAGGGCAATGACGTCAGGAGCAGGGACTCCCTGATTATGGGATGAGACGCTGAACACTAAAAAGACAGTGGGACTCTCATGTCGGGGTGGGAGCACCTCGCTACAGTATCAGCACTCTGTTGGATGTTGGGATCGATCACGGTCATTTAGGACCGCCGGCAATGAAGACAGACAGCCAGCGGCCCCCAGGTTTCTGTTAATGCTGAGGAGGGAAGGCTTAACCTCCTGGAGCCAGACAGGGACAGGGATAGAGAGCGCTGCGCTGCATAGCTCCCATACACTGCACTCAGGAGTCGGGACGTTCTTGTGGACGCAGAGTGAGATTTCCTGATTGAAGCCTACAGCCTTGTGGTACACGCCGTCCAGCAGTTTTCCCCGGGAGTTGGACGGTGTCCAAAGCACAGACCCCGGGGAGGGTCGCGCCCGTGAGGGCGAGTTAAGTCCACTTTTAAATATTGTATAGCATATTGTATTTTGTATATCATTCTTGTATTGTGGTATTGATAAATAATTACTAAATTAAGACACAGCACATAGGCCACGTAGCAATTCTCCATAACACTGCAGGAGACACATAGATACATTCCTCTACACAGCACATCCCTCCCCCTTCACTCTCTCTCTCACTCCACACACACACATTGACTTCACGCTGGACACTGCTGCATCTGGCAAACCTCCAGACCAGATCACAATCAGTGTATCCACTTAAGTCCATTAGAACCTTTGGTGAGGGATCTCACCAGATTAGCCATGATCAAATAATTCAAGTCATTGTCACAAAATGCCACAAGTCACTAATATACGACTAGCCAAGGGATTATAAAAACCCCGGTCAGGTACTGGTCAAATACCACTCTCCATCAATCACAGATCGCTATCAATAAAGACACAGACACACACGCACATATGTGCACGTAAAAGTGCGTACCATGCACTCATGCACGGCAGACATACAGGCTGACCAATACACAAGACATGCACGCAGGACAGAGACCACATACACACTGGACTATTGGGGCAGCTAATAAAAAACACCCTGACAGGGAAGGAGGGCACTTCTCTGCTTTGACTTCCACTGGACACTGCTTCACTGACTGGACGGACTGGACTTCACTGACTGGACTACAATGACTTGACTGTTTTTCTTTTCTACACGACCGGCCGGTTGTACCAACTAGATTTCAATTGTACCTTGCTTATTCACTTTTTATACCTTGCTTATTCACTTTTTATAATAAATACCCTCAAAAGTGTTTCATCTCTTTTATCTTTAAATATCTTATTACAACTTTCACGTATCCGAGTCTAAAACGTGACAGTATATTTTAGGCCTGTTATATGTTATATATACTAATTGGAGGGTGGCGGGGAGAAGCAGATGAGGGAAGGGCAACTAGAACCCGGAGGTGGTCCCGTGTTCACATTGGACCAGTGATGGTCGGTTGCAGTGCTGGTTGATTGTGTGCATTGTTTGATGTGCAGTGCCTCTTGTAGAGGGTGTAGTGTTAGCGTGCCGTGGTTAGTGGTGTGCTCTAAAGCTAGGCTATTAGGCTTACATTTACATTTACATTTAGTCATTTAGCTGACGCTTTTATCCAAAGCGACTTACAAGTTCTGTACGACAAGCCATCAGGAAGGGCACAACTCTATCAGCTGAGTAACAATGTTCATCAAAGTGTTGAGTGCTACAGTGTAGGTTAGTTTATTAGGACAAGTGCATGACAGTATGGTTAGTTAGGGTTAGATCATTTGTTTTTTTCTTTTCTTTTTTTAATTCAGATAATGGTTGCCCGAGGTGTAGTGGTTTCCTTAAATGGAATCCTTACTGTGGCTGGTTGCCCCCCATGTCTGTTAACCCTGTTCTCCCTGGTAGGAATATGAACTTTGGTCTCATTATTTATGCTAACCATCCATATCAGATTGTTACCTTTTGTACCCCGTTGTGAATTTGATTATTTAAGAGCTTTGACAAACAGCAGCTTCCCCTGCTAACTAGCAGTTTCTCCTGCTTGTGGTGTAACCCACTTTTTATTACAATATTATCCCAAATCAGCTTACTGTTTCCATTTGCTTCATTGATTATGCAAATAAAAATTACTTTCTTTAAGAACGCTGTCCATTGTAGATTTGATAGTGGAGAGGAACAGGTGACTGTCAGTTTCTACATCAGTCCCTGATAGTATATCACTCCAGTCAATTATACGTATTGCTGCTTCAAAGTGACCTTGGTCAGCCTTGGATTCTGAGGTAGGTCTGCTTTTTGGTGGTAGTCAGATTAAATCCATTCTTAGACAGTTTTCTAGATACAAGCGTTAAGGTCAGATAGGCCAGTGACTAAATGTAATGATTTAGTAATCCTCTCTGGCTTGTTACTAAACACTAGGTCGATTTGGGTCTTATCCTAGTTGGCCCTTCAATCATCTGAACAAAATATAATTTAGTTGTAAGTTGTTTGAGGGCTATTCAAACCACGTTTATCTTCCCTTTATGTTGAAATCTCCCATCAAAAGTACTTTATCAAAGTTGCACTCTCTAAGTATGGTGTTCAGCTGGTCAGAAAATATAGCTTTGGAGTCTGGTGGTCGGTACAGCCCTAGGAGGGTAAAGGACATTTGGGGAGACACTCTAATTCCTTATCTGTAAAGTGGATCTGGGTACAGTGGATGTTATCTTTAACATAAAACATCACACCTGATGAGAGCAGACGGGTAACACACGTGTGATAGAGCTCCTGGTCAAATGAGCGAAAAAACGGATAAAAAAGGACCCGAAAAGTGATTAAAAATGAAAATGCACACGAGAAGTAAGGAAGAGACAACGATTGTGAAGGAAAGAGAAATGGAGAACACACGAGAAGAGGAGAATTTGAAGAAACAGAGTCCCCGAAGCGAAGCCGAGAAGAGACAGGCGGAAGAAGGGGGAGGTCCCGCTGAGGCAGACACGGGAATGCCAGGATGGGCCATGGTCATGCAGGCCGGGATATTGGAGAACATAACAGCGGCGATAAAACTGAACACGGACACGATAAGGAATGATATTGGGAAGCTACGGGAGGAATTGAGGAAGGAACAGGAGGACTTCAGAGGTGAAATGAATACAGAACTCAAAAGGGTGGATGAGAAGATGGCGGAACAGGACAGAAACGTGACCGAGTTACAGACTAGAACGGCGCAAGCGGAGGAATGGAACACAGAGATACACAAGGTATTAACATGTGCGATTCAGAAACAAGAACAGATGGAGACAAAGATATCGGACATGGAGGGGAGGTCACGGAGAAATAACATCAGAATATGGGGATTGAAAGAAGGAGTCGAAGGGGAATCGGTGACCCATTATGTAGAAAAGCTTATCAAAGAGCAATTGAAGGAGACGGGACTGGAAAAAATGGAGATTCAGAGGGCCCACAGGGCGTTGGCTCCGAGACCGAAACCGGACAGACCTCCGAGAGCGGTGATTATTAACTTTCTGAGATTTGAGATTAAGGAATTGATACTCAGAACCGCGTGGACCAAGAAGATAGAAATCGAAGGGAAAAGACTATCGTTTGATCACGATTACTCGACAGCGGTAGCAATAACACGCAGGTCCTACGCGGGACTGAAGAGAATTCTGAAAGAAAACGGAATGAGATTCCAATCACCCATGACCTCGCTAAGGATTCACTGGGAGGAAGGGACGGTGACGTACGGCACGGGAGGCGGCGCAGGAGATGAGACGACGGGGGATGCAGATGGCGGAGGACGGAGAAGGAAGGAGACAGGAGGACCAGACGCGGAGCCTGCAGCAGAGATTGGAGGGGGCACGCAGATGAACCAGAGTAGGAGACCGAAATCAGGGAGAGGAGGGAGGAGAAGGCCGAGGTGAAACGTGACAGACCGAGGGCGGAGACGGACGAGGAGGCCAGAGACGGAGAAGGAGGGGAGAGGAGGCGGGAGGAGGCGAACGGATGAGTACACGCACAAGAGATTGAAAAAACTATCCAAATAGAGACAAAATATAGAAACTGAAATAACATATGCATAAACACACATTCCCAGGTAGAGGCAGGATATAGAAATGAACATAACGTATACATGGACACATAATACACATGCTGATGGAGGAAATAAATGGAAATATAACTAGGTATGATAGACGAGACACAGAACATACTGAAACAAATACATAGACACACGCTGCGAGTAACACAGTTGGAAGGGATTAAGGGGATAAATGGACATCACATAGAAAATAGAGGGGAGGAAAAGAAAGTAAAAAGGGGTACACAGGAGACACCACACACGGGTTTGGGAGGAAGGAGGGACATTGAAACATATGAGACACATTGAGAGGGACCTAGGAAAAGAGGGTCTTTGGTCAGAATGAAGGACAGAGCGCTTTTGACCAGGAGCTCGACAGCAAAAAAAAACAGTAAGAAAGCTGGACAAATATGACGAGCGGTTGGGGGTAAGGGTTTCAAACCCCCAAGCCGTCAGGAGGGGGCCTCTCGCTAGGAGAGCAATTACCCCTCACCCACCAGCAGGGGACAGGGGGGGACACAGGGACCCCCCGAACGCCTTGGGAGCACTTTATGTAAAGTTTATGTTTTTTATTTATGTTAATCATTATATGTATTCGGTGAAGAGAGCGGAGGCTCCAACCGGAGGGGGGAATGAATGTGACATGGGGGGGACTGACAGACGAAAGAAGAAGAAAGATGACAATGGTTAAAGGTATAAAAATGATGTCGTTAAACGTTAATGGAATGAATAATGCGATAAAGAGGAGCAAAGTGATGTTGAAATGTAAAAAAAGTGAGATGGAAGTGATTTTTCTGCAGGAGACACATTTGGTAGCACAGGATCATGAGAAACTGAAGAGATTTGGATATGAAAATGCATACTATAGTTCCTTTAAACGGAACCCGAGGAGAGGAGTAATCACGTTAATCAAAAACACAGTCAAATTTGAATTGATCAAGGAAGTAAGAGACAAGGAGGGAAGGTTTGTTCTGGTGAAGGGGAAAATGGAGGGCCAAATGGTTACGTTAGTGAATGTTTATGCACCCCCAGAGAGTGAGAGGGATTTATATGAGACCATTTTTGATATGATAGTGATGGAACTAGAAGGGATATTGATATGCGCGGGAGATTTTAATGTAGTACTGAATCACGACCTAGACACCACGAGTACTAGAAAAGGACGAGCACCCATCAGTAGATATATGAATATTCAGATGACGGAAATGGGAATTACAGATGTTTGGAGGGGGATGCACGCCATGGACAGGGAATACACACATTACTCACACCCGCACGTGACATATGCGAGAATAGACTACTTTTTGATGACGACGGGGGACAGTTACAGGGCACGGGAGAGCAGAATAGGAGTAGCGGACATATCGGATCACAGTGCCATATATCTGACAGTAGATCTAGAAGGGAGACGGAGGAACACGATCTGGAGACTAAATGTAGGAATATTAAATAACAAGGGGGTGGTGAGTCAGATCAAGGAGGAGATAGCCAGATATAAGGAAGAAAATGACAACGGGGCGGTAGATCCGAACATTCTATGGGACACACTGAAGGTGGTGATAAGGGGGAAATTGATGGAGAAGACAGCAATGCTGAAGAAGGCCAGAACGGAGACATATCACAATCTGATAGGGAAGCTGAAGAAGCTAGAGGGGAGACACCAGATATCAAAAGAACAGGAAACGCTCGGAGAAATCAAAGAAGTAAAGGCCAGGATAAATAGGGAATTATTGACGGAAATAGAAAAGAAAGCGAGGTTCATGAAACAAACATACTATGAAGGGGGACCAAAAGCGACCAGACTGTTGGCTAGGAGAATTAGGACGCAACAGAAGTTGAACACGATACACACAATAAGGGATACAAAGACTAATGAAATATTGAGGGACCCAGCTGAAATAGAGAGGACATTTAGAGAATACTATGAGAAACTATACACACAGCCAAAAGCAGCGGGAGAAGAGGAAATAGAAGCATATCTGGAGAAGCTAGAGTTACCATCGATAGGGAAAGAACAGAATGAAGAATTAAATAAAATAATTACGGAACAAGAACTGGAAGAGGCAATTAGTAGAGCTAAAAACAACAAGTCTCCGGGGAGCGACGGATTCCAAGTTCAAGTTCAAGTTCTTTAATAGTTGTCATACAGAAGTACAGAATACTTTCATACAAAATGCTTCTTACTGTTACGCTCCAGAGACTGTGCTAGACAAGATAGTATCAAATAACATAATAACATAATATAGCATGAATTTAGAAGAAGAAAATGAGGTCACAGTGTTCGGTATAGACATATGTACAATGTTCTGAGTTACCATATAATATACAATACACAATACTATGCAGTGTACTAATGTACAGTACTATCTAGTGCAAAGCAGAAATGGGATGAGGTACAATTTTAGGTACAATTTACAGTAAGGTGTACGAGTTGTAGTGCAATCCTTCATCCATAAATATAAAGTGTGGGGAGTGGGTGCTACAGTGTGTTTGTTTAAAGTGGGTGTGTGCTATAAGTGTGTGGAGTGGGTGCTACAGTGTGTTTGTTTAAAGTGAGTGTGTGCGTGTGGATGTGTGTGCTATGTGCGTTTGGTGGTTGTTGTTGTGTAGTGTTCATTCATTGTTCGTTTAGCAGCCTGATGGCCTGGGGATAGAAGCTTCTTCTGAGTCTTTCTGTGCTCGCCTTGAGACTCCTGTATCGCTTGCCTGACGGCAGCAGTTCAAAGAGGCAGTTGTTCGGGTGACTGGAGTCTTTAATGATTCTCTTAGCCTTGCCCTTGCAACGCTTGTAGTAAATGTTCTGGAGGGTGGGGAGCCCCCCTCCAATTGTGCGTTCGGCTGAACGTGTCACTCTTTGTAGTCTGCTTTGGTCTTGTGCAGTGCTATTCCCAAACCAGGAGGTGATGTTGCCGGTCAAGATGCTCTCTATTGTACATGAGTAGAAGTTCTTAAGGATCTTCTGGCTGACTTGGAACTTCCTTAGGCGCCTGAGGAAGTAGAGGCGTTGTCGTGCCTTCTTCACAACACTGTTAATGTGTGTGGTCCATGTCAAGTCCTCGGATATGTAGGCTCCGAGGTACTTAAAGCTGTTGACTCTCTCAACCGGTGCCCCGTCGATGCTGAGGGGGCTGTAGTCCTTGACCCCCGACCTCCTGAAGTCCACAATCATCTCCTTTGTTTTGCTGACGTTCAGGGAGAGGCTGTTTTCCTGGCACCATCCCGCCAGGACCTTGACCTCTTCCAGGTAGGCCCTCTCGTCGTTGGCAGAGATCAGGCCCACCACCACTGTGTCGTCAGCAAATTTGACGATTGTATTGCTACTCCGCTGAGCCACACAGTCGTGTGTGTACAGGGAGTAGAGGAGGGGACTCAGAACACAGCCCTGGGGGGCCCCTATGTTGAGGGTGATGGATGAGGAGGTGCAGTTGCCTGCTCTCACCACCTGGGGTCTGCCAGTCAGGAAGTCCAAGACCCACTGGCAGAGGTCATAGCCCAAGCCCAGGTCCCTGAGCTTGGCTATGAGTATGGAGGGGACTATGGTATTGAATGCCGAGCTGTAGTCGATGAATAGCATTCTCACATAGTTCCCCTGCCTCTTGTCCAGGTGTGATGCTGCTGTGTGCAGCACATGGGATATGGCGTCCTCCGTGGACCTGTTGGGGCGGTATGCAAATTGCAGGGGGTCCATGTTGATGGGGAGGGAGGAGCAGATGTAGCCCTTTACTAGCTTCTCGAAGCACTTCATGGCTATGGAGGTGAGAGCTACAGGGCGGTAGTCGTTGAGGCAAGCAGGCTTGGATTTTTTGGGTACAGGGATAATAGTGGACTTCTTCAGGCAGGTGGGGATGACAGCCTGTTCTAAGGACAGGTTAAATATGTCAGTGAATACTGGGGCCAGTTGGTCGGCACAGACTTTTAGGACGCGGCCGGGGATGCCGTCTGGACCTGCTGCCTTCCTGATATTCACTTTTTTAAAGGTCCGCCTCACCTCATGCTCTGTTACCCTGAACACTGCGCCTCCATCAGCAGCCGACCCCCCCCCCCCCATTGCCGAGGCTTGTGAGCTGGTGTTGTTATTACCAGCATCAAACCTCGCATAGAAGGTATTGAGGTCATTTGCTAAGGAGATGTCACTGTTCAGTTTGAGGGAGGCGCCTTTGTAGTCTGTCATCGTTTTGAGCCCCTGCCACATAGCTCTAGAGTCAGCTTGTTCAAACTGGAGTTCAATTTTATCCCTGTAGCGTCGTTTGGCCTCTGACAGTCCTCCTTACGTTGTATCGCGCCACCTTGTGGTCATTCATGTTGCCTGCCTCTAGGCCGTCGTTGTATGCTTTGGTGCGCTCTCTCAGAGCTTCACGGACGGATTTGTCTACCCAGGGTTTTTGATTTGGGTAAACTTTCATTTTGGTAGTGGGGATTGTTTCTTTCACCCTAGTACAAACATAGTCCAGCACTGTCTCCGTGTAGGCATTAATGTTATCTGTGTCGCGGAACACATTCCAGTCTGTGTTGTGAAACACTGACCGGATCGTATCCTCTGACGTCACATCCCATTTCTGCACCTCTCGCGAGACTACGGGAGTACTTTTAATTTTCTGTCTGTACTTCGGTGTAAGAAAAATTGATGCGTGATCTGACTTACCGAAGCCACTATCAGAATGAGCCTTGTAGCCACCTTTAAATTGCGTGTAACAGTGATCTAGGATGTTACCGCCTCTGGTGTTGCAAGTCACATGCTGATAGAAGTCGGGCAATACCTTTCTCAGATTGGCGCTATTGAAATCTCCCAGAACTAAAATGGCGGCGTTAACATTCGCCTCTTGGATTCTATTTACCTCGTCGTGTAGTCTGGAGAGCGCAACCTTGTTGCTGGCTTCAGCTTGCGGTGGAATATACACTCCGACCAGGACGATCGCCGTTAACTCCCTCGGGAGGAAGAAAGGACGACACTTGATGGTTATATATTCCAGTTCTGGGGAGCAGTGGTTGGATAGTTCCTTCACATTAGTTGGGTCACTCCAATTTTTGTTCAACATGAAGGCAATACCTCCTCCACGTTGTTTACCGGATTCTGCTGTTCTATCCTTGCGGTGAATGAAGAAATGATCGGCCGGTAGGATGGCGTGGTCTGGGACTTCTGGCGCCAGCCACGTCTCGATGAAGCAGAGAACGTTACAGTCCCTAACGTCTCTCTGGAATTGAATCCTTGCTCGGATGTCGTCTAGTTTATTGTCTATTGATTGTACATTGGCTAGCAATATACTGGGTAGTGGTGTCCTGTGCCGCCTGGTTCTCAGCCTGTTACGGACTCCAGCTCTCTTTCCTCGCCGTCTGGGTCCTTTGTCCCTGGGGGCGAGATCCGGTCCTGATGTCCTCAAGATCTCAACGGGCCATTGTTGCGGTTCAGAGAGCTGATCCAGAGAGTAATCCAGTCGGTAAGTTTCCCGTAATCCAATGTCTATTAGTGACTGACGGTCATACACATTAATTGCACCTACTGTTGGTACAGACAAAACTCTTAAAACTATAAATATTAACAAAAGTATGCACAGTCTCGACGGAGCGCACAGACAGGCAGCCGGACGTAGCGGCGCCATCGGAATTCTACAAGACATTTAGAACTGAATTAGCACCCATGTTAGGGGCGGCGTTCAGACACACGATGGAAGAGGGAAAAAATGCCCCCCTCATGGAAGGAAGCCATAATCACCACGATACCGAAGGAAGGGAAGGATAGGGAATTATGTAGTAGTTTCAGACCTGTGTCCATACTCAACGTGGATTACAAGATGTATACATCGATAATATCAAAGAGATTTGAGACGTTTATGCCAGACATTATAGATGAAGATCAAACTGGATTTATTAAAGGGAGACAGACACAGGACAACGTGAGAAAGACATTACACATAGTAGAGGAGATACAAAAACAAGGGGGTAGCGCGGTACTGATTAGCCTAGATGCAGAAAAAGCATTCGACAGTGTGAGCTGGACATTTTTATATAAAACATTGATGAGGTTCGGACTGAACGGGAGGGCGATGAAGATGATCAAGGCGCTATATCAAGAACCGACAGCGAGGGTTAAGGTGAATGGTAGCTTGACGGATAGAATCAGATTAGAGAGGGCTACCAGACAGGGATGTTGTCTCTCACCGACGCTCTTCGCCGTTTTCATAGAACCACTGGCACAACTGATCAGACAGACCGAGGACATTAAGGGAGTAAGGATAAAGGGAACGGAATATAAACTAGGCATATTTGCGGACGACGTGATAGTATACATGAGGCAACCAGGCAAGAGCTTCCCGGCACTGATGGATCTACTGAAGGAATATGGCCACTACTCAGGATACAAACTAAACGTGACAAAGACACAGACCTTAGCATGGAACTATACCCCAACGACGGAAATTAGAGAACAGTACGGGATAAGATGGGACATGGACAAGATTAAATACTTAGGGGTGAACATCACGAGAGGGGTGGAGAAACTGTTTGAGGCGAACTATACACAGATAAATCAGAACATCAAGAGAGACTTAGAGAGATGGACAGTAATGCCCTTGGACTTCAATTCAAGAATAGAGGTCATTAAAATGAACATACTATCAAGGTTACTGTACCTATTCCAGTCACTACCGATACAAATACCACAGAATCAATTCAGGGAGTGGGACAGACTGATATCGAGACTCATATGGGCGGGGAGAAGACCACGGGTCAGATATAAAACACTACAACTACCAAAGGAAGAGGGAGGGATGGCAGTACCCAGCCTACAAGATTATTACTATGCAGCACAACTGAGAGCAGTGACGTGCTGGTGTAACGACAGATATGAGGCAAGATGGAAAGACATTGAAAAAGAAGGGGAGGGATACAAGGTACAAGCTCTGGTGGGAGATAGGGAACTATTTAAAGAAAAAGAGGGACTATTAGATCCAATCACCAAATGCACCTTGACCATATGGAACAGAGTAGTAAAAACACACAAATTGGAGAAGCAGTCAGGGGTCCTGAGATGGGTAGCACATGACAAGAGATTCAAACCAGGGAGGTTAGACCATGGATTCAGAAGGTGGGAGAGGGGGGCAACAGCGATATGCAAAATGATAGAGAAGGGGGAAATGCAGACACTACAAAAATTAAAGGAGACATTTGGACTAGAAAACAGGGACCACTTCAGATATCTACAGGTTAGAGACTACTACAACAAAGAAATAAGGGGGGCCAAAGACGAAGAACAGAATGGAATAATAAAGATGATAGTATGGGCATACGAAGGGGGGCAAGGAAGAGTAATATCAGCAATATACCGGGCTATAATGAACAGCAAGGGACACACGACCGATTACATAAGGGAGAAATGGGAGAGAGAGCTAGAGATAGAAATAACAGGGAAGGAATGGGGGAACATATGCGAGGTGCAACATTCAACAACAGGATCGAGGATATGGAAAGAGTTTGGATGGAAAAACATAATCAGATTCTTTATAACCCCAGAACTGAAGGGAAAATATGCACCAACACAAAGAACTTGCTGGAGGATGTGTGGGAAGGAGGGGGCAAATCACACGCACATATTTTGGGGATGTCAGAAGCTGAAGGGGTATTGGGAGGAGATAGGGGAGGCAATGATCAGAATATTAGGATACGGATTACCACAAACAGGACTGGTGCTTTACTTAGGAGACCTGACACACGAGGGAATACAAGGGGGGGACAAATATTTAATAAAGATAATGTTGATAGCGGCCAGAAAAGCAATAACGAGACTGTGGTACAAGGAAGACCCACCGACAATAGCACAATGGGTAGGAATAGTGGAAGAAATACAGGATATGGAGAGGATAACACACATGCTGAGGTTACAGGAAGAGAAATTTGGGGAAAGATGGGGAAAGTGGGAGGATTATAAAGGGAACGAAAACGACATCACAGAGGAAGAGTCCCCTCCTCTACTCCCTGTACACACACGACTGTGTGGCTCAGCGGAGTAGCAATACAATCATCAAATTTGCTGACGACACAGTGGTGGTGGGCCTGATCTCTGCCAACGACGAGAGGGCCTACCTGGAAGAGGTCAAGGTCCTGGCGGGATGGTGCCAGGAAAACAGCCTCTCCCTGAATGTCAGCAAAACAAAGGAGATGATTGTGGACTTCAGGAGGTCGGGGGTCAAGGACTACAGCCCCCTCAGCATCGACGGGGCACCGGTTGAGAGAGTCAACAGCTTTAAGTACCTCGGAGCCTACATATCCGAGGACTTGACATGGACCACACACATTGACAGTGTTGTGAAGAAGGCACGACAACGCCTCTACGTCCTCAGGCGCCTAAGGAAGTTCCAAGTCAGTCAGAAGATCCTTAAGAACTTCTACTCATGTACAATAGAGAGCATCCTGACTGGCAACATCACCTCCTGGTTTGGGAATAGCACTGCACAAGACCGAAGCAGACTACAAAGAGTGACACGTTCAGCCGAACGCACAATTAGAGGGGGGCTCCCCACCCTCCAGAACATTTACAACAAGCGTTGCAGGGGCAAGGCTAAGAGAATCATTAAAGACTCCAGTCACCCGAACAACTGCCTCTTTGAACTGCTGCGGTCAGGCAAGCGATACCGGAGTCTCAAGGCGAGCACAGAAAGACTCAGAAGAAGCTTCTATCCCCAGGCCATCAGGCTGCTAAACGAACAATGAACACTACACAACAACAACCATCAAACGCACATAGCACACACATCCACACGCACACACTCACTTTAAACAAACACACTGTAGCACCCACCCCACACACTTTATAGCACACACTCACTTTAAACAAACACACTGTAGCACCCACTCCCCACACTTTATATTTATTGATGAAGGATTGCACTACAACTTGTACACCTTACTGTAAATTGTACCTAAATTGTACCTCATCCCATTTCTGCTTTGCACTATATAGTACTGTACATTAGTACACTGCATAGTATTGTATATTATATGGTAACTCAGTTACGTCTATTCTGCATCGAACATTGTACATATGTCTATACTGAACACTGTGACCTCATTTTCTACTTTTCTACTTCTAAATTACATGCTATACTATGTTATTTGATACTATCTTGTCTAGCACAGTCTCTGGAGCGTAACAGTAAGAAGCATTTTGTATGAAAGTATTCTGTACTTCTGTATGACAACTATTAAAGAAACTTGAAGAACCAAATGCAACACAAGAGGGCGAAGGGTAAAGGAGGAAAGAAGTTCAAGGAGGGTCTCTGAACCCATGTCACACACTTTTGCTTTAGTTAGTATCTTATAATTTTTTTTTTTTTGGGGTATTACAATTGTTTTAAGTTTTTGTACTTTATTATTTATGTCTGTTTAACAGTGTTATATTAATATTCAGGGATGATGTGGTTTGTGTATGGGTGAATCAAAAGGCAAAGAGAAAGTTAATAAAAAAAATAAAAAAGGAAGAAGGATAAGGGAAGAAAGAAGCTCAAGGAGGGTCTCTGGACCCATATCACACATGCATGCCTTAGTCAGTATTTAATATCTTTGAGTAGGAATTATATTTTTATACCTGTTTAAGGGAGGTACACAATCAGCCTTTGTATTAAGTACCTGGAAAACAACTGTAGTGGAACCAGACAACTAACCATGATACCCATGTAACCATTTATGTGCACTGCTTTTTTTGTTTTTATTGTGTTGTTAGTTTCTTTTTTTTGGTAAGTGCTGTTTATCTATAAGTGTTAATAAAATTTTAAGTTTAAAAAAAAAAAACATCACACCTACCCATCTCCCTTCAGGTCGCTCTAAATATATTATAGCCAGGTACAGTCAGAGCAGCAGCTGGGGAGTTATCATGAAGCCAGGTTTCAGAGAAAAATAAATAATCCAAATTTGATTCTAAGAGTAGTTGTTTAATCTGTTCACTTTTAGGGGTGATACTGCGTATGTTTAGGTGTCCCCCTGGAAGGCCTTTAGGCTTGGCATGGGGGTCCCAGACCACTCTCGCATTATAATAGACTAAACTTCTAGTTTTTGAATTGCTTCTTCACATTGACAAAACAATATAATAAAATACAATCTGGACATCCTGCAAAACTTGGTTCCAGCTTTTACTTGTGAATGTCTCAGAAACCCCTTTATCATCAATGTACATTAGATACACCATAAATTATCTTAACACCCCATATCTCTAGTTTCAGAGTAAAGGTTCATGAAGTCAGTTCATATATCTACAGCTCATGCATCTCCATTACATGAAGGTGGAGGTAGATGTGACCTAAATAACTATGGACCAAACTGTCCCGTCTAGCAAGAATCCTGGAATCATTGGTAAATAATCAACCTAAAGCATTTCTCTGAGGATGGGTGGGTTTGTCTTTGTTTGTCTGTTATCTTTTTAATTTAATTGTTTAACGGTTTGTTTAAAAAAAACTGGGGGGGGAATGAAAAGCTGCCTTTTGGAAATGTTTTGATACTTTATACATTTCCAATAAAATATCTTGACATTTCAGTTCTGAAAACATACTGTAATCCTTATACACTGTTCAATAACCTTTCTAAACTGTGGCAGTTATTAAATGTTGATTCAATGTCATTTCTTAGATGACCCTTCGCACCAGAATTCAAGGTTGAACCGTTTTAACAAAATAGTCCTCAAATTGACCTGATTTTAGATTCTACTTTTGCTTCAAGCATTTTTGGTCTTGACTTTTTACCTGGAGCAAACTTTTGATCTTGTAAGGGCTTGTTTATAAACTATTAAGGGAGAAGAGTAATTTGATTCATTTCTTTGATTTTTTTGTATCCAAAGCGACTTAGATTGTGAACAGCATGTCACCAGGAGGTACATCTGTGGCAGCTAAGGGTCAGTGGCATTGTTCATCAAATAATATCAAGCTTGAGTGTTACACTCTGAGTGCATAGTAGTAAAGACATTATCAAGATTGGTAGTAGTACAATATTTTATTTCTTAATTATTTCAGATATTGTTTGAAGAGGTGTTTCTAATAAACAGCAGAAGTTATGAAAATTAACATTGTTGCACTTCAGAAGATGAAATTCTTTCTACAAAGTAGGTACAAATGTAATCTTTCATTTTCATACTTCTGAGTTAGTTACTTCTAAGACATCAATTCACACCTTCCCACTTATCTTGACGCTTACAATTCATCCATATTATTAGCTAATCATTCATTATAATGAGAATTCAAAGTTGGGATCAATGCACTTTTTAATTCAAGATGTAGATTCTATTTAAAATATTGTACAAGTTGTCACGAAAAGGTTTTACTATCCAACCTAATGACATTGATTTCATCAATACTACAGCCATTACTCTGTCAATATACACACAATGATGACAAAATAGTTAGTTACTTGTGCAACAGGTTGCTCTGCAATTCCCATACACCCACACAGTTGGATGATAAAATTCATATAAAGGGACATCCATTACTTTAATAGAATACCAATGAAGACAATACATGGAACATTACTCTAAAATAAACACTTCTTGTGAAAGTAAAAAAAACATGTCCTACTAGGAATGTTGTCAATGTGTGTGACATAAGTAAAATAAATCACTAGTGTCCACATCAAAATATAAGTCCATACCAGAAGCAGTTTTCCCCTCCAGTGTGTACACCACATGTTTGTTAACTAGCTTGGCTTTTGGCTGGTCACCCCATACTGAGGTCAGAAGGTTCCTATGATCTCAGTATTTAAAACACTAGAACAGTGTGTGTGTTCACTCTTATACCAATGACATATTGTCCCAGGAACATCCACACTGTCCGTCTCACTCCTCAGAGCGACAGAAACACAACTGTTGATGTCAATGACAACTGTGTCTATCCTAGTACTGCTTCTCTCTCACAGATGCTTCTGTGCAGGTCAAAAGCTCTTGGTAGTAGTTTTTCCACTTCAAAAGAACGGTCAAATATTACTACCACTATTATTCTTATGATTGTTGATGGCCTGATAACTCTTCTAACATCTAAGAATGTGCAGGTAAATTGACAGGTTTGACATGTCCCTGAATCTTCTCTCTCAAGTGAATTTTCTCATGTTTTCTCAAAGATCCTAATGTACTGAATATCTTATCACACAAACCAAAATGATGTGGCTTCTATCCTGTGTGAAATGTCTGGTGTGATTTAAGACCAGACAAATTACTAAAGCTCTTCTCACACTGGTCATAGGATTAGGGCTTCTCTCCTGTGTGAATTCTCTGGTGTAATTTCAGACTAGACAGTTGACTATAGCTCTTCTCACACTGGTCACATGAGTAGGGCTTCTCTCCTGTGTGAATTCTCTGGTGTATTTGCAGATTACCCCATTGCCTAAAGCTCTTCTCACACTGGTCACAAAAGTAGGCCTTCCATCCCGTGTGAATTCTCTGGTGTGATTTAAGACCAGACAAATTACTAAAGCTCTTCTCACACTGATCACAGGAGTAGGGCTTCTCTCCTGTGTGAATTCTCTGGTGTGATTTCAGACAATCCAGTCGACTAAAGCCCTTCTCACACTGGTCACAGGAGTAGGGCTTCTCTCCTGTGTGAATTCTCTGGTGTAATTTCAGCTCATGTTGACGACCAAAGCTCTTCCCACACTGGTCACAGGAGTAGGGCTTCTCTCCTGTGTGAATTAACTGGTGTGATTTCAGATTATGCGGATAAATAAAGCTCTCCCCACACTGGTCACAGGAGTAGGGCTTTTCTCCTGTGTGAACTATCTGGTGTGTTTGCAGACTACTCCGATGACTAAAGCTCTTCTCACACTGGTCACAGGAATAGGGCTTCTCTCCTGTGTGAAATCTCTGGTGTGATTTCAGACTAGACAGTTGACTAAAGCTCTTCTCATACTGGTCACAGGAGTAGGGCTTTTCTCCTGTGTGAATTCTCTGGTGTGATTTCAGATAATCTCTCCAACTAAAGCTCTTCTCACACTGGTCACAGGAGTAGGGCTTCTCTCCTGTGTGAATTCTCTGGTGTGTTTGCAGACTACTCAGATGACCAAAGCTCTTCCCACACTGGTCACAGGCGTAGGGCTTCTCTCCTGTGTGAATGCGCTGGTGTTTATTGAGATTCATCTTTGAACTGAAGCTTTTTCCACACTCGTCACAGCAGAGACCTTTTCTTCCATCCAAGCCTCTTGGTTTCTTCCCAGGCATGACAGGACAGCTATCTGGATGGAGAAGAGTGTCAGAGGAAGGAGAGATTTGGTGATTTTATTCAGCTTTAATTTCCATGTAAGTGGTTTATAATGGTATGTAGCTGGGTTTTATCATTTAAGAACACAGTGTAGTCCAGAGTGGTCAGGGCTGAACAGTGCGAGATATATGTCGCACGTGCTACAGCAACAGCGGTCTGTGCGATGAATGGATTTACTTCAGTAGCACTGGTACGATAGGCATTCGATTCCTATCGATACCCTTATTTTGAAAATCCTGTGGCAAGTCTAATTTCCGCCCAAGCGCAGCTCCAGCCATAACATCTATGGCTCCGGCAGCTAGCAACGTTCGGTTCATATCGATACTCTTATTTTTTAAATCCTGTGGAGTCGTATCCGCTCGGCTCCACAGCACACAGCAGTCACGGACATTGAAACAGAGCAAGGCTAGTGTGCCTATTTTGCGACCCAAAACAAATCCCTGCTGTTTTATTCCGCAACGGGTCAAATGCATCCAACATGCTTTGCAATCCTCGCCATTCCTTTATGACCACGTCGTGTTAAAGACCGAAATTAACGTTACGTTAGCGTAAGCTAACAACAAGCTAACTCTGTTCAGAGCCATAGAGAGAACAGCAGACTGGCAGAGTGAGGACTGGGGGGGGGGCAGGCATTCTCCCTTCTGTGTGTGTGTGCGTTTGAAAAGATCAGATGAAGTCAGACGAGTATATTATATTGGATAGTAAATGTACTGAGGGTGGACAGATAATGTTGATATTTAAACATAAAAAATACAATACATAATAATTGTATTCATGATCATCATGCAACATAAAATTGCAGGAACGGTTTGGGAGAGGAAGGGGTTTTAGGTTGCGTTTTTTTTTTTTTTTCTTTTTTAACTTAAAGTTTAAAGCTCAATATATCAAAACGTGGCACTTTACAGTGAACAGGAGGTCTATTTGTATTAAAAATAATAGATTGTTTTTCCTTTTTTTTATATCCACTTTTTCTCCCATCCCAATTTCGCTGTGCCAATTCTCCCCTCCCCTGTCTTGAACATTGCTCGCATATGCCCCCCATTGGCCGGTTGTAGGGAGGATAGAAGCCTTGCATCACGTGTCCCCTCCGATACACGAGGAGGCAACCTGTCACATCTTTTCACCTGCCAGCGCGGACTCTCATTGGCGAGGTGTAACGTGTAGGAGGCTCACACTACCCCCGCCATTTCCTGTCTCTGCTGTGCAGGCGTCCCCCAACCGACCTGTAGGAGTCGCTGTCCACAACGTCCAGATTACCTCCAATCGACTTCCACCCGCTAACTCTGCCAATTGAGTTAGTATGACGGCCGGCCCAAGGTGGAGGCAACGCCGTCAGCCGGATTCAAACCCGGTGTCTCTTGCGTTGGTGACGAGCGCAATGTCCGCTGCGCCACCCATTATATTTCAGTTACCTTTTTTGAGTTGATCTAAATGTTACTGATCGTGTTAAATGGGCTTATGATATCGTCTCGTATCGATTGCAGGCACCTGCATCGTATCGTGGCAGATATCGGCAAATATCGTATCGTTGTCCAAAGAATCAATATCGTATCGTGATGAAACTGGTGATTCCCACCCCTAGTAGAGTCCATACACACCCAACACCAAATCCCATAATTCCTTACACGTAACGTGTCTCGTGTCTGGCTGTGTGACGTCAACTTGTGAGCATGAAAATGACAGCCAAATATGGTACTGCAACTTAAATAACAAATACAATAGGCATATTTGTGACCGTTACAAATATAACACGTTTTATACTTGTGCTACAAGATTTTGGCCTGTGCTACAAAACTATCAACCTCTGTAGCACCAGTGCTATGTGCAAAAAAAGTTAACGTACAGCCCTGGTGGTCTACAGTTCTAGACTTAAACCCCTTTGTTTCAAGCACCAGTTAGTCAACAGTTTCTGGAGCAGGAGTGGTTACATCTTGGCTATGGTTAAGGTCGGTTTAAATTTAGTCCGGGACTAAAGCCCCTTTAGTCTCAGGTTATGACAGATTTAAGTGTCACCTTATGGATCAAACCTTATATCATGCTATGGGAAATTTCATACATCTGTACCGATATATACAGGCAGCAACACATTTTTCTTTTTGGCTTACCAGCCAGGCAATTCTTACCAGCCAAAAATGATAAATAGCTTTTTAGTATATCGCCATGTGTTATTATTACTATATAATACTCTCATTATGCAATTTTCAATTAATATCATAAAGGAGGAATATTAGCATAATTTGAGTGGACTGAAGTAATGAGTCAGCGTTAATAGTAGGGATGCCCCGATCACGTTTTTTGCCACCGATACCGATCACAGATAGTCTATGAGCCATATCGGCCGATACCGATCGTTTAGTTTTATAAATATATATATTTTTTTTTTAATATATATATAATTATACTTGTAGTTGTATTATCTGCGAGACATCGCTACCACGCAACAAGTCAAAATGTTCACTATCTGCAAACAGCTCCACTGTCTGTGTGTTAGTGTTGTCACGATACTGGAATTTCGACTTCGATAAGATACCTTGAAAAGTATCGATACCATTTCGATACCAAAAAAAAAATATATATATATATATATATATATATATATATTTTTTTTTAAACAAATTTAGCTTTTGTTGCTGGTTGATTCTCCTCAGCTTCTCTCTGGTACTATAAGAGAAGATAAATATAACACTTTTAAAACCCTTTGTTTATCTTTAGATCACACATTTAAAAATAACTGTTCATCTCACTTCAATCATTTTAATTGCAGATGCAGAACATGGTATTTTCCCAAGCAGACAGATGTAAACACTGTAATCTGTGTTGCATGTACCTGACAAACTGAACCGTTTGTATTACAGTTAGTAACAGTTTCGATTTTTATTTAAAGATAACGAGAGAGAGAGAGAGAGAGAGAGCGAGAGAGAGGCTATGCTCGGAGCATTTTAGTAACGTTACATTTTCAACAAGATTGCTGCTATTTAAACACTTCATGGAAACGGGGTAACGTTAACCTTATGTCGACTGTAGTATTGTATGACCTCGACATAACGTTTAAACGTTAACCCGTTTCCATGCAGTAATTATAAAGGTGCCAGCTAAGCTAACGGAGCTAACGGCTAGCAGTAGCTAGCTCTAACGTTACAACGAATCAGCTGTTGATATTTTGCGCCATCAGTAGACAACGTATCATGTATTAAACTAGAGTTAATGGTTTAATGCTTCAATCACAGTGACGTTGAAAGAGCAGCTGTCACGAACCTCTTTCATTTCTTTATGGAGATCCTCGTTGGCACTGCTCTAACACCGCTTGCAAATAGCATTGGGGCAGCTTTAGCTTGTCCTTCGTTGTTTACTCAAACCCGAAGTACCTCCAAACAGCACTTCTGCTGTTTTCTTTATCCACAAGCACAAGTTGCGGAGGCTCTGCATTTGCCATCTTCACTCAGCTAAAATGTTTATTTACAAACTGAAGACGGCTCTGTGAGGGGGAGGGCTGGACTCGGAGCAGGCGGAGGGGCAAGCATGCTCTGAACAGCGCGTCAACAACTTGAGGTAGAACACTCGCCAGCTGGTACCGATACTGCAGAAAGTATCGTAAGTATCGTAAAGAAAAATTATTTCTGCAGTATCGGTACCAGCTGGCGAGTGTTCTACCTCAAGTTGTTGACGCGCTGTTCAGAGCATGCTTGCCCCTCCGCCTGCTCCGAGTCCAGCCCTCCCCCTCACAGAGCCGTCTTCAGTTTGTAAATAAACATTTACAATTTACGAGTATCGAAACCATTTTAAATATTCAGTATCGATATGTATCGATACTTCGATATTTTTTACAACACTACTGTGTGTATACTCTGCTTTGGTCAAATCACATTCAGCATGCCCTCAGCTAGCCCCTTTCGTGACTGCGATGCAAGCCAGGGGCTCGAATACGCATCGAATCAATGTTATAAGACATTGATATCAGGAGCCATCTGTAGCTACTGCTAGCCGGCTAGATAACGTTAAGACAACACCTCAGTGAACTATTTAGTTTACTGGGACATTTCATTTAAACAGTGAGCTAACGCACTAGACTGCTGGAGCATTTGTTGATATCAGTAGCTAGCCAGCTAGATAACGTTAGACAATGCCTCATGTATTAAACTAAAAGTGAATACACTCCAAATACAACTCTAAAACGTTCCTGTAAACATGTTGCGACCTGTGTATTTACCACGTGGAGAAATAAAATTGAATTCGACAATTACGTTTTCTAAGCAAATATACTCGGAACTATTTATTGCCGAACCACTCCTCTCGGGGCGCAGTCAGTGATTTCAACGTGACGCCATGTTTGTTTACATTCTCATTTTATTCAAAGGATCCGGCCCGCGGGATGATTCTGACCGGCCGGCAAAAGATTACATGATAATTAAAAAGAAAAAAAAGTAATATCAACGTTCACACGCACAATTGAGCCAAAAGTCACTCAATGACAGATTTCATTGATAAATTGAGGGAAAACTTTGCAAGTCGATTTGATGAATTTGACATGCCCAGAGAATTTATGCATTTTGTGAGCAACCCATTTGCCAATGTAGCTGCTATTTCCACAAAAGGACAAGAGTTCCTTGCATCACTTCACATTGATGAAGGTCTCCTGCAACTTGAAATAATTGACATGCAAGTAGGGCTGGGCGATAAAACGATAACTATCGCGATAAATTATTTCCTCGAAATAAACATGAAACGTGGTCAAAAAGTTTCGATATATCGATTTTCCAAGCTTGGATATGAGCACACGCACTAACAACCAATCAGTGAAGGAGATGGCCGAGAGCGAAGGAGACCCGCGCTGCACCTCTGGGTAGAGAGGTAGTCAACAAGGCTGGCTAGGATAATTAGCTGGCACAGCGCTATTTTATAGTTTACATGCCAAGTGTGTGTGTGGCGTGAATTCTGATGCCACGGTTATAGTAGTGTGTGGTATACGGTGGACGTTGTTGCAATGTATTGGGGCGGAACAGAGTATTTTAGGGATATTTAGTACATAGGAAACATGGCTGGCTAGGATAATTAGCTTGCACGGCGCAATTTTATAGCTTGGCTGGCTAGGATAATTAGCTTGCACGGCGCTATTTTATAAGTTTACGTGCCGAGTGCGTGTGTGGCGTGAATTCTGATGCCACGGTTATAGTAGTGTGGTATACGGTGGACGTCGTTGCAATGTATTGGGGCGGAACAGAGTATTTTAGGGATATTTAGTACATTGGAAACATGGCTGGCTAGGATAATTAGCTTGCAAGGCGCAATTTTATAGCTTGGCTGGCTAGGATAATTAGCTTGCACGGCGCTATTTTATAAGTTTACGTGCAGAGTGTGTGTGTGTGTGGCGTGAATTCTGATGCCACGGTTATAGTAGTGTGTGGCGGAACAGAGTATTTTAGGGATATTTAGTACATTGTCATGGGATACACTGCTTGCTCTGGCTAACTGCTAACGTGCGCGGACTGATGACGACATCAACTCGAGACATTTGCAGCAGCAAAACAAGTCTATTAATAGCCCGTCCATCGTCGCCGGGCATAAGTTAATTAAACTTGACAGACATTATATCGACAATAATTATCGATATCGAGTTATATGAAAATAATTTTATAATTTTATCGCGATAACATTTTTGGCCATATCGCCCAGCCCTACATGCAAGCATCATCTGCTCTGAAGCAGGCACTTGAGAATTAATCCACCACAACATTTTGGATAAAGTGTATTCATGTCAACACATTCCCCAAAATAAAAACGCTGGCAATATCTGTGCTAACAATGTTTGGCTCAACATAAACCTGTGAATCCAGTTTCTCTCACATGAATGCCATTAAAACAAGCAACCGTGCCTCCTTGACAAATGAGCATTTGCATCACTGTTTGCGGGTAGCCCTCACTTCCTATGAACCCTCTTTCTCTGCCATTGCCCAGTCAAAGAAGTGCAATCACTCTCATTAGATGTGTGTATGTAGGCTAGGCCTGTCTGCCCCCCACCCCCCCTGATGTTTGAGAGTTAAGAGTGGACAATAAGTGCTAATAAGATGCTGTGATTTGCTGTTGTTGCACAGACATGAAGCACTTTTTCATAAGCTCAGCTGCACTATAAATGTTTTTTTGTTCAAGTGTTGATGTTAGAATGTTCAGATGCACATCATGCACTTGTTTGCACACATAATTTTTATATTGAAATGTTGAAGAGGAGATGTTGCAGTTGTTGCAGTCATAAATGAAGCACTTTTTGCAGGAGATGTTGCACATAAATGAAGCACGTTTTTTTTAAGTATACTACTTTTGCAATGTAGTTAAATAAAAGTTGTGAAAATGTGGTTGCGTGTTGTGTCAAGTGTACATATATTCATAGCACGGGGAGGCGCCGTGGCAGTCCGGCCGCTGGCCCCTTGGGTTTCTGACAATGTGGCCCCCTGAACAATTTAGTTGAATAGCCCTGCCTTAAGGGCTCGAAATTGCCTGGTTTTTGGTCATATGTGACTCGCCGTGACCAAACCCGATTTGATGCGCAAGGGGGGAGGTGCTCTGAAATGAACAAAATGTCTTGCTGTCCAGAAAATCCCAAAAATCGAAATCTTGATTTTTTTTTACATATTTGAATTGTCATTAATCTGTTCCCTTATTTGCCCTTAGTTGCAAACTTAAATACAACTTGTAAATGAGGTAATTATTGCTATAATTAGGGATGCACGATAATTATCGGGCCGATATCAGCAATTATGACGTCATCCCGATAAACTCGATAACGTTATTGATAGCTCCGATAACATAATACATTTTTTGGTTAAAAGAAATCCGGTGTGGGTGGATTTGGATGAAGGGCGCTTGTTTTTATTATAGCCTCCTCCCGTTTTGCCAGTACTGTGGTATGACTGACAGCGTGTGGTTTAGGAACAGGGAGTTTTTCACAAATCCAGCGCTCCCCTTCTTGGCTGTGACGTAGTCACGTTACATTCGGAGACAGACAGTCGATCTGCCAATTACGTCCCTCCGCTTGCACCCACCTCTTCTTCTTACCACCAATCAGAAGCTCTTGTTCGTTTATTTACCTCCGGATTGTCGGCCATTATTCTACTCGGAGCTATAACGTTAGCTGCTCCCCGCCAGCCACATTGACAAGTACCAGCGCTTATACATTACTGGCAAATGTCTTGTTGTCAGCATCGACTTTAGTAAAAATAGACAGACTTTTTTTGAGGAATTTAAACGTCGCAAACTAATCTTGTTGGCCGTTTTCTATCTCTCCTCCCTGGGTCTCTCTCTGCCTGCGCGAGCCGTGCTCTTACACACACACACACGGGTGCTGTCGAGAGCAGAGCCGTGTGTGTGTGAGTGAGTGAGTGAGTGTGTGTAAGAGCACAGCCGGCTGGCTCGCGTAGGCAGAGAGAGACCCAGGGAGGAGAGATAGAAAACGGCCAACAAGATTAGTTTGAGACATTTAAATTCCTCAAAAAAAAACTCCATAATTTCTCGAGTACCGATAGCAGTACCGATGACGTCGGAGCTTATAAATACTAAAAATAAAAATAAAAATTGATTAAAAAAAATTATATATATACATTTAAAAAAAAATTATAATACAATAAATATCGGTTATCGATATCGGTTATCGGCTTGAGGAGCATAAAGATATCGGTATCGGTGTCAAAATCAATATCGTGCATCCCTAGCTATAATAGTTCCACAAATTTTCTTTCAAGTGAGGAGAAAAAACTACACGAGCGGGCTGTGGGCCTGTCCAGGTAGCAAGTACTTGTACTTAATAGGTGTTAACACACAGACGTCATTATTTAGCTCTCCTTTCTCAGAGAGAGAATAACACACTATTAATACACTATCTTAATGTTATAAGTTATAAGCAACGTAACGCAGTGTCTAAAAAAAGATAAAAAAAGAGGCCTTGACCCGTTATAAAACGCATGTTTTAACTTAATTAAAAACCATTAAAACAGTTAGAATTTTATGAGCGAACGAATTTCGTTAGGGTGCATTTTTTCCAACCTAATGGGTAAATACATCTAAATAACACTGTTGAAAGCTTGGCTGTGTCGACGTTACAAATGTCCAATCGCGCGGCTTGATGCTGCTGCTGCTGCAGGGCGAGGCTGGAGAGATGTTGTAACCCTTTCACTGCCACACTACAGAAGCGCTTAGTAACGCTTCGCCTCAAAGCCGTTTCTGGCCGAATTAGTCATCGAATCTTTAATTTTTTTTTAAATTCTTATTCAGAGGTATTTCGTCGCGATTTTATAATTTGTAATGTGGCAGCGAAATGTGTAGAAATATGGTAAAAAAAACTATTTATCCGTTTTTTTATCCGTCACTACCACACTACAGAAGGTTAACCTTTCACTATCACACTACAGAAGGTTAACCTAGTTGTTGTGTCTTTCACTACCACACTACATGCATTTACCCACACTACATGTATTTACATCTAAATGCTTATTGGTCAGGCGGTGACGTCATTAAGTTGATGCCATTGATGGATGGGTATTAAACAGAGAGCAGGCAGTGCATGTTTGACAGTCACCATGGAACCCACAGCGAGGGCAGTTGCCGAGGCATTAAACCGGTTTGCTCACTTCGGAGCACACTGTGTTGAAGATGAACGCGCTTTAGGAACATTCATCGCGGATTTCTTTGTGCAGAATAAAAATCCAAAAAGAAACTCAGATTCTGGTTCAGAAGAAGAAGACAACGCAGACGTTATGCGGGCTATAATCACTGACAGCAACGCTGAAAAGCCAGATGATGGTGACAACACTAACGGATTTGGAGACGAGTTAGAGGCAGATGATGGTGATGGTGACAACACTAACGGATTTGAAGACGAGGCAGAGCCAGATGATGGTGACAACACACCTAACGGATTTGGAGACAAGGTAGAACATGTAATGTGCTTTGTGGAAGTTGAATCCGACAAGAGCCACGAACGCGAAATGGAAAGACTTTTGCGATTTACTTGTAAATGCGTCCAGGGTGATAAAGAAAATGACATTCTTAATCGGCGGTCATGTATCACAAAATTGGACCGTGATGAAGTTTACACAAGGCGTTTTGAGATAGCGGCTCTCGAAGAGGATCATAAAGATTTGATTATTATGGCTCAGCTCCAGGCTTTTGGTCGAAAGTCAGAATGGACTATCGGAAATAAATCGATTTCCAAAAAAAGACAACGTGCTTACACAAACTATTTCTTCGGGGCGATACAAATCTGCCGTGAAGCTTTCCTCTTCATCCACGGGTAAGTTATTATTATTGTCTATTTAAAACTAATATAGTACATCATGCCTATTTTTTTTTTAAATGATAATAAAATCTTGAAACTTGATTAGTCTTGTTTATTATCAGGGTCCCCCATTTTATTAAAACTAATTATAGTACATTATAGTAGAGTATAGTAGCATAGTATAGTATATTATAGTATAGCAGATAGTATAGACCAAAGACACTATTTGTGTCTTTTGATTTGTCCCACAATTACAATAACTATCTCTCTCTCCGTCTCCACAATCATGTAGACTGGGTGTGGTACAGACAGGTACCGGTACTTGTGATGATGATGATGATGATCTAACTATCTCTCTCTCTGTCTCCACAATCATGTAGACTGGGTGTGGTACAGACAGGTACCGGTACTTGTGATGATGATGATGATGATGATGATGATCTAACCATCTCTCGCTCTGTCTCCACAATCATGTAGACTGGGTGTGGTACAGACAGGTACCGGTACTTGTGATGATGATGATGATAATGATGATCTAACTATCTCTCGCTCTGTCTCCACAATCATGTAGACTGGGTGTGGTACAGACAGGTACCGGTACTTGTGATGATGATGATCTAACTATCTCTCTCTCTGTCTCCCCCACCCCCTCTTCTCTCCCAAGAATAGGTAAGGATCGCTTGATTGCAATAAGCAAACACATGTCAGAAAATGGCATGTGCCTTCGCACAAAGAAGCGATCGCCACGCAACAACAAGCATTGCATAAAATATGAAGATATCGAAAAAGTAGTTCAATTTGTGTTGAATTATGCAGAAGATCATGCTGTTCACCTCCCTGGACGCCAGGCAGGCACACCAAAATAACTTTACCGGTCAGCTGTTACCATCTTTCATCACGAAGGCATCTTGTGTGGCGTTTATATACCAAGGCAATGCCAGTTGGTAGGTGTAAGCAAATCTTTGTCAAAGAAATAGGTCAAATAGGTCTTTGTCAAATAAAAACAAAGCTTGAAAATGAATGACATTGTGCTAACATGTGTTCTTATTAATCTTTCAGACCAGCGAGCAGTGGGCCTGTCCACATTTAAGTCCCTCTGGAGGCAATTACTGAGTCATATCACAGCAATCAAACCAATGTCTGATCTTTGCTGGGTGTGTCAGAAGAACAATTATCTGGTTAGTGAACATCACAGTGTTATGAACTTTGAACTGCAACTTCTGTATGAAAAGTGTTATACAAATACAGTTTATTATTATTAATATTAATCATCATTTACTTAACTTTTTTTTCTTCAGATTTTCAGAAGTGCCAATCTGCCAGAGGCTGAGAAGTCTGCAAAGCTGAAGCAGCAGGAACAACATCTGGCGCATGTAAAATCCGAGCGGGCTGCCTACAACGCCATGCTTAAAGCCGCCAAGGAGATCGGTGATGGTCTTTCTCTGGGTGGTCATGTGCCGGCAAGCAAGCCCATGACAATGCATTACAGTTTCGACTACGCTCAAAAGGTGACTACATACCAAGCCCTCTTTCACAACCATCATGTTATAATTGTTATAACTACTGCATTGCTCCCTTTTTTTTCTTTCTAAAATCCTTATTCATTTATTGCAGGTGCACTACCCATCAGACCCCCTTCAGCCAGGGCCCATGTACTTCTTGGCTCCACGCAAGTGCAGCATATTCGGTGTTTGCTGTGAGGCGATTCCACGGCAAGTCAACTATTTGGTGGATGAGGGGATGGAGTCCAGCAAAGGTAGCAACGCCGTCATAAGCTACCTGCACCACTTCTTCAAAGACCATGGTCTTGGGGAGACAGATGTTGACCTTCACTGTGACAACTGCAGTGGCCAAAACAAGAACAAGTACATGTTGTGGTACTTAGCGTGGCGAGCGCTACATGGTCTTCACCATCGTGTCAATCTCCACCTGCTGATTGTAGGCCACACAAAGTTTTCCCCGGACTGTTTCTTTGGGCTTCTCAAGCAGCGTTTCAGAAAGACCAAGGTGAACACTCTTGATGAGATTGCAGCAGTCGTAAGGGACAGCTCAGTGGCTGGAATCAACATACCACAGCTAGTGGGAAAGGAAGATGGCACTGTAATCGTGCAGTCCCACAACTGGCAGGAACATCTGGGGCCTTACTTCAAGCCACTGCCACAGATCAAGCAGTACCAGCACTTTAGGTGGGTGTGGTCACTGTGTGTTGTGTATTTACTGTAATTAATTATTCACACTTTAGTGCAAAGAATGTCATTGGCAAATGATACAAATGCATTGATATTGTTATGTGCCCTGTACTAACGTTTCACTTTATTATTGCAGCTTTGATTCCAAGGAACCTGGTGTGGTTGTGGCAAAGATGTCTATTGATGGCGCTGAAACCAGATTCCAGCTGCTCCGTGACGTCCGTGTCCTGCCGCCTATAGATGGACTTCCTGTGCTGCCACCACCGGGACTGTACTCTGCAAGACAACACTATCTGTTCCACAAGATCAGAGAGTTCTGTGATGAGGAAGCCCAGGACATAACATGCCCAGCACCACCAGCCAAAATATCCAGCAGCGGTTCAAAAAGACCACAGTGATCATCTGGAGAGGCCATCAGAACATTGAACATTGACTTTAGCATGTCTATTTTTATCTCGTGTTATTTTAAATGGTAATAAAATCTTGAAACTTGATTTGTCTCTTGTTTATTTATCAGGGTCCCTTTCACTACCACACTACAGAAGGTTAACCCTTTCACTACCACACTACAGAAGGTTAACCTTTCACTACAACACCACAGAAGGTTAACCTTTCACTACCACACTACAGAAGGTTAACCCTTTCACTACCACACTACAGAAGGTTAACCTTTCACTACCACACTACAGAAGGTTAACCTTTCACTTAGGGGTGGACGGTATAAACGGTATGAACGGTATAAACGGTATGAATTTGCTCTACGGTATGGATTTTGACTATACCGTGTAACCGGTAGTGCAGCTCTAAAATAGCAATGACGTCATGTAACCACAGCGCGACTATTTCACTCGCATTTGCCCCTAAAAATAGATAGAATTAGTCATAGATAATAGATATGTGCGAACTGGAAAAAGTTATTTAGGAGGCTTCGCGCAGTGGGCGTGCCAGCCCCTACCGCACGCATGTAAACACGGGTCTAGTAGTCTAGTGGGACGGGACACGGGAGCTGTCGGGAGGACAGCGGCGTCTCCCTGAGCTAACGTTAGCTTAGCTACCGTTACAAAATGACCCAGTCAACTATTCACTTTTAGTTTAATACATGATGGGGCATTGTCTAACCGAACGGTATCTAGTCGGCCAGCTACCGATAGCTCCTGACATCAACAAACGCTCCACAAAGTCTAGTACTAGAGACGTGTGTGCTACCTGTTAGCTCACGTTAACGCAAGTTAGTTCACCGTTCAAAACGAAATGTCCCATTGAAATAAATAATTCACTGAGGCGTTGTATTAACGTTATATATCCGGCTACAGATAGCTCCTGATATCAATGTCTTATAACACTGATTCGATGCGTATTCGAGCTGAGGGCTTGCTAACGTTATACCAATACAATAGGGTCCAGGTGCAGCGCCGGAGAATCCTGGCCGTAGCTCTGCTCGAGGCTACTCGAGTATAGGTCCAGGTGCAGCTCCGGGGAATCCTGGCCGTAGCTGGAAGCTACTAGAGTACACACAGACAGTGGAGCTTGTTGCGTGGTGGCGATGTCTCGCAGATAATACAAGTACAAGTCTAATTATATAATATATATATTTTATAAAAAAAAATAATAATAATTATATAAAATAAAAAAAAATTATCAAAAACGATGATACCGTGATATATACCGTTACCGTCTATGCTTCAAATTATACCGTGATATAAATTTTAGACCATACCGTCCACCCCTACTTTCACTACCACACTACAGAAGGTTAACCTTTCACTACCACACTACAGAAGGTTAACCCTTTCACTACCACACTACAGAAGGTTAACCTTTCACTACCACACTACAGAAGGTTAACCCTTTCACTACCACACTACTGAAGGTTAACCTTTCACTACCACACTACAGAAGGTTAACCTTTCACTACCACACTAATTTTTTTATAAACTATCATGACTTTTCCTTTTTCCTCTGGGTGTTGTGTTTGCAGTCACCAGACTCATTGTAATAACAAAGAGCCTCAGACTGGAAAACTGAAAGGTGTTAATTGCCCTAGAGAGAGGGGGGCCATGGATTACAATGACTTCTGGGTAGTGTTGTAGTTGTTTCACTATTGTCACCGAATAGCCTGCTCGTCTCTTGAAGGCTATTATCTCTGAATACGTTTTGTGATAATCACCATGAATCATAGGAAGTAGCTTGCAAAGTATCCCACCAAAATGTTCAAGTGATGGCTTATTTTGAAGGTATGAATCTGTACTTTCATAATATGTATATATAAAAAAAAAAAAAAAAAAATGAAGATCCCTCAACATGACCATGAAGTCCATACCTGGTCACATATGCTCCCGCTGTTTGACTGTTTATGTGCAGTGAAAACTACTCCAATGCTTTAGAACCTAGTCATTAATTTAAATCGGGGCAACCTAACGTTAGCCGTGGAGCTAACGCTAGCTAACCAAGCTAGACACAGACACACTGAGCTCAGGTAGAAAAAGGGTGGGGGCGAGCGGGGACCGGGCATGAAAGACCAAAGACAGAAGTCAGAGGAATAACGACCTGTTGAATACAACTACGGTTCAATAGATTAAATTAGTTTAAGATATTGAACTGTAGTTGCATTCAACAGGTCGTTATTCAATAGATTAAAAATTAGTTTAAGAATTCAAAAGTTCAAAAAATAAATAAATACATTTGTTTAAGAGAATCTCAAATACATTTTATTTAAGTGTATAGTTATTAGTTAATATAACTTAAATATAACAGAAATGTCAAGTTGCATGTTGTTATTCTAACCAGCTTAGTTCTGTTGCATTTCCAATTTATTTATTTAAATTATAAATTTATCAGGGATCGATAAGGGAATCGATAAAGAATCGTATCGATAAAATTCCAATCCCTAGTCATTTGTAAATTGTGTGTTCCCCTGCAGGAGATCAGAGTAAGACACACATACACACAGCTCCTCTCACTCAACACGGCAATCAAAATACCTAGAAGTCTGTCTGATCTGACTCATCCTCCTCTCCCCCTACAGCAGTTGGAGATGGTGGAGCCTAGTGAGTAGATCCGTGTCACCCTCCTGGACCAGGTTAACAGCCCCATCAGAACCACGGTGCTGGGGAAGAGGCTGCTACTTTGAGTTACTTTTAAAACATTGGACATTATCTTTACATTTAAACTTGCACTTTAATTTGTATTATTGAATTTATTTATTTTGTTTATTATGATTGATTATTGCATTTATGTTATTCAAATACATTTGATCCTAATTCAATTAAAATATATCGCGATATTTATCGTTATAGTTATATCGCCCAGCCCTAATTAGGGGTACACGATATAGATTTTTTGACCCCGATACCAATAATATATATATATTTATTGTATTATATATATATATTTTTTTTTATGTATATTCCTGTAGTTTTGACCTAATCAGATTTATCATGACATGGGTGTTACTACTATGAACAAAACAAAGCTAAGAGAACAGTTTTGACTCTTCAAATAAAGTGACTATATTTATTTTTCCAAGTAAATATATTTTTAGTCACAAAATTCACAAATGAATGAATGAATGAATGAATGAATGAATGAAAACTTTATTTAACAGATTGCAGAATGGGTACAATACAGTACGGCTCAATACATACAATTGTTAAGGGGATGCAGACCTGAGAAAGACGTTTGTCTTGTTTCCATCAGGGTCCCCCATTTTCAATTCATATAGACATATATGACATACATGACATACAGATAGTCAGTACTGCTACATCTATACATTTATGACATACCAGATTTGCAAATACAGTACTGTTTGTGATACAGAAGGAGTCAAGAAAAGGGAGTATATACATTTGACGTAGAAACTGTACATTGGAGGAGGTTGGGTGGGGGGGGGTTGGGTACATTGGGATATTGACAACCATACTGGGTAATTTACATTGGAGGTGGTTGGGGGGGGGGGGCGGGGGGCACACTGTATAAACAAGTAACACTGTACATTGAGGGGGGGGGGGAGGAGACACTGTACAAACAAACACAATTGTACATTGAACTATTGACAAAACCATACTAGGTAAATGACTGTACATTGGAGGGGGTTGGGTTAGGATATTTACAGGGGCCAGTGTTGAATTGCAGTCTCCCGTAGGTGTCCCTTGAGAGAGGTTTTGAAAGTGGGTAGTGATCCACATTCCTTTACAGCTTTGGGTAGGGCGTTCCACATTGATGTGGCATAATTGCGAAACGTGTTTAGTCCCTTATTTGAGCCGAATCTGGGTTTAACATGATTTGTGGAGCTCCCTCTGGTGTTGTGATCGTGGTATTCACTGACCTTTGGGAAGTATTTTGACATGTACATGGGTACCTTGGTCGTGTAGTGTATCTTGTAGACCAGGCCCATTGCAAGTTGTTGTACTCTGTCGTCTACTCTAAGCCATCCTAGGTTGTCAAAGTGGGCAGGGGTGAGGTGGGTTCTAGGAGTAAGGTCAAGCAGTAGTCTGACCAGTTTGTTTTGAGATGTTTGTAATTTTGTTTTTAGCGCCTTTGAGGTGCTTTGGTACCATGAGGTGCAAGCATAGTCGTAGTACCCCTGAATGAGTGCTCCTGCCAGAGTCTTCAGGGTGTTCTTGTTTACCAGAGAGGAGATCCGGTACAAGAATCGAGTTCGTTGGTTGACTTTTTTTATTACATTGGATGCCATTTTGTCACAGGAGAGATTAGCCTCTAGGATGGAACCCAGGTAGGTAATTTCATCTTTCCTTGTGACAATATTGTCACCCACTGTAACTGAGAAGCCGTCGGTCTTGCTGAGTTTGTTATTTGAACCGAACAATCTGTCAATGTCATTAACAATGTGTTTCCCTGAACAATGAGTGACCTAAAAACCAACAGGTATTGTGCTTTGTCAGCAGACAGGGGAGGAAATTAGGCCACTTTACTCGCCAAATGAGAGTTCTTTATGTTTGGCGAGTGATTCATGAAGAGCACTCGCCACACTGGCGAGTAGTAAACAAAAAAATCATTCTGCAATCTGCTGATTCGCTCACTGGCACAAGCCGAACTCTGACTCCCCCCTTATGATTCCTCCCATTTGCGCCTCAAAATAATCCATAACCAATGAACATCATCGTTGTGCTCCAAGCTCCTCCAATGAACACTAGTTTTCTAGAAGATGTCGCCCATCTAGGGGAAGTGGACAGACCACTGTGTGCGGCCCTACAGACTCCGGTCACCGGCGTGACAACGTAGACAAAAACACATCAGTGGATGAAAATAATTGCATGTAGAGTCGTCGCTTTCGGATATCAGTGCGGTCTGACATGGGGGCGAACAACAGCACTCGACGAGTCTCCTTAAGAGTCGGATGAGAATGACAAGTGGGCGTGAGGCTAACTATTCACCTCACTCAAGTCAACCAGCATTAGCCGGCTAGCTACCTAGCATGTAACAAGCTACCATAATGAGTGTTCAACATAGTGGACTATACTGAGCAGCTTTGCTTAAATGCAGCCGAGTGACATTTTATTATTACCGGGTTTCCCCCCATATCACCACTCGCCCATATGCCCTTCACAACGGTGATGTTGTCATACTGGTCATTCAGAATACACCTGCTGAACCCCTAGCGTTGACATGAGATTCGATTCCAATGTATTGTCATCATACAGCACAAGTACAGTTAGGGATGGGAATTGATAAGATTTTATCTATACGATTCAATTATCGATTCTGCTTATCGATCAGATTCTTTAACGATTCCCGCTACCTTTATAATTTACATAAATTGGAAATGCAACAGAACTAAGCTGGTTAGAATAACATGCAACTGGGGGGCGGTTAGGTGGTCGAGCGGAGATTGCGTTCGTCACCAGCCCCGGAGCTGTGAGCTTGATTCGCCTGTTCGAATCCAGCTCACAGCTCCGGGGTTGTCACCAGCTTGGCTGGCCGTCTGCACTGATACAATTGGCTGTATCAGAGGGTGGGAGAAGCTGGCGGGGTGGGTCCGGGTCGTTGTAAACAGTGACTCCTACAGTTCGGTCGGGGCGCCTGCTAAGCGCGGATTGGACGTGAGGGGGATAGTGTGGTCTTCCCACACGCTACGCCCTCTCAATGAGAATCCGCGCTGCCGGGTGAAAAGAAGCGGTGATTGGCTGGACGTGTGTCGGAGGAAGCACGTGGTAGCCTCCACTCTCCCAAATGATCTGACTGTGGGGGGTAAAGCGCAGCGACCAGGAAGGGACTGGGAATTGGCATACGACTAACATTGGGATGGGAGAAAAATCGGAGGAAAATGGAGGGGGAAAAAGACCAAAAAAAATAAAAATAAATAAATAAATAATAATAATAACATGCAACTTGACATTTCTGATTGTCATTTATCATTTATTGTTGAGCCCCCATGTCAGAAAAATACAAAAACTGTAAAAAATAAATTAACTATAAACTATTTAAGAACTAAATTTAATCTATTGAACTGTAGTTGCATTCAACAGGTCGTTACAAAAGAGAATTTGTTAGCAATAACAACCTGTATAAATAAAGGCCAGCTCAGTGTTCTCTCTCTGTCTCTCTCTGCAATGAGCATGGCTATTTAGCTAGCTAGCGGCTAACGTTACTTTACCATGTAAATGAATGACTAGGATGTAAAACACTTTCAGTTTTCACTGCACACACAAAACGGTTGCAATATCGAGCCCTTTAGGTTTTCCTAGTCAAGGAATCAAATAGTCTGCTATGGCTGCATGCGTGGCGCTAACGTTATCGTTTGTAAATGCGCAACCGTCGGAAAAAATGGCATCGATAAGAGGTAGGGGTGCACCGATGTATCGGTCGGGTATCGGTATCGGCCGATAAGTGCCTTGTTGACTGCAATCGGCCTATAAGCTCGAATGTGCCGATGGCAGTAGCCGATAAGTTCAGTCGCGTCCTGCACAACGCCGCCCCCAGTCCCCCACACACAAGCTACTGCATCAAAGTTACTACTAAATATTCAACATTCTCTTTTGAGACTCCGCTTCAGACTCTTATCATTTGGCACTAAAAGCTAAACATGGTCACCGATATGGCTGTCCGCAACATGTCATTAATTGTGTACGCAAGGTGGTCGCTCAGTGACAACGCTAACGTGAGCTAGGTTAGCTAGCATGAGCTACCGGGAGATGGAAAGACTAACCTTACTGGTGAAAATGTGATTTACGTTGGAATACTCCTTTGCCAACTTGCTGTACTTGCTTGTAGGTCTGCAGCCATTATTGCTGGATTATGAATAGCCCCAACTTTAGCCAAGGTAACATTATGGCTAAACCTTTAACGTTAGTTAACGCTAGCTTTCGGTTAGCTGTTCAATGCTAATAACACAACCAAGCGAACCCATGACAGCTCCCCGTCAACTCCCCTCTCTCGGGAAGATGGCATTTAAGAAAGTATCTGCTGTTAAAATGACAAACATTCGTTTTGTGGCATTAATGTTATATAGTTAGTGTTACACGTTCAATAACATAAGCATAGTATTTACCCAAACTACTAGCTCAGTTCCTTCCGTTGCTCATAGAGCCCTGAGAGTTGTACCCAATCCATTCTGCAATCTTGTTAATAAAGTTTTCAATCAGACAAATGTATAGAAAGGCTTTGTTTTATTATAACATTCGTTGCAGTAAAATAATTATGACTCGTTTGGTCATCCTGTGGAGTGCTGGTCGGCGGGCAGCTAACGTATTAGCTACGGTAAGCTTGTTGTGGTTCTCGCAAGCAGATCAATGGCGGCATGCCCGGAAGTAGAAAATGAATAAACGCTTGCCGATTGGTGGTAAGAACAGCAGGAGGTGGGTGCTAGCGGTAGAGCTGCCGCGGTATTGATGTTTTCCTTACCGCACACATTTGCAATATATTTCCTACCGCCGCGGTATTACCGCACACACACAAAAAAAAAGTTTGAATGCATTTTTTTTGTAGTCTACTCTTTATATAGCATATAGCCTGCCTCTAGTCTAAATGTCTATCTTTAGAGGATGACTTTGCAGCATGAATATTGTTTGGGATTCGGCATGCACGCATTCGTTATTAAAAGTGAAACACGGATTCGAAGTCTCCCCTCGGTGTCGCGCCCGCCGGTTACCCCCCCGACCCTTTCTTCTTCTTATTATTATAACGTTACTACTTATGATTACAAAGGCATTCGATTTGTGGCATTAACGTTAGTATAGTTACACGTTCGTATTTACCGGACCACATAGCAAGGCAAGCGTTACTCAATTAATATCTAAGTTCCTTTCTTTGCTCAGAGCGTGCCGAGTTGTACCCATTCTGCGGTCTGTTAATAAAGTTTTCAATCAGACAAGTGTATAGAACGAAGGGCTTTTATTATAACATTTCGTTGCAGTAAAATCATTATGCCTCGTTCCCTGAGGAGCGACGGCGTCGGTAATCCACTCCGGTCTCCGGTGGGAGCTAACGTACTATTAGCCGTGTTGTGACGGCTGAGATTCAGGAAGTAAACGCACTGCAAGATGCTCCAAGCATGTGACGCGTATCTCTTCTGACCAATCAGTGGTCTGCAGTGTTTCATGTCACTTTTCTGGTACCCAATAGGGTCGCTTGGAATCTCGACAGAGAAGTAGGGTATATCTGCAGAGCCGCAAGCCCAACGAGAGCGTAATAATAATAATAATATAATAAAAAACAGCGGTGATGCCGGTATTCAGCCCAACGCTGCGGTGGGCATGATGTAACAGCGATACCGCGGTAATACCGATACCGCGGCAGCTCTAGCTAGCGGTGTGACGTAATTAGCAGAATCGACTGTCAATCAAAAATTGTTCTATTGCATTGGTTTGAGAGCTCTGGTTGAGACAATAGTATCCAGCTGCAGGCCGCCAGACCATACTGGGAGAGGGATAGTGCTACATGGCATGGTGGAATTAATACCATAAACATATTTCTTGATGTTTCCTTTTTTTAAGTAAGTAAAGAGGCCTACAAATCAGCGTTTCCGTTAGCCGGTAATTACCGGTATTTGACCGGCAAAATCTGTTGAAGTCAGACATATTTAATCTCTCCGGTCTTAATGTCCAGTGAAAATAATTCCCTGAGTCTAAGCACAATTTGATTATTTAAAATAGGCTAAAATTAAATAGCCTATGCGATGAACGAAACAATCATTACATTTGTTTCATCGTTGCTTCTAATAATGACAACGACGTTGTCAGCAAGAGCTTAGTGCTGGGTGTAGAGCTGCCGCGATTACCGCATTACCGCGGTATCGCTGTTACATCACGGCCACCGCAGAGTAGGCTGAATACCGCATCACCGCTGTTTTTTATAATAATAATAATAATAAAGTACCCTCCTCTCGTTGGGCTTGCGGCTCTGCAGATATATCCTACTCCTCTATCGAGGTTCCAAGCGAGAAGCGACCCTATTGGGTACCAGAAAAGTCACGTGAAACATTGCAGACCACTGATTGGTCAGAAGAGAGACGCGTCACGTTGGAGCGTCCTGCAGTTTTTTACGTCCTGAATGTCAGCCATTGATCAGAGCTCATCACAATACGACTATTAACGTTAGCTTTAGCTCCCCGCCGGAGTGGACTACCATCGCTCCTCAGGAGTACTAAACGAGACATAATGATTTTACTGTCTGCAACGAATGTTATAATAAAAGCCCTTCGTTCTATACACTTGTCTGATTGAAAACTTTATTAACAGACCGCAGAATGGGACAACTCAGCACGCTCTGAGCAAATTGCTTGCCTTGCTATGGTCCGGTAAATACGCTGATGTTATTGAACGTATAACTATATAATGTTAATGCCACAAAACGAATGCCTTTATTATAAAGTAGTAACTTTATAGTAATAATAATAAGAAAGGGTCGGGGGGGTAACCACCCCTGCCCGCGACACCGAGTGAACGGCGCACGACCAGAGGGGAAACTTCGAATCTGTGTTTCACTTTCAATAACTAATGAATGCTTGCCGAATCCCAAACAATATTCATGCTGCAAAGTCATCCTCTAAAGATAGACATTTAGACTAGAGGCAGGCTATATGCTATAAAGAGTAGACTACTACTACTAAAAAAAATGCATTCAATTTTTTATTTTTTTTGCGTGCGGTAATAACCGCGGCGGTAGGAAATATTTTGCAAATTTGTGCGGTAAGGAAAACATCAATACCGCGGCAGCTCTAGCTGGATGTGCGAACTTTTGTGAAGCTGCAGAGCCGGAGCAGCAGCAGCACAGTGCAGTACTCCAGGGACCGAAACTAAAGCCCGCCGCCCGCCAGGGGCGCTCAGTTTTTACCTTTGGCGCTTGACACTTAGAGGGCTGCCCGCCGTGTGGCGTGTAGTTCATAACGATACTCTTATTTTGATTGTGCGAGTACAGATTATAGCCTCTCGTCTTTTTTTTCTCCGCCGCGAGATCGTTAAAAAACTACAAGTCCCACATTGCACTCAAGTCAACGGTCCAATCACAGTAGAGTGACGTGACTGGTTTCATGAGAAAGAAAGCAAATGACCAATCGGAAGCTCTCATTTGGCTTGTTTACTTCCTGAAACGCCACCATTGCGATATGCGGGCAGTCTGCTCTAGTCTATATCGGACCTCCATGAGCTACCGTTACTGTTTAAACAATGACCCAGTCAACTATTCACTTTTAGTTTATTACATGACGAGGCATTGTCTAACGGTATCTAGCTGGCTAGCTACTGATAGCTGCTGATATCAACAAATGCTCCAGCAATAGTCGACTCGAGTGCATAATACCTCCGTTCCCTCGTTAGCTAGCTTAGCTAGCTCACGTTAGATCCATCTGTCCCAGTAAACTAAATTGTCTTAACGTTATCTACCGGGCTAGCAGTAGCTACAGATAGCTCCTGATATCAATGTCTTATAACATTGATTGAATGCGTATTCTAGCTGAGGGCATGTTGAATGTGATTTGACAAAAGAACCGTAACGTTATAAATAGGGTCCAGCTGCATCGCCGGAGAATCCTTGCATGCTGAATGTAGGGTCTAGCTGCAGGGCCGGAGAATCCTTGCTGGAGCTGGAGGCTACTCAAGTATACACACAGACAGTGGAGCTGTTTGCAGATAGCAAGCATTTTGACTTATTGCGTGGTGGCGATGTCTCGCAGATAATACAACTACAAGTATGATTATATAATATATATTTTATTTAAAAAAAAAATTATATAAAAAATATATATATATATTTTTTTTTAATCAATTTTTTTGGCAGGTAAGAAATATGCTTGGCGGGTAGACTCTTCCCATCTACCCGCCACTGGCCGGTGAGTCAAAAAGTTAATTTAGCTCCCTGCAGTACTCCAATTCAGCCATTGGCAATTCAATGTTGGGTGGTGTAACAGAGCGGCTTTAACCTGCCAGGTAAAAGTGCGCCTGTCCCTTTATGTCTGTCAATTACGGATGCGCTCATCTGGGATCTGATAGCGGATAAGAGGTGAGACGTCAGACGGTGGGGGGTTGGCCTGGTGAGACGTGAGACAGGAGACGTGCGAAGTCATGACGCGGGAGTGAGAGCGGCGAGTTTGAATGTTGTTTACCTGAAAGAAGACGTGCAGCCGATGTGAGGAGCAGGAGAACGTGAACCGGAGTTAGAGAAGTTGAAAACGCGCCAGTAAACGTTACCTAACACGGGATGGATGAGAAACGGGGATAGTCCGGACGTCTACGACCTGGTCATCTTCACCCAACGCGGACTTCGGTGCGGTAAAGTACACGCTGCACTGTTGGTTGCGCTCCTGTTCCGAGGCTGTGACGCAAGCGTCTCCGACTCAAACATTCCCCTCTCCAAGCTTCCTAACGACGGCGACACATAGCCGAGGCCAAACGCGCCTCTATCTCTCTCTCTCTACCCCTTCAGCCCAAGCCAAACATCTCTCTCTACCCTCCAGCCCCAGCCAAACATCTCTCTCTCTACCCCTCCAGCCCAAGTCCAACGCCCCTCTTTTTCCCCTACACTCGCATCACACACACGCACACACGCACACACACACATATTTTCATTAGAGACTTTCTATTTTTTCGTTCATTCACACAGTTGCGTGGCGGTCATCACGAACTCTTTGACATTTGGAACTATTGGCAAATGCCTATACCTGTTCACCCAATGCACTGAACTGCGTGAACGAACTGGTCTGTAAATGAATTGTTTTGTGTTCTAAGAGTTTTTCTTATGATTTTGACTAATATCCAATACATGGACATTTTGACTGAATTGGGCAGGACTCCTGAGTGTTTCTTTGTTATCAAACTCACCTAGTAATTATCTTGGCCATTAGTCCAGACCTATAAATCAAATTATTATATTATTTGTCTAATGAAAATTATTATATTATTTGTCTAATGAAAATTATTATTATTATTTGTCTTATGTGGTACAGTCTTATGCCGGAGCTATAGGTCTAATTAACCAAATCAAAAAGGTATTTTTATCTTCATTGGCAGGGGTTATACCTGTCTGGCGCCCAACGGTAAAGGTTATAGGCACTATAAGTGGACACCGCTACATAAAATGGCGCCCAACGTGGGGCCAGGGCCTAACTGAACCAAGGTTTAAAGGTACTGTGTTAAAGAAAAAATATACATATATGTTACTTGTTGTTTTCTTTAAAGGTGCATTCTGCTATTTTGGTTATAGGTGCATGGCACTATTTTCTTTGAAGGTACATTATCCTATTTTTGTTTAAAGGTGCATGGCACTATCTTCTTATCTTCTTTAAAGGTTCATTATGCTATTTTGTTTAAAGGTGCATGGCACTATCTTCTTTAAAGGTGCATTATGCTATTTTGGTTATAGGTGCATGGCACTATTTTCTTTAAAGGTACATTGCCCTATTTTCGTTTAAAGGTGCATGGCACTATCTCCCTTGAAGGTGCATTACGCTGTTTTGTTTAAAGGTGCATGGCACTATTTCCTTTAAAGGGGCATTATGTTTTTTTGTTTAAAGGTACAGTTGACAACTTTTGAAAGGTGAAACAAATTATATTGTGAAGGTTTGAAGCATTGCTCGACTATGTGGGTTCATTAATGTGCTGTGTGCTGCTCTAAATAATTGATTTTGGGTTTATAGCCTTACATAAAGCACATTCCACCCACTGATTTCACAATGTCTAAGGGCGCAGAGGCTGCACCTGCACCAAGCAGCCCGCCTCCAAACCCACCAGACCTAGACACAAAAACAGAGGGTCTAGGGTGGGATCTAAAGGGACCAGACCCTCCTGATGTTGATACCCCCTTAAGGTCTGATACGGAGAGACCTGACCAAAGGGGTATTATACAAATGAGAATTGAGAATTTTCAGCGTCGAAAGGGGGAGGAGTCTCCAATGCATTTCCCGGCGACAAAGCCTAAAGAGGGTGTACATTTTCAGGAACCACTAATCGACCTCCAAACGGACCCTGTTTTGCTAACAGAGGAAACCAATGTTCTTCTGCAACTTGGAAAAATCTCAATTGACTCTGGAGAACACAAGGCTGCCTCTTCAGACTCCATATCTTCCCCAACCTCCGACACCTTGTCCCCAATTGACTTACCAGGAGTCATGGCTACCCCGGCAAGGGATTTGAACCAACTGGCTTACCAAACTCAGGGAAATTGGTTACAGTTGTGTCAGACAATGGATCAGCAGAAATTGAGAATGCAACAATTGACCAAATATGTGCAGGACTTCAATACCCGCTCTGACCTAAGAATCCAAGCTATTGGAAATCAGTCAGTGGCCAACTACACTCATCTCAAGACATGCATCGTCACCCTCCAAGATAATGTGTTAAAAGAAATGGATAATCTGGGCAAAACCACCAAAATCATAATGGCTGATGAGAATCAGGCATCTGAACAAACTCTTACCCAGCAGATTAATTTCATGGTGGTACAGTCCCAAGTAGAAGTTCAGAAGGAAATCAAAGAGGTGAAACAAGTCACCCAGGAAGGAGTGGATATGATATCCAAAGGAGTGGAATACTGTATTACACAGGTGACTCGGGTAAACAGCCAACTGGAGGAGATGAAAGTAAAGATGAAGGAGCAATCGGATAACCACGAGAATAAAGTTCTCTCTATGGAAAAGAAACTGGATGCTCTCTATCTGAAACTCACTAACCTTCCTCCCACCTCACTGTTTCATCCCGCAACTTTGCCTATAGGCTCTATTTTCACACAACCTTCAGCATGCAGTACAGGTTCTCCGCTGGCAACGGCCAGCTCAAGAACTGTACCAACCACTGCTCCAACCACATTATCTACAAGATCAGTCATCACCAAGAGTATCAAGCTGACTTTTCCAACCTATGGAAAGCTGGATGATGACCCTGATCCACTGAATTATCTGACCAAATGCCATGATTTTCTGGCGCTACAGCCCTTATCCGACTGAGACCTCCTGGCAACGTTCAGAACCGTGCTTCATGGTACAGCTCGTGACTGGTGGGAGATTGCCAGATCCTCTGTAACTACATGGAGCCAATTTGAAACTGCTTTTATGTCTGCTTATCTAACTGATGATTATGAAGACGAGTTAGCAGACCGAATCAGAACAAAAATCCAAGGAGAGAAGGAAACTATAAGAGACTTCGCTTTCTCTTATAGGGCTCTTTGTAAAAAGTGGAAACCCTCTCTCACTGAAGAGCCCATAGTAAAAATGATTTTGAAAAACATCAAACCGTATCTTGCAAGTCAACTCCGAGGGCGAGTTCAGACCACAGAGGAGTTGGTGCGTCTGGGAATCCAACTTGAAAAGGATCACAAGCTCCAACTTGAGTATGACAAGAGGACCAACTTAAGAGCTCCTCAAACTCAGAATAGGACGCCCAGCGTTCAAAATCGAGCCCAGGATGGACCGCCTGTGATGTGTTGGAGATGTAAGGGACAACATCCTCCTGGATCTTGTCCCCAATATACAACTCCTGACCACTCCAAATCTTTCAATCGACAACAAAAAACCTATTCTGCGCCGAAAGGTCAACACCCAAGTAAAGGCTTGGTGTCCACAAGGAAATTAGGCCTGATAAGTGCTCTTCCTCCTCCTCTCGCTCCTTGGAGGCTGTGTCCACCGGCTTGGCCGCGTCGAAGATGGAGGCGCCGCCGCCGCTGGAGGCCGGGGGGGCAGCTCCTCATCCTTGCAACAGGTGCTGGATGCACCCTGTATTCCAGCAAGAAGGATTCTGGAACACTTCCGATATTCCTTGCACAGATATGGGAGGAACAACACAAAGATGCCAAGATTGAGACCATCTTTAAGGCTCTGGCAGAGGAAGGAAGTTCTGTGAAAAATGACTACTCAGTCCTGGAGGATAAGGTGTACCGAAAAACACAAGGACAAGATGGACAGTGTCATTATCGGGTCTATGTCCCAGCAACCCTGATTCCGCAAGTCCTCCAGGCTTACCATGAGAACCCGCTATGTGGACATGGGGGTATCTTCAAAACCTACAAGAGGCTTCAGGAAGTGGCATTCTGGCCAGGAATGTGGACCGATGTCAAGGCACATGTTAAATGCTGTGTGAAGTGTCAGAGCCTGAAGTCCGGCAACAGGAAGCCTGCAGGAATGAAGATAGCTCAGAGGACGAGTTCCTGGGTTTCGAGTGACTGGTGTTCACCACCAAAGGTGGTCTTTCACAATGGGGGGAGAGTGTAACAGAGCGGCTTTAACCTGCCAGGTAAAAGTGCGCCTGTCCCTTTATGTCTGTCAATTACGGATGCGCTCATCTGGGATCTGATAGCGGATAAGAGGTGAGACGTCAGACGGTGGGGGGTTGGCCTGGTGAGACGTGAGACAGGAGACGTGCGAAGTCATGACGCGGGAGTGAGAGCAGCGAGTTTGAATGTTGTTTACCTGAAAGAAGACGTGCAGCCGATGTGAGGAGCAGGAGAACGTGAACCGGAGTTAGAGAAGTTGAAAACGCGCCAGTAAACGTTACCTAACACGGGATGGATGAGAAACGGGGATAGTCCGGACGTCTACGACCTGGTCATCTTCACCCAACGCGGACTTCGGTGCGGTAAAGTACACGCTGCACTGTTGGTTGCGCTCCTGTTCCGAGGCTGTGACGCAAGCGTCTCCGACTCAAACATTCCCCTCTCCAAGCTTCCTAACGACGGCGACACATAGCCGAGGCCAAACGCGCCTCTATCTCTCTCTCTCTACCCCTTCAGCCCAAGCCAAACATCTCTCTCTACCCTCCAGCCCCAGCCAAACATCTCTCTCTCTACCCCTCCAGCCCAAGTCCAACGCCCCTCTTTTTCCCCTACACTCGCATCACACACACACACGCACACACACACACGCACACACATATTTTCATTAGAGACTTTCTATTTTTTCGTTCATTCACACAGTTGCGCGGCGGTCATCACGAACTCTTTGACATTTGGAACTATTGGCAAATGCCTATACCTGTTCACCCAATGCACTGAACTGCGTGAACGAACTGGTCTGTAAATGAATTGTTTTGTGTTCTAAGAGTTTTTCTTATGATTTTGACTAATATCCAATACATGGACATTTTGACTGAATTGGGCAGGACTCCTGAGTGTTTCTTTGTTATCAAACTCACCTAGTAATTATCTTGGCCATTAGTCCAGACCTATAAATCAAATTATTATATTATTTGTCTAATGAAAATTATTATATTATTTGTCTAATGAAAATTATTATTATTATTTGTCTTATGTGGTACAGTCTTATGCCGGAGCTATAGGTCTAATTAACCAAATCAAAAAGGTATTTTTATCTTCATTGGCAGGGGTTATACCTGTCTGGCGCCCAACGGTAAAGGTTATAGGCACTATAAGTGGACACCGCTACAGTGGGGGGGGGCGCTGCTGTGCGGTCCCCAGATAGAGCCAGAAAAGAGCCAATAACAGCTGAATCTGCTGCTCTGCATCGACATACTCTCGCAAATAAGTCATTGGGAGGTGGAGAGAGAGAGAGAGTCGTCACGCAAACCCACGATAATGTTGCCGTCTCTCTCTGCCAAATTTCTCAGTTCTTCGCTTGATATAATTAATACAAATGTCCAATATAACGGAATTCGTTAGCTCATAAAAATGTGATTATAACAGACTGCTGTTTTTAATGTCTGGCGACTGCCCACAGACACCCATTTGATTTAAAGTCGGCAGCAGCACGGAGTCTCTGGACTTATTTTATTTGGAATATAATGACTTTATACGCAAAAGTAGCCTAGTTTTAAGTAAAAATATTATAAATCTACATGCCTTGATGATGTCACTCTTTTGTTTTGTTGTCATTCTTTTGCCTATCAATTGTTTTTAAGCTCAATAAACTCTGACCGGAATTTCTCTCATTTGACGGGTAGATTGAAATCTACCGGACACTGAGGCCGGCAAACCCTGCTACAAATACAAACACACATACAGTAGTTTCATTAAAAAAATAATAATAATTACAAAAATATATATATATAAAAAAAAGAAAATTACAAATATTTTTTTTGCCACAAATATCGGTATCGGTATCAGCCGATTGTGTTAGTTGAACAATCGGTATCTGTATCGGTGGCAAATTTTCATATCGGTGCATCCCTAATAAGAGGAATTGATAGTCAGAGGCATGCGATTCCAGGAATCGGACAATTAGGAACCGGTTCCCAATCGATTCCGATTCTCGATTCCCATCCCTAAGTACAGTACAACCAGAATACGTTTGGCACCCAACCAGAGTGCAAATGTAACAAGTCAAGTTCAAGTTGTTTTATTTAGATATTACATTACAGTGAAATGCTTGGTTCTTTCACTGCCCAGCCCAACCTAGACCAGCCCAACTTTCCCTGCCCAACCCAGTCCAGCCCAGCATCTTTCACTGCCCAGTTCAGCCCAACCCAGTCCAGAATAGTTCCCTCTTTCATGTTAATATGTGATATCCTAATATTTTGAAGAGTAGAGACGATGTGATTAATATATGTTTTATGATAATATTGTGAAGAGTAGAGACACTTATGTTTTATGGTAATAAATATTTTAAAGAGTAGAGACACGGTGTGATTATTACTATGATTGAAAATCAATTTAGACGAAGACATACAAAGAAGTAATTATCACAATTAGCGATTTATTTATGGCTGGTAAAAAAAATCATATACTCGCCAGTTGGCTGGTAAGCCAAAAAGTTAGTTTCCTCCCCTGTCAGCAGATACAACATTTGACGCTATAGGAGACTGTTGTGGTCTTGGTCCATGAAACAACTATTACTTGGCATTTATAGGACAGCACGCCTCAAAAAGAATTAAATAAACCAAACAAAGTTATCACAGGTCCATATGTCCGTGGTGACACTTATGTGCCGTGCATCGTTGTCTGTCAGAGTATGAAGGAGTAAGGCGATCTCATCATACTTGGCTTGTAAACACTCCTCTGCAAAGTGACGGCGGCTTGGAATTATGAACCTGGGCACGTCTATGCCTTCTACAACGCTACACTCGGGACCACTACACTAACGTTAGCCTATAGCTCCGCCATCCCTGCTACACTGGGGACCACTACACTAACGTTAGCCTATAGCTCCGCCGTCCCTGCTACACTCGGGACCACTACACTAACGTTAGCCTATAGCTCCACCGTCCCTGCTACACTCGGGACCACTACACTAACGTACCACCGTCCCTGCTACACTCAGGACCACTACACTAACGTTAGCCTATAGCTCGACCGTCCCTGCAACACTCGGGACCACTACACTAACGTTAGCCTATAGCTCCACCGTCCCTGCTACACTCGGGACCACTACACTAACGTTAGCCTATAGCTCCGCCGTCCCTGCTGCGTGAACACTTAAGGCAACCTACTTGCGTTCAGCGTTTCTCTGATTGGCCACGACGCCCATTTGACCGCGGCAGAGAGGCAGAGCGGAAATAGGCTGCTGCTCCGGCGAAAGAAAGACAGGCATTCTATTGCAATGCTCTGCGACAAACTCTAACCTTAACCAACTCCGAAAGAATGCCTAAACTTAACCGGCGAAAGAAAGACAGACGCTAGTTACGTTTATATAGAGAGGCGATAAATGAATTTAAAAAAAAATGTAAGTGATTCGAACTAGTCACCAACTGGACCGCAGGCTCCACAGCAAGCTGGCGAACGAGTTGAGCTAACCGTCGATGTTAAAACAGGGGGGATTGCGTGCGGCAACCTGCGCGCCTCTGCCGCTCTACTGTGTGTTGTTCTCTGCTAGAACAACACAGTAAATACATGAATCATTGTTTACAATGAACGGTGGGGCTAATCGGACGCGTTAAACAGCAATTAATTTAATATAACAGTCCGGTTCTGTGTTTGTTTGTGTCTGTAGATTGTTTGTGAACAACTAACTTTAGGTTAGTTTAACGCGTCCGTGTCGATTAGCCCCACCATTCATTGTAAACAATGATGCATGTAGTTACTGTGTGTTGTTGTAGCCACCGGGTAAATCATGATTGTCATGACAAACCAATTCTCTAATCCAACATATATGTAAAGAAACAACATACTCCAGTTAACGGTATATTTTTTTTAATGATTCGTTACAGCGTAATCAATACTCCCATTTGTATAAATTGCGTTAAGGGGAGCTTATTATTCCTGCCTTTCTGAGGAGCCTGTCGCGGCTCATGCGCATGCGCGCGCTCGGCCAATCAGAGCAATGCGGAAGGACAAGTGGGTTGCCGAAAGTATTCACGCGTCTGGGAGGGGAAGAATTTGGCATCGGTCTCTACTGCGCATGGGAATTGGGCAGAACGGCTCTGTATCCGGCTCGCGCAAATTACATGGCACCATTGTCGGCGAGTTTCCAAAACGAAATGCCCCACGACGGTGGTTGAACTGGAGCTAGGTAACCAGGTAGCTAAATGCCCTGCGACGGTGGTTGAATTGGAGCTAGGTAGCCAGGTAGCTAAATGCCCCACAACGGTGGTTGAACAACAGTTTTTTTCACTGGTAGTTTGTGGAAATTAACCAACTTTCCTCTCTTTCACGCGGTAAAATTTGTTTAAACAGCCAGGAGCAATACAAAAAGAACCACCGCGGTCCCGTTGTTTGGTAGGCAACGTTGCATTTACCGACACTCCATGTTTACTAGGCAGCTAACCAGCAGGAGCCAGACCAAACCAACACCGTGACGTCAGCAACAAAATGGTGGCGCCCATGGGGAAAACAGGGAAATTATATTTGGTTTTTCAGACAAATAAGCAGGATTTCACATTTGATTATAGGACCCGGTCTTACACAAGGTACACAACAAACAAACTAGGATCACATTGTTCAATGCTTCATCTGCGTCTCTACAATTCGTAGCCGCATTTCTGCAGACCCCTCTCTGATTGGTTGAGGCCATTTCTGCAGACCCCTCTCTGATTGGCCGAGCGCGCGCGCAGTTACAATATAACATTTATATTAATTAACCCAGTTAATGCCTTAAGAGAAAGAGTCTGGTGGTCAATTGCTACGGAAATGTTGTGTCTTACTAATAATAACTAATTCCTCGAAACTGGCCCCTACAAATGTCCTAACCTAGTTGTACAGTAAATGACCAAGTAAGGCTTTGTCAACATTCCAATGTACAGTGTAAAATGTGTATGTGTCCCCTACCCAACCCCCCCCCCCCCCCCCCCCCCCCCACCTCCAATGTACAGCCCTCACCCAACCCACCCAACCCCACCCCACCAACCTCCTCCAATGTACAGTTTCTACGCCAAATGTATATACACTCCTTTTCTGGACACTTTTGTATCACAAACAGTACTGTATTTGCAAATCTGATATGTCATAAATGTATAGATGTAGCAGTACTGTCTATCTGTATGTCATGTATGTCATATATGTTATGATGAATTGAAAATGGGGGACCCTGGTGGAAACAAGACGAAAGTCTTTCTCTGGTCTGCATCCCCTTAACAATTGTATGTATTGAGATGTACTGTACTGTACCCATTCTGCAATCTGTTAATAAACTTTTCAATCAATCAATCAATCCTTGGTCAATAGAAGTCTCTGTGATACTTTCTGAATATGATTTGGGAACATCAAATGGGCAGTTGCTGACAGCTGGCTGTGTTGTGTAATGTGCATAACGTTATGAATAAACCGCAAAGTCATGGGAAATAACGTTATACGCGAATCTGTTATTATTAGTAAGACACAACATTTCCGTAGCAATTGACCACCAGACTCTCTCTTAAGGCATTAACTGGGTTAATTAATATAAATGTTATATTGTAACTGTCTACAATACTTCCATGCGTATAAATTGCGTTCGCAACCTCCATGTTTTGGGGCTATTCATCAGAAAACTCGGATCCGGGATTCGGCTCCCATCCGTCGGCCAACAACTGCGGGTTTTCAGCCTCTCTCTCTGGAGCTTAACAGAGTTTCGAATCAGAGATGGGTCTGCAGAAATGGCCTCAACCAATCAGAGAGGGGTCTGCAGAAATGCGGCTACGAATTGTAGAGACGCGCTTCATCTCCCCTTTAACTTGGACATGCAAACGTAATCATTCAGCAACAAAACGTTGCTGTCTTAGCCCAGTGTAACCATGGCCTATGTGCTCTGGTTCAAAAGTAATTTTTTCAAGATGGCGCCAGCAGGTATATCTTGGATTTGACCCTCTGACAAAGTGCCAGGATTTTTGGGAGGGACACACAGGGGCTAAATCTTTTATAAAGGTCCATAGAAGTCAAATCAATCTCAAAACATCTTAAGACAGAGAATAGTGACGGAATTGAGGTTCTTGACCCAACTAAATAGAGGCAGTTTAGTCGACCCCAACACGCTAATATAAGCTAACACTAGCCCGAGATACAGCTACAGAATGAAAACGACCGAAATATACAAAATAACAGTAACAAATAACTATTGGAATGAACGCGGAGCAAGACCGAAAACAAATAGCATTCCCAACAAAACAGGACCAGTGGAAACGAGAGTGTGCTAATGACTGGCTGTGCTAACTAGGCTAACACCAAGCCCCATAGCGATACGTCCGATAAGAAGCAGCTGGACGCTGCTAACAACACAGTAAGATAACTCTCCTCAAACACTGAAGACATACAGCTATAAAACACATTTCAGTCACTACCTGACGAGCCTCCAGCACCAGGAGGACGGGGCTCAGATGTCAGTCCCACTAGAGACACGAGCAGGAGGACCGAGGACCGACGACCAGACTCACTGGAGGAAGCGAGGATACTGATGCGACGTTCAACCACGGTTCAAGAACAAGAACGATGCGGTTATTTTAAACCAAGGGGATGTGGCTGCAGCCCCGGAGACCATAGTTTTTTCGCGACAGCGCCACCTACCGTATTGGAAGACCAAGGGGCCGCGTTACCATGGACGACAATCAGAGTGTTTGAGTACCTTGAATGTGAATTTGAAGTTTTATTTGTTTAACGTTAAAAACCATTCCGAGGTGCGTAGAAGTGTAAGTAACGACCAAGGCAAACGTTTGCAAACTATTTCAAACGTTAGATTTGTGGTCGTCCGCAAACCTTTGTTCAAGTTCAAGTTGTTTTATTTGTCATTATAAAGTACATGTACATTAGAGTGAAATACTTGGTTCTGTATGAGCCCCCTGAGAATGTGCTGAATACAGTAAAAAAAGTAAAAAGAATTTAGTCCAAACACTATACAAAATATACAATATACAAATTAAAGTACAACCTAAAGTACAAAATGAAGTACAAAATGCAAACGTTTTAAAAATAGTGCAAATCTTTTTGTAATAAATAGATAAAGAAAATATGGTGTAGTGTTAAAAAGTGTCTAAAGTTAATGTTAAAGGTGAGCGTTTGTTTAAAGTGAGTGTAGGCGCCGTAATGGAGGTCTCTTTATTATGATTCAGTATTCTAGTTTTGTTGTATTATTAGTTGTACTGTCACTTTAGGTGGTGGGCGTGCTCACGGGGGTGTGGCGCTAATGGGAGCGTCTTATGGAATTTCATTCACCTTTTCACGTTGACAGTTGATTGATTGATTGATTGATTGAAAAGTTTATTAACAGATTGCAGAATGGGTACAGTACAGTACATCTCAATACATACAATTGTTAAGGGGATGCAGACCAGAGAAAGACTTTCGTCTTGTTTCCACCAGGGTCCCCCATTTTCAATTCATCATAACATATATGACATACATGACATACAGATAGACAGTACTGCTACATCTATACATTTATGACATATCAGATTTGCAAATACAGTACTGTTTGTGATACAAAAGTGTCCAGAAAAGGAGTGTATATACATTTGGCGTAGAAACTGTACATTGGAGGAGGTTGGTGGGGTGGGGTTGGGTGGGTTGGGTGAGGGCTGTACATTGGAGGTGGGGGGGGGGGGGGGGGGGTTGGGTAGGGGACACACACACATTTTACACTGTACATTGGAATGTTGACAAAGCCTTACTTGGTCATTTACTGTACAACTAGGTTAGGACATTTGTAGGGGCCAGTTTCGAATTGCAGTCTCACGTAGGTGTTTTTTGAGAGTGTTTTTGAAGGTGGGTAGTGATTCACATTCCTTTACAGCTTTAGGCAGGGCGTTCCACATTGATGTGGCATAATTGCGAAACGTGTTTAGTCCCTTGTTTGAGCCGAATCTGGGTTTTACATGATTTGTGGAGCTCCCTCTGGTGTTGTGATCGTGGTATTCACTGACCTTTGGGAAGTATTTTGACATGTACATGGGTACCTTGGTCGCGTAGTGTATCTTGTAGACCAGGCCCATTGCAAGTTGCTGTACTCTGTCGTCTACTCTAAGCCATCCTAGGTTGTCAAAGTGGGCAGGGGTGAGGTGGGTTCTAGGAGTCAGGTCAAGTAGTAGTCTGACTAGCTTGTTTTGAGATGTTTGTAATTTGTTTTTTAGTGCCTTTGAGGTGCTTTGGTACCATGAGGTGCAAGCATAGTCGTAGTACCCTTGAATGAGTGCTCCTGCTAGAGTCTTCAGGGTATTCTTGTTTACCAGAGAGGAGATCCGGTACAAGAATCGCGTTCGTTGGTTGACTTTTTTTATTACATTGGATGCCATCTTGTCACAGGAAAGATTAGCCTCTAGGATGGAACCCAGGTAGGTAATTTCATCTTTCCTTGTGACAATATTGTCACCCACTGTAACCGAGAAGTCGTCAGTCTTGCTGAGTTTGTTATTTGAACCGAAGAGAATGGACTCTGTTTTGCCCATGTGTAATGATAGTTTGTTGTCGGCGAGCCATATGCAGATTTTGCCTAGTTCCGAGCTGAGGGCTTTTTCAACCTGTAACTTGTTCTTGTCAGAGACCAGCAGGGCTGAGTCGTCCGCAAACAGGAACAAGTTGCAGTCACAAGCTGACGACATGTCATTTGCATAAATTAGGAATAGTAGCGGTCCTAGTATGCTTCCTTGTGGAACACCACAGCTCACTGTGAGGGGGGGGGATAGGGTACCGTTTACTTCCACCATCTGTTCCCTCCCCTCCAGGTAGGATTGTATCCAGCTCACTGATAAACTATCAAAACCAATTGCTTTTAGCTTGTCAATCAGAATGGTGTGATTGACAGTGTCGAAGGCCTTTTGTAGGTCCAGCATGACCATGCCGCAGTATTTGCCCGCGTCCACCTCTTGTTTGATGTGGTCGTTCAAGTAGAGAAGGCATGTGTCAGTGGAGTGGGATGTTCTGAAGCCAGATTGGAATTCGTAGATTAGATTTTTTTCCGCGAGGTATTTTTCGATCTGTTCGTATACTATTTTTTCCATGACTTTCGAGATGGATGTAAGGATAGAAACAGGGCGGTAGTTACCCGGGTCTAATTTGCTGCCCTTTTTGTGCAGGGGTGTTACTCTCGCAATTTTGAAGTCCTTGGGGACGTGTCCCTGTTTTATGGAGAGGTTTATTATGTGTGTGATGACTGGGGTGATGGCTGCTGCTGAGTCTCTGAGGAATTTGGAGGGGATGTTGTCATGGCCAGTGGCCTTGTTTGGTTGGAGGGCGCTCAGTTTTTTGAGTACCTCATCTGTAGTTACTATTTCCAGTTTGAAGTCGTCTTTGTGGACGCCTAGGTTCATGTAGTATGCTACTATGTGTTCTACCCCATACTGCCCTGAGTGGGAGGGTAGTTTGTTTACCAGTGTTGTGGCTATGTTTGTGAAGAAAGTGTTTAAGTAATTGGCTACATCCAGCTTGTCTGTGATGAGCGTGTTGTCCGTCTTTATGTTTATGTTTGAGAACCTGGTTTTGAGTTTTTTACTGCAGCCTAGTTGATTGTTGAGTAATTTCCAAAGTTCACGTGGTTTATTTTTGTTTTCCTCGGTTTTGTCATTGATGAAATTATTTTTTGCAGTTTTGATCATGGAGTTTACGTCATTTCTTAGTCTGTTTCTTTCTAGTTTGAGTTCAGTCACGTGGTCTTGGAGTTCACTGCTCGTGCTTTTGGTAAGCTTTGACTGACTTTTACGAAACTCAGAGCATTTTTTGTCTCTGGCTTTCATAGCGGTCAGTATTTCAGTGTGCATCCATGGCTCAGCGCGATTTTTTACCCTGGTGGTTCTTAGGGGGGCCATTTTGTTTAGTATTGATGAAAATTTGGTTTTGAAGCCAAGCCAAGTTTCTTCAACCAGTGTACCATTGAGTTCATCTGACCAGTCCAGACTCTCCAGTTCAAGGTTAAAGGCCTCGCTAGAGTAGGTTTTGAGGTCTCTAGATGTGACTGTTTTGTGACAGCCAGCCTTTAGTTTTAGCTTTTTGCGGGTACAGAATATCATGTAATGATCACTTAACCCGCATGCTATAACCCCTTTACTGGAGATCTTGGACTTGTCAGAGGTCAGTATGAGGTCAATGGTAGTCTGAGTTGATTCACATATCCTTGTGGGTTGGGTGATTAGTTGGCTGAGGCCGTGCAGATCACAAAACCTATTGAAGGATTTGAAGACGGGTGCATTTTTTTGTTGCATATCCGTGTTCCAATCCCCAATAAGAATTTTTTCCGCATCCTCAGCTCCAGCTAAGCACACATCCAGAGTATCGTAAAAACCAGTCTGTTCTGGTGGTCTATAGATTGTGCCTATTAGTACTGATTTTGCCCTTTCAAATAAGATTTCAATCCATACAGTTTCAATCTCGTCATGGTTAAGGTCAGTACGGTTGCTGAATTTGGTATCTTTGTGTATATACACACAGACACCACCTCCATACTGGTTCCTATCCCTCCTGATGATTGAATAGTCCTCGATTTCTATCTCTGGATCCTGAACAGATGAGTCAAGTTTTGTTTCTGTGAAACATAATATATTTGCCTTACCGTTTAGAAACAAATGTCTGATTTCAGCCAATTTCGGTTTCAAGCTGTTTATGTTTAAGTGAAATATGTGAAGTCCATTTTTGCTTGTAATAAGTTTGATGTCGTCACAGTTGAGGTAACTCTGTTCCATTGTGTCCTGTCCTGTGGTGGGGGGAGGGGGGGCGTTGTTGCTGTTTGTGCCGTGGGTGGGGAGGGGGGGGTGGGGTGATGCTTTGTCCTTTGCTGGTGTCTGTGTCTGTATTCCTTTGTGTGAAAGCCCGCGATGTGGGGGGGGGGGCTGGTTGATTACAGATATGTCTGATTGTACTCCATTGTGGGGGAGGGGGGGTGCCTTTTGTCCTGGCCTCGGCCCGGGTAGACTTGCTGGCATGGCGGCCTTGGCCTTGGCGGGGCCAGCCAAGCTAACCGTCGGGTCCTTGGTGGTCTCGATGTCCCGCGCCGCTCTTCCTTTAGCCACTCGCCGAGTCCGCTGGGGCTTCTGTGAGGGTATGTCGCCGCTTGCTGGTCGGCTGGTGCAACTGCTGGCTGGAGCGTCAATTGCGTGCTGGCTGGAGCGTCAATTGCGTTCACAGAGGTTGACAGCTCACGGAGAGAGGGGGTGAGAGTTAGGAGAGCATATTATCTTTTGACCGCAATAACGCAATACCGCAAAGTGCAAATCGTATTTTGTTTGTCTCATGATGAAGCGAAAGAATAAATGCCTTAAAAGTATTTCCTGGACGTGGAACGGAGTTATTTCATGTCGCGCGTCAATTGTTTGAACTCCATCGCTCAGCCCCTCGGCACTATCTGTCTATGACAGTCTACTGCCGCAACATAGTCAAAAGATAATTAAGCAAGCAAACAAAAGCGTTGATAAGAAGGAAATCAACAATATTGACATCACGGATTCCTCGGGTTGCCTCGGGGCGCTGATCTTGAGGGCATCAGAGACGCTTGGATCATCGCTGCGTCGCGCGCCATCACTTCTGAAAGCCTGACACGCAGACCAGCAATAAGAAGCTAAGTAAATTGTTTTATTCAACTGTGAAGCCTTTCGTGTTAAAGAACACAGTGTGAATTAGTTACTTCGCTTGTCCATTGGGGATCGGTTTGTTGACTGGCTGCGTCGTCTTGCGCTCATGGACGTTGCGCGGCCTAAGCGGCAGCTAATTGATTGATGGATTGATTGTTCATTAAAGAGGACTGTGGATTATTGAATAATTGCACCTGAGCACATTGAAAAATGGCATCGGGAGGATCAACTGTTGATACTAATGGCTCATCAAAAACGGATGGGAAGAAAAGAGAAATTAAACTCACTGCCAAAGGCATGGCCTATAAATTGGAGACACTTCATAGTGAACGTCACGCAAATGTTCGCAAAATGAAAGGTCTTATGAAGGTCTTATGAAGGTATTAAAGCAGCTTATGGACGATAATGACAATGCTTCACAGGTGCAGTGTGAATTGGACAATTTGAACCAAATGGTTGAAGATACCACTCTGTTACACAGATCTGTAATCTCTTTAATTTCTGAAGAGGAACATGAAAAACAAAACGAATGGTTTGAAACAATATTAAAATGCAAAAAGGGATTCACGGATGATGTAAGGCAGTGGCTGAGACAAAAATACAGTACAAGTGCCAATGTTTGTGTACATGATTCCCCCATACCTGATGAACACTGTGATGTAATTAAAGCTGATGATGATGAAATCAAACCAAGTGACAGTGTTTCAAATTCTGGAAGCAGAGGTTCAGCCTATCGAAGCTCTGCTGGGCCTAGGTCTAACATCTCAACCACGTCTTCAGCACGCAAAGCTGAATCTGACATGGCCGCTCTAATTGCAAAACAAAGGCTATTAAAAGATAAGCACGCAATAGAGCAAGAGGAAGAAGAAAAAGAGGAGCTGCTAAGGAAGAAAAGGGTACAATTAAGAACGCAGGAAGAAGAGCAAGAGGAACAGCTAAGGAAGCAAAAGGAGCAAAGAAGGAAAGAGGAAGAAGAGCAAGAGGAACAGCTAAGGAAGAAAAAGGAGCAAAGAAGGAAAGAGGAAGAAGAGCAAGAGGAACAGCTAAGGAAGAAAAAGGAGGAACTAAGAAAGAGGAAGGAGCAACTTGAACTTGACATGGAAATAGCCTCAGCAGCGGCTAAAGTCAATGTGCTAAGAGGCTCTGGAGGATCTCGTATTTCAACTAATATGTCTGTTGTATCTGATGGCATGAGCTCTTATTTCCGAAGAGGACAAAGGAATGTTCAGACACTCAGTACTGAAGCACAAACCACTACAACCACAGATCAGAATCTACAACCACAACCCGAATTGTCAAGACACACAGGGGTCAAGGGACAAAGGACGTTACAGTGCCCTCCAGCACAGCCACGGATTCAGCACCAAAGCGTTCACCCTGCACCACAACAAGCAATCAGCAGCAGCAACATAATCACTGTTTTAGAGAAACAGAATGAAATAACAACTTTGCTAGTCCAACAACAGTCTCTTTCATTCTTGCCTAAAAGAGACATTCAAATTTACGATGGTGACCCTTTACATTTTCACACCTTCATAAAGTCATTCGAGCACAGCATTGAACAGAAGACTGACAACCATATGGACTGCCTGTACTTCCTTGAACAGTTCACTAGGGGGCAGCCTCGTGAGCTTGTCAGAAGCTGTCAGCATATGGCTCATGACCGAGGGTATGTGAAAGCTAAGGCTTTGCTACATGAGCACTTTGGGAATGGACATAGAATTGCTTCCGCCTACATGGGAAAGGCTCTTTCATGGCCACTAATAAAATCAGAAGATGTCAGAGCTCTGCAAGCATACAGTCTCTTTTTGAGAGGATGCTGCAACGCCATGGAAGAAGTGGAAATGATGTACGAGTTGGACATGTCTGCCAACATGCTAGCCATCATTAGAAAATTACCTTACAAGCACAGAGACATATGGAGAACTGTGGCCTGTGACCTGCAGGAAAAGCGTGGCCATAGAGCTAGATTTCCTGACATTGTTGACTTCGTTGAACGACAGGTGAAAATTGCAAGTGATCCAGTGTTTGGCAATATACAGGACACACCATCAGCAGCAGCACCTAAGGATGTGAGGAAGTCCAGCAATCAACCATATACAAGGGCAAAGGAAAGTAGCTATGCTACCACCATTGCAACAATTGAAAGGAAAGAGGAACCTGGAACAAAGATGGAGAGAAGCTCATCTAGTACAACGACTTGTTGGTTTTGCGGAGGTGGACACACATTGGATATGTGCTCTCTATTGGAAAGGAGGGTGCATAGCGAGAAGATTGGCTTCTTGAAGAATCATAATGTGTGTTTTGGCTGTTTGTGCATTGGGCACTTGAGTAAAGAATGTAGGCAACGCCTCTATTGCAAAATATGCAATCTCAGGCACCCTAGCGTACTTCACATGTACCACAAGGAGGAGGGGACAGATCAAAGGCCAGCCAAAAGAGAATCGGAGACAGCAGTGGGCAGTGCTCCGATCTCTGTACAATCCAGTGGTCTTACAGGGGCCGGTGAGCAGGACTGTACACTCTCTATAGTACCAGTACAGGTCAAATCTAAAGCAGGACATGTTACAATGACTACCTATGCCTTCCTGGATCCCGGTAGCTCAGCATCTTTCTGCACTGAGCGGCTGATGAGCAAGCTGAACGTCACCGGAAGAAGAACAAGTATTCTCCTTAGGACTATGGGCCAGGAGAAAGTGGTTGAAAGCCACATTATTTCAGACTTGGAAGTGGCTGCGTTAGATGGTGACTGGTTTTATGAACTCCCTGACATTTACACACAGGAAAGCATGCCAGTCCACAGAGGCAACATTCCGAGACAGAAAGACCTTCGAAGATGGCCTCACTTGGAACATGTTTACATTTCTGAGATTGACTCTGGGATTGACCTGTTGATAGGAGCCGACGTTCCCAAGGCATTGGAGCCTTGGCGAGTTATACGGAGTGTGGACGAGGGTCCATACGCAGTCAAAACTGTGTTGGGTTGGACTGTGAACGGACCTCTCGGAAGAAAATTGGACAACCAGAATCGTCCAAAGAACGGGAGTTTGGCAAGAGACAAATCAAACCTAGCAGAGGACAGACAAGCTGCCACTTCAGAGAAAGAGCTACAAGAGGATTTGAACCAAAAATTGGAAAAGAAAGAAGAGCAAACAGACGATTCTGTTGCTTCCAAGGGAGCGAGGCGGCGTGACAGAAGCGTAGACAATAACATTAAGTTTGAAAGCAACAATTCTGAGGATCATCACATGGATTTCAAGCCTGTGTCCCAGGAAAAATCGAAGGACAACATTGATACAGGAAAGAAATTCAGAGCTAAAAGAGAATCAAAGAAGGAAGCACTGGCGAGTCCAAAATCAAAATGGCCAGTTGAAGATTCATACACAACTGACTCTAGGGACAAAGCAAACAATGACACTACTTCTGAAATGCCCCGTGGCTATAAGGGCCAAATTAAAACGAAGAGATGTCCAAGGAAGAGGAAGCGGTGCCGGCTCAAAGACAAAAGGTTTGCCTTCAACAGGAAAGAGAGGTGAAAAGAAAAGAGGGCCGTGAGAACGCCAGAAATTGAACTTCATCAGGAAGCGGAAGAGCCATGAGGACATCAGATGTTCATATTCATTGGACCCCATAGACTGATACATAGATATACACCCATAGACTGATACATAGACATACACCCATAGACTGATACATAGACGTACACCCATAGACTGATGCATAGATATACACCCATAGACTGATACATAGACATACACCCATAGACTGATACATAGACGTACACCCATAGACTGATGCATAGATATACACTCATAGACTGATACATGGAGATATACACTCATAAACTGACCTTGCCACTTTGGATTACAGTTTTGTTTTTTCTGACTTGACTGACCTAGCGATCATAAAGATCCCTCCTTAAGGCTATGTGCTAGTAACCTCTGGCCCTAGGATACGATTAAGAAAGAAGAAAAGGACATTTGCGAGAAAATTATAAAAAAAATCGAAAAAAAACTTGTCAATAATTGTGCCTTATATTTAATGTTTTTCTTGTATGCTCCTACATAATTTACAATTTTGTAGTTATTACATGTGGATAATTAGGGGCCGGTAACGAAAAAAGCTATTGTTTGAGTAATTAGAGGCCGGTAACGAAAAAGAACTATTGTTTGAATAATTTGATGTTTTTTCTTGTAGGCACCTACATATTTTACAATTGTGTAATTATTATATTTGAATAATTAGGGGCCGGTATGTAGGCGCCGTAATGGAGGTCTCTTTATTATGATTCAGTATTCTAGTTTTGTTGTATTATTAGTTGTACTGTCACTTTAGGTGGTGGGCGTGTTCACGGGGGTGTGGCGCTAATGGGAGCGTCTTATGGAATTTCATTCACCTTTTCACGTTGACAGTTCACAGAGGTTGACAGCTCACGGAGAGAGGGGGTGAGAGTTAGGAGAGCATATTCTCTTTTGACCGCAATAACGCAATACCGCAAAGTGCAAATCGTATTTTGTTTGTCTCATGATGAAGCGAAAGAATAAATGCCTTAAAAGTATTTCCTGGACGTGGAACGGAGTTATTTCATGTCGCGCGTCAATTGTTTGAACTCCATCGCTCAGCCCCTCGGCACTATCTGTCTATGACAGTCTACTGCCGCAACAGTGAGTGTGTGCATGTGGATGTGTGTGCAATGAATGTAGACGGATGTGTTAGTGTTGCATAGATTCATTGTGCATCCTGATGGCCTGGGGATAGAAGCTCCTTTTGAGTCTCTCTATGGCCATGAGACTCCGGTAGCGCTTGCCTGACCGCCTATTCTTTAATCCCAGCCCAAGAGTGCTTCCGCGTTTTCCCTGATTGGCCGCAACAACGCCTAGCACGGCCAGCGGCAGCGGCAGAGGCGCATAGGTTGCCGCGGCATTATGTAGCCGTAATCCCCCCTGTTTTAACATCGACAGTTAGCTCAACTCGTTCCTCAGCTTGCTGTGGAGCCTGCAGTGCGTTGGTGACAAGTTTGAATCACTTCAATTTTTTTTTTTTTTTTTTTACGTTTAATTAATTTATCATCTCTCTATATAAACGTAACTAGCGTCTGTCTTTCTTTCGCCGGTTAAGTTTAGGCATTCTTTCGCCGGTTAAGTTTAGGCATTCTTTCGGAGTTGGTTAAGGTTAGAGTTTGTCTTAGAGCATGGCAATAGAATGCCTGTCTTTCTTTCGCCGGTTAAGTTTAGGCATTCTTTCGTAGTTGGTTAAGGTTAGGGTTAAGTTTAGGCATTCTTTCGGAGTTGGTTATGGTTAGAGTTTGTCGCAGAGCATGGCAATAGAATGCCTGTTTTTCTTTCGCCAGAGCAGCAGTCTATTTCCGCTCTGCTGCGCGCCGCGGTCACATGGGCGTCGTGGCCAATCAGAGAAACGCGAAGCACTCTTGGGCTGGGATTAATATAGACGCGGTCGTGTGCGGTGCTATTCCCAAACCAGGAGGGGATGTTACCAGTCAGGATGCTCTCTATTGTGCATGACTAGAAGTTCTGATCTTCTGACTCACTTTGAACTTCCTTAGGCGCCTAAAAGGAAGTAGAGGTGTTGCCGTGCCTTCTTCACTACACTGTCTATGTGTGTGGTCCACGTCAAGTCCTCGGATATGTGGACTCCGAGGTACTTGAAATGGTTCACTCTCTTGACCGGTGCCCCATAGATACTGAGGGGGCTGTAGTCCTTTACCCTTGACCTCCTGAAATCCACAATCAGTTAATTGTTTTTGCTGACGTTCAGGGAGAGGCTGTTCTCCTGGCACCACAGCGCCAGGTTCTCCACCTCTCCTAGGTAGGCCCTCTCGTCATTGCAGAGATCAGGCCCACCACAGCTGTGTCGTCAGCAAACTTGACGATTGTGTTGCTGTTGTGTTTTGCCACACAGTCATGCGTGTAAAGCGATTAGAGGAGGGGGCTCAGAACACAGCCCTGGGGGGCACCTGTTGAGAGTGATGGATGAGGAGGTGCAGTTACCTGCTCTCACAACTTGGGGTCTTCCTGTCAGGAAGTCCAAGACCCACTGGCAGAGGTCGTAGTTCAATCCCAGGTCTCTGAGCTTGACAACGAGCTTGGAGGGGACTATGGTGTTGAATACTGAGCTGTAGTCAATAAATAGCATTCTCACATAGTTCCCCTGCCTCTTGCAGGTGTGATGCTGCCGTGTGCAGCACATGGGCTATGGCGTCCTCCGTGGACCTGTTGGGGCGGTATGCAAATTGCAGGGGGTCCAGGGTGTTGGGGAGGGAGGAACAGATGTAGCCCTTCACTAGCTTCTCAAAGCAGTTTTGCAAAAAGATGAATGATACTGAATTATATATTTATAATTATATTATATATTTATACTGAATTATACTGACCAGAACAAAGAGTACTGTGACTTGTTTTAACATGATGAATTATACTATCGATTGGTCGATGGCTTTTAGGATCCCTGCACCCTGTTGACAGAATCCGGCTATAGGGCGACAATAATGTGGTCAAGAGGCATGGTTTCTATCTTTGGTGTGGTTTATTTATTCACATGGCAGAGCAGCAGTTCTATAGTTCTCCTCTCACTGAGAGGCTGGGGGAAAGAGAAAGAATGGGAGGAGACATCTCTATTTATACTCGCCACCTGGTGGTGTTCCTGAGTGGCTCCGCCTAGAGCGCCCTCTAGTGGAAACAGTTATATCTGCAGTTAGACAGTTACTAGTGGAAACAGTTATATATGCAGTTAGACAGTTACTAACAATCCTACACCGAACCTCTGACTTCAACACTCCCACTTAGGGTTTGTATTAGCATACTGGATAACTTATTTGAAAACCATTTTACAAAGGAAATAATATAATCCAAAAACATCAACAAGGTATGACAGTCAATATTTACACATTAAACATGACCCTTGTAAATCCCTTCAATTTTTATTTGGAACAGGTTTCCTCATAGTGTCTGCTACCCTGTCGTCCGTTGGACAGTAAACCAGTGTCATTCTTTCTTCTCTGATGACAGATCTGATGAGATGATATTTTCTATATTGACATGTTTACATCTATGTTGACACACTGGGTTCCTAGCAATCACAATGGTTCCCTGGTTGCCCTCATAAACAACAGCCTTCATATGCACACCGTGTCCATCATTTTAAAATGATGTTGACAAAACGCCCCTCATCTTCAAGAACCACCTTATTTGGTATAGAGGATACATTCCAATTACCTATTACATATTAAGCAATATACTCATAATCTTATCTCCATCACTTCTAGCAGTTGTTCTGGATAAATACACTCATGTATGGTCATAGCTAGAGCCGTATATTCGGCTTCACAAGTTGATAGTGCCACTGTGGGCTGCTTCTTTGTTTTCCACGAAACCAGAGAGCTGTCTGTATTCAAACCTTTTTGTATTTTATTTTTTTATTCTTTTTTAAACAAACACATAAACAAACATGACAACATAAAATTAGATATACAAGCATTAATTAACAGTGCACATCCAATGAAATCACCATTTAGATACATGTCTTATACAAGATATACCCCTAATACCTGCTATCTAATACCCTACACACATATGCTCTCGCTCGCTCCCCCCCCCCCCCCCGGACCCCCCATTGGATAATCCATCCATTATCGTTCGCTCCTAACCAGGCACTACCATTATATGCTAGCTTTTATTCTCTCCACCACTTCTAACCACATTGTCATTTTGGATTCATTGAGACCCAAAATTCTTGCTGTAGATATTTCTAGATAAATCACTTCGAGATATGTAAGAATCCAGACCTTCCGGCACATTTTTTCCGGTTGAAACCATCGTGATGCTATCAGCTTTTTAGCCGCTGTGATACCAGATAAAACCAATCTCTTTAGCTGTATAGGTACTGCACACTCAAAAACATCATTCAGCAGTAATACAGAGGGGTGTAAAGGTATATTCAGAGTTAAGAGATTTGATAATTGCTGGGTCACTTCTTTCCAGAATATCTTAACTGGTGGGCAGTCCCCGTACATGTGCATAAATGTCCCCTCGTCCCCATTTGTACATAAGGAGCATTTGGAGTCTTGTTTAAGACCCATTCTGTTCAGTCTTATAGGAGTCAAGTATGTCCTATGAATATAGTTAAGATTGATTTGTTGATGGTCCGGGTTCCTTGATGCAAGTCGAACATTTGCCCAGGCTTCTTGCCAATCAAAATCTATTTCCAGGTCTGGCATATCCCTCCTCCAGACTGAGTCTAGGTGGAGGATTTAATACGAGGACGTTAGTAATTGATGATAAAAATCGGAAACAAAACCTCTCGATGTCTCTCTTTCATAGAAGAATTTGTGGTATCTGTGGTGTACAATTGGTATCCTTAATGGAACACCGTGAGCCTTCAAACATAACAATAACTGTGCGTAAAAATAATATGTGGAACTGATGAGATAATTTTTTTTGCGTATTTCCTCATAACTACAAAATCCCTGTTTGTTGAAAACATCTCCTAATGTGTGTATGCCCTGCTTTTCCCATCTAGGGAATCTTATAGGTCGTTTTCCAATCAGGAGTGCATTGTTATTGAATAAGGGAGTATGATTATGCCATTTATGTGAGTTAGAATATTTTTTTTGTGTTTCACGCCATATCCGGATCGCATGAGTAATAATGTGGCCAAATTTCAGTTCGCATTGCTTAATTGATCATTTGGTGTATACTATGTCCTGCAGTCTATGTGGTGCTACTATATTTACTTCTAAATTTCTCCAGGATACTGATGCTTGGGGATCAAACCAGGTTGTCAGTGGTCTTAAAGTGTACGCCTTAAAATAGTGGAAAAAATCTGGAAATGCCATACCTCCATCGGCTTTGTTTCTCTGTGCGGTGGATCTTTTTATACGTGGTGGTTTGTTATTCCAAATAAATTTGTATGCGGAAGAGTGTAATTTTTTCCAGTAACCATCTGGAGGGGGTAACGGTAGCATTGAGCTGATGAAGTTGATTCTAGGTAAGACATCCATCTTAACTATTAAAACCCGTGCCTGTACTGAGTTTTTAAGTTTTGACCACCTGTCAAAGTCGTATTTTATTTTATTTTGGATTTCTATGTAATTGTGCTTCACCGTTTGGCTTATGGTAGGGAATACTTCAACTCCCAAACATCTAAAGTGTTTAACCATTGGTATATCTTCTGGAAGGCGTATCTTTTTTGCAGGGGCGTTAAGTGGAAGGAAAGCCGACTTTGGCCAATTTATCTTAAATCCCGATAGGTCGCCAAAGTCATCAATCAACTTGAGAAGATGAGGCATTGCGGTGTTAGGGTTTTGCATGAACAGTATTACGTCGTCCGCATATAAACTAATTTTGTGTTGTGTGCCCTTGATTACGATTGGTTCTATGAATTGGGATTGTCTTATATATTGTGCTAAAGGTTCTAATGATAAATCGAATAGTCCGGGACTAAGAGGGCAACCCTGTCTAGAAGAGCGTGATACCGGAAAGATTTCGGAGGTGATTATACCTGTTGTAACCATGGCCGATGGGTCTTTGTATAATACTTTAATCATATCAATGAATCCTTTTCCTAACCCCATCCTTTCTAATACTGCCCATAGATACGACCATTCCAACCTATCAAAAGCTTTCATTGCATCCAGGGACAGCATCGCCTTAGGTGTGATGTCGTCCTTGCTGGCATCTAGTACGTGTAATCGTCTTATGTTATCAGTGATCAAGCGGTTTCTTATGAAGCCAGTTTGATCCGGATGAACTAAAGACGTCATATGCTTTTGAAGTCTGATGGCTAATACCTTAGAGTACAGTTTGATATCGGTTCCGAGGAGGCTTAAGGGTCTATAACTACCGCACTCAGTGGGGTCTTTGTCTTTTTTAAGGAGGACTGTTATGAGTGCAATATTGTCGTTCTTATGGAAGTTCCCCTCCTTGACTGAGTATAAAATCATATTAAGTAATAGGGGTCCAATTATGTCCCAGCATGAGAGGTATATCAAAAAGCAGGGTAGCCGGACCAGCACTCACAGGTTCAATGTTTTTTTAATGGCAGCCTGAATAAATAGCAGACATGTTTCGGACAATGTCCTTCTTCAGTGATATGGCATGAGAGGTACATTTCTGGTGGGATACCGTCTCTTCCTAAAGCCCTACCACTTTGCATTTCGGATATGGCCTTCCTGAGTTCCTCTAGTGTGATAGGTGTTTCTAACTGTTTAGCGTCATCCTCTGAAAGTTTGGGGAGGTTAATTTGATTAAGATATATGTGTCCATTTTGTTTTGATCGAAGGTCGTTTCTGATTTATACAAGTTGGAGTAGAACTCTTTGAATGTCGCGTTTATTTTTTTAGTGTCTGTTACAAGTCCTTGTTGTGCTTTAATGGTAGTTATATCTGCAAATTTTGCGTTAACTCTTAGTCACATAGCTAGTAGGTGACTTGGTTTGGAACCTTGAGAGTAATGCTGTTGTCTTGTGCTACGTATTTGTACTTCAGATTGTTGTTTATAAATGGCGTTAATCTCTTTTTTTAGTACATTAACTTGAGTTTCCAGTCGAACTGAGTCGTTGTATTGTAAAGAAGTAAATAACGTAGAGTAAAGCGTTTCCAGTTCCGCCAGTTTTGTGCATCGATTCTTGCGTATTTTGGAGGAAAAGCTATCAGTGAAATCCTTGATCATTCCCTTTACCGACATCCATAATATTCTAGGGTCCGGCACCGATTTCACATTCTCTAGTAGGAATACTGAAAGAGCTTCTTTGAGTTGTGTAATGAATTCCTTGTTATTCAGCAGTATCGTGTTAAATCGCCATCTTGGGGCTTGGGATGACAGTATACCAAATGATCCTTTTAGGAGTAAATAACAGTGATCTGATAATGCATTGGGTACCATCTCCACGTCATAGTTATCAAATAGTCTCGGGGTTGCAAAAACATAATCTATTCTGGAAAGTGTTTTATGTCTTGCTGATCGACAAGAGTACTTCCGGGTCGTGGGGTTGAGTGATCGCCATAGATCATTTACACCTGTATTCTTCGACCAATCCTTTAACGCATTAGATGCATTTTTTTATCGTTGGAAAAGGTGGGATAAGATTTATCCAACCCAGGATCCCAGATGGCATTAAAATCTGCACCAATTATAAATGAGTATTATAAACTCACACAATATCCTGTACCTTTAAGATAACAAAACAAAACATGTTTGGCTGTCATCCAAATGCTCCTCTGTGGGGTCAGCAAAATGCTGTGACAATCTACTCACTACAAACCATTGGTCAGGGCGGGTACACATTGTTAAATAAATGAGGCTACCCATAGCTTCTCTGTAAATGTTTTACATTTGTCAGTTTCTGAGCATCCTCCTGATAGTCTAGTCTTTGATCACATGGTGTTTCCCTTGATCTACATTCTTACATGTCTAAACGTTTCAGGGTCTTTCCCACATAGTTACATCATTGAGAACATGGTAAGTCATCCACCTTTGTATTTAAACATGGGATCCATTTTTGTATTTAAACATGGTAAATCATCCACCTCTGTACTTAAACATGGAATTAAACATAGGATCCATTTCAGTATTTAGACATGGACTCTAATCAGGTATTTAAACCTGCATTCTACTCCTCCCGTATTTAAACCTAGAGTATCATCCTCCTGCCTTTAAGCAGTGTAGCCACCCTCCTTCAGTATTTAAACATGGAGTACCCTCCTTCAGCATTTAAGCAATTTGCTACGAACCATACTTTGTATTTGTCGAAGCATTCAATACCCTCCTGGATTGAATACACCCATTTCCCTCCCACTGTCTGTCTGCCCTCTGGTAACTTGGTTGAATTCACCCATTTCCCTCCCACTGTCTGTCTGCCCTCTTCGGGGGACAATGTGACCTCTTTAAAGGTCAGGGTTACCCCACTGACTACCCTGTAGCAGTAAACAACAGGGGTAAGTGTACTGTCCTCCTCGTCACTCTCTTTCTGGGCATAGTCTGTCAGATACCTTGGGGGTTTGTGTTCCCTTGAGGGATACCTCCCACTGCTTGGGGCACTTGACGTCACCCTCGGGTGCTCCTCGTCATCGCCCTCTGGGGGTGGCTGACTGTCTGCCTGCACGACCGTACTAAGTACACTGGGCTGATGTGTCTCTGTTTCTACACACCTTACTCTGGAGTCCAGCTCTGGCTCCTCTGTCTGTGTCTCGCTCTCACATGTTGCCTTTGTGACAAACTTGATTAGCATGTGTTTCTGCACTCTCCCTTTACTGGGATGATAAACTAGGAGAGCGGGGCTTCCCTTGTCGTGTCCTACGAAAAATCCTTTTACACATCTGGACTCGGGCTTTCCCCTGTCCTGCAGGTACGCATAACACACTGATACAAATCGGTGCATTCTGGCTAGATTACACTTCTTTCCTGTCAGTGCTGTATACGGGGTGGTGCCCGAGTGCTTATTAAAGCACATGTTTCTGGTGTAAGCGGCTTCTTGCACCGCATAATGCCATAGGCTCTTAGGTAAGTTACTTTCTACTAGCTTACACCTAGCCATTTAAAAAAGGGTGCGCCATTCCCTCTCTGCCACTCCGTTCTGGTGTGGGGAATATGGACGTGATGTCTCGTGTCTTATCTTGTACCTTCTCAACAGTGATTGGAACTCTCTGTTTGTGAACTCGGTTTCGTTGTCGGACCTCAAGCATCCTACGTTACCATAAGGGGCTACGTCTGTCCGGAATTTCTCCGTGGCCTGGAGTGTGTCACTCTTTGCTTTGAGAAAGTAAACAAACACTGCCCCTGTGCACACATCTGTAAAAGACTGTACATATCTAAAGCCTCCTATGGACTCGTTGCTTACTGGGCCGGCTAGGTCCGTGTCAACTAATGCAAGTGGTACCCTTACTTTTTCTGTGGGATTTCTGTATCTCGGTTGAGTAAACTTCCCCGTTTTGCACGCTGCACAATTTTTGTCAGGTCTACGCTTTCCACCTTCAATGTGCATGCCTTCTGTCACTGCTTGCAGTTTCAGTAAATCCTTGTAATTACAATGACCCATAATCTCGTGCCATGTCTGAATATCGTGACTGGCCGTCACGCTACACATATCATTATTATCATTACACTTGTTGTTGTTATTACACTCCGTTTGCAGATAATATATTCTCTGGTACATCTTTATGTCAAACCGTGTACCGTCAGGTTCTACAAGAAAATGTTTACCTTTATCGAAGAATACCTTGGTACCGCTTGCAGTAGCAGCTATTACAGAGTGTTGAGATCAGAGGCTCTGTGTAGGATTGTTAGTAACTGTCTAACTGTACATATGGCTGTCTAGTAACTGTTTACCTGCATATATAATTGTCTCCACCAGTGACTGTCTAGTTGCATATATATCTGTTCCCACTAGAATGCGCTCTAGGCGGAGCCACCCAGGTACTCTACCTTGTGGCGAGTATAAAAGCAAAGGTATACTCCCATTTCGTTCTCTCCCCCAATGTCTCTCAGTGAGAGAAGAACATGTATGTTGCTGCTGCTCTTTCCATGTGAATAAAAAGAAACCGCGCCAGTTCAGGCTCAAGATAGAAACCATGCCTCTTGACCACATTATTGTCGCCCTATAGTCGAATTCTGTTAACACAGAGAATAGTCCTTGTGGGAACGATGGTACGTAGAGAGCGTTCTTTAGCGTCACCGTACGCCGGCGCCCCCTACTGTCTGTGAGGCATACCTGTGCGTCTCCTCTCTCTTGCACCAATCCGTAGGTGCGTCTCCCGTCTGCCAGCTCCATGCTGTGCCTCTCCGAGTGGGAAGTGTCGTCAAAGTTCTTGAACCGACTCCTGTCGTTGATGACATGGGACGACGCACCTGTGTCCATGATCAGCCCCCTCCTCTGGGCCCGCTGCAGCTGGCCCGGTCCGGCGATGCACGCCGTCCGCGCCCCGAAAGCGCAGTCTTCTTGTCCCGTTATTCTCCGGGCATCGTCTCGATCCGTCTCACGTCGACTGTCGCCGCCATCGTGTCCGCTGTCGTCACCCTGTCCACAGCCGTCATCTTGTCCGTAGCCGCCATCTTGTCCGTAGCCGCCATTTTGTCCGTAGCCGCCATTTTGTCCGTGGCCGCCGTCTCGTCCATGGCCGTCATCTTGTTGTGCGCTCTGGTCGTGTTTCTCCATGCACGCTCTGTCTGCTTCCCCCGTGGATTTACAGAAGCTACACCAGACAGTCTTTGTGCAGTCACTTCTCCGATGGCCTTTATCTCCGCATCGCCAACACGCCAGTTCCGTTGTGGTCCTGGTCCTCTCCCTTGGCGTCGCTCGGGCCTTTAGCACCCTCTCTCCCGCCTCCACGGCGGCTGGGTGGGTATCTTCTGAGGCCTCGAAGTTTCTTAGCTTGGCCTTGAACTGTCCCAGCGTCATGTCCGTTGAACCGTGTGTTACCAGGAGTGTGAACGGTTTGTACAGCTCCGGTAGTCCTCTCATCATCATCGCCATCATTAGCCCATCGCTTGGTGCTTCTCCGGCACTCCTCAATGGCGTCGTGATCTGCTCCGCTCTGTTGACGTATTCGGTCACAGTCTCGGTGTGCCCCTTCCTCAGGGCCGTTAGTGCTATGTAGAGGGCCACGACTCTGGGTCTTCCTCGCCCGATGTAATGCTCTCTCAACACCTCCAGGCTTTCTCTGCCTTTGTCTTTTGTGTCGCGGAATATCAGCCCCAAGCTGGTGTCGTCGAGCAGCGGCGCTAACTCACCAGCGTCTGCGTTACGCTGGTCGTCCAGGGCTTGCTCTTCCGCCGTCAGGTCAACCAAACCAAACCTCTGCTTTTCCATTGAATGAGGGCCATTTGCCCCTTCCCTTGTTTTCCATCCTCTTCGTTGGTGGTAGGTGTAGCTTTAGCTCTTGTTGGCCTAGCGTCTAGCCACGCGGTGCTCCCGGCGCTAACCTAGCCTATACTTCAGCTAAGCTTGCTACCCTTATTATTTTGCCCCGGCGTTATCTGGGCCCATAACCTGTTGACAGAATCCGGCTATAGGGCGACAATAATGTGGTCAATAGGCATGGTTTCTATCTTTGGTGTGGTTTATTTATTCACATGGCAGAGCAGCAGTTCTATAGTTCTCCTCTCACTGAGAGGCTGGGGGAAAGAGAAAGAATGGGAGGAGACATCTCTATTTATACTCGCCACCTGGTGGTGTTCCTGAGTGGCTCCGCCTAGAGCACCCTCTAGTGGAAACAGTTATATCTGCAGTTAGACAGTTACTAGTGGAAACAGTTATATATGCAGTTAGATAGTTACTAACAATCCTACACCGAACCTCTGACTTCAACACACCCAACCCTGGATCACCACACCCTTCATAAACCTTGGCAGATAATTTCTCTCACTCTCTCTTGCATGTGATTAGGCCTCTGTTGTGGTTGATTGATTGATTGATTGAAAAGTTTATTAACAGATTGCAGAATGGGTACAGTACAGTACAGCTCAATACATACAATTGTTAAGAGGATGCAGACCTGAGAAAGACTTTCGTCTTGTTTCCATCAGGGTCCCCCATTTTCAATTCATCATATGACACACATGACATACAGATAGACAGTGCTGCTACATCTATACATTTATGACATACCAGATTTTCAAATACAGTACTGTTTGTGATACTAAAAAAATGGTTTGGGCCTTTTGTTTGTTACTGTTATTTGGTCTTTGTTGACCTGTTGTTTAGGGACCATAGAATAGAATAGAATTACTTTTATTATCCCGTGGGAAATTTGACAGTGCAAATCGCTCAACATTTGAACATTTAGACAGAACAGGTCACGAATTAGAATAATAAAACGAATCAAATCAAGTTGCCTAGGATAAGAGTAGAGTAAAATAGAATAAAATGGAATAAAATATACAGTAAATAAATACAGTAAAAATATACTGAGGTCTACAGTAGGTGTAGTATTACACAGTGCTGTTTCGAACTAAGTCCAGGAAGATGGTAACTGCCACTCTGTGCTCAGTGATGCAGTGAGGCACAGTGATGCATTGTATAGTCTGATGGCTGTTGGAATGAAGGACTTCCTGTGCCGTTCAGTGCTGCATTTGGGTAGTGTGAGCCTAGCACTGAACATGCTCCTCCTGTCAGCCAAGTCTGTGTTTAGTGGGTGGGAGGGGTTTTCCCTGATGGCCTGGAGCTTAGCAAGGCTCCTCCTCTCCGCCACCCTCGCCAGGGAGTCCAGCTCCACCCCAACCACGCTACTGGCCTTCCTGACCAGCTTATCCAGCCTGGTTGTGTCCCCTGCTCTCAGTCCGCTGCCCCAGCAGGTCACATAGAGCTGGAGTTATTTGAAGTATTTTACTTTGAATGTTTTTGTTATACATTTAGTTGGCAATTGTCTAGTGTTCTTCCATATCTTTGTATTATATGACTAATGTGTGTTTTTCTAGTTTTCAGGAAGCACCGATGGGGTGAGCCGCAATTTCATTTGAGTATTGTTTTCTCCTGTTTTTGTTAGTTGATGGTTTAGGTTACTGAATGTATTTTCCTTTACCATGGGTTAGGTTGGTTTGTTTTGAGATAGTGGTGTTTGTTGTTTTGGCCGTGGCTCACCCTTGAGTTACTGTGCTTCCTTTTATGTTAATAAATATCCTTTTTGTTTACAAACCTGGTCATAATTTCTGTCAACCAATTTCTATGTTACAGCCCTTTACCCTTAGACCTCAGGGGCCATAACAGACCACATCCTCGCTGGTGTCAGTATTCAGGGGTCATAACAGACGTCGCTGGTGTCAGTATTGAGGGGTCGTAACAGACCTTGCCGGTGTCAGTATTCAGGGAGCGTAACAGACCTTGCCGGTGTCAGTATTCAGGGATCATAACAGACCTTGCTGGTGTCAGTATTGAGGGGTCGTAACAGACCTTGCCGGTGTCAGTATTCAGGGGTCGTAACAGACCTGGCTGGTGTCAGTATTCAGGGGTCGTAACAGACCTTGCTGGTGTCAATATTCAGGGGTCGTAACAGACCTCGCTGGTTTCAGTATTCAGGGGTCGTAACAGACCTCGCTGGTGTCAGTATTCAGGGGTCGTAACAGACCACATCCTCGCTGGTGTCAGTATTCAGTGTTGCTTGTTGTGTGTTTTTTTTTGTTTTGTATTTTATTTTATTTATTATTTTTTAAACACACATATAAAGAAACATGACAACACACGATAAGATACACAAGCATTAATACACAGTGTATATCCAACGAAATTACCATTTATACCAATGTCTTATACAGGATATTGTGGAAGTGCATCAATGAGACGAGCAGACGGAGTATCGAGTCTCTGAACTTTACTTCCAAACAAATCCAACAGAACCAAGGTACAGCCACACCCTTAAGTCAACTCCCTCCTGTCACTCAATCAGTGTCCATTCTGAAGTGAGACACCTCCATCTAGTGTCCACCACACAGGCCCCCCCCGAACATTCAGAATTGACATTCAGTGCAACACCAAACAAACGGAACTGAACACAACAAACCCCCAAAAACAGTGCACCCAGTGTCTTCAGTCTCTTTTAGGAGGTCTGACCACGCGGCCATAACGACTGTATTTAACAGTCACAGGGAACGTGGAGTTTCAAGTTTCTTTAAGTTTCTTTAATAGTTGTCATACAGAAGTACAGAATACTTTTGTACAAAATGCTTCTTACTGTTGCGCTCCAGAGACTGTGCATGACAAGATAAGTATGAAATAAAAACATAGTAAAAATTAGAAGAAAAAAAAAGAGGTCACAGTGTTCAGTTTAGACATATGTACAATGTTCGTAGACGTAGTTACCATACAATATACAATACTGTGCAGTGTACTAATATACAATACTATATAGTGCAAGGCATAAATGGACAAGGTGCAGTTTAGGTACAATTCACAGTAGGTGTACGAGTTGTAGTGCAAATCCTTTATCAATAAATATAAAGTGTAAGTGTGTTTGTGTGATCTAAAGTGTGGAGAGTGGGTGCTGCAGTGTGTTGTTTGTTTGAGTGAGTGTGTGTGTGCGTGTGGGTGTGTGTGCTGTGTGCATTTGATGGTTGTGGAAGGGGAAAGGGTAAGGGTAGGGGCAGGGGGCCGTCCCCGCCGCCGCCGAGGCTTCGTCGGTGGAAAGGTAGGGGTAACAACGTCCGGAGGGCATGGGACAGGGGAAGACTTGGGTGGCCGGCCCCGGCGCCGGGGCTGAGCCAGCTCCACTGGCCCGTTTGGGACCACATGAGCAGGCTTAAGACGATCGACTGAGATCTGCTTCTTATTCCCCCCCATGTCCACCACAAAGTACTTGGGGCCCGGCTCGAGGACGCGGAAGGGCCCGTCATAGGGAGCCTGCAGTGGAGAACGGTGGGCATCATGACGGATGAACACATACCTCGCAGTCATCAGGTCCTTAGGAATGTAGGACTGGGGAAGGCAGTGATGTGTGGGAACTGGGGCAAACACCCTCGCTGCGTCCTGGAAGGCAGATCGGTGAGCTGTAGTGGACCAAGGGGCAGAGGAACCAGGAAGGAACTCCCCTGGGACCCTCAGCGGTTGACCAAAAACCAATTCGGCTGAAGACGCCTGCAGGTCTTCTTTAGGGGCAGTACGCAGGCCCAACATGACCCACGGAAGACGGTCGATCCAGTTGCCATCTGTGAGCGTGGCCCGGAGAGCGGCCTTCATGGATCTGTGAAAACGCTCACACATGCCGTTGGCCTTTGGGTTGTATGCTGTGGTACGATGGAGTTTCACCCCAAGTCTCTCAGCCACGGTGCTCCACAGCTCAGAAGTGAACTGGGATCCCCTGTCCGAAGTCAGGTCCAATGGCGTGCCAAACCGAGTGACCCAGCCGAAGATAAACGCCCGAGCCACCTCCGCAGCCGTTGTTGATGACAGGGGAACAACCTCCGGCCACCTGGTGGTCCTGTCCACCATAGTGAGGAGGTGTGTGAAACCCTGAGACGGGGGAAGTGGGCCCACCAGGTCCACGTGGACATGGTCAAACCGCCTCTCTGGAATGAGAAACGGCTCCAGGGGGGCCTTAGTGTGACGATGTACCTTGGCACGCTGGCACGCCACACAGGAGGCCGCCCATACTTTGACGTCCTTCCTAAGGCCCGGCCAGACGAACTTGGCCGCTACCAGCTTGACCGACGCCTTTACCCCAGGGTGTGAAAGGGCATGAATGGTGTCAAATACCCGGTGGCGCCAGTCAGTTGGAACCATGGGGCGGGGCTGGCCAGTGGAGATGTCACAGAGGAGCGTGGCGCCGCTGTCGTGAAACACCACATCCTCAAGTCGAAGTCCTGTCACAGCCGTCCTGAACGCCTGAAGGTCTGAGTCGGTGAGCTGGTCAGCAGCCATGGCAGCATAGTCGATGCCCAGGTGCACAGGACTGACGCGCGCCCGGGAGAGGCAGTCCGCCACCTGGTTGTCTTTACCGGCTACATGCTGGATGTCGGTAGTGAACTCCGATATGGCGGAAAGTTGGCGCTGCTGCCGCCCCGACCATGGCTCCGTGGTCTTGGTCATGGCAAACGTTAGGGGCTTGTGGTCGACAAAAACGGTGAACTTGCGGCTCTCCAGCAAGAACCTGAAGTGACGTATGGCGAGGAAGAGGGCCAGGAGCTCCCTGTCGAATGTACTATACTTCCTCTCGTTGTCGCGCAGCTTCCTACTGAAGAAGGCCAGAGGCTGCCAGGCGCCAGCCACCCACTGCTCGCACACCGCACCTACTGCATAATCGGAGGCATCGGTGGTGAGGGCTATAGGAGCAGCAGGAGATGGGTGTGCCAGCATGGCAGCGTTGGCAAGGGCAGCCTTAGAGCCCTCAAATGCCTGGACCCGCTCCGGGGACCAGCCCACGTCATCGTTGGCTCTCTTCCCCTTCAACGCCTCGTACAGAGGTCTCATCAGGTGAGCCGCATGGGCTATAAACCTATTGTAAAAATTAACCATCCCCAGGAACTCCTGGAGAGGTTTGATGGTGAGGGGGCGGGGGAAAGAAGCAATTGCCTCCACCTTGGCGGGTAGAGGAACAGCCCCCTGGGAAGAGACATGGTGGCCCAGGAAATCCATGGCCGGCAGGCCAAACTGACATTTGGCCGGGTTCACGATCAGCCCATGCTCGTTGAGCCGCTCGAACAGTTGACGGAGATGTCCCCGATGCTCCTCCACCGATGCACTGGCTACCAGGATGTCGTCCAGATAAATAAACAAAAATGACAGGCCTCGCAGCACAGAGTCCATCAGCCGCTGGAATGTTTGCGCTGCCCCTTTAAGGCCGAATGGCATGCGCAGGAATTCAAACAGTCCAAACGGGGTGATAATGGCAGTCTTGGGCACGTCGAGCGGATGGACCGGTACCTGGTGGTAGCCACGCACCAAATCTATTTTAGAAAAAATGGTGGCGCCCGCCAGGTGGGCAGAGAAATCCTGGATATGTGGCACTGGGTACCGGTCATGAGTGGTGATGGTATTTAGGCGACGGAAATCACCACACGGACGCCACTTCCCGTCCGCCTTGGGGACCATGTGTAGTGGGGAGGCCCAAGGACTGCTGGACCGGCGCACAATGCCGAGCCGTTCCATTGTGGCAAACTCCTCCCTGGCTATTGCCAGTTTAGCAGCATCCAGGCGGCGCGCCCGTGCATAAACTGGCGGGCCCACCGTTGGGATGTAATGTTCCACCCCATGCTTGGCGACAGAGGCAGAGAAAGTGGGGACAGTCAGAGCAGGAAACTCAGCGAGGAGGCGCTGGTACATATCGCCTGTGGCGAGCATATTGGCCAGGGCAGGCGGCCCCGGCCCCCCCAGTGTGCAGGGGTATGTGTCAAAGGACACAGAGCCAATCAGCCTACGGTTCGCAACGTCCACTAACAGTCTGTGAGCACACAAAAAATCCGCGCCCAGTATAGGCACCGACACTGAAGCAATAATAAATTCCCAGCTAAACTGCTGTCCATGTAAACACATAGTCACGTACCTGGTACCAAACGTACGGATGGAAGTCCCATTAGCCGCGTCCAGGGGTGGTCCATGTCCGTTTCCCAAGTTACCAAAGGTGCATGGTGGAACACAGCTCTTCGCTTTGTTGCCAAAACGGCGATGATAATAACAAAGCCCTCTATCATCCCTCTGTGTCTGATCCCTGCGATCAGCCACCCGATCAGACACAGCAGCCACACAGTACTGACGGGAGGCCAGTAGTATTCTGTCCGCCTCCTCTGCCAATCCCCGGTAATCCTTGGTGCGCACGAGAGGCGAGCTGGCCAGAGCCGTGCGCACCGGAGTCGGGAGTTGACGCAGGAACAGCTGCACAAAAATAAATGTAGCGTCACCTGAACCAAGCAGTGCTAGCATGTTCTCCATCAGTTCTGTTGGTTTACTGTCCCCCAATCCGTTGAGGGACAATAGGCGCTCTGCGCGCTCTGCATCTGACAGCTGGAAAATGCGCAACAGCTGTTCTCTGAGCGCGTCGTATTTGCCGGCTGCTGGCGGCTCTCTCAGGCATCCCATCAGCCGGCGTGTAGTGGAGGAATCCAATGCCGCGACAACATGATAATATTTCGTCTCATCCGACGTTATTCCGCGGAGGTGAAATTGTGCCTCGATGTGCTGAAACCACGGGGCCGGTGTCGACACCTGTCCATGCTGCCAAAACTCTGGCAACTTGACTGTAGCTGCATACACTGCGGGAACCACAGCCGGTGGATTCTCGTTATTGCTCGTATTTCACACGTTTAGGGTCACCACTGTGGAAGTGCATCAATGAGACGAGCAGACGGAGTATCGAGTCTCTGAACTTTACTTCCAAACAAATCCAACAGAACCAAGGTACAGCCACACCCTTAAGTCAACTCCCTCCTGTCACTCAATCAGTGTCCATTCTGAAGTGAGACACCTCCATCTAGTGTCCACCACAATATACCCCTAATACCTGTTATCTAAAAACCTACACACATATGCTCCAGCTCGAATCCCCCCCTCCCGGACCCCTCTTTGGATAGTACCTCCATTATCCCTCGCTCCTAACCAGACACTACCATTATAAGCTAGCTTTTATTCTCTCCACCACTTCTAACCACATTGTCATTTTGGATTCATTGAGACCCAGAATTCTTGCTGTAGATATTTCTTGATAAATCACATCGAGATATGTAAGAAACCAAACTTTCCGGCAAATTTTTTCCGGTTGAAACCAGCGTGATGCGATCAGCTTTTTAGCTACTGTGATACCCGATAAAACCAATCTCTTTAGCTGTGGATGTACTGCAAACTCAAAAACATCATTCAATAGTAATACAGAGGGGTGTACAGGTATATTCCAAGATATGAGTTTTGATAATTGTTGGGTCACATCTTTCCAGAATATCTTAACTGGTGGGCAGTCCCAATACATGTGCATAAATGTCCCTTCATCCCCATTTGTACATTGGGAGCATTTGGAGTCTTGTTTAAGACCCATTCTGTTCAGTCTTATAGGAGTCAAGTATGTCCTGTGAATATAGTTAAGATTGATTTGTTGATGGTCCGGGTTCCTTGATGTAAGTCGGACATTTGCCCAGGCTCCTTGCCAATCAAAGTCACTTTCCAGGTCTGGTATATCCCTCCTCCAGACAGAGTCTAGTTGGAGGGTTTCATACGAGGACGTTAGTAATTGATGATAAAAATCTGAAACAAAACCTCTCAATGTCTCTCTTTCATAGAAGAATTTGTGGTATCTGTGGTGTTCAATTGGTATGTCTTGTTGTGTGTTTTACAGGTTCTCAAAATGGCGTCCGAGGGTTCCAGGGGGTCCCCAACAAAATAGTTTAATTTCACTATAATTGAATTAATCCAAATGAATGACAATTAAGATCGTATAGGATTAATCCACACTGTTATCGGCCCTACAGTACAGATGGCTATGGACTCATTCTGGACAGAATCACATCTAACTACAGTCTTCTCAGATGGTCCCTGCGATCAAATCGTATCTCTATGCTCCAATATGGTGGTTCTTGACATGCTGAAACTAGAGAACCACTGTACATTTACAGTGTAAACCAAGAAGCCTTGCTATAACATCTCCACTCCAATAGGTGTCACTGTAGCACTCATTATTGGATTCCATTTTCAACACAACTCAAGCATGTGATGGGACCTATGGATGGGACTTGTCTTGTAGTGTTTCTCTATCCAGTAGAACGGTAAACACCATGCAGGATACACATCTCAGACATCACACAACTGAAGACTGGACATTGTAACTGGAGACACAGAGGACCTTGCTGATGGACGCTGGTGGTGGCCACAGATCTCCTAGTCAACATGTTATAATTTTTATAGGTTCTATTTTGACGTTTTCCTTGTTAGGTTATGGTTAGGTTATGGACAAGGAGTGTTAAGGTTAGGCTATAGACAAGGAGTGTTAAGGTTAGGCTATGGTCAAGGTTAGGTTAAGGACAAGGAGTGTTAAGGTTAGGTTATAGACAAGGTTAGGTTATGGACAAGGAGTGTTAAGGTTAGGTTATGGACAAGGTTAGGCTATGGAAAAGGACCACGCTGTGTGTCAAGGTGAAGAACTCCTGCATCGGGTCATCAATGGAAAACACTGCAGGAAGCAGGTAAATGGTAAATGGTGCATTTAAATAACAGCTTTTATCCAAAGCTTTACAATTTGTTCCTCACATTTTACACATTCACACACAGATGGTAGAGGCAACCATGCAAGGTGCCAACCTGCACATCAGGAGCAATTAGGGGTTAAAGGGGCTATGTACTGCTATTCCTAGCACTATTTGGGCAACTTTACACAATTCCTGTTAGTCTATTGAAGACATTTGTAAGGTTTTTTCAAAAAAATGCATTGTTTTATATTTCTAATCAAGTACTCAAAACCATCATTTTTCAGCCTCAAGATTTCAGGCTGTTATAGCCTGGCTCCGCCCATAAGCACTTTGAGTGACAGTCAGTCCACACAGTCTGCACTGGTAGACAGAGAGAGATAGAGAGAGAGATAGAGAGAGGGAGGGAGTGAGAGAGAGAGAGAAAGAGAGCGAGAGAGAGAGAGAGAGAGAGAGAGAGAGAAAAAAAGACAGGCCGTTATTGACAAGGCCCCCTCTCTCCCTCCCTCCCTCTCTCTTCCTTTCTCTCCCTCTCTGTGATGAGAGTCCGTGCGGCAGCTTGTGTTTTTTTTTCTTTTTTTCAATCTCCCGTTTGCGGGTGTGTGGCGCGCGGCAGGCCCCCCCCCCCCCCCCCCCACCCCCCAAGTGCTCTCTATCTCTCTCTCTCCCCATGCAGAGTATGAGGAAATGGTTTCCACTCGCTGTGTACAGTCAGTCTAGGTAGAATGTGGGCGGGCATTAGCTACAACCACAGAGCCAATCACATCACTGTCTGCTACCCAGCGGCCGAATGACGTCACTCAGCCGTTCAAATCAAAATGGCCTGATTTACTGGAGGAGGAAAGGGGCTGAGCTGAATCAGAGCAATCCGCCAATATGGTATTTAGACACTAAAACACATTGATACGAACTCCTATTACTATATGCTATGGTATGCTATGGTCAAGGTTAGGTTATGGACAAGGAGTGTTAAGGTTAGGTTATGGACAAGGTTAGGCTATGGACAAGGACCACGCTGTGTGTCAAGGTGAAGAACTCCTGCATCGGGGCATCAATGGAAAACACTGCAGGAAGCAGGTAAATGGTAAATGGTGCATTTAAATAACAGCTTTTATCCAAAGCTTTACAATTTGTTCCTCACATTTTACACATTCACACACAGATGGCAGAGGCGACCATGCAAGGTGCCAACCTGCACATCGGGAGCAATTAGGGGTTAAGTATCTTGCTCAAGGACACTTCGACATGCTGCCCGGGAGGAGTGGGAATTGAACCAGGAACCTTCCGATTACCAGACGACCGCTCTACCTCCTGAGCCAAGCAAGTGAGAAAGAAACAAAATAAACACAACAGGCCCAGTTAACCCTCATCAAATTAGTTTCAGACCCGAGCCTGAAACAAGACCCAGCGGCTGCACCATCCCAGCAGCGCCAGCAGGGGTCCCAGAACCAGGGACAAGGCCACCAAGCTTATGCTTATAACAACCGAAGGAGGGGGCGGGGCAACTTCCAGGGAGGACGAGGATGATGTGGCAGATTCACCCAATCAGAGCTAACGTCAGTTTCAACTGTGGAGAGGAGGGACACTGGTACAGAGACTGTCCACAAAGAGACCAGGCAGAGAGGAGGGACACTGGTACACAGACTGTCCACAAAGAGACCGGGCAGAGAGGAGGGACACTGGTACAGAGACTGTCCACAAAGAGACCGGGCAGAGAGGAGGGACACTGGTACACAGACTGTCCACAAAGAGACCGGGCAGAGAGGAGGGACACTGGTACAGAGACTGTCCACAAAGAGACCGGGCAGAGAGGAGGGACACTGGTAAAGAGACTGTCCACAAAGAGACCAGGCAGAGAGGAGGGACACTGGTACAGAGACTGTCCACAAAGAGACCGGGCAGAGAGGAGGGACACTGGTACAGAGACTGTCCACAAAGAGACCGGGCAGAGAGGAGGGACACTGGTACACAGACTGTCCACAAAGAGACCAGGTACAGAGACAGGGGGCTCCACCCAATTGATTGGCTGGGGGGGAGGGGGGGGGGTCACAGCAGAGAGGAGGGGCTCCACCCAATTGATTGGCTGGGGGGGGGGGGGGGTCACGGCAGAGAGGGGCTCCACCTTGTTTCCAGACATATGCAGACTCCCTTGTACTACAAGATATGTGAAGGCCACCCTACCCTAGGTATGAATAGCTTGTACTACAACTTCTACAAGATATGTTTGTTTATTTGGATCCCCATTAGTCATCATCAACGTGTTGACTATTCTTCCTGGGGTCCTCACAGATATACACATACAAATATGAAACATTCAGTATAAATCAGTCATATATCACATACATAATCAATAAAAAAAATTATATTATGTTATGTGAAGGCCACCTACCCTAGGTATGAATATCTGTGTACTATTCTCATTCGGCAGCACTCCAGGAACAGAAAGCCACTGTTGTACTCTGTTGACCTCTGACCAACCATCAGTCTCAGCCGGACTCTTGGTTTCAACTTGGCTCCATCGGCCGGCGGTTTGCCCTGTGAGCTTCACATGTGATCATCACAACATTGATGGAGGTCGATAATCTTCCTGTCAGTCACCACTGGTCTCTTCATATGTAGATCAGTGGATAAGGATGATGTCATAGAAGCAGACAGAAATCTGAGTCCATTGAGCCTCCTGAACAGGCCATTACAGTTTGCTTTATGAGCTTTAGCAGGTGAAAAGTAATTCAGTACCTGTCTTTCAGTTCTACCTCTTTCAGCTTCTTTTGACCATTTAAGATAACTACTTAGTCACTTTAACAGAAAGCAGGGCCAGCCCTGTTACATTTAGTGCCAACACTTTTATTACGTTTATTTGAATAGGGACAGTGCACATTATTCAACAGTAATGACTTGAGACAAAGTACCACCACTGTAAATATGTCAGTGTTAGCTGGGTAGCTAGTTCTCAACTGCAGTCCCTAGGCAAGATGTTAAATGCCAAGTAAAAACAGAATAGAGACATTTTAAGAGCATACTTATAATATAGTATAGTATTTGAATTAGGGCTGTCAAAATAAATGCTTTAATTTGAGATTAATGTAAATTATATAAAGCATTAAACTAAATTAATCTAGATTAATCTATGGAGTGAAAAATCTTCAATCTTAGTGCCGCGGATATAAGAAAAAGGTCTAGCTGAGTCAATGTTGATGGTTTTGTTGAACATTTGTATTTCACAGGAGAGAAACTGTATTCAAAGAAAGCTATTAAAATAGTCTTTGAATCTAAATATACTTTCTTTGTTGAACAAGAAGGAGGGCTGTCAGTTGTGGTGTGAATCCAGTGTTTTTTGAAGGTGCTCTTGGATGAGGGAAGTCAGTTGAATAAAAATAAGGAAGTTCCAGGCACTCTTCTTGTATATAAAAAAAGGATTTAATAAATAGCTTAGTTCATATTAGAACCATTAAAAAAACACCAACATGTTTCGGCCTCTCTATCGGCCTTCTTCAGGGCATACAGGAATGTATGGAATTTACAGGAATGTATGCCCTGAAGAAGGCCGATAGAGGCCGAAACATGGTGTTTTTTTAATGGTTCTATTAGATACTTTCTTTATGTTGATTTTACATTAATTCCATGATTTTACTCAAGTAAATATCTGTTACAAGCTTCGGCCTTAAGTAGAAAAATGCTATTTTTAATCTAGATTAATTACAGAAAATTGTGAAATTAATTAGTTTTTTTTTATTTTTTATCTATTGACAGCACTCATTTGAATAACAGCATAGTTAAAAGTGGTTAAGGCTATTAAATACACAATTTGCTATTGGCAAAGTGGGGAGAATACTGTGATGTGAATGAGCTGCAAGGCAATGACGTCAGGAGCAGGGACTCCCTGATTATGGGATGAGACGCTGAACACTAAAAAGACAGTGGGACTCTCATGTCGGGGTGGGAGCACCTCGCTACAGTATCAGCACTCTGTTGGATGTTGGGATCGATCACGGTCATTTAGGACCGCCGGCAATGAAGACAGACAGCCAGCGGCCCCCAGGTTTCTGTTAATGCTGAGGAGGGAAGGCTTAACCTCCTGGAGCCAGACGGGGACGGGGATAGAGAGCGCTGCGCTGCATAGCTCCCATACGCTGCACTCGGGAGTCGGGAAGTTCTTGTGGACGCAGAGTGAGATTTCCTGATTGAAGCCTACAGCCTTGTGGTACACGCCGTCCAGCAGTTTTCCCCGGGAGTTGGACGGTGTCCAAAGCACAGACCCCGGGGAGGGTCGCGCCTGTGAGGGCGAGTTAAGTCCACTTTTAAATATTGTATAGCATATTGTATTTTGTATATCATTCTTGTATTGTGGTATTGATAAATAATTACTAAATTAAGACACAGCACATAGGCCACGTAGCAATTCTCCATAACACTGCAGGAGACACATAGATACATTCCTCTACACAGCACATCCCTCCCCCTTCACTCTCTCTCTCACTCCACACACACACACATTGACTCCACGCTGGACACTGCTGCATCTGGCAAACCTCCAGACCAGATCACAATCAGTGTATCCACTTAAGTCCATTAGAACCTTTGGTGAGGGATCTCACCAGATTAGCCCAGATCAAATAATTCAACTCATTGTCACAAAATGCCACAAGTCACTAATATACGACTAGCCAAGGGATTATAAAAACCCCGTTCAGGTACTGGTCAAATACAGCTCTCCATCAATCACAGATCGTTATCAATAAAGACACAGACACACACACGCACATATGTGCACGTAAAAGTGCGTACCATGCACTCATGCACGGCAGACATACAGGCTGACCAATACACAAGACATGCACGCAGGACAGAGACCACATACACACTGGACTATTGGGGCAGCTAATAAAAAACACCCCGACAGGGAAGGAGGGCACTTCTCTGCTTTGACTTCCACTGGACACTGCTTCACTGACTGGACTTCACTGACTGGACTACAATGACTTGACTGTTTTTCTTTTCTACACGACCGGCCGGTTGTACCAACTAGATTTCAATTGTACCTTGCTTATTCACTTTTTATAATAAATACCCTCAAAAGTGTTTCATCTCTTTTATCTTTAAATATCTTATTACAACTTTCACGTATCCGAGTCTAAAACGTGACAGTATATTTCAGGCCTGTTATATGTTAAAGGGGAACTATCTTATAAATGGCCTTTTTGAGTGTTTAGCATTGTTTCCTAGCTATGTGAACTTATATTAATATGATCTATGTCTCAAAATTCTCATATTGGCGCATTCTTCCAATTCTCCTCTCACAATATTCACCCTCACTGAACTGAGTCGTTTGAAAATGTGCCTATATGTGATGTCATATAGTCACTGCTGCATGTTAATGTTCAGGCGAACATGACGCGGCGCAGTGGTTTAGGAGCCCAGGCTCAAAACAGCTCGAGATCTTGAGGTAGAAAAATGCTGTTTTTGAGGACTTGATTAGAAATACAAAACAATGAATAAAAAAAAAATATATATTACAGAGGTGTTCCATAGACTCACAGGAATTGTGTAAAAGTGCCCAAATAGTGAAAGAAATAGTAAAATAGTTCCCCTTTAACTAATTGGAGGGTGGCGGGGAGAAGCAGATGAGGGAGGGGCAACTAGTACCCGGAGGTGGTCCCGTGTTCACATTGGACCAGTGATGGTCGGTTGCAGTGCTGGTTGATTGTGTGCATTGTTTGATGTGCAGTGCCTCTTGTAGAGGGTGTAGTGTTAGCGTGCCGTGGTTAGTGGTGTGCTCTAAAGCTAGGCTATTAGGCTTAGCCCGGGGTGTAGTGGTTTCCTTAAATGGAAGCCTTACTGTGGCTGGTTGCCCCCCATGTCTGTTAACCCTGTTCTCCCTGGTAGGAATATGAACTTTGGTCTCATTATTTATGCTAACCATCCAGATCAGATTGTTACCTTTTGTACCCCGTTGTGAATTTGATTATTTAAGACAAGCACACTGCTAACTAGCAGTTTCTCCTGCTTGTGGTGTAACCCACTTTTTATTACAATATTATCCCAAATCAGCTTACTGTTTCCATTTGCTTCATTGATTATGCAAATAAAAATTACTTTCTTTAAGAAAGCTGTCCATTGTAGATTTGATAGTGGAGAGGAACAGGTGACTGTCAGTTTCTACATCAGTCCCTGATAGTATATCACTCCAGTCAATTATACGTATTGCTGCTTCAAAGTGACCTTGGTCAGCCTTGGATTCTGAGGTAGGTCTGCTTTTTGGTGGTAGTCAGATTAAATCCATTCTTAGACAGTTTTCTAGATACAAGCGTTAAGGTCAGATAGGCCAGTGACTAAATGTTATGATTTAGTAATCCTCTCTGGCTTGTTACTAAACACTAGGTCGATTTGGGTCTTATCCTAGTTGGCCCTTCAATCATCTGAACAAAATATAATTTAGTTGTAAGTTGTTTGAGGGCTATTCAAACCACGTTTATCTTCCCTTTATGTTGAAATCTCCCATCAAAAGTACTTCTTTTCAAAGTTGCACTCTTTAAGTATGGTGTTCAGCTGGTCAGAAAATATAGCTTTGGAGTCTGGTGGTCGGTACAGCCCTAGGAGGGTAAAGGACATTTGGGGAGACACTCTAATTCCTTATCTGAAAAGTGGATCTGGGTACAGTGGATGTTATCTTTAACATAAAACATCACTCCTCCCCATCTCCCTTCAGGTTGCTCTAAATATATTATAGCCAGGTACAGTCAGAGCAGCAGCTGGGGAGTTATCATGAAGCCTGGTTTCAGAGAAAAATAAAAAATCCAAATTTGATTATAAGAGTAGTTGTTTAATCTGTTAACTTTTAGGGGTGATACTGCGTATGTTTAGGTGTCCCCCTGGAAGGCCTTTAGGCTTGGCATGGGGGTCCCAGACCACTCTCGCATTATTAATAGACTAAACTTTTTTTGTTTTTGAATTGCTTCTTCAGATTGACAAAACAATATAATAAAAAACAATCTGGACATCCTGCAAAACTTGGTCCCAGCTTTTACTTGTGAATGTCTCAGAAACCCCTTTATCATCAGTGTACATTAGATACACCATAAATTCTCTTAACACCCCATATCTCTAGTTTCAGAGTAAAGGTTCATGAAGTCAGTTCATATATCTACAGCTCATGCATCTCCATTACATGAAGGTGGAGGTAGATGTGACCTAAATAACTATGGACCAAACTGTGCCATCTAGCAAGAATCCTGGAATCATTGGTAAATAATCAACCTAAAGCATTTCTCTGAGGATGGGTGGGTTTGTCTTTGTTTGTCTGTTATCTTTTTAATTTAATTGTTTAACGGTTTGTTTAAAAAAAACTGGGGGGGAAATGAAAAGCTGCCTTTTGGAAATGTTTTGATACTTTATACATTTCCAATAAAATATCTTGACATTTCAGTTCTGAAAACATACTGTAATCCTTATACACTGTTCAATAACCTTTTTCTAAACTGTGGCAGTTATTAAATGTTGATTCAATGTAATTTCTTAGATGACCCTTCACACCAGAATTCAAGGTTGAACCGTTTTAACAAAATTGTCCTCAAATTGATTTTAGACTCTACTTTTGCTTCAAGTATTTTTGGTCTTGACTTTTTACCTGGAGCAAACTTTTGATCTTGTAAGGGCTTGTTTATAAACTATTAAGGGAGAAAGAGTAATTTGATTAATTTCTTTATTGATTTTTTTTGTATCCAAAGCGACTTAGATTGTGAACAGCATGTCACCAGGAGGTACATCTGTGGCAGCTAAGGGTCAGTGGCATTGTTCATCAAACAATATCAAGCTTGAGTGTTACACTCGTGCATAGTAGTACAAGTAGTAAAGACATTATCAAGATTGGTAGTAGTACAATATTTTATTTCTTAATTATTTCAGATATTGTTTGAAGATGTGTTTCTAATAAACAGCAGAAGACTATGAAAATTACCATTGTTGCACTCAGAAGATGAAATTCTTTCTACAAAGTAGGTACAAATGTAATCTTTCATTTTCATACTTCTGAGTTAGTTACTTCTAAGACATCAATTCACACCTTCCCACTTATCTTGACGCTTACAATTAATCCATATTATTAGCTAATCATTCATTCTAATGAGAATAATTCAAAGTTGGGATCAATGCACTTTTTAATTCAAGATGTAGATTCTATTTAAAATATTGTACAAGTTGTCACGAAAAGGTTTTACTATCCAACCTAATGACATTGATTTCATCAATACTACAGCCATTACTCTGTCAATATACACACAATGATGACAAAATAGTTACTTGTGCAACAGGTTGCTCTGCAATTCCCATACACCCACACACAGTTAGATGGTATAAAAAAACCACTAGATGATAAATTCATATAAAGGGACATCCATTACTTTAATAGAATACCAATGAAGACAATACATGGAACATTACTCTAAAATAAACACTTCTTGTGAAAGTAAAAAAACATGTCCTACTAGGAATGTTGTCAATGTGTGTGACATAAGTAAAATAAATCACTAGTGTCCACATCAAAATATAAGTCCATACCAGAAGCAGTTTTCCCCTCCAGTGTGTACACCACATGTTTGTTAACTAGCTTGGCTTTTGGCTGGTCACCCCATACTGAGGTCAGAAGGTTCCTATGATCTCAGTATTTAAAACACTAGAACAGTGTGTGTTCACTCTTATACCAATGACATATTGTCCCAGGAACATCCACACTGTCTGTCTCACTCCTCAGAGCGACAGAACACAACTGTTGATGTCAATGACAACTGTGTCTATCCTAGTACTGCTTCTCTCTCACAGAGGCTTCTGTGCAGGTCAAAAGCTCTTGGTAGTAGTTTTTCCACTTCAAAAGAACGGTCAAATATTACTACCACTATTATTCTTATGATTGTTGATGGCCTGATAACTCTTCTAACATCTAAGAAGAATGTGCAGGTAAATTGACAGGTTTGACATGTCCCTGAATCTTCTCTCTCTCAAGTGAATTTTCTCATGTTTTCTCAAAGATCCTAATGTACTGAATATCTTATCACACAAACCACAATGATGTGGCTTCTCTCCTGTGTGAAATGTCTGGTGTGATTAAGACTAGACAAATTACTAAAGCTCTTCTCACACTGGTCACAGGATTAGGGCTTCTCTCCTGTCTGAATTCTCTGGTGTAATTTCAGACTAGACAGTCGACTATAGCTCTTCTCACACTGGTCACAGGAGTAGGGCGTCTCTCCTGTGTGAATTCTCTGGTGTATTTGCAGAGTAACCCATTGCCTAAAGCTCTTCTCACACTGGTCACAAAAGTAGGGCTTCCATCCTGTGTGAATTCTCTGGTGTAATTTCAGATGAGACAGTTGCCTAAAGCTCTTCTCACACTGATCACAGGAGTAGGGCTTCTCTCCTGTGTGAATTCTCTGGTGTAATTTCAGACAATCCAGTCGACTAAAGCCCTTCTCACACTGGTCACAGGAGTAGGGCTTCTCTCCTGTGTGAATTAACTGGTGTGATTTCAGACTACACAGATAACCAAAGCTCTTCCCACACTGGTCACAGGAGTAGGGTTTTTCTCCTGTGTGAACTATCTGGTGTGTTTGCAGACTACTCAGATGACCAAAGCTCTTCCCACACTGGTCACAGGAGTAGGGCTTTTCTCCTGTGTGAACTATCTGGTGCGATTTCAGATTAGACTGTTGACTAAAGCTCTTCTCACACTGGTCACAGGAATAGGGCTTCTCTCCTGTGTGAAATCTCTGGTGTGTTTGCAGACTACTCAGATGACCAAAGCTCTTCCCACACTGGTCACAGGCGTAGGGCTTCTCTCCTGTGTGAATGCGCTGGTGTTTATTGAGATTCATCTTTGAACTGAAGCTTTTTCCACACTCGTCACAGCAGAGACCCTTTCTTCCATCCAAGCCTCTTGGTTTCTTCCCAGGCATGACAGGACAGCTATCTGGATGGAGAGAGTGTCAGAGGAAGGAGAGATTTGGTGATTTTATTCAGCTTTAATTTCCATGTAAGTGGTTTATAATGGTATGTAGCTGGGTTTTATCATTTAAGAACAGTGTAGTCCAGAGTGGTCAGGGCTGAACAGTGCGAGATATATGTCGCACGTGCTACAGCAACAGCGGTCTGTGCGATGAATGGATTTACTTCAGTAGCACTGGTGCGATAGGCATTAGATTCCTATCGATACTCTTATTTTGAAAATCCTGTTGCAAGTCTAATTTCCGCCCAAGCGCAGCTCCAGCCATAACATTTATGGCTCCGGCAGCTAGCAACGTGCGGTTCATATCGATACTCTTATTTCTTTAATCCTGTGGAGTCGTATCCGCTCGGCATTGAAACAGAGCAAGTCTAGTGTGCCCATTTTGCGACCCAAAACAAATCCCTGCCGTTTTATTACGCAACGGGTCAAATGCATCTAACATGCTTTGCAATCCTCGCCATTCCTTTTAACTTAAAGTTTAAAGCTCAATATATCAAAACGTGGCACTTTACAGTGAACAGGAGGTCTATTTGTATTAAATATAATAGATTGTTTTACCTTTTTTTATATCCACGTTTTCTCCTTTTTTCTATTTTTCTCCCATCCCAATTTCGCTGTGCCAATTCTCCCCTCCCCTGTCTTGAACGTTGCTCGCATGTGCCCCCCACTGGCCGGTTGTAGGGAGGATAGAAGCCTTGCATCACGTGTCCCCTCCGATACACGAGGAGGCAGCCTGTCACACAGTTCCAAGTCAGTCAGAAGATCCTTAAGAACTTCTACTCATGTACAATAGAGAGCATCCTGACTGGCAATATCATCTCCTGGTTTGGGAATAGCACCGCACAAGACCGTAGCAGACTACAGAGAGTGGCCCGTTCAGCCGAGCGCACAATTGGAGGGGGGCTTCCCACTCTCCAGAACATTTACAACAAGCGGTGCATGGGTAAGGCTAAGAGAATTATCAAAGACTCCAGCCACCCAAACAACTGCCTCTTTGAACTGCTGCGGTCAGGCAAGCGATACCGGAGTCTCATGGCAAGCACAGAAAGACTCAGAAGAAGCTTCTATCCCGAGGCCATCAGGTTGCTCAACGAACAATAACACTATGCAACAACCATCAAATACACACTCTCACTTTAAACAAACAACTCACTGCAGCACCCACTCTACACACTTTAGAACACCTAAACACACTTTATATTTATTGGCAAAGAATTTGCACTACAACCCATACCTCAGTACCAGTGCACGTGAGCGAGGAGTGGGTTGACGTGAGCGAGGAGTGGGTTTTAAAATGGGTCGGCGCGACGTCCAGAGCGAGAGTTCTCCTCCGCTCCAATCCACTCCAGGCCGCTCAGTGGTTTAACACTGATGTAATATACATGTAGTACAATGCCAAAGCAACAGATGGCGATGTACAAACATGAAGGCCATTTTCAACCAATGAGAAGGGTGAACCTGTGATATCCTGTTCAGGCTTTGTCACTCACATCCTGTTAGAAAGTTTTGACGCCATTGTTGTTGTCGTTAGCTTACATGCTAACGTTAATGGCAGCGACCATAGCATTGTGGCTAGGCTAGCTATCATCGCTTAACACTTTGACTGCCATGAAACGTGTTTAGACGTCATTGCTGGCCATGCTCAAGTTGCCGGAGGACGCTGTACAGCGTCCTTATATCAATATTTCAAAAATCTGCGATCGGATTCATATGTCCCCTCCGCTGGCCTGAGATCCACCAGCAGGACCCACTGAGCTCTCTGGCGGTTCAGGAGCGCCATCTGGTGGCCGATCGGCGCAATCGCTTAACAGGATGTGCCATAGAGGTTGTGCTAGACGTCCGTAGTACTTCCGGGCACTCGCTATAGGTCCCGGGACTCTGGCTCATCACGCTACACAGTGATCGATTGCCAATAACTCGATAAACAACATGATTTGGACGTATATACCATTATACAAGCTGGAGATGGACCGGGTAAATTTACATCCCATAATGATAGGACTTCTACTCTACGATGATCGCCCAACGGCGTGCGGAGACTGGGGTGAGTTTCAGCGTGTAACGTTACCGTCTTCGATACTAACTGCTATTATCAACATTTGACCCACATTAGATGATTGGTATAACGTTGCCCACGGAATTATAAACGCCCCCTAGCCCATCCGGTCAACATCAGATGACGTGTAGTAACTTCTAGAAGTACGTCTAGTTGGAATTTTTTATATCGCGCTGATTGCCATAAAACTGTATTGCATCATCAATATAATGCATTTGGGGCTATAGATCACGTTCTGGAGAAAGCTGCAGAAAGAGATGAAAACATACTTATACATTAGACCATACTTTACTATGAATATGTGAATGAAAAAGTTTAACGTTGCTACACAATGAACAATACATATAGGACTTTGAATGGGCCCTAATAATGGCAATGTAGCAATAGAATTTAAAAAGTTATAGCCATGCAAAGAAGGGGTACTTCTCCATAGACAAATAGAGCCGGCAACCTATGGTATATCATGAATTTAACCCAAGGCAACCAAAGTGTTAATAGAGCTAGTGAATGGATAAACAACGTTATTTAACATTGCAGAATGGGTACAATTACAATGCGGCTCAATACAAACAATTGTTAAGGGGCCCAGGGGGTGTAGACTGTTGTAGTTTGAGCTAATTTACACCATGCTCATTTTTTTTTTAAATCTGCCGAGCGATGTGGCGCGGGGAGCGCTCGATTCAAGGTGAGCGAGCGGAGAGCGACTTGGGGGCGGGGTCAACATGAGCGATTAGCGGAGCGGAACAAGCCGTCTAGAGCGAAGAGCGGATTTCACGCCCGCGCCGATCCGCTCACATGGCCTGCTCAGTACACCTTACTGTAAATTGTACCTCATCCCATTTCTGCTTTGCACTATATAGTATATTGTATGGTAACTCAGTTACTTCTACTCTGCATTGAACATTGTACATACTGAACACTTGTGTCTACGTACGTGACTTATATTTTTTTTTTACTTGCTATGCTTATTTTATACTTATCTTTTTTGTCTAGCAGTCTCTGGAGCGTAACAGAAAGAAGCATTTTGTATAAAAGTATTCTGTAATTCTATATGACAACTAATAAAGAAACTTGAACTTGAAACTTTATAATCTAGCGTTTATTTTCATAAATCAGCAGAAAAATTACAACATGTTTTGTGTATTGCACTAAAGGGCTATTATCGCGAATTTCTCTGGAATTAGAAATCTCCAAAACTATACATGTACTATACGGACTTAAAGCGCCTACCTGAGGGCAGTGGCTGAAACAGGGGGTGTGCTGGGTGTGAGGGGTCCTTAGCTATTTTTCTGGCGCGGTGTATCTCTATCGCCCCTCCCGTACCTGCCCCTTGACCCCGAGTACGGTGGCCTGTACACTCTGTCGTATATAACGCAAACGCACACACATTAACATAACACCACAGTCATCGGTAGTAAATCAATGAGATTGTGGACTCTGATGAGGACATGATTGAGGAGGTTTAAGTTACAAAACCTTCACATTTTATTATGTTCTGTTAAATCCTGCAAAGAGGCTAGAGTGAGGAGTCTGATGATTAGGTTACAATTTAAGCTTAAGATTGACTTGTATTGATTAATCAATCATCAATCAATATATTAAAATAATTTGCTTAAAATGTTACTCTGGCCTCTTATTTAAGTGTGTTACATTCTTTATCTACTTGAACGTAATACCTTATCTACCTGAAATGTACTGACTTTTTTATATATACGAGACAAATGAGTTTTAGAATTTTTGGCTGGTAAAAAATCTGCCTGGCTGGTAGTGTGCAAGGAGCAGTTTGCGTGGATGTTTTTGTCGGCGGGACGAAGACTGTAAAGAAATACAGCGCTTTTGCACCACCAGGACAGCCGCAAAATGAGGTCATTAATTGAGTTGTACTTTTTAAATGATAAGGATGTTTAATAACCTTTTTCAACATAAAGGTTCAGTGCCCCCGAAATACAAAAAAAGCCCCTGAAAATCAAGGGGGCAAAAAAGCCCTGAAAAAAAAAAAGAGGTAATTTCTAACCCTGCCCATAGGCATAATTTAAGATATTATAGTTTAAGCGTGCGTTGGGCCTAACACAAATAATGGTTTGTTTCCGGTTGCCGACCGACCCTGCCGATTTAGGTGCGACCCAATATATTTTATGAGTTTTTTTTTTTTTTTTTTTAATAAAGTTTCATAGAAATCTTAGTCAAAACTTTAGTATTATGGATATTAAACATGCTGGCAGAGTACATGCATCCATGTTGTTGTGAACATTTTAATTAAATAAAGAAATCCCCTATCCATCGCCGTGGGAAAGAATAATAAAAAAAAAAAAAAAAAATCCCTACCTAACCATAAACTAAACAACCAACAGAAAACAAACAATTTTTTTTTTATGCCTTGGCAAATATCCCCGTCCTCCCATTGACTTCAGTGCTGGCACGCTAAGGCTGTCCCCGAACCCTGTTTTTAGGGTTCGAATGTTCGCCAGGGTTTATCGAACGAACGTTCGTTTTTTTTTTATTTAAATTTTTTTTTTTAATAAGATATATATATTTTTTATTGTATTATTATAGATCCTACGGAGGACGGCATTGCATAGTCTATTGGTGAAAAACATGTTGTTTACAGTGGTGGCTGTTCATGTAAACATGTAATTAAACAAAGCACTCCGAAGAAAATAAACAAGCTACTGCATCAAAGTTACTACTTATGATAAACAATAGCCCTTGCACACCGCAGTCACGTAAGGGGCTAGATAAACAAAGGCATTCGTTTTGTGGCATTAACGTTATATAGTTAGTGTTACACGTTCAATAACATCAGCATATTATTTACCCAAACATAACAAGTAGCAAGCACTCGTCCTCAGAGTCTGGCTATTCCCATCATGTCACTGCCATTGGCTCCGCGCTCTCACCGGCCGGCTTACCCCACGGATGGATGCGCGTCCTGGCATCGGTCAACCATGGTGCTCCCACCTAAGGGATGCCCCGATCACGTTTTTTGCCACCGATACCGATCACCGATCGTCGTGAGCCATATCGGCCGATACCGATCGTTTTTGATTAAAAAAAAATTAAAAATGTTATATAATTTTTTTTTTATAAAATATATATATATTATATAATTAGACTTGTACTTGTATTATCTGCAAGACATCGCCACGTAACAAGCTCCACTGTCTGTGTGTACTCGAGTAGCCTCCAGCAACGGCCAGGATTCTCCGGAGCTGCAGCTGGACCCTATAGTAGAGTAGCCTCGAGCTATGGCAAGGATTCTCCTGCGCTGCAGCTGGACCCTATTGATATAACGTTACTGTGCTTTGGTCATATCACATTCAACATGCCCTCAGCTCGAATACGCGTCGAATCAGTGTTATAAGACATTGATATCAGGAGCTATCTGTAGCTACTGCTAGCCGGATATATAACGTTAATATTTAGTTCAATGGGCCATTTCGTGTTGAACAGTGAACTAACTTGCGCTAACGTGAGCTAACAGGTAGCATACACGTCTCTACTAGACTATTGCTGGAGGCTGCATTTGTTGATATCAGGAGCTATCGGTAGCTGGCCGGCTAGATACCGTTCGGTTAGACAATGCCTCATCATGCATTAAACTAAAAGTGAATAGTTGACTGGGTCATTTTGTAACGTTAGCTCAGGGAGACGCCGTCCTCCCATCCCACTAGACTAGACCCGTGTTTACATGCGTGCGGGAGGGGCTGGAGGGATGAGCAGACGCCGCACCACCCGGTGTCTGAGACAGAACTTAGCGAATGAGATCGGTTTTGACGATCGGCGAAAATAAAGCATCATCACCGATCACATATTTATACCGATTATCGATCGGTGGCCGATCGATCGGGGCATCCCTAGTTGAGACAATTTATCCAGCTACAGCCCGGCAGACCATACTGGTTGAGCCGAGCGCCGCCTCTTCACATCGCTTCAACCCCGTGCGCCTCCTTTTTTTTTTTAACCAAACGTTCGAACCCATTAATTAAAGTCCGAATGTCAGCGTAACAAACGAACGTTCGGGCTCAGCCTTATGGCACGCTAGACCTAATTTGGTCATATGGGCGTGGCTCTGAATGAGTTAAAGAGTGTATTTTGAAGTATAATTAGTTATCTTGAAGATAACTAATTATACTTCAAAATACTCTGTCATACTGTACATTCATCAATTATTTTACTGAGATCTTTATGAATGTAAGTTTGTTTAAAGTACAGCAGTGCCATGGTAAAACTGGTTGACATTAAAAGTAAAAATGTAGCTCTACTGGGTGGCGGCCATCTTGGATTTCAGGATCAAAATTATGTCATAACGTAAACATTGTCAGAATCGGAATCCTCATGGTCGACTTACACAGAAAAGTGTATTCATGATTCTATGGCTGCGGTTACACTAGGGCCATTTCATTTCGTTTCGCTTTTCAGAACGCTGCGTATTGGCAGGCAAGTAAGAGTTAAGTTAGACGTTGTTTTGTCTCGTCTACTATATACATGTAGTACAATGCCAAAGCAGTAGGTGGCGATGTAGTTCAAACATGAAGGCCATTCTCAACCAATCAGAAAGGTTGAATGAGTCACTCCTAAGGGTGTAACGGTACGCGAATTTACGGTACGGCCATCACGGTGCGGTACGCGCGCCGTACGGCGAATATGCCTCAGCGCAAACACACCAGTCGCACATGCGAGAACAGCGAGCGGCACACCGTCACAGTCGGGATACAGACTGTGACGAGCGAGATAGGGTGAGAGAGACAGAGGGAGAGAGAGACAGAGACACGGAGCACCCCACACACACTGTGCGCGTGGGGAAACACACACACGCAGTCGGGAGCGTGCGCAAAACGCTCTGCATCCCTCCCTCTCCGACTTCAGTTCAGAGCGGCGAAAGTGCACGAAACAGCTGCAGGGTCGTTTTCTTGTTCGCTCAACAACGTTAACCAAATGAAACCAATGGAAAGAAATAGGGATGCACCAATATGAAAGTTTGCGGCCAATACCGATTGTTCAACTAGCGCAGATATTGCATTAGATATTTGTGGCAAAAAAAATAAGAAATTGAAACTACTGTATATTTGTATGTCTCTAAATGTTTTGATGAATTGAAAATGGAGGACCCTTATGTAAAAATCTTTTTCTGGTCTTCATCCTTCATCCAGTCTTAGCACTGTTGTTGTATTGAGCTGTATTGTACCCATTCAGCAATCTGTTAATAAAGTTTTCAATCAATTAATCAGACAAATTTATAGAAAAGCTTTTATTATAACCAAAAAGAATTATATGCCCTATGCTTGACTATTATTTTAGGCATGGCAACAAATAAAATAATAATATGAAAATTAAATAAATAAATAGGCTACACGTCTCTTTTTGTGTTACAAATTGTGCTCACCGATAACATAGGCCTTAGGGCTGGGCGATATAACGATAACGATAAATATCGCGATATATTTTAATAATCGATATCGAATAAAAAAATCGAAAAATCGTTTTTTTTTTTTTTTTTTTTATTTATTTTTACCTGCAACAGGGCAGTTTTAAAACCAGAAACAGTGGACAGACTTGTCTTTCTTGCCTGCAACTTAAAGTAATGGCTTTGCTTGTCCAAATGACAATACTGACCAAATTCAGATTTCTTTTTCTCTTGTCCATTTATTTTGTTTGCTTTCTAATTTAAAATACATTTTGAAACCGTCTGTACACAGTAGGCTATGTGTGCTAGCAGAACTAGACTCCAGTCACGAGTCACAGTGCACATGTGCGGTGGTTTGTCCACCAAAAAAGCGCCAAAAGATCGAAAATAAACTAGGAGAGCCAGAACTGTTCAACTCCTCTGGAGCCACAGCCAGCAGAGAAGCCGGTTTACTTTAGCTTTTAAACCAGCTGCAGCCTGAGAACTGGAGTGTGAGGGGATGTAACACTAAAGATGGCGGCAATGACAAAGAATTGCTGCAAAATAAACATACATCTGTTAAAAAAAAAAAAAAAAAAAAAAATGTTTTATACTTATAACAATTCGATAATTATCGATAGAGAAATAAAATAAAATTATCATATCGTTATCGCGATATGATTTTTTTCCATATCGCCCAGCCCTAATAGGCCTCTTTACTTACTTAAAAAAGGAAACATCAAGAAATATTGTTATAAATCTATTATTGTTTATGAAAATGTGTTAGCCCTATGCTTGACTATTATTTTAGGCATGGCAACAAATAAAATAATAATAATAAAATTAATAAAATATTCAATTAAATAGGCTACACGTCTCTTTTTGTGTTACAAATTGTGCTCACCGATATCAACATAGGCCTCTTTACTTACTTAAAAAAAGGAAACATCAAGAAATATGTTTATGGTATTCCATCATGCCATGTGTGTTTTTTATATATTTTATAATACTCATGATTATTGCTGAAGTCTGAGTCATAACAATACCCACTAGCTTTCATCTTCAACAGACTAACTTGACAAAAAAGTTTATGAGTTTTAAGAGTTTAAGAGACAGCACTCACTGTATCTCTCTCAAACAAAGCTCCATGTTCTCCAGTAATATCTCCATAATCTGAGTTTGCAATGCATGTGTCGTGTCAGGAACAACAGAACCATTTTGATTGACAGTCGATTCTGCCAATTATGTCACACCGCTAGCACCCACCTCCTGCTGTTCTTATCACCAATCGCTTATTAGTTTTTTACTTCCGGGACGTCGGCCATTGATTTTGACGAGAGATCAACAACAAAGCTAATAACGTTAGCTCCCCGCGCCCCTCGAGTAGACTACCGGCGCTCCGCAGGATGACTAAACGAGGCATAATGATTTTACTGCAACAAATGTTATAATAAAAGCTTTTCTATACATTAGTCTGATTAAAAACTTTATTAACAGATTGCAGAATGGGTACAATTCAGTACGGGCTCTGAGCAAAGGAAGGACGTGAGAAATATTAATGAGTAATGCTTGCTATCTGGTCGGGTAAATAATATGCTGATAGTATTGAACGTGTAACTATATAACGTTAATGCCACAAAACTAGGGCCGACCTTCGAAGCTTTTTTTTTAGCAATCGAAGCTTCGGGCCGAGCTTCGATTTTAATTCGAAGCTTCAAAAAAATCTTATGTTGTGGGACTTGTACAGCACTTTGTAAACTTTGTTGTTTTTAAATGTGCTCTATAAATAAAGTGGATTGGATTAATTAATTAAGTAGCCCCTTTCGTGACTGTGACGCAGCCAACAAGGTTTCACTCGGCTGCCCTGCCTGGGTGCAGTGGGGCTGCTCTCACAGCCAACGACATGACATAATTATTTTGCAACCTTCGTCTATCAAGCAAACAATTATATAAATATTTATATGTAGTTGATAGAGACAAAGGCAGAATTCGACTTAATTAAGCACGTTTTATTAAGACATTTTTATATGGGTCGGGACACTTTAAAAAAGCAGCACAATGAACACAAATCTGTCCGTTTCATTGGAATGGAGGCGCAAGATTTGAGGCAAAAAATAAAAAAAATGAACTAGTTTTTTTTTTTTAAATGTTCGAAGCTTGTGCCATCAAAACGAATGCCTTTGTTAATCATAAGTAACTTTGATGCAGTAGCGTGTAGGGCTGCACGATTTTGGGAAATAATCAAATTGCGATTTTTCTGACAGATTGCGATTACATTTGAGATTATAATTTTTTTTTAACCAACCCCACAGAGGTTTATTGTAAAATGCGGCTTGCATCTGGCCTACGCGGTGGGTCTTTTCAGGACACAGAGTCTGAAAATGTTTCTTTTTACCTGGGAATCGATACCGGTACCTTTTTTTCTGTACTTTACTCTCCCTCTCTGAAGTCTAAACTTCACAACAACACAATCTAAAACCCCATACCTCCCTCTCCCAAACCGATCTTGTATCTCAATGGGACTTCCTGTTTTTTTGCGATTTGATAATTGCATCATTCCAAATCGCGATTTCGATTTAAAATCGATTAATCGTGCAGCCCTAGTAGCGTGTGTGTGTGGGGGGCGGCGTTGTGCAGGTCGCTTGACTGAAACTTTTCAAAGTTTGAACGTGTGGGCCAGATTGACATGACACAAATTGATGGATATTTATCGGCTACTGCCATCGGCACATCTGAGCTTATCGGCCGATGGCAGTCAACAAGGCACTTATCGGCCGATACCGATACCCGACCGATATATCGGTGCACCCCTAGAAAGAAACACGCGTCGCCGACACACACGCCAACAAACACATCAACATTCTCCCCCGCCGGACTCACAGGCTCAGCTCATCAAATAAAAAGAACACACTTTTCCGGACAGATCATCTGAGCTCCACTGTGTTTAAATCCAAATAATCCTCTGCCATTGTTGTAAGTAACATGTCATCTGTTCTCTAGTCTTCAGTCTCGTCGTGAAGTTAATTCTCTCTGGAAGTGAAACTGAAACTTAAGGATGTGCAAGGATAAGTTGTTAATGGGGCAGTAGGCAAGTGGATGCCTGAACACAGAATGACCACCGACTACCACGGCAAGCCCATAGACAATTATTCTATTTAATAATTATTATTATTATCATAAATATAAAAAAATTATATTATAAATAATTTTTTTCTGTTGTACCGAACTCGTACCGAACCGTGACCCCAATACCGAGTTACGTACCGAACCGTGGCTTCTGTGTACTGTTACACCCCTAGTCACTCCACATCCTGCTCAAAATCTCAAAAGCCACCATCTTTATACCTCGCATGAGCCATTTAGCCACATAGCATTTATTTTTCAGCAAGAAATAAAGTGCAATAAACTAAAACGGATACATTCACTGTGTGTTCTGCCTCATTTGTTGATTAAACAAAACTAACATCAACACAAGAGCGGAGTTTAGTCTCACAAAAATATCGCCAATTTAGTTAGCTTAAGTGCTAGGGATATGACAGTATAGCACAGGGCTGTACGCTAAGCTTTTTCACTAGGGGCACACCTGCCCCTAAATGAGAAATTTAGGGGCAAAGAATATTTTTTTAGGGGCACATTTTTAAATAACTATTTTACCATTATAGTAGGGCTGGGCGATATGGCCTCTAAATGATATTGCAATATTTTTTGGCCATATCACGATACACGATATATATCGCGATATTTTGACATTTCCTCTAAAGCACTTAAAAATGCTTGATTTAACCCTTTGATGCATACAGTCACGCCATGATGATTATAATAAGTCCCTGCAACATATGTTTGCATTATTAAACCATGAAGATGCTTTAAAAAATAATTTAATGAAAATGTACTAAGAGTAGTCTACTGACACACTAATAAAACAATTTATTTACATCCAAGACCATTTATATAAAAACTCTTGGGTGCCTTTTTTTTGCACAGTATTGTGTTTTCTATCCACTTTAGCCAAACACACACACACATATATACACACACTACTGTGAGAAAATAATAATCACACACAAAGGGATAATGGCTTATAGCAGACTTAATGATTTTAGAATATTTCAGATAATGAAATGAAATGTTTCTCTCATCAACTATCCAGTTAGTATTTATATTGTCTGTAACATTTGGCTACTTTAAATCATTGAATGTAGAGAGAGAGCGAGAGGGGGCGAGAACGAACGAACGAGAGCCAGCCCGCGCCCCCCCCCCCTCGGGTTTTGTTCTAGGTTCACGCTTTGATCGTCTAAGCTGCCGTAGGTGATGACGTCACACTCGAATGTAAACAGGAAGAGTCTAACACACGGAGATGGAAAGTGGATGATATACAGAAACTAGAGCCATATGAAATCCGTTTTATTATTTTCCAAATTCCATTTAATTTTTTCCCAAATTCCATTTTAATATTTCAGAATTCTGTATTTAGCCTTTTATGCTCATTTTACCATCAGAAATAGTGTCTAATAAGTGGGAATGAATAAATGTCCACAATTGAATAAGATATAACAGTCCATTTAATGTTTTTAAGTGCTGCAACTCAGAAATACAGTTCAATTTTACACTATTTTTCAATTAATATTGTGACAAAATAAAAATACATATTTCAAGTGTAAACAATAGATACAGCTAGCTACTACTGACATTATCACAATGACAATGTCAGTAACCTAGCTATATCTATTATATTGTGATGAAATATAGTAATGCATAATTTAGATGGGTGCACTAGATTTAGCAAGAAGCTATCATTTCCATCTATAGTCCTATGTACTGTAACGTTTCATAGCTATTTAAGTTTATTTAGATTATAAAGGGCAGTGTATAATGACAATCGTTTGCATTAAACAAATGGATGGGTGCACCAGATTTAGCTAGAACTTCTAGAAGCTATAATTTCCATAGATAGTCCTATAACGTTACATAGCTATTTAAGTTTATTTAGATTATAAAGGGCAGTGTATAATGACAATCGTTTGCATTAAACAAATGGATGGGTGCACTAGATTTAGCTAGAAGCTAAACGTCCTAACGTTATAGCTATTTAATCACAATAGTGTCGCAAGTGTTTTTGCGGGTCCAGTCCACGGAACGTTGACAGAATTAGCAAAACACCTTATCACCGGAGGCATAAAAGTCATTAGGATACTGTTCTGCTCTGAATTGAGGGCTTATTGTGGAATTGTTTAGCTTCTTGACGATGTTAACACTGAAGCAGCCAGATGCTTGAGCACCGCGGCTGTGTTGTGTGTAACACGCTGTAGAGTCCCCGCCTCCCCGGTCGTGTGTGCACCAAACGTTCCACCCAAAAACGAAATTTCAGTCCAGATTAGGCCAAATTCTGCAATATTCCACGTTTTGCAGTTGATTCCATTTTTATTGGTTAATTCCGCGATTCCGTCCGCGATTCCGTGAACGCGGATTTCATATGGCTCTAACAGAAACGAATAACCAATAAATATGAAGTTATGTTTAAACTTCTGTCGTCAAGCGTTCCCTTTCCTCACTTTTCCGCCGTCCCTGCTACACTCGGGACCACTACACTAACGTTAACCTATAGCTCCGCCATCCCTGCTACACTCGGGACCACTACACTAACATTAGCCTATAGCTCCGCCGTCCCTGCTACACTCGGGACCACTACACTAAGGTTAGCCTATAGCTCCACCGTCCCTGCTACACTCTGGACCACTACACTAACGTTAGCCTATAGCTCCACCGTCCCTGCTACACTCGGGACCACTACACTAACGTTAGCCTATAGCTCCACCGTCCCTGCTACACTCGGGACCACTACACTAACGTTAGCCTATAGCTCCGCCGTCCCTGCTGCATGAACACTTAAGGCAACCTACTTGCGTTCAGCGTTTCTCTGATTGGCCACGACGCCCATTTGACCGCGGCAGAGAGGCAGAGCGGAAATAGGCTGGTGCTCCGGCGAAAAAAAGACAGGCATTCTATTGCCATGCTCTGCGACAAACTCTAACCATAACCAACTCCGAAAGAATGCCTAAACTTAACCCTAACCAACTCCGAAAGAATGCCTAAACTTAACCGGCGAAAGAAAAACAGACGCTAGTTACGTTTATATAGAGAGGCGATAAATTAATAAAAAAAAAATTGTGATTCGAACTCGTCACCAACTGGACCGCAGGCTCCACAGCAAGCTGGCTAACAAGTTGAGCTAACCGTCGATGTTAAAACAGGGGGGATTGCGTGCGGCAACCTGCGCGCCTCTGCCGCTCTACTGTGTGTTGTTCTCTGCTAGAACAACACAGTAAATACATGAATCATTGTTTACAATGAACGGTGGGGCTAATCGGACGCGTTAAACAGCAATTAATTTAATATAACAGTCCGGTTCTGTGTTTGTTTGTGTCTGTAGATTGTTGGTGAACAACTAACTTTAGGTTAGTTTAACGCGTCCGTGTCGATTAGCCCCACCATTCATTGTGAACAATGATGCATGTAGTTACTGTGTGTTGTTGTAGCCACCGGGTAAATCGTGATTTTTTTATTGGATTGTCATGACAAACCAATTCTCGAATCCAACATATATGTAAAGAAACATACTCCAGTTAACGGTATATTTTTTGAATGATTCGTTACAGCGTAATCAATACTTCCATTTGTATAAATTGCGTTAAGGGGAGCTTATTATTCCTGCCTTTCTGAGGAGCCTGTCGCGGCTCATGCGCATGCTCGGCCAATCAGAGCAATGCGGAAGGACAAGTGGGTTGCCGAAAGTATTCACGCGTCTGGGAGGGGGAGAATTTGGCGTCGGTCTCTACTGCGCATGGGAATTGGGCAGAACGGCTCTGTATCCAGCTCGCGCAAATTACATGGCACCATTGTCGGCGAGTTTCCAAAACGAAATGCCCCGCGACGGTGGTTGAACTGGAGCTAGGTAACCAGGTAGCTAAATGCCCTGCGACGGTGGTTGAACTGGAGCTAGGTAGCTAAATGCCCCACAACGGTGGTTGAACAACTGGTAGTTTGTGGAAATGAACCAACTTTCCTCTCTTTCACACAGTAAAATTTGTTTAAAACAGCCAGGAGCAATACAAAAAGAACCACTGCGGTCCCGTTGTTTGGTAGGCAACGTTGCATTTACCGACACTCCATGTTTACTAGGCAGCTAACCAGCAGGAGCCAGACCAAACCAACACCGTGACGTCAGTAGGGATGGGAATCGAAAACCGGTTCCGGTTGGGAACCGGTTCCTAATTGGCCGATGCCTGGAACCGTGTGGCTCCCGTGACTTTCGATTCCCTTATCGCTGCCAGGTTTTTCCTAGTTGCGCAATAATGTTAGCGTTAGCATGTAGCCATGGCACTCTATTTGATTCATTAAGGGCTCGAAATTGCCTGGGTTTTGGTAATATGCTCCCGAAATGCTCCCGCTGTTTGGCTACTTCTATGTGCAGTGAAAACTACTTGAATGCTTTAGAACCTAGTCATTGATTTAGTTTAGGGTGAGCTAAAATTAGCCACGGAGCTATCGCTAGCTAACGTGAGCTAACGCTATTTAATCAAGCTCACAAAGAGAGATAAACAGCTGACAGCGGATAGTACAGGTACAAATACAATAAAACAGCGGGTGGGGACTGTAAACCTTGTACTCTTTAGTTCACATATAAGAGTCTGAGTGTTTGTTTTCTAAGTCTCTACTCTGAGTCTGTCAGACAGGAAGTACCATGGTGCAACATACAAATGTGTCCGTGTAGCAACACAAGCCAATACTAGGGATGCCCCGATCACGTTTTTTGCCACCGATACCGATCACCGATCGTCGTGAGCCATATCGGCCGATACCGATCCGATACTGATCGTTTTTGATTAAAAGAAATTAAATTTTATTTTATCTAATTTTTTTTTCTTTTTTTTTTTTATAAAATATATATATTATATAATTAGACTTGTACTTGTATTATCTGCGAGACATCGCCACCACGCCAGGGTTCGAAATTAAGGGGGGCTTGGGGCAAAATGCCCTTGAAAATTGACCAAATGCCCTCGAAAATCAGTTAAGGGGGGCAAGAAAAGCCCCCGACACTTTACACAGATGTTTAGCCCTTAGTATGCACTAGGGATGGGCATTTTAAAGAAAAATCCAGATCGATTGATCACATGCTATACTCGAGTGATTGTGTATTACTCGAAAAGGGAAAAAAATACTTAAAAAAATTAAAATAAAAAAAATTAAAATTTATTTTATTTTTGTATTTTTATTTTTTTAACTTATTTTTGTTCATTCACATATATATGTTTAAGGAAACCAACAAACAGTTATAATCGTACACATACATGTGAACAAATATGTTAAAAAAAATACATTTCGTATTTTTTTTTCATAATTCTTTTTAATAATTTCGATTTTTTTTCTTTGGTTTTTCTCATAGCTACGAGTAACGATTACTCACGCCCATCCCTAGTATGAACACGCACAGTATAATATGCATGTAATAAATAGTTTGTTAATAAACTCTGTTACTTGAACAATTTTCACTGTGTTCTTAAATGTCTTTGTGTGCTCCTAAATTTGTATTTACACGGAGACCGGCCCCAGTATTTTCTAACGGAAACCCTGATGGAGACATTAACATTACATTTTGTTTCATTTATGTGAATAGTTTATTTAAGTGAACCAAACTTCTCCTCCATTGCAAACACTGCAACGCTCCCAGCTGTGACACAATGTCACCCGTGCGCACTGACAGCTATGTGTTCTCGGCTTCCCTCATGTTAAGGGGGGCCGGGGGGGACAAAAAGCCCCAGACAGTTTACTAATGATATATATATATATATATATATATGGAGACATTATTAATGTCATTAACATTACGTTATCAAACATAGTATAAAAATGTATATTACTATTTATTTAACTGACGAGTAGGGCTGCAACGATTAGTCGACATAATCGACGACGTCGATTATAAAAAATTGTCGACGAGAAATTGTTGCGTCGATCAGTCATAATAAAAGAATAAATAGAAAATGTGCACTACCTATCTTTGTGAAAGTGGCTTCTCAGATCTGGAACAGGGTTCCAGACAACATCATAACATGATGATCCCATAGTGTAACTGAGGGGTACAATTCCCTGACTGTATTGATAAGTATGGTATTATTAAACCACTACCTCTTGTACTTTAACTTCTGGCCATCCAGTACATGATATAGATATGATGAACACTTTCCCACCTGATGAAACGAAGTCCACACAAATGTACAAATCGAATATTTTATATAGCAAAGGGTATATACAACGTTCACTTGAAGACATTTGTGATTTGAAATGCACTTGTATGGCAAATGAGTATTCGTAGGTAAATCAACATTGAATGTCCAATCTCTGGTTACGCAGGGAGTAAGTATACAACCTGGTTCTTTAGGGAACTATAGCGATGGTACTTAAATGATTATAGCTGGATACACTAAGGGGGGGGGGGGTCCCGCTGGTTGTAAGACAGTAGGAGGGGGGGTTAGAAGAGCCGCTGGCGGTATCCCATCTGGCCGACGATTTCTTGGGAGAATTCAGAGTCCTGAACACGATGCCCACAGAACCTCGGTCCGCAGATGAATACAGCTGGACCCTCTGGTGGACGGTAGCTGCCGGTCCACAACGGAGAGACGTGAGGCGACCTCACTGGTGTAGAGCGCCGTCTCACCTGGACTCCTCTCCGGGGGGTAGTTCCAACACTCAGCAGTGTTGGCCGTTATCCATGGAATAATCAAAGCACCCAAAGCATGTAGATAATCCAAGCCGTGGAAGGCTCGCCGTCGTCCGGGTAAAGTAATCCAATGTACAGGTCCACTCGTCCTGGCCCGGAGCTCCTCGGATGCAAGCACCACTAGTGGTCTGCCCAGCCTGGTTAAGACTCCAGATAACGTCAGGAACGATGGGGGTGCTGCTCACTTTATAACTCTAACCGAACGATGCACCATACATAATAGACTATTATTAGCTTAATAGAAATACGTCCAACTCGACGGTATAGTGCCAAACTATGACAATTCAACTATTAATCCACACGATATCTCAATGCCTATTCTGAGGCCAAGTAGGCCTTACTGCACCACACGTGCGTCGTGGGTGAGGCTTCGCGTCTGTTACTAGGTTGGAGGGTAAAGAACTAATGGACTAAAAGAAAGTTCTACTTTACTTGCGCCATATATATATGCGCTGTGAACAAATAGTACCATTCGTATTTCGCCAGACGTATTCCTACGCGGAACCGGGCTTGCCACGACATGTTGGTCGGCACGATTGAACTTGACCCTAGGGGTATGGCTGCTGGCGCCAGGTTCTCGTCCAATGGTAGAATGAAACTATTATGGGCTGTTTAGTAGACTAAAGGGATATTCAGTGCATATTGTACAAGGAATATACAGGGGATATCAAACTAGGGCTGGGCGATATGGAAAAAAATCATATCGCGATAACGATATGATAATTTTATTTCTCGATATCGATAATTATCGAATTGTTATAAGTATAAAAAAAATTAAATTTTTTTTTTTTTTTTTTAACAACAGATGTATGTTTATTTTGCAGCAATTCTTTGTCATTGCCGCCATCTTTAGTGTTACATCCCCTCACACTCCAGTTCTCAGGCTGCAGCTGGTTTAAAAGCTAAAGTAAACCGGCTTCTCTGCTGGCTGTGGCTCCAGAGGAGTTGAACAGCTAGTTTATTTTCGATCTTTTGGCGCTTTTTTGGTGGACAAACCACCGCACATGTGCACTGTGACTCGTGACTGGAGTCTAGTTCTGCTAGCACACATAGCCTACTGTGTACAGACGGTTTCAAAATGTATTTTAAATTAGAAAGCAAACAAAATAAATGGACAAGAGAAAAATAAATCTGAATTTGGTCAGTATTGTCATTTGGACAAGCAAAGCCATTACTTTAAGTTGCAGGCAAGAAAGACAAGTCTGTCCACTGTCTCTGGTTTTAAAACTGCCCTGTTGCAGGTAAAAAAAAATTATAAAAAAAAAAAAAAAAAAAAAAAAAAAATTATTTCGATATTCTATATCGATTAAAATATATCGCGATATTTATCATTATCGTTATATCGCCCAGCCCTATATCAAACGATATACAAATACTATTAAATATATATCCATAAATAAATATATATATTCGGTTTAATCTGATCCTTCACAACACATAGCAAATTTTGGACATTGAAAACATTGTTCCCCTGCAGGAGATGATGATCAGACTAGACACAATACATTACACACGCACTCCTCTCACTCACACACAGCGATCAGAGTAAGACACACACATACACACTCCTCTCACTCACACACAGCGATCAGAGTAAGACACACACACATACACACTCCTCTCACTCACACACAGCGATCAGAGTAAGACACACACACATACACACTCCTCTCACTCACACAGCGATCAGAGTAAGACACACACACATACACAAATTACACAGTACACACCTCTCACTCACACAGCAATCAGAGTAAGACACACACACGGACTCCTCTCACACATAGCAAACAAAAGACCTAGATCTGATCTGACTCATCCCCCTCTCCCCGACGTCACCCTCCTGGTCCTGGACCAAGTTACAGCCCCATCAGTAGAGCCATATGAAATCCGCGTTCACGGAATCGCGGACGGAATCGCGGAATTAACCAATAAAAATGGAATCAACTGCAAAACGTGGAATATTGCAGAATTTGGCCTAATCTGGACTGAAATTTCGTTTTTGGGTGGAACGTTTGGTGTACACGCGACCGGGGAGGCGGGGACGCTACAGCGTGTTACACACAACACAGCCGCGGTGCTCAAGCGTCTGGCTGCTTGTGTTAACATCGTCAAGAAGCTAAACTATTCCACAATAAGCCCTCAATTCAGAGCAGAACAGTATCCTAATGACTTTTATGCCTCCGGTGATAAGGTGTTTTGCTAATTCTGTCAACGTTCCGTGGACTGGACCCGCAAAAACACTTGCGACACTATTGTGATTAAATAGCTATAACGTTAGGACGTTTAGCTTCTAGCTAAATCTAGTGCACCCATCCATTTGTTTAATGCAAACGACTGCCCTTTATAAACTAAATACACTTAAATAGCTATGTAACGTTATAGGACTATCTATGGAAATGATAGCTTCTAGAAGTTCTAGCTAAATCTGGTGCACCCATCAATTTGTTTAATGCAAACGATTGTCATTATACACTGCCCTTTATAATCTAAATAAACTTAAATAGCTATGAAACGTTACAGTACATAGGACTATAGATGGAAATGATAGCTTCTTGCTAAATCTGGTGCACTCATCCATTTGTTTAATGCAAACGTTTGCCATTATACACTGTCCTTTATAAACGAAATAAACTAAACTAAAGGTGCCTAAATTATGCATTACTATAATTCATCACAATATAATAGATATAGCTAGGTTACTGACATTGTCATTGTGATAATGTCAGTAGTAGCTAGCTGTATCTATTGTTTACACTTGAAATATGTATTTTTATTTTGTCACAATATTAATTGAAAAATATTGTGTAAAATTAGGCCTGCCGCGATAAGCAATAAATCGATTAATTGCCACGATAATTAAAATGAATGCAATGATTTTGACGGGCACGATTAATTGCTATTTGCGCGTTTGTTTTAATGAGGCGGACCCAGTGCCCCTTGTCAGTCACTGTCCGTGTTGGGAGGCGGGCCGCTGGCTTTACTACAGAGCACAGCACAGGAGCTCCGTGGGGCTAACGTTACCCCTCATTGTGTCTATTCTACTAGCATTAACGTTACTCATACAAACAGAGTAAACACAGTTTTCAATCAATCAATCAATAACAATATTAACGAGACCCTCGTTGTGTCTATTCTGCTAACGCTAACGTTACCTCTCATTGTGTCTATTCTACAAGCGTTAACGTTAGCTAGGCTGTCTATGCTAATGTTAACGAGCATTAGGCTAACAAGCTGTAACGTTACCAGTCGCGTCTATTTGCTAACGTTAGCATTAGGTAATAACCGGTTTAAAATGGATGGTGATTACCTCACGTTGTGTCTATTCTACTAGCATTAACGTTACTCATACAAACAATCAATAGCGAGTTATATTGATCACGCTATGTACGATAGCCATGCTAAAACGCTAGCACAACATTAGCACCTAAGGCCTAACAAAAATAATAGTTGGTTTCAGGTTGGTTGTCAGTTTGGCCATGGGTAGGTAGGGAATTTATTTTATTTTATTTTTTTATTTTATTCTTTCCCACGGCGACTATGGATAAGGGAATTTCTTTATTTAATTAAAATGTTCACAACAACATGGATGCATGTACTCTGCCAGCATGTTTAATATCCATAATACTAAATGTTTGACTAAGATTTCTATGAAACTTTATTCTATATATATAATTTTTTTTAAAAACTCATAAAATATATTGGGTCGCACCTAAATCGGCAGGGTCGGTCGGCAACCTGAAACCAACCATTATTTTTGTTAGGCCTAACCTAACAACAAGCCTTAACAAGTCAGCGATCTTTTTGCGAGACTAAACTCTCCGCTCGGTGGCAAATTGTGTTGATGTCGGTTTTGTTTAATCAATAAATGAGGCAGAATACACAGTGACTGTATCCTTTGTTTATTGCACTTGTGCCTGCTGCAAACATAATGATTATGAAATCCTAGAGACGCGTCTCTATTCAGTGGTCTGCAGTGTTTCACGTGACTTTTCTGTCACAAAAGTACCTGATAATCACAACAATACTTCCGGTCCGGTCGGTGGGCTTCAAAATAAAAGTCTTGGGAAATAAATTTCTCCAAAAAAAAATATTCTCTAACCGGTCGCAATAATATCGCTTATCGCGATATTTTCGGGGGCAATTAATCGCCCAGCAAAATGTGTTATCGTGGCAGGCCTATGTAAAATTGAACTGTATTTCTGAGTTGAAGCACTTAAAAACATTAAATGGACTGTTATATCTTATTCAATTGTGGACATTTATTCATTCCCACTTATTAGACACTATTTCTGATGGTAAAATGAGCATAAAAGGCAAAATACAGAATTCTGAAATATTAAAACGGAAAAAATGGAATTTGGGAAAAAATAAAATGGAATTTGGAAAATAATAAAACGGATTTCATATGGCTCTACCATCAGCCGCGGTGCTGGGGGCAGATGCTGCTAGTTATTTCTTTATTATTATTTTTTTTGTTATTTAAAGTACACTTCCACTTTCATTTGTATTATTTAATTTATCTTGTTATGAGTGATTGCTGTATTGTTCTTCAAATACATTTTCATTTAAAGTAGCTTAAGATCCAAATTCAAATGTTTCATGAGTCATTATTTTAATTTGCTATGGGATCATCATGTTATGATGTTGTTTGCTCCTGACAAGAGTCTCAAAGTCTGGGGTGATGGTAGACAAGCAACTCTGAGGTCATGCTCAATGTCCAATCTGTTCCTCTGCTCTGTCTTCAACTGGACCAGAGCTGAGAAGCCACTTTCACAAAGATAGGTAGTGCAAAAAAAAAAAATTGGTTTTCGATTAGTCGACTAATCGAAAAAATAAATCGACAGATTAGTCGACTACCAAAATAGTCATTAGTTGCAGCCCTACTGACGAGTGAAAGACGTGATTTATTAAATCTGTTTTGATCAGACGCCGATGTCGACGTCACTCTCCCCACTAGCAGGTGAGCAGCTCACCAGCATTTGATGGAATTTTAAAGACAGACAAGATGGAGCGTTTTTTATCAAACTATAAAAACACAAAGGAAAAGGAGTCTGAGAAGCAGATTCCCCAGGTCCTCAAATAAAAAAATGTAAAGCGGAGTATGATGGAGTCGTGGGGATTAGATTAATTGAGTTGTATTTTTTAAATGATAAGGATGTTTAATAACAGTTTATCATAAAAATTCAGTGCCCCCGAAATACAAAAAAAAGCCCCCGAAAATCATTTAAGGGGGGCAAAAAAAGCCCTTGAAAAAAAAAGTTAATTTCTAACCCTGCACCACGCAACAAGCTCCACTGTCTGTGTGTACTCTAGTAGCCTCCAGCTACAGCCAGGATTCTCCGGAGCTGCAGCTGGACCTATACTCGAGTAGCCTCAAGCTACGGCCAGGATTCTCCGGCGCTGCACCTGGACCCTATTGGTATAACGTTACTTAACTGTGCTCAGCAAGCCCTCAGCTCGAATACGCATCGAATCAGTGTTATAAGACATTGATATCAGGAGCTATCTGTAGCTACTGCTAGCCGGATATATAACGTTAATACAACGCCTCAGTGAATTATTTAGTTCAATGGGACATTTCGTTTTTAACAGTGAACTAACTTGCGCTAACGTGAGCTAACAGCTAACAGCTAACAGGTATCATACCTACCTACTATACTTGCTAGAGCCGGCGTTTGTTGATGTCAGGAGCTATCGGTAGCTGGCCGGCTAGATACCGTTCGGTTAGACAATGCCTCATCATGTATTAAACTAAAAGTGAATAGTTGACTGGGTCATTTTGTAACGGTAGCTAAGCTAACGTTAGCTCAGGGAGATGCCGACACGACACGCCGTCCTCCCGTGTCTCACTAGACTAGACCCGTGTTTACATGCGTGCGGGAGGGGCTGGACTCGAGAGCAGACGCCGCACCACCGGTGTCTGAGACAGAACTCAGCGACAGCGAGTGATCGGGTTTGACGATCGGTGAAAATAAAACATTATCACCGATCCAGGGTTTGTACACCTTTTCCAAGGCAAAATGCAAGCACTTTTCAAGCATTTTCAAGGTGCATTTTCAAGATTTTCCAGCATCTTATGCGGCTGTGGTAAATTAAATATTTACTCAAAATGATTATTTCACTTCTTCCATCACATTAAATCAGATGTTATTGTGCTAAACAACCAAAATTATGTAGACTTGGCATCATATATAACTGATATATAGCTGAGCCGATGTGTTATGCAGTATGTCGTGTATGTCATAAATGTCATGATGAATTGAACATGGGGGACCCTGATGTAAACAAGACGAAAGTATTGCTCTGGTCTGCATTAGGGATGGGAATTGATAGGATTTTAACGATACGATTCCATTATCGATTCTGCTTATCGATTCGATTCTTTATCGATTCCCTTATCGATACCTGATCAATTTATAATTTAAATAAATAAATTGGAAATGCAACAGAACTACATTTAGTCATTTAGCTGACGCTTTTATCCAAAGCGACTTACAAGTTCTGTACGACAAGCCATCAGGAAGGGCACAACTCTATCAGCTGAGCAACAATGTTCATCAAAGTGTTGAGTGCTACAGTGTAGGTTAGTTTATTAGGACAAGTGCATGACAGTACGGTTAGTTAGGGTTAGATTTTTTTTTTTTATTCAGATAATGGTTGAAGAAGTGCGTCTTTAGTCGACGGCGAAAGATTGGACGTGATTCGGCTGTCCTAACTGGGGTGGGTAGTTCATTCCACCATTGTGGGGCAAGGACTGAGAATAGGCGACTTCTCTTTGATGATCCTCCCGGAGCTCGGATAGGAGTAGGTCAGAGGCGGCCAGAAGATGCAGAGCGTCGGGGTCTAAGCTGGTTAGAATAACAACATGCAACTTGACATTTCTGATTGTCATTTATTGTTGAGCCCCCATGTCAGAAAAATACAAAAACTGTAAAAAATAAAACATTAACTATAGCCTACACTTAAATAAAATAATGTATTTGAGATTCTCTTAAAATGTATTTATTTTTTTATTATTATTATTATTATTATTATTACGAATTTAATCTATTGAATAACAGGTTGTTATTCCTCTGACTTCTGTCTCTCACTCACACACACACACACACACACACACACACACACACACACACACAGAGAGAGAGAGAGCTCCCTCCCCGGGCCCCTGTCCTTTAAAGTATTGGCTTGTGTTGCTACACGGACACATTTGTATGTTGCACCACTCTTCCTGGCTTACAGAGACTAGTAAACAAGCACTCACGTCTCTCATTATATGTGAACTAAAGAGTACAAGGTTTACACAACAGCCCCCACCTGCTGTTTTATTGTATTTGTACCTGTACTATCCGCTGTAAGCTGTTTATCTCTCTTTGTGAGCTTGATTAAATAGCGTTAGCTCACGTTAGCTCCGCGGCTAATTTTAGCTCACCCTGATCTAAATCAATGACTAGATTCTAAAGCATTCAAGTAGTTTTCACTGCACATAGAAGTAGCCAAACAGCGGGAGCATTTCGGGAGCATATTACCAAAACCCAGGCAATTTCGAGCCCTTAAGGAATCAAATAGAGTCTGCCATGGCTACATGCTAACGTAACGTTATTGCGCAACTGTAGGCAGCGATAAGGGAATCGAAAGTCACAGGAGCCACACGGTTCCAGGCATCGGCCAATTAGGAACCGGTTCCCAACGGGAACCGGTTTTCGATTCCCATCCCTAGTCTGCATCCCCTTAATAATTGTGTGTATTGAGCCGTACTGTATTGTACCCATTCTGCAATCTGTTAATAAAGTTTTCAGGGAAGAGAAATGAGGAGCTATCCCAAATGTGGTGAGGTATGCCACTTTATTCTCCCCACAAGTAAATTGCTTTGCTATCTCACTGTCAGGAAACATTGTTTGAAACATGGCCCCCATGTCATTACATGAATGGTAGGAATAGTGGCTGGTTACAGCTTTTGTTGCCCAGCATATTTCAGCTTGAAGTGTTGGATTAGAGGTAACAAATGATTTAATGGTGCCTGTGGTGTTGCTGGTTGACTGGTTCTTGGATGAGCCTGGGGGTGGTAGAGGGGCAACTCCACTGCAAGCTCCTCCACTGGCTGCTCTGGCTCTCACTACACTGCTGGTTGTTGATGTGGATGTAGCTGTGCTGCATTGCTTGTCTGCTGGAAATAATCCACTAATGCAGGACCTGGATTTAGACGTGCTTTCATCAGAATTTGATGCTTCTTCCCTAAATAAAAAGGAGCAGCATGTTATAAATAAAACAAAGTGTTTTATTAATTTAATCTCACTGGTTGCACTTAACTTTAAGAGTATTTATTGTTTAATGTTGACATCTAATCTAAATGGATCATTATGATATTATAAATGTATATTTCATTTTCATTTATAGGCTACTGCCTATGAATTTTAGACTGAGCCTAATGATGGCCTGGAATGAACCAACTACCTTAACATTATTATCCATGTAATTAACTGTAAAGGTCACGTTAGCTGTTAGATTGCATATTCCATAAATAAACATGCTAAAATTGGCCTGGCTCGTCACGTTTGATTGAAAACGTTATTAACAGATTGCAGAATGGGTACAATACACTATGGCTCAATACACACAATTGTTAAGGGGATGCAGACCAGAGAAATACTTTCGTCTTGTTTACATCAGGGTCCGCCATTTTCAATTCATCATAACATTTATGACATACACGACATACAGGTAGACAGTACGTTACTGCGTTCCAGACTACAACTGCTCCACACCAGTTCCACACCAGTCTCCGTAAATGTTCCGTTATAAAAATAAAATACCATTTCAATACACAACAAGTTTTCGTGTTTTGAAATACATGAAAGGAAATTAGCTAACGTTGATTTGCCTAACGTTACATGCTACAACACTGCGGTGAAAAACAGAGTCCGGTAAACACGAGTTTGTAATTCCATTAGTGTATTTTGCCTGTTACTTGACTATTTCGATTATTGAAGTGGTATTTTTATAACAAACATTTGCGGAGACAGGTGTGGACTGTGGAGCACTTGTAGTCTCGAACTTAGTTACCTGGCGAGCCAGGCCGAGACACGTTAATAACACCCATGGCTCAGTGGTTCACCTTTCAACGTGGCTCGAACGTGCAGACTCCCCCAATCCCCATGGTAAAAATCTTCAAGTCCTTTCTGCATATTTTGCACACGGCTACTCGAGGATGTTCTCCTCTGAATTATATTTGATATCTCCGAGCCAGAGCTCATTAAAAACGGCAGCCTCCCGGCATTTTGGCCACACACACGCGCGCTGTTCTCATGGCACAGGTAAAAACACTACAGGGTGGGGCCGAGCCACATTTCATTTTGCATGAAAGGCGAACGCAAAATAGACTCGCGAGTCGCTCCGACTTATTTTATTTCTTTGTCTAAAAACCAAACTATTCAGTCAGATAGCGATTTATTATTAAAGTATAAAATGCAATTACAATTTCAATAACTTTCCAGCACTTTATACACAATTCAAGCACGTTTAAAACCTTGAAAACAGCACATTGAAATACAAGCATTTTCAAGGATTTCCAGCACCCGTACGAACCCTGCCGATCGCATATTTATACTGAATATCGGCCGATAATGATCGGTGGCCGATCGATCGGGGCATCCCTAGCCAATAACGTACAGGACAGGGGCCCGGGGGCTTATAGCTTATCCGCAACAGTAAGTGACTTCCGGGGTAGGCCTGATTGGCCCCGACAGGCACGTGACGCGCAACTTTCTCTGCCGCGCGGCACGCTCCGCGGAGCGGCAGAGCTTGCGGAATGATGTAACCGTCCAAATCCGCTATGACTTTCGTTCGGCGCTTCAGCTCACCTCGCAGAGCAGCGGTCCTGCGATCCTGCGGTCCGTTGTTGACGAGTTCGAATCCCATAGAATTTATTTTTTTTAACGTGATTTTTTTTTTAGCGTGTATTCTTTCGCCGGTTAAGGTTAGGCATGGTTAAGGTTAAGGTTAAGGTTAGGCATTGTTTCGGAGTTGGTTAAGGTTAGAACGGTTAAGTTTAGGCGCTGTTAAGGAGCTGGTTAAGGTTAGAGTTTGTGTTAGAGAATGGCAATATTCTTTCTATGGTTAAGGTTAGGCATGGTTAAGGTTAAGGTTAGGCATTGTTTCGGAGTTGGTTAAGGTTAGAACGGTTAAGTTTAGGCGCTGTTAAGGAGCTGGTTAAGGTTAGAGTTTGTGTTAGAGAATGGCAATAGACAGCCTATTTCCGCGCGACAGCTCTCAGCAGCCTCGTTGCGCGTCCTGAGTTTGCCGCGTCACGTGCCTGTCGGGGCCAATCAGGCCTACCCCGGAAGTCACTTACTGTTGCGGAACAGTTACACGCGGCCCGGGGAGGGAGCTCTCTGTGTGTGTGTGAGACAGAAGTCAGAGGAATAACGACCTGTTATTCAATAGATTCAATTAGTTTAAGAATAAAAAAATAAATACATTTTAAGAGAATCTCAAATACATTATTTTATTTAAGTGTAGGCTATAGTTAATGTTTTATTTTTTGCAGTTTTTGTATTTTTCTGACATGGTAAATGGCTGCTTTTTTATATAGCGCTTTTATCCAAAGCGCTTTACAATTTGTTCCTTACATTTTACCCAATCACACACAACGACGGCGGAGGCAACCATGCAAGGTGCCAACCTGCTCATCGGGAGCAGTTAGGGGTTAAGTGTCTTGCTCAAGGACACATCGACACGCTGCCCGGGAGGAGCGGGAATCGAACCGGGAACCTCCGGATTGCCAGACGACTGCTCTACCTCCCGAGCCACTGTCGCCCCTGACATGGGGGCTCAACAATAAATTACAATCAGAAATGTCAAGTTGCATGTTGTTATTCTAACCAGCTTAGTTCTGTTGCATTTTCAATTTATTTATTTAAATTATAAATTGATCAGGTATCGATAAGAGAATCGATAAAGAATCGAATCGATAAGCAGAATCGATAATGGAATCGTACGAATAAAATCCTATCAATTCCCATCCCTAGACGTCAGCAACAAAATGGTGGCGCCCATGGGGAAAACAGGGAAATTATATTTGGTTTTTCAGACAAATAAGCAGGATTTCACATTTGATTATAGGACCCTGTTTTACACAAGGTACACAACAAACAAACTAGGATCACATTGTTCAATGCTTCATCTCCCCTTTAACTTGGACATGCAAACGTAATCATTCAGCAACAAAACGTTGCTGTCTTAGCCCAGTGTAACCATGGCCTATGTGCTCTGGTTCAAAAGTAAATTTTTCAAGATGGCGCCAGCAGGTATTTTGGATTTGACCCTCTGACAAAAAGTGCCAGGATTTTTGGGAGGGACACACAGGGGCTACATCTTTTATAAAGGTCCATAGAAGTCAAATCAATCTCAAAACATCTTAGACAGAATAGTCACGGAATTGAGGTTCTTGACCCAACTAAATAGAGGCCGTTTAGTCGACCCCAACACGCTAATATAAGCCAACACTAGCCCGAGATACAGCTACAGAATGAAAACGACCGAAATATACAAAATAACAGTAACGAAAATAACTATTGGAATGAACGCGGAGCAAAACCGAAAACAAATAGCATTCCCAACAAAACAGGACCAGTGGAAACGAGAGAGTGCTAATGACTGGCTGTGCTACCTAGGCTAACACCAAGCCCCATAGCGATACGTCCGATAAGAAGCAGCTGGACGCTGCTAACAACACAGTAAGATAACTCTCCTCAAACACTGTAGACATACAGCTATAAAACACATTTCAGTCACTACCTGACGAGCCTCCAGCACCAGGAGGACGGGGCTCAGATGTCAGTCCCACTAGAGACACGAGCAGGAGGACAGAGGACCGACGACCAGACTGACTGGAGGAAGCGAGGATACTGATGAGACGTTCAACGGTTCAAGAACGATGCGGTTATTTTAAACCAAGGGGATGTGGCTGCAGCCCCGGAGACCATAGTTTTTTCGCGACAGCGCCACCTACCGTATTGGAAGACCAAGGGGCCGCGTTACCATGGACGACAATCAGAGTGTTTGAGTACCTTGAATGTGAATTTGAAGTTTTATTTGTTTAACGTTAAAAACCATTCCGAGGTGCGTAGAAGTGTAAGTAACGACCAAGGCAAACGTTTGCAAACTATTTCAAACGTTAGATTTGTGGTCGTCAGCAAACCTTTGTTCAAGTTGTTATATTTGTCACATATAAAGTAGGCCTACATGTACATTAGAGTGAAATACTTGGTTCTGTATGAGCCCCCTGAGAATGTGCTTCATAGTCATACAGTAAAAAAAAGTAAAAAGAATTTAGTCCAAACACTATACAAAATATACAATATACAAATTAAAGTACAACCTAAAGTACAAAATGAAGTACAAAATGCAAACGTTTTAAAAATAGTGCAAATCTTTTTGTAATAAATAAATAAAGAAAATATGGTGTAGTGTTAAAAAGTGTCTAAAGTTAATGTTAAAGGTGAGTGTTTGTTTAAAGTGAGTGTGTGCATGCATGTGTGTGCAATGAATAGATGGATGGGTTAGTGTTGCATAGATTCATTGAGCATCCTGATGGCCTGGGGATAGAAGCTCCTTTTGAGTCTCTCTGTACTGGCCATGAGACTCCGGTAGCGCTTGCCTGACCGCAGCAGTGCAAAGAGGCAGTTGTTTGGGTGGCTAGAGTCTTTGACTATTCTCTTAGCCTTGGCCCTGCAACGCCTGGTGTAAAATAAATGTCTTGGAGAGTGGGAAGCCCACCTCCAATTGTGTGTTTGGCTGATCGAGCCACTCTCTGTAGTCTGCTGCGGTCGTGTGCGGTGCTATTCCCAAACCAGGAGGGGATGTTACCAGTCAGGATGCTCTCTATTGTGCATGACTAGAAGTTCTGATCTTCTGACTCACTTTGAACTTCCTTAGGCGCCTAAAAGGAAGTAGAGGCGCTGCCGTGCCTTCTTCACTACACTGTCTATGTGTGTGGTCCACGCCAAGTCCTCGGATATGTGGACTCCGAGGTACTTGAAATGGTTCACTCTCTTGACCGGTGCCCCATAGATACTGAGGGGGCTGTAGTCCTTTGTCCTTGACCTCCTGAAATCCACAATCAGTTCATTGTTTTTGCTGACGTTCAGGGAGAGGCTGTTCTCCTGGGACCACAGTGCCAGGTTCTCCACCTCTCCTAGGTAGGCCCTCTCGTCATTGCAGAGATCAGGCCCACCACAGCTGTGTCGTCAGCAAACTTGACGATTGTGTTGCTGTTGTGTTTTGCCACACAGTCATGCGTGTAAAGCGATTAGAGGAGGGGGCTCAGAACACAGCCCTGGGGGGCACCTGTTGAGAGTGATGGATGAGGAGGTGCAGTTACCTGCTCTCACAACTTGGGGTCTTCCTGTCAGGAAGTCCAAGACCCACTGGCAGAGGTCGTAGTTCAATCCCAGGTCTCTGAGCTTGACAACGAGCATGGAGGGGACTATGGTGTTGAATACTGAGCTGTAGTCAATAAATAGCATTCTCACATAGTTCCCCTGCCTCTTGCAGGTGTGATGCTGCCGTGTGCAGCACATGGGCTATGGCGTCCTCCGTGGACCTGTTGGGGCGGTATGCAAATTGCAGGGGGTCCAGGGTGTTGGGGAGGGAGGAACAGATGTAGCCCTTCACTATCTTCTCAAAGCAGTTTTGCAAAAAGATGAATGATACTGAATTATATATTTATAATTATATTATATATTTATACTGACCAGAACAAACAGTACTGTGACTTGTTTTAACACGATGAATTATACTATCGATTGGTCGATGGCTTTTAGGATCCCTGCACCCTGTTGACAGAATCCGGCTATAGGGCGACAATAATGTGGTCAAGAGGCATGGTTTCTATCTTTGGTGTGGTTTATTTATTCACATGGCAGAGCAGTAGTTCTATAGTTGTCCTCTCACTGAGAGGCTGGGGGAAAGAGAAAGAATGGGAGGAGACATCTCTATTTATACTCGCCACCTGGTGGTGTTCCTGAGTGGCTCCGCCTAGAGCGCCCTCTAGTGGAAACAGTTATATCTGCAGTTAGACAGTTACTAGTGGAAACAGTTATATATGCAGTTAGACAGTTACTAACAATCCTACACCGAACCTCTGACTTCAACACTCCCACTTAGGGTTTGTATTAGCATACTGGATAACTTCTTTGAAAAACATTTGACAAAGGAAATAATATAATCCAAAAACATCAACAAGGTATGACAGTCAATATTTACACATTAACACTTTGGATGCCACGGACGACATAACACGTGTTAGCAGTCCGCCCCCTGAATGTCCAGCATGACAATTAGCGTGATTTTTTTTTATTAGCCATCTGATTTCATATTTCATCAACCGAGTCTACCGTTGGACAACCAGCCCCATCAGGCGCTCAGATGTGAAAAAGCGCCCCCTATCGTCTCCCAGATGGTAATGCACCCTTTTGGAATGGACTCAATGAAAATGGATGAGAAAAAAAAACTCCGGAATCCACATTTTACTTCTCACGCATGTACCCCGAGCCGCTCAGAGTCATTGTGGAAGAACAGCGTGTAATATGTCTTTACAGTAAGTAGCATTGGATCAATAAAAGGATTGATTTTTGGAATGGCGATCAGGAATTGGAATAATCTTTTTGGATACCATCTGATCTCAGGTAAGGAATCTATTTTACCAGTCTTAGGATAATCAGACCTGTTTTCACGGAGATATACGCTTTTCCCCTATGTGTGATATGGCTGTTTGGCTGTGCGAGCGATCAGGAACTAAGAGAATCGATTTTCAGCTCGCGGCACCAGCGTGCATACATACACATATACTATCGATAATCTAGCGTTTATTTGAAAACGATTAATAAATAGGCCGAAAAATGACAACGTTCTAGAATATTCCAGTACAGGGCGTTTATCACGGAATCTTTTTATTTTCCTTGAAAACGAGGGCTTTTCAAAATGCTATAAAACGGAAATGAACCGATAAAAAAACAATCCGCTTCAACAATGTCGTCGAAGTCGTCGAACGTGAAATTATGTGAAAATCTTTTTTCTTTTCTCTTTATTTGATATATATATATATGTTTTTTTCTCCTCTCTTAGTCAAGTAAAAGGGAGAAATATTGTGACCAACTTATATATATTTTTTTTCTCCTCTTTTAGTCAAGTAAAAGGGAGAAATATTGTGACCAACATATATATATATATATATTTTTTCTCCTCTCTTAGTCAAGTAAAAGGGAGAAATATTGTGACCAACATATATATATATATATATATATTTTCTCCTCTCTTAGTCAAGTAAAAGGGAGAAATATTGTAACCAACATATATATATTTTTTTCTCCTCTCTTAGTCAAGTAAAAGGGGGAAATATTGTGACCAACATATATATATTTTTGTCTCCTCTCTTAGTCAAGTAAAAGGGAGAAATATTGTGACCAACATATATATATATATTTTTTCTCCTCTCTTAGTCAAGTAAAAGGGAGAAATATTGTGACCAACATATATATATATTTTTTTCTCCTCTCTTAGTCAAGTAAAAGGGAGAAATATTGTGACCAACATATACATATATTTTTGTCTCCTCTCTTAGTCAAGTAAAAGAAAAAAATATTGTAATTAGTATATACACACTAAAAACAGATGGGTCAATTCTATAACCCAATTTCTTGGTTAATCGTGTTGGGTTAAAATTATGGGTTAATTCTCTGAGCATAACCATTATTTGGGTTATTGAGATTTAATTTTGACCCAATTTTGACCCAATTTGTGAGTTATAATAATTATGGGTCAATTTTCTGAGACATAACCCATGTGTTGGGTCAGAGAGCTGGCTGGGTGTTTCCGCCGGGATCTGCAAAGCTACACCCCTCCCCCACTGGGAACTATCGTACACACCTTTTGTTCCAGTCAGTCAGAGGGTCATGTTCACGTTCACAGTCAACACGGTCCAACAAACCCTCTTCACGGAAAAGACTTCACTGACTCAAGGTAAGATCTCGTTTCGTTAGCACAGTATTTATATCTCAACCCATCCATTGTGCCTATTGCGTCGTGTTAACCATGCACTGTGAACATTGTGGAACTAAATTAGCTAGCTCTTCACAGCTAGTCTGTCGCGTCATCAGCTAGTGGCTAGCTGGGACTCGTTACCTAGCTAGCTAGCCACCGCAAGTTGCAACTTAGCTACTCATTTCTATAATCGGTTCATCTCTAACCTTGTAAAAATATGTGGTAACCTCTATTAATAAATAAGCCACATGACACGACACATAAATCATTACCGTTCAAGCATGCTACCGAAAGTGACCAAGTCTATGAGTATTACAAAGGTTCTGGCTAGTAGCTAGGCCTAGTTAGCCAGTACTAGTAACGTTACTGTTATTGCTAATTTTACCGTGTTTTGGGTTGTAATGATACCAGATTAACTGGAGACTATCTATAGCTGTGTAACGTTATATGATTGATATCTTTATTAACCATATGTGTGTAATAAAGCTGTTGTCCTCTCAATGCGGTGACATAGCTGGTTGGCTAGCTAGCTACATACTGTGATTTAGCGCCATTTTGCGCCATTTTGAGGTCTACATTTTCCATCATCGCTCTAATGTCCCGCGATTCGGGCATCAATTTACAACATCCTATACTAAATTAAGCAGTAGACTGCGGAAGCCAGACATGTGGTGAGGCTTTTTACACCCGAATTCAGTGCTAAATATTCTAGGCTGCTATGTCAGCTAGTACTTGGCCTATCGTTCACACGTGGCTGAGTATTTGGGCATGAGGCATTAATTAATTGCAGATGTGTTCATTTCCACATTGCTTTCTGTTTTGTTTCAGGCCAGTCTTGATGGACAGCTTTGTCACAGAAAAAATTATTGAGTGGCAATTGGCAGAGCTCACAGACAGTTTTAAAGGTGAGCATTTTTACTTTCTTGACCATGAAAATGTTTCCATGACTAAGCAGTTGTTGTGGAAAATGTGTATATGGGGTGGACTAGTTTAATATAGGTCAACTAGCAGTGCTCAAAGACACTAGGGCGACAGGCCGGCTGATGTTCTTAAAACAACTTTAAGTATGGGACAGATAGGGACAGATAGACATTTCGAGTACATCACATCTTGTTCTTTTCTGCTTTAATCTTGTACATCACATCTTGTTCTCTCTTTCACACACACTCATTTTCACATTCACACACACACATATACTCTTTCACATTCACACACACACACTCATTTTCACATTCACACACACACATATACTCTTTCACACTCACACACACACACATCTCACTCGCTCACACACACACACTCATTTTCTCTTTCACTAATCTTGACTCCAGACTCCAGCTTTATCTCTCTTCGATGTTAAATCTATGTGTCATCTTAATGTACGTCATGTCATATCTGATATAATATGTCACGTCATCATATCTGTCATGTTGGGGCAGGGCTGGGAAGGTATTATCTGGGGGGCACGGGGGTTGGGAGGTTAGAGTGTTTTTCTTCAACTGTGGTGACCGTCTGCTGATCCATAGCTCTGCTGTTAAACCTTCTTTCCTTAAATAAATTGCTTGTTGAAACTGGAAATAACGTCTCCTGCTGTGTTAACGACTACTCAGCCACAACATTTGGTGACCCTTGACCTGTAGATCGCCAGGCCGGGCCCCTCACACGGCCAGCTCCTGACCTCTCCCGTAGACATTCTGGCAGTGTCGACAAGATAACAAGGTGAGCGTTGTGCTTTTTATTATAATATCCGTTAGAGATTCTGCGGGAGGAAAAAGTTGAGCTGGCTGTGTGACAGGTTTGGACGGACGACTAGAAACGAACACGAGTGGTGAGGTGTTGACACAAGGCGAATCCTCTTTTAACAGGCTATAAATGCGCATTTTGCTAATCAATCTTAATTGCATGTTTTCGACCTTTTGGTCAAACTTTCTCTGACCCTTTACAAACACTCTCGCCCATTCCCCACTTCCCTTGTTATATCTATATGGCTGTTAGTAGAACCAGGTTAACTGTGTCCTGGCTGTAGTAGAACCAGGTTAACTGTGTCCTGGCTGTTAGTAGAACCAGGTTAACTGTGTCCTGGCTGTAGCATTGTAGAACCAGGTTAACTGTGTCCTGGCTGTAGCATTGTAGAACCAGGTTAACTGTGTCCTGGCTGTAGCATTGTAGAACCAGGTTAACTGTGTCCTGGCTGTTAGTAGAACCAGGTTAACTGTGTCCTGGCTGTAGCATTGTGGCATTGTGGCCCACTCCCCACTTCCCTTTTTATATCTATATTGCATGGTTCCGTCCCTCTCACACAAGCATATACCAGTACACGCCACACACACACTTACAAATAGGACCCTCAAAACACACACACACTCATTCTCACATTCACACACACATACTCTCTCACACTCACACACACACACATCTCTCTCTCACACACACACACACACACTCATTCTCACATTCACACACACACACATACTCTCTCACACTCACACACACACACATCTCTCTCACACACACATACACACTCATTCTCATCTAGGAGAAACAGCGCTCCGGAGAAAGATGTGAGTTCACTGTGCACACATGGTTGTTTTGATCTTTTAAGCCAAATAAAAACGAACGAAGATAGAAGATAGTGCATCCGTAAATAAGTAGCGATAATATGAGCAGAGAGCCATGGTGTTTAGAAAAACCAAGATGGGTTTTATCTACATGGATTGAAAAACAAACGGGCCGGTGAAGGAAGGCAGTGTTCTAAGGGGTTAATTCCATTTTTATTGGTCTGTAATATAAGGGTTGTTTTCCTCGCAAGAGGCGGGAAGAAGGGACTGTGAGTCGGGAGAATCTACCTACGTTTTTCAGACCTACCGTCATTTGGCATTCAATCTATTTTTGACCTGTTCAGTACTTGCATGTTAGTAGATCATCTATTGTCATGTGACCTGCAGACATCATTATGACCTGTTTGGCCGACGAGACTCTAAGAAACAGTTTGTTTTGTTGTTAGGCCTTGAAAAAGGAGGGCAGCGTTTGTTTGTTTGAGAGAGTAGCTATATTTACCTTGTATAAATACTTTGAAGGACCCAGAAAGGACTGGACTGTTTTCTCCTTTCCTTTATATACTCGACCGGCCGGTTGTAACAATCTAGCTATATTTAAGTATCTTTCACATTTTTCACGTTCGAGTCTAAAACGTGACACTAGTCAGCATGAACTGTCTGTAAAACGTTAAATACATGTGAAACAAACAACTTACTATCCCTCTTCCCCTCTGTTTGTCTGAAAAGACAAAAACCTGATTGACCGCAACGACAAAGTCGAACTTGAAGACGACAAAGGTAATCTGTTCTTAAAAAGAACAGGGCTGGAAAAAAGCAGGCCCCTGCTTTAAGTCCGGGCGTTGCGCCAAGAGAGATAACTCTCTCTCTCTCTCTCTCTCTCTCTCTCTCTCTCTCTCTCTCTCTCTCTCTCTCTCTCTCTCTCTCTCTCTCTCTCTCTCTCTCTCTCTCTCTCTCTCTCTCTCTCTCTTGGGTTTGCTGACCCCTGGTGGTGAACACACACACATACACACACACAATAACCAGCTGCAGTTAAACTCAAGACTCTAAATCAGTCGTGTATATTAAGTTGAGCGTATTACCTCTGTATTGTGTGACGGAAATGTATTTTCAAAAAATATTCTGAATAATAATCAGAATATTCACTTGGCCGTGACACACTTACACACACACACTTTCTCTCACACACATACTCTTTCACACTCACACACACACACATCTCTCTCACACACACACACTCATTCTCTTTTTCTCACATTCACACACACACACATACTCTCTCACACTCACACACACACACATCTCTCTCACACACACACACACACTCATTCTCACATTCACACACACACACATACTCTCTCACACTCACACACACACACATCTCTCTCACACACACACACACACTCATTCTCTTTTTCACTCACACACACACACACTCATTCTCACATTCACACACACACACACATACTCTCTCACACTCACACACACACACATCTCTCTCACACACACACACACACTCATTCTCACATTCACACACACACACATACTCTCTCACACTCACACACACACACACTCATTCTCTTTTTCACTCACACACACACACACACTCATTCTCACATTCACACACACACACATACTCTCTCACACTCACACACACACACATCTCTCTCACACACACACACACACTCATTCTCTTTTTCACTCACACACACATACTCTTTCTCTTTCACTCACACACACACTCATTACACACACACACACACACACACAATAAACACACACACACACTAAACAACGCAATAAACACACAAACATATACAAAGTTAGTAAACACGAACAACTACACACTTGGCATAACGGTTTGTTTTCTCTAGTGCCTCACCTGTCCTAAATTCAATCAAGATGCATACGGCAGAAGACATACTGATAGACCGGAACCCGCTTCTAAAAAACCTAATTCTCAAGGTAGGTGTCCGTTGGCAGAGGCGCACAAAGGCCGGGGACACAAAATGGCCTTCCGGAGGTACTTTTGATCTCTGCCTATGCGAAGAGATGAATGTAATGATTCGTAACCACAAGGCAGGCGACAACAGCAAAAAGAGGTTGAGAAAGAGGACAGAAGAGTTGGGGGTAATGAAGCTCTACACCCAGAAGGGGAGAGCATACAGGCAGGAGGCTTTAGCGCTAAATCAGAGAGAGACGGATATAGGGAAACCAACATCCCCACCTTATGTCACGCAATTGCCGGTGGGCACTGTGACAATAAGAGGAGAATATGAGGAGGCGGAATTAGAGACCTCCGCTAGGTCAGAGACCCCCGCTAGATCAGAGACCTCCCTTAGGCGAGATACCCCCCCCAAACTGACCCCGCAGGATCTCTATCCGAAAGTCCTGGCGGCATATAACGAGACAGCACGTCAGAAGTTGTATGATGCAGAGGAAGAGGAGGTAGAGAACCTGGGCAGGCAGAGGGAGGGAGTCGGGAGGAAGAGAGAGGAAGAGGCCCGTCTAAATGTGGCCCAGCAGACATCAGAGAAACACGGAGCGTGTGGCCACGGTAAACTGTTGAATGAGGAGGAAGATGAGAATGACATGAAACCAGAACAGGAGAAAGGAAACATTACAGGAACCCTGACTTTCGCCCCTGCATTCCTGGGAAGTGTGACAAGCACAGGCCAGTTTCCCCTGCTAATAAAGGGGAACGATATCTTTCACATGCCATGGTCACCTCTAGACATCGATGGCTTAATAGCAAGACTACCGGACCTTTCAGAAGGAGCCTCCAGGTGGATCATGCAGTTTGAGGAAAATACGTCACCTTTTCTGCTAGCAGTGGGTGACGTCAAAGCCCTGTTGACGCGTTTGCTAGGAGTTGGTGCCTGCCGGGACATCATGGGTGATACATCGATGCGAGTGGCATGCGACACGCAGGCCCATGATGGAGACATATTCAACGCGCATAGAGCGGCGTTGTGGTACAAACTCAGGAATCAATATCCATCACGTATTAATCCGGCAAAACTGGCAGGCAACCCCATAATGGAGACGGAAGGGCCTGGCGCCTATGTGAACAAAGTACTGAAGGAGTGGAGAGGTGAGCTAGGACACAACCCAGAAATTGACCCGTTGCAGAGAGCGATGTTTAGAGAAAGTGTGATGAGAGGGCTTCCAGAGGTGGTTAAGAATAGACTGGAAGACGTGGTGGGGTTAATGGACATGACTTATCCTTTGTTCTGTGCACATGTGACACATAGTGTGGAGAAGCAAAGGGCTCAGGAGCAGAAAGTCAGGGATCAGGATAGAAATGACGCAAGGAAGTTAACTCAGCAACAACTGCAGCCCCAAAGGAGGCTGCAGGCAGTAATGGTGTCATCTGCTACCTCTCCACCCATGCAGGACCAGGGACCCCCGCCTGCACCTCAGGTAGTGAGAAGCTATGGCTATAGTTCACAGAACCAGGCGCCCAGGCGGCAGGCAGGGAATGGGCAATCAGGCCCACGGATTACACAGGGACCGGGGAACGAACAACAGTTTTCCCGTTTCCACTGTTGGAACTGCGGCATGCAGGGACACAGGGAAATGAGATGTGGGCAACCATACCGTCCCGGCTCGGAGTATGGAAGACCCGTGCGCCAGGGGGAGTCACAAGGGCCATACAACCAGGGGGAGACAAGAGGGCCCCGAAACCAGGGGGGTAATCACTAGGGGTGCCCAGAGAATGCGACGGGGGGAAATCAAATGATTGTGGTTTCCAAGGGAGCTGAGCAAGAACCTATTCTGCAGGTCCTAGTGGAGAGCAAATTAACAGAGATGATGGCAGACACTGGAGCAGGTTTTTCCTGCATAAAGCAAAAATACGCCGCTCACTTACCCCAGTCTGGACAGTATGTTCGGACGGTCGGATTCTCGGGAAAAACACAACTAATACCCACGTCAGATCCAATCTCTATGACGTTTAACAACAAGACCATAACAATACCTGTATTAATTTCGGACAGCACCCCGCGCAATCTCTTGGGACGAGATGCAATGTGTAAACTAGGCTGTAAAATCATATGTACGCCTGAGGGGATTCAAATTGAACAAGACGTGTACCAAATGATGTTACAAGGGACAGGGGAGAAAGAGGCCACTGTGTTCTGGCTGGGCAACATAGATGCAGAGCTGCAAAGGGTCTGTGACCCCTGGGAGCCATTTCTGAAGGCCCAACTGCCTCAGTCTAGACAAACAAACATGGAGGCACATTGCACACTACAGTATTTGACGGACATACTATAGTGCTGGGGAGTTACTGAAGGCCCTCGTGCGTAACGAGGTATGAAATAACATACCACTGTAGCACCGCCTAGTCGGCCCAGGAAACGTCGCACGTAAGTTGGTGTGGGCACTGGGTGGTACGTGGGCGACAGTCCACACCTAGGAGCAGGGCGGTGCACCGGAAGGGGCACAGCTCCTGCCGTGAACAGGCAAGGCTGGCGAAAACGGTCAATATTTCCATGCCCGGAGCAAGCGGGGTGGGGACAAAACCGTCGGTTTCTAAACTGAGTGGCTGATAGGTACTACGGACAGTCAGCCGCTTGGGGTCCTGACTTGATGACGGACTATGAGGTCGCTATCGACTGGGTCGCCAGCCGGTTGGGAGAGCGTTATGACCCTGTTTATAGTCACAGAAACGCGGGATGTGGGACCGTGAGTGACTGGACAACAGTGGCATAAATGCACCTGGCTTAATGTACAGTCAGGCCACAGTAACCTTACTAGCCGATACAGGGTTAGTAGGCGAGTTGTGCTTCTGTGATCAGTGTTTTTGAAAAGAAAATGCTGGGAAGCAGAGGGATGAGGGGTGTCAATTCAGAGGAATCTGGATTGTCTCTCCTAAGATTGGAAAGGGACCCAGCCTTAAACTGCACCTGAAGGTAAAATAAGGGGACTGCTTCCATTCATGAGAGGAGACCTTACCGCCGGAAGTGGAGACCTGCATCTCTGTTGGGGGAGAGGGGCCGATGTCGGACAAGGCAGTCCTAAGAAAGGAGCTGGTTGTTGCGTCGTAGCGGACTGCCTAAACCTTACGGGGAGAGGTGCATCTAAGTAGGGGAAGGAGTGCATCCGAACGGGAGGAGGGTACTCTTAACTGGAAGGAGGTTAAAAGGGTCAAAGCGAGTGACCTAATTAGGAACAAGGCATGGTTGCAGGGACAGCCCGAGCAGGTGCAGATTAACTCATCTACGGTAATTGTAGGGAGACAGGGCGCGGCGTTGAGGGTTAACACAAGTAAGTATCTACGGGAACAACATAGACTAAGAGACGCCGCCCCACACATCACTCTGAGAATAAATCCTGGTTACGAATCCGAACATCTAGGTTCAATGATACAGGAATCCGAGACTCAAAGGTGGGTCTCCACGGAATCTCCGCTAATTTGGAACAGCGCAGATGGGAGTTTCATAAAAATAATGATTTCCTTTTCGGTTTGACAAAACCGCAAGTAATCAGATTACCAGGAGACCCTTGCGTTATTCCGGAGGCGGACGCTTTGCTGGAACAGGACATGTTGGCGCGCACCCCAGAACAGTTGTGGTCAAAACACGACACAGATGTGGGTCTAATATTGTCGGCACAGCCAGTGAAGGTCAGGTTAAAGAAGGGTTGTAGACCACCCTTTATCAGACAATATACAATGAAGCCAGAGTCGGAGGAAGCTATATCACATCAGATTGAGGGACTGTTAAAGGCAGGAGTGCTCGTCCCTTTCGAATCCAGATGTAATACACCTATCCACCCAGTGCTAAAGGCGGACAGGGCTAGGTACAGACTGGTACACGATTTGAGGGCGGTGAACGACGTGGTGTCTGGACCAGAGGCGGAAGTCGCTAATCCACACACACTCCTAACAAACATCCCGAGTAGCTCGCAGTACTATACGGTCATTGATCTCACGCAGGCATTCTTCAGTGTTCCATTGGAAAAAGAGTCTCAGTATCTGTTTGCTTTTACCCACAGGGGGAAACAATACTCTTACACCCGGCTGCCACAAGGGTTCGCGCACTCGCCACATTATTTCTCGAAGGCGCTCAAGGAAGACCTGCAAGGAGTGTGCGACACACTACTCAGCACGGTCTTACTGTATGCAGATGACATTCTAATCTGCTCGGATACACGTCAGCAGTGCCATGAGGACTCCATCAAAGTTTTGAGAGGATTGGCCATGGGAGGCCACAAGGCATCCCGTTCAAAACTGCAGTACTGCCAGCCAAAAGTTGAGTACTTGTCTCGCGTCATTCAAAAGGGCATAAAAAACATCTCACCCAAGCAGCTCGAAGCTGTATCCAAGGCACCTAGGCCATTGACGGTCTGACAAATGATGACGTTTTTAGGGATGACTGGGTACAGCTCTGAGTGGGTGGAGGACTATACGATAGCGACAGCGCCGTTGAGGATGATGATAAAGGAGGCGGGTACAGACAAGCTTCGCGCTCCCTTGACATGGACCGAGGAGGGGGAGGACGCGTTCATAAACATTAAGCGTCTGTTGTTACAGGCCCCTGCCCTGGCGCTGCCGGATTATGAGAAGTGTTTCCACCTATTCGTCTCACATAGAGCGCAGCATGCGACAGCTGTCCTGACTCAAACACAGGGGGGGAGTGGGAAAAAACAACCGATAGCATATTACTCTAGAGCTCTTTCGCCGGTAGAGCAGGGTCTGCCACCTTGCTATCAGGCCTTGGCCGCAGCACATTTGATGTATGAGAAAGCAACGGCCGTGACAATGGGATATGACATTTGCATTTGGACACATCACAAATTGGCAAACTTGATTGAAAGAGGCAAATTTGTTCTGACCAGCCAACGGCAACAGGCTTACATGAGGCTCCTGCAGTACTCGGACGTTACGATAAAAACATGCCACGGCAGTAACCCGGCGGATCTGGTACCACTCCCGAGCGAGGGTCAACCGCATGAGTGCGAGGTGGAGGTACAGGCTTTCGTGAAACTCCGTCCTGATTTGGGAGTCGACCCGCTCGCGATAGCAGAACTCTCACTTTTTGTGGATGGGTCCTGCTATCGGGAGGGGGAAAATTTAAGGTCAGGATACGCCGTCGTACAGTGCAAACCTACCGGAGAAACACTAACAAGAAAGGCCGGACAATGCATGCAACCATGTTCGGCCCAGCTTGCAGAACTAATAGCACTAACAGAAGCATGCATAATAGCTAAAGATCGCACGGTTAACATCTTTACAGACTCTGCTTATGCGCATGGCGTATGCCACCTATTCGCGGCCATTTGGAAGGCAAGAGGCTTTAAGAAATCGGACGGCTCACCGATCCTTCACCACAAGCAGGTTGTGGCGCTTATTCAGGCTGTAAAGTTGCCCAAAAGCATTGCTATCGTAAAGTGCCAGGCACACAGAAAAGACCTGTCCTTTGTGACGACGGGAAACAACGCGGCGGACGAGGCCGCAAAGGCGGCGGCTGCGGTGCCGTCCACGGCTGTTCTGATGTTTGCGGCCGAACTGACGACTGAGGTAACTGAGGATAATTTGAGTGATCTTCAGGACTCAGCCACGCAGGCCGAGAAACAGTCGTGGACGGAGAGGGGGGCTGTAAGGGGGGCAGATGGTCTGTGGAGGAGTCATAACGGTTTGATAGTCGCCTCCATCGATCTTCTGTCCTTGGTGATACCTGAGGCTCATGGTGTTGATCACTGTGCAAGAGCAGAGACCCTGAGACGAATCACGAAAATGGGATTTTGGTCCCCAAAGCTCCAGGCACAAATTGACGTTACACTAGCCAGGTGTTTAACATGCTTACAGGGCAATGTGCGCAAAGGAGTACCGACAGTGGCGGCTTACACACCCCTCCCTGAGGGACCATTCAGACACCTGATTATGGACTACACGGATATGATAACGCCAGTGCAGGGCAAACGATACCTCCTGGTAGTAGAGGACTGCTTTAGTCGCTGGATTGAGGCCATTCCATCTAAACACAAGAACGCGGACACAGTGATCAAGTTCCTGTGTCGCGAGGTCGTTCCGAGATTTGGAATTCCCACGATATTACAAAGCGATAATGGCCGCGAGTTCATCGACAAGGTGGTTAAAGGGCTGATGCAGAAATTAGGTATAAGACAGCGCCTTTCCTGTGTCTATAGTCCCGGGTCGCAGGGAAAGGTGGAAAGGGCCAATCTGGTCATTAAAAACAAACTGTTGAAAATCAAACTAAGCTTAACTGGATTGATGCTTTGCCGCTTGCTCTGATGGCTATTAGAAGCAGCGTAAACCGCCAAACACAGCTAACACCGCATGAAATGCTTACAGGCCGCAGCATGCCAGCACCGCCATTTAGACACCTGGCTAGGGGCCCGGCATTAGATATTTTTGAACAAGATCTGAAAAAATATCTTCAGCAAGTGACTAAAATACATGAAGCTGTGTTTCGACAGGAGCAGAGAAAGGAGAAAAGGGGGGTGAAGGAGGCGGAGACGGAAGCCACCAAACCGAGGCTGATCCCTGGGGACTTGGTCTTCGTAAAGGTCCACAAGAGAAAGTGGTCATCACCCCGGAGAGAGGGCCCGTACGAGGTGATCCGATCAACTGGGACGGCAGTCCAAGTCAAAGGATCAGCGACCTGGTTCCACTTCAATCACTGCATAAAGGCCAGCGGCGACCTCTTGGGGGATACAATCGATCGCAATTATGCAGAACCCGACATGGAGGGCCCGAGACGGCAACTGGAAGGTGCAGTGCCTGCTGATGCTCCCGCAGATGTTGGCGGCGGTGTGCGGACGGTCGGCCGGCGGCAACGACGTCATTGAGAACCGTCACGGTCGACCCGTCCTTGAGGATGACGGGTTTGAGTGGGTAAGAGTCCCACGGGGTCCCGCTCAGGCTCAAGTACCGGCAGGCTTTCATGACCAGGCTCAGAATCAGGCGCCCCCTCTGCCTCTCGTCGAGGGAGGGGGGGAGAAGATAAGAGGACAACCAAAAGGGGTGTTTCCCGGAGGACCGCAAGGGCATGTTTTTGATTTTGACCATTCCCCCGTTACAGGCGGGGATACTTACCACTATACTAACGAGGATCGGGTTGTGAAATGTGCGGTGTCAATGTTGGTGTCAGCAATACGCCCTCAGCAGTATCACAATATGTGTGTAATCATCATCCATTGGAGTGCAGAGCGTAACAGAATGAGATTGAGTTTAGAGGTGGGACGGTGGACGGCGACGCTAAAAGAGGCAACGAAGTTCTGCTCGCTACCATCTGCCTCTAAATACTACTTAAGATCCGTTTCATGTTGGGCCGCTGAATGCGCGGTGCGCATAGACCGTCCTGAGAGGCATATAGTGCGTGCATATGCCAACGCTACATTGACGGAGGTAGTAGACGTGGATGGGAGAGCTGACGTCTCCATTTGCGCAATACAGTTGGATAAATGGGCGGTCCCAGTTTCAGCGGAGTGGCGGAGGCCTGATCCTCCAGTTGGCATGGTACAGGACCCCCTAGTGGTGGGGAAAGAGCTCTGTGCTATAGCAGTATGGCTCCTGGCCAAGAATGTATACACCGGGGCGTTGTTGACATGGACAATGGGGGTGAAGATAGTTGCAACTGAGGGAATGACGACATGGGAGGTTACGCCAGAAGACAGTCAGGACTTTATGGCCAGGGCCAAGGCGACGAGGGGCCCTTGCATGCTGCGGAGCGGGGATTACCCAGTTGTGAGTTTCGGTTTGGCATGCAGGAGAGGTGTATGTTCCCCTTTGCGCGACGAGGGCGCGTGGATGTCAACGTATGGCGCCTCGGGCTATGGTCTAGTATCTTCCGAGTTGAGACAGGAAGAAGGGGGGGTATGGAGGAAGGTTAACGATCATCAGGAGCAGAGGCTGTATCACATACCGTCAGCATATGTACCATACGTCGCTCAGGATGCAGGATGGTCCTACGGCTTAGAGGATTGTGTTCTCGCAGCCATAGTGAGTGCGCTCCCGCCCCAGCCAACTAGCAACATTTGTACTTTCCAGGCATCGCTATTCTTCGACGTAGAAGGAGGGGAGGGTATGCTCCATCTACGTTCCACCAACGGGGAGTGGGGTATACATGCGACTATTCAGGTGCCCGAATGTCAGCCTCCTGGGGGGCAAAGCGAGGTTGGGTTTGTCCTGCCCGTGGGTTGTTTTGATGATTCCTGTGCGATAGATAGACCCATCCGAGTGTGGATGCCAAAGTTCAAGGCACTGACGTATTGGCCCAATGGTATGCCCTTGGCTAGAGGAAGGTTTGATGAGAAAGGGTGTAACATGTTCTACGACGCAACTGCGGCGGGGGTAGAAAGGAGGGTTGAGCCTGTCCCGAACCAATCACAGGGGACAGGGGTGAGGGGAAAAAGGGAGGTCAAGGACACTGAGTCGGAAGAGGTGGGGGCCGGAAGGTTGAGGGACTTAGTGGGCTCACTCCGGGCCAGGTTGAGGGGTTTGCTTCCTCCCGGGGAACAAGATGGGGGCGACTATGACTATGACGAGGAAGACCCGGAGGCTGACCCTATGTATAGGGCGGCTTTAGGGAATGAGTGGTTTAAGTGGGTCCAGTACACGAGCGCGCAGAATCAGATAGAGGATTGTTATGTCTGCTCCAAGGCACGTCCGGATAGGCTGCTGGTGAAGGGCATGAAGTTCAGTTGGGCTCAGTGTGACAGGGATGCAGAGGCATGGGAGGGGCCCCATAATAGTCGCCCTTGGTGCGAGGCAGTGTTTGGGGTTTCTCGGCTCTAGTCGTTTTAAGGCGGCAGGAAACCTCACGGATTTCAAGGATGTCACTATGCGGGAACGTTGTAGGAAATTGGATGTATGGGCGCAGGGGGCAGAGACGGGGTTGCCAATACCCAGAGGTGTCAAACTATGGCTGACCAAGGATTTTGAGTGCTTGCAGAAGGAGGGGACCCGGGACGTGGGGGAGGTGGCAGAGAGGCGGTGCACTACTATTTGGAGCATCACGACTAACTGCACGAAAGAAGGAAAGTGTGGACACGGGGTCGTGTTAAAGGGAGTGGATACCAACCCACGGCCTGTAGCTTTCCCTTTTCATGTCCAGGATATAGCACTGGCGGACCAATACTGGCTCTGCGGTGGTAGGAGGTTGAGGAATACACTTCCTTTAGATTGGTCAGGTAGATGTGCTCGGGTTCAGGCGATCATGCCAATGGTGGTCCTACCATTATCAGTGACGGAAGGACCTTCTGAGTCTCCTATCTCTCGAACAAAGCGTAGCTACAAGGCAGACCCAAGGGTGTATTTGGACAGCATAGGACAGCCAAGGGGCATTCCAGCCGAGTTCATGGCTAAGAATGAGATTGCGGCAGGGTTTGAGTCTATTCTGCCATGGATATCGGTCAATAAGAACACAGGGTGGATCAACTATTTGTTTTACAATCAGCAGCGGTATCTCAACTACACCGAGGAGGCGTTGGATGCAATGGGGGACCAGATGCACGTGACCAGTACGGTGGCGTGGCAGAATAGACAGGCTCTGAACTGGTTAATGGCGGAGAAGGGTGGAGTCTGTTCCATGTTTGGACAGTACTGCTACACATTCATTCCAACGAATGTGGGGCCAGGGGGAAAGTTCTCCGAGGCCAGGGCTAAGCTGAAGGATTTGAGGGAGGAGTTGAGGGAGAATTCTGGCCGGAATGAAGAATGGTGGGGGAGTGGGGTGTTTGAAGGATTGGGACAGTGGGGAAGCATAATGATGCAGACGGGGATATCCATTGGGGTGGCAGGGTTGATATTGGTTCTCCTTTTCTGTTGTGGTATGCCTCTCTTGGGTAGGCTGGTAACTTCACACGTAAACGAGCCGAATGCTGATGGTGGGGCAGAAAGAGATTGAGCCACCAATCGGGCCATGCCCTCAGCTCTATGCTGCCTTAAAGGGAGACGAGGGGATAGAGGATTAGGGGTATGGTGAGGAAGGGACATTTTCTTTTTGTTTGGTTCAAGTTTTGTTTGTTTTATTCCTTTGACTAGGCGTATGGTGAGGAAGGGACATTTTCTTTTTGTTTGGTTCAAGTTTTGTTTGTTTTATTCCTTTGACTAGGCGTATGGTGAGGAAGGGACATTTTCTTTTTGTTTGGTTCAGTTTTGTTTGTTTTATTCCTTTTACTTCAAAGAAAAAAGAGGAAAGAGGAAAGAAAAAAAAAAAAAAAAAAAAAAAGGAGAAAACAACATGTAAGGTTTTTTTGAAGACATTTTGTATTGGTTCTTTCCTTTAAGAGTGACGGGGGATGGTCTGAGTGGATGGTTTATTTTTTATTATTTTGGTTTATTTTGCTCATGGTCCTGGTCAAACCGGAATGGGAAGGGGCATCGGTATGGAATGGTACGGAGTGTCGGTTCTGAGCCTGAGGAAGCATTGAGAAGAAGTGTTCTGGGGATCGGTTCTGGGGACTGAAGGGACAAAGGGGGGGGCTGACGCAGTGGGCAAGATGGGCACCTCCCGTCCTGGCATGTCGTGACATGTTTGTACAGGCCTGGAGGTGTGAAGATGGGGGGGACACGTTGTGAGGTCGGGACCAGCGCCTCCCGTCCCGGCATGGGGACATGTTTCTACGGGGACTGGAGGTGTGGCGTGGTGGTTGCTGTATTGGCAAAATGTGACTTTTGGCAATACGGTGAAGAGACTATGGCGTGGGCATGGAAGGGGGGCTGAGCGATGGACACTAGGACTCAATGTTATGGAAGAGACAATGTCATTTTTTTTTGGGGAGGGATGTTCTATGTTTAGTTCTGACGGTCAAGTTAGACATTTAAAATTTATTATATGGCTAGGTTTCTTGTTTCGATTAGGCATTTAAACTTTTATTATATAAATATGGTTTCTCGTTTAGTTAGACGTTCACATTTTCTTGGTTATATGATTTGGGTGGGACTAGGGATAGCCCCAAATGGGGGAATGTTGTGGAAAATGTGTATATGGGGTGGACTAGTTTAATATAGGTCAACTAGCAGTGCTCAAAGACGCTAGGGCGACAGGCCGGCTGATGTTCTTAAAACAACTTTAAGTATGGGACAGATAGGGACAGATAGACATTTCGAGTACATCACATCTTGTTCTTTTCTGCTTTAATCTTGTACATCACATCTTGTTCTCTCTTTCACACACACACACATACTCATTTTCACATTCACACACACACACATATACTCTTTCACATTCACACACACTCATTTTCACATTCACACACACACATATACTCTTTCACACTCACACACACACACATCTCACTCGCTCACACACACACACTCATTTTCTCTTTCACTAATCTTGACTCCAGACTCCAGCTTTATCTCTCTTCGATGTTAAATCTATGTGTCATCTTAATGTACGTCATGTCATATCTGATATAATATGTCACGTCATCATATCTGTCATGTTGGGGCAGGGCTGGGAAGGTATTATCTGGGGGGCACGGGGGTTGGGAGGTTAGAGTGTTTTTCTTCAACTGTGGTGACCGTCTGCTGATCCATAGCTCTGCTGTTAAACCTTCTTTCCTTAAATAAATTGCTTGTTGAAACTGGAAATAACGTCTCCTGCTGTGTTAACGACTACTCAGCCACAACACAGTATTGTTCAGTAGGGTTTCAAAACGCATGCATGCACACACAAATTATTCTGTTCTTCATCTTGGTTCTCATCCTGTTCTTGTCCTGGTCTCTGGTCCTGCCAGCCTGGTCCTGTGTTGGAGTTTGCTGCCACTGGATGGCACTGAAATGACTGTAAAAGTCTTTCTTTGTTTTCTGTCTTTGTCTTTCAGATCAAGATATCGATGATGAGGCACCACCAGTACCCCCCTCACCAGAACCAGCAGTACCTCCCCTCACCAGAACCAGCAGTACCTCCTCTCACCAGAACCAGCACCTCCCTTTACCAGAACCAGCAGTACCTCCCCTCACCAGAACCAGCAGTACCTCCCCTCACCAGAACCACCAGTACCTCCCCTCACCAGAACCAGCAGTACCTCCCCTCACCAGAACCAGCAGTACCTCCCCTCACCAGCACCAGTACCTCCCCTCACCAGAACCACCAGTACCTCCCCTCACCAGAACCAGCAGTACCGCTTTTGGAATCCGCAAAAAAGGGGTGGAGTTCTAGAGGAAGCAAGGTAAGCAAAAAAAGCCATATAATGCGCAGCTCCTCCCCCTCAGGGAATGCTACACCCATTTGCAGGGGGGCAGAACAGGAAGCACAGCCCCCCTCGTCCTTCGCATTGGCTTAGCGGGGCAGGCAAAGCAGCATGCTTCAGAGAGCCTAACTGCTGCTTCAGAGAGCCTATCTGCTGCTTCAGAGAGCCTATCTGCTGCTTCAGAGAGACTATCTGCTGCTTCAGAGAGACTAACTGCTGCTTCAGAGAGCCTATCTGCTTCAGAGAGCCTAACTGCTGCTTCAGAGAGCCTAACTGCTGCTTCAGAGAGCCTATCTGCTGCTTCAGAGAGCCTATCTGCTTCAGAGAGCCTAACTGCTGCTTCAGAGAGCCTATCTGCTGCTTCAGAGAGCCTAACTGCTGCTTCAGAGAGACTATCTGCTGCTTCAGAGAGCCTATCTGCTGCTTCAGAGAGCCTATCTGCTTCAGAGAGCCTAACTGCTGCTTCAGAGAACCAGGGACAAGGCCAACAAGATTACGCTTATAACAACCGAAGGAGGGGGCGGGGCAACTTCCAGGGAGGACGAGGATGATGTGGCAGATTCACCCAATCAGAGCTAACGTCTGTTTCAACTGTGGAGAGGAGGGACACTGGTAAAGAGACTGTCCACAAAGAGACCGGGCAGAGAGGAGGGACACTGGTAAAGAGACTGTCCACAAAGAGACCGGGCAGAGAGGAGGGACACTGGTACAGAGACTGTCCACAAAGAGACCAGGTACAGAGACAGGGGGCTCCACCCAATTGATTGGGGGGGGGGGGGGGTCACAGCAGAGAGGAGAAGCTCCACCCAATTGATTGGCTGGGGGGGGGGGGCACGGCAGAGAGGGGCTCCACCTTGTTTCCAGACATATGCAGACTCCCTTGTACTACAAGATATGTGAAGGCCACCTACCCTAGGTATGAATATCTGTGTACTATTCTCATTCGGCAGCACTCCAGGAACAGAAAGCCACTGTTGTACTCTGTTGACCTCTGACCAACCATCAGTCTCAGCCGGACTCTTGGTTTCAACTTGGCTCCATCGGCCGGCGGTTTGCCCTGTGAGCTTCACATGTGATCATCACAACATTGATGGAGGTCGATAATCTTCCTGTCAGTCACCACTGGTCTCTTCATATGTAGATCAGTGGATAAGGATGATGTCATAGAAGCAGACAGCAATCTGAGTCCATTGAGCCTCCTGAACAGGCCATTACAGTTTGCTTTGAGCTTTAGCAGGTGAAAAGTAATTCAGTACCTGTCTTTCAGTTCTACCTCTTTCAGCTTCTTTTGACCATTTAAGATAACTACTTAGTCACTTTAACAGAAAGCAGGGCCAGCCCTGTTACATTTAGTGCCAACACTTTTATTACGTTTATTTGAATAGGGACAGTGCACATTATTCAACAGTAATGACTTGAGACAAAGTACCACCACTGTAAATATGTCAGTGTTAGCTGGGTAGCTAGTTCTCAACTGCAGACTGCAGTCCCTAGGCAAGATGTTAAATGCCAGGTAAAAACAGAATAGAGAGACATTTTAAGAGCATACTTATAATATAGTATAGTATTTGAATTAGGGCTGTCAAAATGAATGCTTTAACTTGAGATTAATGTAAATTATATAAAGCATTAAACTAAATTAATCTAGATTAATCTATGGAGTGAAAAATCTTCAATCTTAGCGCCGCGGATATAAGAAAGAGGTCTAGCTGAGTCAATGTTGATGGTTTTGTTGAACATTTGTATTTCACAGGAGAGAAACTGTATTCAAAGAAAGCTATTAAAATAGTCTTTGAATCTAAATATACTTTCTTTTTTGAACAAGAAGGAGGGCTGTCAGTTGTGGTGTGAATCCAGTGTTTTTTGAAGGTGCTCTTCGATGAGGGAAGTCAGTTGAATAAAAATAAGGAAGTTCCAGGCACTCTTCTTGTATATAAAAAAAGGCTTTAATAAATAGCTTAGTTCATATTAGAACCATTAAAAAAACACCATGTTTCGGCCTCTCTATCGGCCTTCTTCAGGGCATACAGGAATGTATGGAATTTACAGGAATGTATGCCCTGAAGAAGGCCAATAGAGAGGCCGAAACATGGTGTTTTTTTAATGGTTCTAATATGAACTAAGCTATTTATTAGATACTTTCTTTATGTTGATTTTACATTAATTCCATGATTTTACTCAAGTAAATATCTGTTACAAGCTTCGGCCTTAAGTAGAAAAATGCTATTTTTAATCTAGATTAATTACCGAAAATTGTGAAATTAATTGTTTTTTTTTAATTTTTTATCTATTGACAGCACTCATTTGAATAACAGCATAGTTAAAAGTGGTTAAGGCTATTAAATACACAATTTGCTATTGGCAAAGTGGGGAGAATACTGTGATGTGAATGAGCTGCAGGGCAATGACGTCAGGAGCAGGGACTCCCTGATTATGGGATGAGACGCTGAACACTAAAAAGACAGTGGGACTCTCATGTCGGGGTGGGAGCACCTCGCTACAGTATCAGCACTCTGTTGGATGTTGGGATCTATTTGATTTTATTTGATTTTATTAGGGATCCCCATTAGCTGGTGCGATAGCAACCAGCTAGTCTTCCTGGGGTCCACACACAAAAAAACACACAAAAACAATCACTATTGCAAAAAACAAAATTATTAAAAGTCAGTACACACAATGCATAATGAACCTACTGTAACAATTAATATATCTAAAATGACATTAGTGTAAAACAAAAACAAAAAATTACTTTACAGTGTTAACTCTTTCCGGGCCACTCACGAGACTTCTCGTGTTTTTTTTATAGGTGGTTGAAAGCCACTCACAAGATTTCTCGGATTTTTTTTTTTTTAGCGATCTGAAAAATTATTGCATCACCCGAGCCTACCCGAGTATAGCCGAGCGGCGCCGGCGATCACTGTGGAAAAAAGCACCCCCTGTCGTCTCCCAGATGACATAAGTGATTTTGGAATGGACTCAATGAAAATGAATGGGGAAAAAAATCCGGTACTCCACATTTTCCAGTCCACTGATCCAGCCGGGGTTACCACAGTTCATTCTGGAACCTCAGATCCCCGCTGATCATGGAGTTCTACAGTATCGCGTTGGATCCATACACGTATCGATTTTTTCGAATGGTGATCAGGAATTGGAATATACCAGTTGTGTAACTGAGGGGTACAATTCCCTGACTGTATTAATCAAGTATGGTATCATTAAACCACTACCGTCTTATGTACATTATACTGGCCATACCGTACACTAGTATATGATGAGAACACTTCCCCACAATGAATCGGTTCTACACAAAGTTGTCTTTAAGTATTTATTAGCAGCAAGAATACATAATATACTTTAATTGAATGCACTTGTAAGGCAAAGGAATGTGCGTAGGCAAATCAATAATGAATGTCCATTCTCTGGTTACGCATGAAATAAGAATACAACCTGAATATTAGGGATTATATCTATTGTACTCTGGTAAGGTAGCAGGGGATACTGGTAGAGGGTTCCCACCGGTTGTAAGCCAGCAGGGGGAGGCAATGCTCTAATGCAAAGTCTGGTTCCACGGGGACTCAATAAGCTCTTGGAGGCGGTATATTACTCCCTGCTCGGCAGACGAAAGGCAGCGACTGTAATCCCAGTATGCGTGCAGCACAGGTGGAAGCCGGTCAGCCTCTCCAATAGAGACGGGCTCGAATGATGCTCCTCACGGGCAGGTCCCACAGCAGTGGGTGTAGACGATTCTTCTCCGCTCTAACAGCCTGGTCCAAAGCAATAATAATAATCCAGTCGGAAAGGGGGTCTGCATTCACCGGTGTAGATCCTCCGGTGCGCGGTGGTTCACATTAACTAAGTTGAACTGGACGTTATTCAACCAAGCGCTGATACTTTACTATCCTATTCGCACGCGGCTATAAGTGCTCTATTTAGACACACAATTGCTCACTTCACTTGGTCTTTGACTCGTGATGAAGGCTTACTAGTAAGGAGCGAACGATACGTTGAACAAACGTATTAGGATAAAACAAGACTCTATTTTGGGGCAATACGGGCCCACTTCACCGCACGTTGCATAGTGGGTGAGGCTTCACTTGTTACTAAGACTGAACTGAACGGACTGCGGACTGAACTACTTCTGTATTCACCTGCGCCATATTTATATGTACGGGAAATAAACTAGTACCAGCCTTATTCCTGTCTCGTAGTCCTGGGCAGAACCGGGCATGTTGAGACAAGCCTTGACGGTAGCTTTGAACTCGACTCTGGGGGTAAGACACTGGCGCTGGTGGCACGCTGTCCAATAGGAGAACGAAATATTATGGTCTGTAGTAGGTTAAAGGGATATTCCGTGTATATGTACAAAGAATACACAAGGGATATCAAACGATATACAAATATTATGCAATATATATCAATCAATAAATACATATATTCGGTTTAATCTGACCCTTTGTAACAAGTTGGATACCATCTGATGTCAGGTAAGGACTCTATGTTATCAGTGTTAGGATAATCAGAGTAAGTTTGATGAAGATATAGGCTGTTTTTTTTTTTTATTATCTTTCTTCCCCTCCTTTTTCCCGATTTTTCTCCCATCCCACCCTTCCTGGTTGTTGCGTACTTTCCCCTACTGTTGGTCCGGGAGACCGGAGACTGTCACATGCTTTCCTCCGACGCATGTGCAGCCTGGGGCAGGCCAACCTGGCCGCGCAGGTTCTCACCGGGGAGAGTGTAGCGTGTGGGAGGCCACACTATCTCTCCTCAGATCCAACCCTCGCTGAGCAGGCGCCCCGACCGAACTGTAGGGGTCGCTGTCCACAACGCCCAGGACCCACCCTTCAGCTTCCCACCCCCTGATACAGCCAATTGTATCAGCGTGAGAGGACAGCCAAGCTGATAGCAACGCTGAGAGCTGGATTCGAACAGGCGAATCCTAGTGTCTCCCGGTGTTGGTGACGAACGTAATCTCCGTGCGCCACCTGCCCCCCCGATATAGGCTGTTTTGTGAAATGTCTTCTTTCGGTTTCACTGTAAAAGTCAGAGAGGAAATCAACGAGGCGATTATCCATGCGCGGCCGTAATGTGCTTGCGTGCACGTATAATATTGATCATCTAGCGTTTATTTGAAAACGATTCATAAAAAGGCCGACGAATATCAACGTTGTGGAATATTCCACTAAAAGACGATTTTCATAGAATGCTCCAGAATGAGCTGTTTTTTATATCAAAACGGGGGCTTTTCTAACTGCTCTGAAACGGAAACGACACGATAAAAAAACAATCTGCCTTGACAGCACTGACTGGAAAATAGTCTTTGATAATGCGATGGGCAGATTAGACACATAGCCATAATTTAAAACATAGATTAGGCGATATTAACGTTAACATTGGCGCCGATGGTGGCATTCAGCCGGTAAAAAGGAAAACCAGGCGTGGCGCTCAAAGTGTTAAAAACAATTAAAAACAATTTAAGATTCTTTTTAAAAGTGAATCTACTGTAAATGCAGCAGAGGTTCCGAGGCAGGCCATTCCAGAGTTAATGCTCTAAAAATAAAAGATCTCCCCAAAGCGCTGGTTCTAGGACCTGGCAATTCAAGCTGCCCACTACTGGAACCTCTAGTGTAATGCTCGTGCACAGTATTACTAAAAACAATCTGATTATGTATAAAAACAGGAGTTTTACTGCTCATGACCAACTTGAACAGCACAAGTATATTAAAAGACAATCTATTTTCAACGTTAAGCCAAGAGAGGCGGGCATGCATACGGCTCACATTAGACCTTAGTGAGCAGCCCAGTACCAACCGTGCTGCCCTGTTCTGGACCACCTGGAGCTTCCTGAGGTCACCACTGGCAGCAGATGACCACATCGCAGAGCAATAGTCAAGATGACATAAAACTAAACTTTGCACTATCTGACATAAAAGGGGACGGGCAACAAAAGAAGCACATTTCCTGGAAATACCAATTGCTCTTCCCATTTTTAAAACAATATAATTAATATGCTGAGACCAAGACAGAGTGCAATCCAGCATTACTCCAAGGAGTTTAGTACTTTCAACTTGTTGAACTGCTGAAGTACACAAGTTTAAATGAAGCTTTGGATTTGTAGATAACCTGTGCCTTGTTCCCAGCACAATACATTTAGTCTTGGAGATATTAAGGACAAGTCTATTACATACTACCCAGTCATGCACAACTTTAAGTTCTCTACTCAAAACTTCATTAAGTACATTGCATGATGGTGCCGCGTAATACAATGTTGAATCATCTGCATAAAGAACTGTTGTAGCACATTTGGTAGCCCAAGATAGGTCATTAGTAAATACAGAGAAGAGCAAAGGTCCTAGGCAACTTCCTTGCGGCACGCCACACTCTAGACCTCTGCTACTGGACAGGCTGCCATTTAGATACACCTTCTGTGATCGGGATCGATCGCGGTCATTTAGGACCGCCGGCAATGAAGACAGACAGCGGCCCCCAGGTTTCTGTTAATGCTGAGGAGGGAAGGCTTAACCTCCTGGAGCCAGACGGGGATGGGGATAGAGAGCGCTGCGCTGCATAGCTCCCATATGCTGCACTCGGGAGTCGGGACGTTCTTGTGGACGCAGAGTGAGATTTCCTGATTGAAGCCTACAGCCTTGTGGTCCAGCAGTTTTCCCCGGGAGTTGGACGGTGTCCAAAGCACAGACCCCGGGGAGGGTCGCGCCCGTGAGGGCGAGTTAAGTCCACTTTTAAATATTGTATAGCATATTGTATTTTGTATATCATTCTTGTATTGTGGTATTGATAAATAATTACTAAATTAAGACACAGCACATAGGCCACGTAGCAATTCTCCATAACACTGCAGGAGACACATAGATACATTCCTCTACACAGCACATCCCTCCCCCTTCACTCTCTCTCTCACTCCACACACACACATTGACTTCACGCTGGACACTGCTGCATCTGGCAAACCTCCAGACCAGATCACAATCAGTGTATCCACTTAAGTCCATTAGAACCTTTGGTGAGGGATCTCACCAGATTAGCCCAGATCAAATAATTCAACTCATTGTCACAAAATGCCACAAGTCACTAATATACGACTAGCCAAGGGATTATAAAAACCCCGGTCAGGTACTGGTCAAATACCACTCTCCATCAATCACAGATCGTTATCAATAAAGACACAGACACACACACGCACATATGTGCACGTAAAAGTGCGTACCACGCACTCATGCACGGCAGACATACAGGCTGACCAATACACAAGACATGCACGCAGGACAGAGACCACATACACACTGGACTATTGGGGCAGCTAATAAAAAACACCCTGACAGGGAAGGAGGGCACTTCTCTGCTTTGACTTCCACTGGACACTGCTTCACTGACTGGACTTCGCTGACTGGACTACAATGACTTGACTGTTTTTCTTTTCTACACGACCGGCCGGTTGTACCAACTAGATTTCAATTGTACCTTGCTTATTCACTTTTTATAATAAATACCCTCAAAAGTGTTTCATCTCTTTTATCTTTAAATATCTTATTACAACTTTCACGTATCCGAGTCTAAAACGTGACAGTATATTTCAGGCCTGTTATATGTTAACTAATTGGAGGGTGGCGGGGGGAAGCAGATGAGGGAAGGGCAACTAGTACCCGGAGGTGGTCCCGTGTTCACATTGGACCAGTGATGTTGATGTGCAGTGCCTCTTGTAGAGGGTGTAGTGTTAGCGTGCCGTGGTTAGTGGTGTGCTCTAAAGCTAGGCTATTAGGCTTAGCCCGAGGTGTAGTGGTTTCCTTAAATGGAAGCCTTACTGTGGCTGGTTGCCCCCCATGTCTGTTAACCCTGTTCTCCCTGGTAGGAATATGAACGTTGGTCTCATTATTTATGCTAACCATCCAGATCAGATTGTTACCTTTTGTACCCCGTTGTGAATTTGATTATTTAAGAGCTTTGACAAACAGCAGCTTCCCCTGCTAACTAGCAGTTTCTCCTGCTTGTGTAACCCACTTTTTATTACAATATTATCCCAAATCAGCTTACTGTTTCCATTTGCTTCATTGATTATGCAAATAAAAATTACTTTCTTTAAGAAAGCTGTCCATTGTAGATTTGATAGTGGAGAGGAACAGGTGACTGTCAGTTTCTACATCAGTCCCTGATAGTATATCACTCTTTGCTGCTTCAAAGTGACCTTGGTCAGCCTTGGATTCTGAGGTAGGTCTGCTTTTTGGTGGTAGTCAGATTAAATCCATTCTTAGACAGTTTTCTAGATACAAGCATTAAGGTCAGATAGGCCAGTGACTAAATGTTATGATTTAGTAATCCTCTCTGGCTTGTTACTAAACACTAGGTCGATTTGGGTCTTATCCTAGTTGGCCCTTCAATCATCTGAACAAAATATAATTTAGTTGTAAATTGTTTGAGGGCTATTCAAATCACGTTTATCTTCCCTTTATGTTGAAATCTCCCATCAAAAGTACTTCTTTATCAAAGTTGCACTCTCTAAGTATGGTGTTCAGCTGGTCAGAAAATATAGCTTTGGAGTCTGGTGGTCGGTACAGCCCTAGGAGGGTAAAGGACATTTGGGGAGACACTCTAATTCCTTATCTGAAAAGTGGATCTGGGTACAGTGGATGTTATCTTTAACATAAAACATCACACCTCCCCATCTCCCTTCAGGTCGCTCTAAATATATTATAGCCAGGTACAGTCAGAGCAGCAGCTGGGGAGTTAACGTGAAGCCAGGTTTCAGAGAAAAATAAATAATCCAAATTTGATTCTAAGAGTAGTTGTTTAATCTGTTCACTTTTAGGGGTGATACTGCGTATGTTTAGGTGTCCCCCTGGAAGGCCTTTAGGCTTGGCATGGGGGTCCCAGACCACTCTCGCATTATAATAGACTAAACTTTTTGTTTTTGAATGGCTTCTTCAGATTGACAAAACAATATAATAAAAAACAATCTGGACATCCTGCAAAACTTGGTCCCAGCTTTTACTTGTGAAAATGTCTCGGAAACCCCTTTATCATCAATGTACATAGATACACCATGAACTCTCTTAACACCCCATATCTCTAGTTTCAGAGTAAAGGTTCATGAAGTCAGTTCATATATCTACAGCTCATGCGTCTCCATTACATGAAGGTGGAGGTAGATGTGACCTAAATAACTATGGACCAAACTGTCCCGTCTAGCAAGAATCCTGGAATCATTGGTAAATAATCAACCTAAAGCATTTATCTGAGGATGGGTGGGTTTGTCTTTCCGTTTGTCTGTTATATTTTTTATTGTTTAACTGTTTGTTTAAAAAAACTGGGGGGGGAATGAAAAGCTGCCTTTTGGAAATGTTTTGATACTTTATACATTTCCAATAAAATATCTTGACATTTCATGCAGTTCTGAAAACATACGGTAATCCTTATACACTGTTCAATAATTAGCTAATCATTCATTCTAATGAGAATAATTCAAAGTTGGGATCAATTAACTTTTTAATTCAAGATGTAGATTCTATTTAAAATATTGTACAAGTTGTCACGAAAAGGTTTTACTATCCAACCTAATGACATTGATTTCATCAATACTACAGCCATTACTCTGTCAATATACACACAATGATGACAAAATAGTTAGTTACTTGTGCAACAGGTTGCTCTGCAATTCCCATACACCCACAAGCAGTTAGATGGTATAAAAACCACTAGATGATAAATTCATATAAAGGGACATCCATTACTTTAATAAAATACCAATGAAGACAATACATGGAACATTACTCTAAAATAAACACTTGTGAAAGTAAAAAAAAACATGTCCTACTAGGAATGTTGACAATATGTGTGACATTAGTTAAATAAATCACTAGTGTCGACATCAAAATATAAGTCCATACTAGAAGCAGTGTGTGTACACCACATGTTTGTTAACTAGCTTGGCTTTTGGCTGGTCACCCCATACTGAGGTCAGAAAGTTCCTATGATCCAAGTATTTAAAACACTAGAAGTGTGTGTTCACTCTTATACCAATGACATATTGTCCCAGGTACATCCACACTGTCTGTCTCACTCCTCAGAGCGACATAAACACAACTGTTGATGTCACTGACAACTGTGTCTATCCTAGTACTGCTTCTCTCTCACAGAGGCTTCTGTGCAGGTCAAAAGCTCTTGGTAGTAGTTTTTCCACTTCAAAAGAACGGTCAAATATTACTACCACTATTATTCTTATGATTGTTGATGGACTGATAGCTGTAATGACGTAGTGAAGCATTTTTAACACTGGGCCCACACATTCATTATGAGTGGAACTCTTCTAACATCTAAGAATGTGCAGGTAAATTGACAGGTTTGACATGTCCCTGAATCTTCTCTCTCAAGTGAATTTTCTCATGTTTTCTCAAAGATCCCAATGTACTGAATATCTTATCACACAAACCACAATGATGTGGCTTCTCTCCTGTGTGAAATATCTGGTGTGATTTAAGATGAGACAGTTGACTATAGCTCTTTTCACACTGGTCACAGGAGTAGGGCTTCTCTCCTGTGTGAATTCTCTGGTGTATTTGCAGATTACTCCATTGCCTAAAGCTCTTCTCACACTGGTCACAAAAGTAGGGCTTCCATCCTGTGTGAATTCTCTGGTGTAATTTCAGATGAGACAGTTGCCTAAAGCTCTTCTCACACTGGTCACAGGAATAGGGCTTCTCTCCTGTGTGAATTCTCTGGTGTGATTTCAGACAATCCAGTCGACTAAAGCCCTTCTCACACTGGTCACAGGAGTAGGGCTTCTCTCCTGTGTGAATTCTCTGGTGTAATTTCAGATCATGTTGACGACTAAAGCTCTTCCTACACTGGTCACAGGCGTAGGGCTTCTCTCCTGTGTGAATTATCTGGTGTGATTTCAGATTATGCGGATGAATAAAGCTCTCCCCACACTGGTCACAGGAGTAGGGTTTTTCTCCTGTGTGAATTCTCTGGTGTGATTTCAGAATAGACAGTCGACTAAAGCTCTTCTCACACTGGTCACAGGAGTAGGGCTTCCATCCTCTGTGAATTCTCTGGTGTGTTTGCAGATGAGACCGTTTACTATAGCTCTTCTCACACTGGTCACAGGAGTAGGGCTTTTCTCCTGTGTGAATTCTCTGGTGTATTTGCAGATGAAACCGTTTACTATAGCTCTTATCACACTGGTGACAGGAGTAGGGCTTTTCTCCTGTGTGAATTCTCTGGTGTGATTTCAGATTATCTCCCCGACTAAAGCTCTTCTCACACTGGTCACAGGAGTAGGGCTTCTCTCCTGTGTGAATTCTCTTGTGTGTTTTCAGATGAGGCCGTCGACTAAAGCTCTTCCAACACTGGTCACAGGAGTAGGGCTTCTCTCCTGTGTGAATGCTCTGGTGTTTATTGAGATTCATCTTTGAACTGAAGCTTTTTCCACACTGGTCACAGCAGAGACCTTTTCTTCCATCCAAGCCTCTTGGTTTCTTCCCAGGCCTGACAGGACAGCTATCTGGATGGAGATAGTGATGGAGAAGAGTGTCAGAGGAAGGAGAGATTTGGTGATTTTATTCAGCTTTAATTTCCATGTAAGTGGTTTATAATGGTATGTAGCTGGGTTTTATCATTTAAGAACACAGTGTAGTCCAGAGTGGTCAGGGCTGAACAGTGCGAGATATATGTCGCACGTGCTACAGCAACAGCGGTCTGTGCGATGAATGGATTTACTTCAGTAGCACTGGTACGATAGGCATTCGATTCCTATCGATACTCTTTATTTTGAAAATCCTGTGGCAAGTCTAATTTCCGCCCAAGCGCAGCTCCAGCCATAACATCTATGGCTCCGGCAGCTAGCAACGTTCGGTTCATATCGATACTCTTATTTTTAAAATCCTGTGGAGTCGTATCCGCTCGGCTCCACAGCACACAGCAGTCACGGACATTGAAACAGAGCAAGGCTAGTGTGCCTATTTTGCGACCCAAAACAAATCCCTGCTGTTTTATTCCGCAACGGGTCAAATGCATCCAACATGCTTTGCAATCCTCGCCATTCCTTTATGACCACGTCGTGTTAAAGACCGAAATTAACGTTACGTTAGCGTAAGCTAACAACAAGCTAACTCTGTTCAGAGCCATAGAGAGAACAGCAGACGGGCAGAGTGAGGACTGGGGGGGGGGGCAGGCATTCTCCCTTCTGTGTGTGTGTGCGTTTGAAAAGATCAGATGAAGTCAGACGAGTATATTATATTGGATAGTAAATGTACTGAGGGTGGACATATAATGTTGATATTTAAACATAAAAAATACAATACAAGTTTAAAGCTCAATATATCAAAACGTGGCACTTTACAGTGAACAGGAGGTCTATTTGTATTAAAAATAATAGATTGTTTTTCCTTTTTTTTATATCCACTTTTTCTACCATCCCAATTTCGCTGTGCCAATTCTCCCCTCCCCTGTCTTGAACATTGCTCGCATATGCCCCCCACTGGCCGGTTGTAGGGAGGATAGAAGCCTTGCATCACGTGTCCCCTCCGATACACGAGGAGGCAGCCTGTCACATCTTTTCACCTGCCAGCGCGGACTCTCATTGGCGAGGTGTAACGTGTAGGAGGCTCACACTACCCCCGCCATTTCCTGTCTCTGCTGTGCAGGCGTCCCCCAACCGACCTGTAGGAGTCGCTGTCCACAACGTCCAGATTACCTCCAATCGACTTCCACCCGCTAACTCTGCCAATTGAGTTAGTATGACAGCCGGCCCAAGGTGGAGGCAACGCCGTCAGCCGGATTCAAACCCGGTGTCTCTTGCGTTGGTGACGAGCGCAATGTCCGCTGCGCCACCCATTATATTTCAGTTACCTTTTTTGAGTTGATCTAAATGTTACTGATCGTGTTAAATGGGCTTATGATATCGTCTCGTATCGATTGCAGGCACCTGCATCGTATCGTATCGTGGCAGATATCGGCAAATATCGTATCGTTGTCCAAAGAATCAATATCGTATCGTGATGAAACTGGTGATTCCCACCCCTAGTAGAGTCCATACATCCAACACCAAATCCCATAATTCCTTACACGTAACGTGTCTCGTGTCTGGCTGTGTGACGTCAACTTGTCAGCATGAAAATGACAGCCAAACATGGTACTGCAACTTAAATAACAAATACAATAGGCATATTTGTGACGGTTACAAATATAACACGTTTTATACTTGTGCTACAAGATTTTGGCCTGTGCTACAAAACTATCAACCTCTGTAGCACCAGTGCTATGTGCAAAAAAAGTTAACGTACAGCCCTGGTGGTCTACAGTTCTAGACTTAAACCCCTTTGTTTCAAGCACCAGTTAGTCAACAGTTTCTGGAGCAGGAGTGGTTACATCATGGCTATGGTTAAGGTCGGTTTAAATTTAGTCCGGGACTAAAGCCCCTTTAGTCTCAGGTTATGACAGATTTAAGTGTCACCTTATGGATCAAACCTTATATCACGCTATGGAAAATTTCATACACCTGTAACAATATATACAGGCAACACATTTTTCTTTTTGGCTTACCAGCCAAGGTAGATTTAAAGAACTACCAGCCAGGCAATTTTTATCAGCCCAAAATGATAAATAGCTTTTTAGTATATCGCCATGTGTTATTATTACTATATAATACTCTCATTATGCAATTTTCAATTAATATCATAAAAACATAAGGAATATTAGCATAATTTTGAGTGGACTGAAGTAATGAGTAACGTTGTTTATTGAGTTAGGGCGAGCAATCTATTATTGAGTGTTTCAAGATGGAGTCGCGGGAGCTATAGAGAGTGGCCGGACCACATTTGGATGAGTACTTCCGGTTCAAAGGGTGACTTCCTGTTGGGCGATCTGCCGATCGGCCACCAGATGGCGCTCTTGAACCACTAGAGGGTTGAGAGGAGGCCAGCACTGTGTCTCAGGGCTGCGGAGGAAAAATATGATTTCGATCACAGATTTTTGAAATATTGATATTAAAGACGAGTTAGGGCGTCCTCGGCAACTTGAGCATGGCTAGGAAAGACGCCTAAACACGTTTTCGGCACTTAAAGTGTTATAAGACATTGATATCAGGAGCTATCTGTAGCTACTGCTAGCCGGCTAGATAACATTAAGACAACGCCTCAGTGAACTATTTAGTTTACTGGGACATTTCATTTAAACAGTGAGCTAACGTGAGCTAACGTTAGCTAACTAGCTAACGGAGGTATCATGCACTCGACTGCTGGAGCATTTGTTGATATCAGGAGCTATCAGTAGCTAGCCAGCTAGATAACGTTAGACAATGCCTCATGTATTAAACTAAAAGTGAATAGTTGACTAGGTCATTTTGTTTAAACAGTAACGTTAGCTAGGTAGCTAACGTTAGCTAACAGATAGGCCTGCCGCGATAAGCAATAAATCGATTAATTGCCGCGATAATTAAAATGAATGCAATGATTTTGACAGGCGCGATTAATTGCTATTTGCGCGTTTGTTTTAATGAGGCGGAACCAGTGCCCCTTGCAGTCTCTCTCCGTGTGGGTTGGCCGCTGGCGTTACTACAGAGCACAGCACGGGAGCTCCGTGGGGCAGTAGCAACGCCACATATAGCTTAACTACATTTCTCAATAGTGTTGCTCCTTTTAACCAAGTAGCGTTATTTGTAGTGTAACGTTAGAATAACACAGAATAACGTTAATACAATTACATGCATCATTGTTTACAATGAACGGGTGGGGCTAGTCAAAGGACTGGAGACGGGGACAAGTTAAACATGAATTAATTTATTATAACGGGTCGTTTTCGAGTCGTGCTGCAGTGCCTACGCACCACAGCTATTCTATTATATACTGCTTTGACGCTTCCTCCTCATCGTTGATTGCCTGTAGTAGCTGCATCTAACGTTAGTAGCTAACGTTAAAACTAAAAAACACAACCGGACGAGACAAGTTGTCGGCTAGGATAATCACAACAATACTTCCGGTCCGGTCGGTGGGCTTCAAAATAAAAGTCTTAAACACCGGAAAAGACGGAGCGGTGGGCTTCAAAATAAAAGTTTTGGGAAATAAATTTCTCAAAAAAATTCTCTAACCGGTCGCAATAATATCGCTTATCGCGATATTTTCGGGGGCAATTAATCGCCCAGCAAAATGTGTTATCGTGGCAGGCCTACTCACAGAGGTTGCATGCACTAGAGCAGACTATTGCCGGAGCCTCTGTTGACACGGGTCTGGGAGGGGGAGGAGGAGGAGGCGGAGGGGCAGTGCGCTGCAGCAGCAGCTGTGTGCCTAAGAGAGAAGTCAGCGAGTGAGAACTCCGCTAAGAATTGGATCATGTTTTTCGATCGGTTTTCACGATCTGCGAAAATAAAGCATTATCGGAATTCACCGATCTCATATTTATACTGAATATCGGCCGATACCGATCTCTGGCCGATCAATCGGGGCATCCCTAGTTAATAGTTTAAAATGCAGATTATTAAAACATATATTTAGTGTAGGGCTGTCCCGAATACCATTTTACAGGCTTTGAACACTCCTTGGTGTTTCCGAACAAGTATTCAAATACTCTCAAAAACAGTTAAAAACAATAAGATTAACATTTCATAATTAACCAATCAATCACAAATCATGAGTGTTGGCTACCATTCTGTTCTATCCAGTAGCAACCCAAGACCGTAAAATTGCGTTGGCAGCAACATGCATTCTGAATCAGTTGTACTACCAGTATGCTTCTGCGTGTATAGAGACAGTGTGTGAGACTAGGAGAAGTGGGGTCGGGACCAGTGATGCCAGTAACGCGTTACTAAGTAACGCGTTATTGTAATCTGATTACTTTCCCCCGAAAATAGTAATCTAACGCGTTAATCTTTAAAAGCCAGTAATCTGATTGCAGTTACTTGTCCAAGTGGCTGTGCATTACTATTTCGTTACTATCTCATCATAAATTCATAATGCAGGCGGAATGCAGTATTTTATTTCGTTTTCGACAGTCAAAAATACATTTTGAGCTGTTTTTCTTTTGGGAGTGACGTGGTGTGGCAGTGAAAGGGTTAAATACAAGAATGTGTTCCGCGGCGTGACTGGTCCCTCTGTCTGTGAGTGACTCTGCTTTGGTTCAATCACATTCCCCATCCACAGTCTGCGAATCAGAGGCAGAGTAGGGCGGGTCTTCACAGCACGTCATGTGACATATGCGCCAATCGTGTGACAGGCAGCAGGGCTCCGTCGTCGGAGAATTCCACCCCAAAACGCTTGGCAAAATTAAAAGTGACTTTTGCGGTTTCTGTTCAGAATTCCACCCCAAAACGCTCGTCTAAACGTAGCCTCAGTCACTACTTCACGGCGGAGGAAACAAAATACTGTCTACCGCTAAAAACAGCACATCCAATTGCATTGAAAGCATCTGGAATCACAACACTAGCCGACGCTTCGACTAGGTACAGGAGGGTTGATGGTGGCAGAGCAAAAGCTCTTATTTGCCAGATTTACAGTTAATTTACATGTTAAAGAGAGACTGATTGTATGTTTATAGAGAGACATTTATAAAAAAAATTTAATAGTTACAGTTGATATAATTGAATAGTTCAGCCTGCATTTGTTAGATGTGATACACTGGTAGAGCTGCCGCGATTACCGCATTACCGCGGTATCGCTGTTACATCACGGCCACCGCAGAGTAGGCTGAATACCGCGTCACCGCTGTTTTTTATAATAATAATAATAAATTACCCTCCTCTCGTTGGGCTTGCGGCTCTGCAGATATACCCTACTTCTCTATCGAGGTTCCAAGCGACCCTATTGGGCACCAGAAAAGTCACGTGAAACATTGCAGGCCACTGATTGGTCAGAAGAGAGACGCGTCACACGTTTTTTACGTCCTGAATGTCAGATCATCACAACACGGCTAATAACGTTAGCTTTAACTCTCCGCCGGAGTGGACTACAATCGCTCTTCAGGAGTACTAAACGAGACATAATGATTTTACTGTCTGCAACGAATGTTATAATAAAAGCCCTTCGTTCTATACACTTGTCTGATTGAAAACTTTATTAACAGACCGCAGAATGGGACAACTCAGCACGCTCTGAGCAAAGAAAGGAACTGAGATATGAATAGAGTATTGCTTGCCTTGCTATCGTCCGGTAAATACGCTGATGTTATTGAACGTATAACTATATAATGTTAATGCCACAAAACGAATGCCTTTATTATAAAGTAGTAACTTTATAGTAATAATAATAAGAAAGGGTCGGGGGGGTAACCAGCCCTGCCCGCGACACCGAGTGAACTGCGCACGACCAGAGGGAAAACTTCGAATCCGTGTTTCACTTTCAATAACTAATGCGTGCTTGCCGAATCCCAAACAATATTCATGCTGCAAAGTCATCCTCTAAAGATAGACATTTAGACTAGAGGCAGGCTATATGCTATAAAGAGTAGACTACTACTAAAAAAAAATGCATTCAAACTATTTTTTTTAAATTTTTTGTGTGCGTGCGGTAATAACCGCGCGGTAGGAAATATTTTGCAAATTTGTGCGGTAAGGAAAACAGCAATACCGCGGCAGCTCTATACACTGGTTTTGTAAAACCACTGGCTGGCTGCTCTAATGCTGTGAGCATCATAGACTGTTGCTTTACCATACTTGATGGTACAGAAGCTGAAGCACTAGTTTAACAATTTACGTTATGTGCATTCTCTTCGGTTCAAATAACAAACTCAGCAAGACCGACGGCTTCTCAGTTACAGTGGGTGACAATATTGTCACAAGGAAAGATGAAATTACCTACCTGGGTTCCATCCTAGAGGCTAATCTCTCCTGTGACAAAATGGCATCCAATGTAATAAAAAAAGTCAACCAACGAACTCGATTCTTGTACCGGATCTCCTCTCTGGTAAACAAGAACACCCTGAAGACTCTGGCAGGAGCACTCATTCAGGGGTACTACGACTATGCTTGCACCTCATGGTACCAAAGCACCTCAAAGGCGCTAAAAACAAAATTACAAACATCTCAAAACAAACTGGTCAGACTACTGCTTGACCTTACTCCTAGAACCCACCTCACCCCTGCCCACTTTGACAACCTAGGATGGCTTAGAGTAGACGACAGAGTACAACAACTTGCAATGGGCCTGGTCTACAAGATACACTACACGACCAAGGTACCCATGTACATGTCAAAATACTTCCCAAAGGTCAGTGAATACCACGATCACAACACCAGAGGGAGCTCCACAAATCATGTTAAACCCAGATTCGGCTCAAATAAGGGACTAAACACGTTTCGCAATTATGCCACATCAATGTGGAACGCCCTACCCAAAGCTGTAAAGGAATGTGGATCACTACCCACTTTCAAAACCTCTCTCAAGGGACACCTACGGGAGACTGCAATTCAACACTGGCCCTGTAAATATCCTAACCCAACCCCCTCCAATGTACAGTCATTTACCTAGTATGGTTTTGTCAATAGTTCAATGTACAATTGTGTTTGTTTGTACAGTGTCCCCCCCCCCCCCCCCCTCAATGTACAGTGTTACTTGTTTATACAGTGTGCCCCCCGGCCCCCCCCCCCCCCCCAACCACCTCCAATGTAAATTACCCAGTATGGTTGTCAATATCCCAATGTACCCAACCCCCCCCACCCAACCTCCTCCAATGTACAGTTTCTACGTCAAATGTATATACTCCCTTTTCTTGACTCCTTCTGTATCACAAACAGTACTGTATTTGCAAATCTGGTATGTCATAAATGTATAGATGTAGCAGTACTGACTATCTGTATGTCATGTATGTCATATATGTCTATATGAATTGAAAATGGGGGACCCTGATAGAAACAAGACAAACGTCTTTCTCAGGTCTGCATCCCCTTAACAATTGTATGTATTGAGCCGTACTGTATTGTACCCATTCTGCAATCTGTTAAATAAAGTTTTCATTCATTCATTCATTCAGAAACAAGTTAAAAACAATTTATGCACTTTCAATAAAGCGTTTAAAAAAAACTGTTGGGGGAACGACGACGACTTCGTAACCTAGTTACTTTCAAAGTAACTAAGTTACTCTGATAATCAAGTAATCAGTAAAGTAACTTAGATTACTTTTTAAAGGAGTAATCAGTAATCAGTAATCAGATTACTTTTACAAGTAATCTGTGGCATCACTGGTCGGGACACACACACTGTCGAATCTTGACTTTAGGCACATAGCGGACCATTTACGCATATTCTCGAAGACACTCTGATGTCACGAGACTGCCGCCATCTTGGTATAGGGGGACCATACGGATTTCTACCATCAAATGCATGCGTTGAGGTCCGTTTTTATTACATGTTTTATCACATTCTTGTTCATTTCATAACATTTTCATACGATTTGTTTTGAAAATATTGAGGCCAACATGGCATTTCACTATTTCGAAAGCCTTTCTGGTGATTCTAAGGCGAGATATGAGTCAAAGATCTCCCCCTGATTGACTTGACATAATGTCCATACAAAACACCTGCAGACAGGGACCGAAACTAAAGCCCGCCGCCCGCCAGGGGCGGGCTGTTTTTACCTTTGGCGCATGACACTTAGAGGGCAGCCCGCCGTGTGGCGTGTAGACGTGTAGTTCATAACTTCATAACGATACTCTTGTGCGAGTACAGATTATAGCCGCTCATCTTTTTTTTCTCCGCCGCGAGATCGTTAAAAAACTACAAGTCCCACATCGCACTCAAGTCAATGGTCCAATCACAGTAGAGTGACGTAACTGGTTTCATGAGAAAAAAAGCAAATGACCAATCGGAAGCTATCATTTGGCTTGTTTACTTCCATCTGCTCTAGTCTATATCGGACCTCCAAGAGCTAACGTTACTGTTTAAACAATGACCCAGTCAACTATTCACTTTTAGTTTAATACATGACGAGGCATTGTCTAACGGTATCTAGCTGGCTAGCTACTGATAGCTGCTGATATCAACAAATGCTCCAGCAATAGTCTACTCGAGTGCATAATACCTCCGGTCCCTCGTTAGCTAGCTTAGCTAGCTCACGCTGATCCATCTGTCCCAGTAAACTAAATTGTCTTAACGTTATCTACCGGGCTAGCAGTAGCTACAGATAGCTCCTGATATCAATGTCTTATAACATTGATTGAATGCGTATTCTAGCTGAGGGCATGTTGAATGTGATTTGACAAAAGAACGGTAACGTTATAAATAGGTCCAGCTGCATCGCCGGAGAATCCTTGCATGCTGAATGTAGGGTCTAGCTGAATATAGGGTCTAGCTGCAGGGCCGGAGAATCCTTGCTGGAGCTGGAGGCTACTCAAGTATACACACAGACAGTGGAGCTGTTTGCAGATAGCAAGCATTTTGACTTATTGCGTGGTGGCGATGTCTCGCAGATAATACAACTACAAGTATGATTATAGAATATATATTTTATTTAAAAAATTTTTTTTATATAAAATATATATATATTTTTTTTAATCAAAAAAAATTTGGCAGGTAAGAAATATGCTTGGCGGGTAGACTCTTCCCATCTACCCGCCACTGGCCGGTGAGTCAAAAAGTTAATTTCGCTCCCTGCCTGCAGACATGGCCATCTCTCGAATACCCAAATTGAAGCTGCTGTGTTACGTTTTGTACTAATAACAAACACAGAAATCCAAATCGCAAGTTTTATATAATACCAGCTGATGCATCACGGAGGAAAAAGTGGCTGGTGGCTAACGTTCGGCTAACTCGCTCTGTGTTGTGGTCATGGTAGCTACATGCTAAGCTAACGTTAATTACATAATATCGAACAGATAGGAGCTTATCTTATCTAATCTTACGTGTGCCACTACCCGATCAAACATCCACGTAAGATTAGATAAGATAAGCTCCTATCGGTTCGATATTATGTAATTAACGTTAGCTTAGCATGTAGCTACCACGACACAGAGCGAGTTAGCCGAACGTTAGCCACCAGCCACTTTTTCCTCCGTGATGGTATAAAACTTGCGATTTGGATTTCTGTTTTTGTCATTAGTACAACGCGTAACACAGCAGCTCTTTGGCATTGTGAAGGACTAGAGCTGCCGCGGTATTGATGTTTTCCTTACCGCACAAATTTTCAAAAAATGTCCTACCGCCGCGGTTATTGCACACACACACACAAAAAAAAAGTTTGAATGCATTTTTTTTGTAGTCTACTCTTTATAGCATATAGCCTGCCTCTAGTCTAAATGTCTATCTTTAGAGGATGACTTTGCAGCATGAATATTGTTTGGGATTCGGCATGCACGCATTTGTTATTAAAAGTGAAACACTGATTCGAAGTCTCCCCTCGGTGTCGCGAGCAGGGGTGGTAGCGGCGCGCCCGCCGGTTACCCCCCCGACCCTTTCTTCTTCTTATTATTATAACGTTACTACTTATGATTACAAAGGCATTCGATTTGTGGCATTAACGTTAGTATAGTTACACGTTCGTATTTACCGGACCATAGCAAGGCAAGCGTTACTCAATTAATATCTAAGTTCCTTTCTTTGCTCAGAGCGTGCCGAGTTGTACCCATTCTGCGGTCTGTTAATAAAGTTTTCAATCAGACAAGTGTATAGAACCAAGGGCTTTTATTATAACATTTCGTTGCAGTAAAATCATTATGCCTCGTTCCCTGAGGAGCGACGGCGTCGGTAATCCACTCCGGTCTCCGGTGGGAGCTAACGTACTATTAGCCGTGTTGTGACTATGAGCTCTGATCAATGGCTCATGGCTGAGATTCAGGAAGTAAAAGCACTTCGCGTATCTCTTCTGACCAATCAGTGGTCTGCAGTGTTTCATGTGACTTTTCTGGTACCCAATAGGGTTGCTTGGAATCTCGACAGAGAAGTAGGGTATATCTGCAGAGCCGCAAGCCCAACGAGAGCGTAATAATAATAATAATATAATAAAAAACAGCGGTGATGCCGGTATTCAGCCCAACGCTGCGGTGGGCATGATGTAACAGCGATACCGCGGTAATACCGATACCGCGGCAGCTCTATGAAGGACTGAAGAAAATTCCGCTTGATAGTCTTTAATTTGACGCTTTAACGATCCGTTTCTGCACTAAATGAACCGTACACAATGTACCAGGCGGGGCAGTTTCCCCCCACGCTGCAGTTGCCTAGCAACAACAGACAGGAAGTTGACTTCGAGAATAATGTAGAACATTTGCGCATATTGCTACGGTCAATTTTTTTTAATAAAAGTTAAGACGTATGTAGTACCTACTTACTGGTCACAGGAGTCTTCAATAACTTTTGGATGGTAATCCATTTTGTGAATACATTTGTTGAAACAACATATTTGTTGGCAGATAAAGGAGCCAACACGTATCGGTGTCAACAGTAAAACGACTTTAGACTTGATTCTGGCATCCGATCCAGAGAACATTTCTCAGTCTTGAGTTTTAGCCTATGGCATCAGTGATCATATGGTGACTAGGCATGGGTACCTTTCACATTTGAACAGATACCGGTACCTGTGAATCGATACCGGTACCTTTTATTCTGTACTTTAGTCTCTAAAAATGTAATCTACCTAACTTTTCTTTTAAAAAAGAATTCCAAACTTATTATTTAATAAATAAATAATGTATTTATTATTTATTATTACTTCATTATTATTTACATGTAAAGCACTTTGAACTGCAATCCCCTGTATGAAAGGTGCTATACAAATAAAGTTATTATTATTTATTTAGAACAACATATATATATATATATTAGGGGTGTAACGGTACACAGAAGCCACGGTTCGGTACGTACCTCGGTATTGGGGTCACGGTTCGGTACAACAGAATTTTTTTTTATAATTATTATTAACACTTTAACTGCCACACACGAGAATACTCTGGTTTATTTATAGGTGGTTGAAAGCCACTCACGAGATTTCTCGGAATTATTATTATTCTTTTTTTTAGCGATCTGAAATCATATTGCATCACCCGAGCCTACCCGAGTATAGCCGAGCAGCGCCGGCGATCATTGTGGAAAAAAGCGCCCCGTCGTCTCCCAGATGACATAAGTGATTTTGGAATGGACTCAATGAAAATGAAGAAAAAAATCCGGTACTCCACATTTTCCAGTCCACTAATGCAGCTGGGGTTACCACAGTTCATTCTGGATCCTCTGAGCCCCGCGGATCATGGAGTTCTACTGTATCGCGTTGGATCCATACACTTATCGATTTTTTCGAATGGTGATTAGGAATTGGAATATACCAGTTGGATACCATCTGATGTCAGGTAAGGACTCTATGTTATCAGTGTTAGGATAATCAGAGTAAGTTTGATGAAGTTATAAGCTGTTTTGTGAAATGTCTTCTTTCGGTTTCACTGTAAAAGTCTGAGAGGAAATCAACGGGGCGATTATCCGTGCACGGCCGTAATGTGCTTGCGTGCACGTATAATATTGATCATCTAGCGTTTATTTGAAAACGATTCTTAAAAAGGCAGACGAATATCAACGTTGTGGAATATTCCAGTAGAAGACGATTTTCATAGAATGCTCCAGAATGGGCTGTTTTTTATCTGAAAACGGGGTGCTTTTCTAAATGCTCTGAAACGGAAACGACGCGATAAAAAAACAATCTGCCTTGACAGCACTGACTGGAAAATAGTCTTTGATAATGCGATGGGCAGATTAGACACATAGCCATAATTTAAAACATAGATTAGGCAATATTAACGTTAACATTGGCGCAGATGGTGGCATTCAGCCGGTAAAAAGGAAAACCAGGCGTGGCGCTCAAAGTGTTAATATAAAAGTTTTTTAATTTAATTTTTTTTTATATATATTATATTTATGATAATTATTATAATTATTATTATTAAATAGAATAATTTTCTATAGGCTTGCCGTGGTAGTCAGTGATACTGGTGTCATTCTGTGTTCAGGCATCCACTTGCCTACTGCCCCTTTAACACTTTGAATGCACATCACGAGATATCTCGGGTTATCAGCCCGCCCCCTGAATGCCCATCACGAGAATTCTCGTGATTTTTTTTTTATTAGCGATCTGAATTCCGTTGGTAAACCAGCCTAATCAGGCGCTCAGATGTGAAAAAAGCGCCCCCTATCGTCTCCCAGATGGTAATGCACCCTTTTGGATTGGACTCAATGAAAATGGATGAGAAAAAAAAAACTCCGGAATCCACATTTTACTTCTCACGCATGTAACCGGAGCCGATCAGATTCATTGTGGACCCTCAGCACAGCGTGTAATATGTGTTTTACAGTATACGCGTTGGATCAATAAAAGGATAGATTTTTGGAATGGCGATCAGGAATTGGAATAATCCATTTGGATACCATCTGATCTCAGGTAAGGAATCTATTTTACCAGTCTTAGGATAATCAGACCTGTTTTCACAGAGATATAAGCTTTTCCCCTATATGTGATATGGCTGTTTGACTGTGCGAGCGATCAGGAACTAAGAGAATCATAGTATCGATGATCTAGCATTTATTTGAAAACGATTCATAAATAGGCAGAAAAATGACAACGTTCTAGAATATTACAGTACAGGGTGTTGATCACGGATTATTTTTTTCCCCCTTGAAAACGAGGGCTATCAAAATGCTATAAAACGGAAATTAACCGATAAAAAAACAATCCGCTTCGACAATGTTGACTGGAAAATGAGTCATTGATAAGCGACGGGCAGATAAGACACATAGCCATAATTTAAAACATAGATTAGGCAATATTAATGCTAACATTGAAGTGGATGGTGGGCATTCAAGCACTAAATGTGCGCCCCCTGCTGGGCACTGAAAGTGTTAACAACTTATCCTTGCTAAGTTTCAATTTCACTTCCAGAGAGAATTTTACTTCACGACGAGACTGAATACTAGAAAACAGATGACATATTACAACAATGGCAGAGGACTATTTGGATTTAAACACAGTGGAGCTCAGATGATCTGTCCGGAAAAGTATGTTTCTTTTATTTATTTGATTGTGCGCCTGTGAGTCCGGCGGGGGAGAATGTTGATGTGTTTGTTGGCACGTGTGTGTGTGTCTTTCCATTGGTTTCATTTGGTTAACGTTTTGGGCAAACAAGAAAACGAAAGAAAACTGTAATGACCCTGCAGCTGTTCCAATGTAAATGTGCCTTTCTCCGTGCACTTTCGCCGCTCTGAACTGAAGTCGGGGACTCGGTGTGCCGCGCGCTGTTCTCGCACGGAACCTGCGAGTGCCTGCATGTGGGACTTGTGTGTGTGCGCTGTGGGGCGTATTCATCGTATGGGTGCGCGTGCCGCACCGTGACGGCCGTACCGTAAATTCGCGGGACGAATACAAGTACCGTTACACCCCTAATATATATATTAGTGCTGTCAGGCGATTACATTTTTTTATCAAATTAATTACAGGATTTGTAATTAATTAATCTAATTAATCGCATAACCATTTTATGCCTGATATTCTATATTCTATAATCATATTTCAAATTGCATGTGTCCGGATGGCAGAATTCAGTACTGTATACAAAACCTTCTGTTTAATCATCTTCCATTTATTAATTTGCTTAGATTTTTCAGGTCTGGTCAATTTTAGCATGGTGTTATTCACAGTCAAAGATAAAACATTTTTTATTGATATTCTCATTTGGTTCATTAGAATTTACTCAAGCCTAGTAACAGACACAGTATTTCTGACACTGGGAATACATTCCCTGAGATCCATAGATGTCCCTAGAATCAGATACCAAGAACATGCAAATGGACCATATTAAAAAAAAGTCTGCAAATGTGTTTACATCAGGGTGAACGCTGTTGCATTCGCAAATATGAGAGCTCTGTCAATTGATAAGCGACGGCCATATTAGACACATAATTTTATTTTAATTTTAATATTAGCCATAATTTAAGATATAGTTTATGCATTCGCAAATATGAGAGCTCTGTCATTGAAGTGGGTGGTGGCACGCAACAGCGTTCACCCTGATGTAAACAAAACAAGTCATTGATAAGCGATGGCCATATTAGACACATAGCCATAATTTAAGATATAGTTTATGCATTCGCAAATATGATAGCTCTGTCATTGAAGTGGGTGGTGGCAGCGTAACAGCATTAACCCTAATGTAAAGTAGCGATTTTTTATTGGTTTGTCATGATAAATCAATTACATAATCCAACATATGTGTAAAGAAACAACATATTCCAGTTAACAGTATATTTTTTTAATGATTCATTACGGTATAAATTAGGTTAACTGGAGCTGCGTATTGCTGGCTCTCATATTTGCGAATACAACAGCGTTTACCCTGATGTAAACAAAACAAGTCATTGATAAGCGACGGCCATATTAGACACATAGCCATAATTTAAGATATAGTTTATGCATTCGCAAATATGAGAGCTCTGTCATTGAAGGGGCTTGTCGCGGCTCATGCGCATGTGCGGGCGTAAGCGATAACTGGTGGCGATAAGGGGGGCGTGCTAGCATAGGGTCACGTGGGCTTAGTGGCCAATCAGAGGAACCCGGAAACCGAACAGCGTTGTAGAAGGCATAGACGCGCCCCCGACGCTATATAACGTCCGTTTGCCGTTTTTTTTTATTGGCGATTTGAATTCATATTTCATCAATCGAGCCTCGGGTTAGTGCTGCAGACACTCTCTTAGCTCAATTGGGATGATACCGCCCCCTATCGTCTCTCCCTGTGTAACTGCACCCCATTACTTTAGACTGATGCAGGGGGAGTGGTCAGTTTGCTCATTTTACTTTTCCGTCAAGGCATCTGAAGAGACCAAGTGATCGCCGGCCATCAGAACAGCGTGGATTATGTATTTACAGTACCAACACTAATCAATAAGCGTGATCGATATTTGGAATGGCGATCAGGAATTGGAATAATCTTTTTGGATAACATCTGATCTCAGGTAAGGAATTTATTTTACCAGTCTTAGGATAATCAGACCTGTTTTCACGGATATATAAGCTTTTGCCCTATGCGTGTGTGTGCGCGGTGATCGCTGATGAGGAAATGGGAATATATTTTTCAGCCCGCCTCTATAGCGTGCATAAGTAAGTACACATATACTATCGATAATCTAGCATTTATTTGAAAACGATTCATAAATAGGCAAAAAAATTACAACGTTTGTGTATGATAGAATATTCCAGTAAATGCCGTTTATCACGGAATCTATATATTTTCCTTGAAAACGAGGGCTTTTCAAAATGCTATAAAATGAAAATGAACCAATAAAAAAACAATCCGTTTCGACAATGTTGACTGCAAACAAGTCATTGATAAACGACAGGCAGATTAGACACATAATTTAAGAGAGAGATTATGCGTTCACAACGCTATCATCATTGAAGTGGGTGCTGGCATTCAACGGGGTTTCCAATGTTAAATGGCTGGCACTCAAACTGTTAATAAAATTTGCAATCAATCAAACCAATAACCCACGCTCACTGCATTCTTGCCTTCAAACAGCGCAGCTCCGAGCTGCTTCCACATGGAGGCAACTTTTTTCTTTTTTTTTTAACTATCGTACTTTTCGGACTATAAGCCGCGGCTTTTTTCCCCATTTTTCGACCCTGCAGCTTATATAACGGTGCGGCTTATATGTGGACAAAACTCGAAAATCGAAATATGGCTTTTTTACTGCATTGAAATGTTATTTATCTGTTCCCTTATTTGCTATTTACTTAATACAACTTGTAAATGAGTTAATTCTTGTTATTTGTCCGACAGTATTGTGTCCCAATGGGAGTCATTCTCTGTAGAGGTGGGAACTTAAAGTGGAGATGAAGCATAGCGATAAATACATATTCATAGCATCACATTAGTATTTAGATAAGCCACAGAAAAAAATCACGTTATAAAAATAAGCAGTTTCTAAGAAAAAACGATTTGTTATGTGCATTTTTGAAGCATTTATCATTATGGGCGCGGCCATTTTGTTGCTGACGTCATGGGGCTGGTTTGGTGTATACACTGCTGGTTAGCTGCCTATAGTGAATGGGTCAGTCAGTAAATAAAATGTTGCCTACAAAACAACGGGACCGCGGTGGTTCTGTTTGTATTGCTCCTGGCTGTTCAAACAAATTTTACCATGTGAGAGAGAGGAAAGTTGGTTAAAAACTACCAGTGAAAAAAACAGTGTTGTTGGCACGTTGGCTCAGGCTGGCTGCACTCAGGCGGCGCGACCAGCCTGTTGGACAGGGAAGGAGGATCTGCAGCGAACACTTCATTGCCTCGGATTATGTTGTTGGGGTGGGATGTTTGTCCAGAAGACCACTAATCAGCTGAAGCCGGACGCGGTTCCCTCGGTCTTCGACAGACAGACCGGCCCAGGCAGTTCAGCGTCGCGGAGCATTCAGCCTGCTGGCTACCTAGATCCACTTCAACCAGCGTCGCGGAGAATTCAGCCTGCTGGCTACACAGCTTGTCGGTGTGCTAATAGCCTCAGCAAGCTAACGGTAGCTGGCTACACAGCTTGTCGGTGTGCTAATAGCCTCGGCAAGCTAACGGTAGCTGGCTACACAGCTTGTCGGTGTGCTAATAGCCTCGGCAAGCTAACGGTAGCTGGCTACACAGCTTGTCGGTGTGCTAATAGCCTCGGCAAGCTAACGGTAGCTGGCTACACAGCTTGTCGGTGTGCTAATAGCCTCGGCAAGCTAATGGTAGCTGGCTACACAGCTTGTCGGTGTGCTAATAGCCTCGGCAAGCTAACGGTAGCTGGCTACACAGCTTGTCGGTGTGCTAATAGCCTCGGCAAGCTAACGGTAGCTGGCTACACAGCTTGTCGGTGTGCTAATAGCCTCGGCAAGCTAACGGTAGCTAGCTCCAGCAACTTGTCGGTGTGCTAATAGCCTCGGCAAATGCTCCGCGACGCTGAACTGCCTGGGCCGGTCTGTCTGTCGAAGACTGAGGGAACCGCGTCCGGCTTCAGCTGATTAGTGGTCTTCTGGACAAACATCCCACCCCAACAACATAATCCGAGGCAATGAAGTGTTCGCTGCAGATCCTCCTTCCCTGTCCAACAGGCTGGTTGCGCCGCCTGAGTGCAGCCAGCCTGAGCCAACGTGCCAACAACACTGTTTTTTTCACTGGTAGTTTGTGGAAATTAACCAACTTTCCTCTCTTTCACATGGTAAAATTAGTTTGAACAGCCAGGAGCAATACAAACAGAACCACCGCGGTCCCGTTGTTTTGTAGGCAACATTTTATTTACTAACTGACCCATTCACTATAGGCAGCTAACCAGCAGTGTATACACCAAACCAGCCCCATGACGTCAGCCATGACGTCAGCAACAAAATGGCGGCGCCCATGTTGAAAACAGGGATATTATATTTGATTTTTCAGACAAATAAGATAGATTTCACATTTGATTATAGAACCCTGTCTTACACAAGGTACACAACAAACAAACTAGGATCACATTGTTCACTGCTTCATCTCCCCTTTAAAGCTCAATATAAGAACGGCACCACAGAATCGAGAAAGAGCAATCAATCTGTCAATCCTTTCCGTGTCCGGGACGGGTGAGGTTTCCCGTGTCGAGTCAAATTAAGCCGCAAGCTCCACTCCTTACATTATGGTAATTAAACATTAAAACACATGCAGCTTATAGTCCAGTGCGGCTTATATATGTACACATCATTAAATTTAGCTGCTGCGGCTTATAGTCAGGTACGGCTTATAGTGCGAAAAGTACGGTACTTTTTCTGCGGATGGTTGTCAATAAATCTTCAATTAACACATTGACTGCCAGCCATTATACCCATCAAAGTACCCAGTCTGCCACCGTTGAAAGCCTATGGAGATGTTAACCTTCTTTGCAGGGCTATAACTTTTTTTTAATTTTATTGCTATATTGACATTACTATGGCCCATTCAAGATCGATTATCTATCATTCCGGATGTGGGAACGTTATATTTTTATATATTATATATTTTTTATTAACGGTGTTAATACCGTCTTGAATATAAGTATGTTTATAAGCTTTTCTGCTGTAATTCCAAAAATGCTAGTTATAGGCCCAAACGCATATGATAGATTATCGATTGCCGTTTCTTTCCTATACACGCTATATTAAAAAATTCAAATGTATATGACCGGTATACATTATGCTTCATCATGCGTGGAGGAAAGGGGGGGCGGGGTCGTCTATAATTCCTTTATCGTCAGTAACGGCTTTATGTAGTATGGGTTGATATATTGATCAGACTTTTTGCAAACAAAGAAACGCACAATCGGGCTGAAAATAACGTTACTGTCCTCTTACCGTTCGCCGATGAGACTGGAAGAAAAAGATCCCAATTATTTGACGGCGATCGCCTAGATCCATTTCCAGTTTGTATGGCGCAATAAACGCCGAAATCATATCGATTATTGAGTTATGGAAGCGATCCAAATGCACACCAGTGTTTGTCTGTAGTCCCGTAAGATATTACTGCCGGAGGGATTTCCTCGACGCACCGATCACAACTTTGAGAGTGTAACTCGCCCAACCATCCACCAGGCGGCGGTATTGAGGCGTTGCAATCTCATTCAGGGTCCCGCTGCAGGGTCGGAGGTTGGCTGGATGAATTATGAATGCCATGGCGAATTTTTTTTATATTGATTTAAAAACAACGGCTTTCGCCGTTCTTGGCGTTCAACACATGGCAGGCAAACACGTCGTAAGCCGTTTTTGGCAACCAATGTGTTAATGTGTGTTTATTGTATAGCAATGAGGTTGGATGAATTCGGCCATTGTATAAAAGCATTACATCACACGACAGAGTGTGTTATAGAAATTAGATCACGCCTAGAGTTGTTCCGATACCGATACCAGTATCGGAAATGCCTCCGATACTGCCTAAAATGCTGGTATCGGTATCGGCGAGTACCCTCTAATTCTGCGCTCCGATACCATATTACGTCATTTATAAACAACACGTGCGGTATCCTCCTACTGAGAGTTCGCATTATAAAACAAACATGTTTTTAATCGACTGTGAATTAAAGTGTCAATGCTGTTTGTCATTTTAACAGCAGATACTTTCTTAAATGCCATCGTCCCGACAGCAGTGTGACAGGGAGCTCTGATGTATTCGCTTGCTGGTGTTATTAGAATTAGCTGAAGAGCTAACCGAAAAGCTAGTTTTAGCTTTAACGTTACCTTGGCTAAAGTTGCGGCTATTCATAATCCAGCAATAATGGCTGCAGACCTGCAAGCAAAGTACAGCAAGTTGGCAAAGTATTCCAAGGTAAATCACTTTTTCAACAGTACCGTTATATTGTCTTGTTTCCATCTAACCTAGCTCGCGTTAACTGCTAGCTCATGCTAACGTGGCTAACTGATCAACCTCTCCCACACATGCACGCAATTAATGACATAATGCGGACAGCCATGATACCGGTGACAATGTTTAGCTTTTAGTGCCAAATGATAAGAGTCTGAGGCGGAGTCTCAAAAGAGAATGTTGAATATTTATTGTGCATTAAAAATCACAACAGAGCCTCTGCTACTAAACGGAGCCGACTGGATAGGAAGTGCAACAACGTGTAACCTCCGTGCGGAATCAATGTCACAACAACCTTTCCGTGGGTGAACTCATTGAGCATACATTAATACTAATCTATACAATCACCTGTATCGGATCAGTATCGGCCGATACCCAAAGCTTAGGTATCGGAATCGGATCGGGAAGGAAAAAATGGTATAGGAACATCTCTAATCACGTCTATGGGGGTCTAACGACCCTCGGCTGCGCCTCGGGCCTAACAACCACCCATAGGCGTGATCTAATTTCTATAACCCACTCTGTCTCGTGATGTAATGCTTAATCATTCTTAACCTGTTCAAGTTACAACTATTAACCCATTCAGTGCCAACCACGAGTTTAGTCGGGTTAACTCGCCATGCGTTCCGTGCCAATCACGAATATACTCAGGTTTTAATCGTTATTTCTTTTATTAGCGATATCCATTCATTTTTCATCCATCCAGCCTGACGTTATCATTGGGAATGGGTCTGAGCTCGCAAAGGGCAAATACCGCCGCCTATCGTCTCCCGGATGGTATTGCACATCATTGGATTGGCTGGGACTGTGCATCAGAAAAAAAACTCCAGTCCGGGGTTTCCCTTCTCGGGCAAGCAGTATCGTGTTACCACATTCACTGGTGAGGCTGGGAGCAGCGTCGATTATGTGTTTTGGACTATAACATTGAATCAATAAACACGATCAATATTTGGAATGGCGATCAGGAATTGGATTAATCTTTTTGCAGAACATCTGATGTGAGGTAAGGACTCTATTTTACCAGTCTTGGGTTAATCAGATGTTCCTTTCTCCGCCATCGGAGCGTGTATGTGTGTGCATGACGTTAGCGCTGACCAAGTCATGGATAATCGATTTTTCAGCCCGCTTCTCTAGCGTGCATACGGACACATACTATCGATAATCTAGCGTTTTTTTTTTTAAACTATTCATAAATCAGCCGAAAAATTACGTGTTTTGTGTATTGCACTAAAGGGTAGAGCCATATGAAATCAGTTTTATTATTTTCCAAATTCCATTTTATTTTTTCCCAAATTCCGTTTTAATATTTCAGAATTGTGTATTTAGCTTTTTATGCTCATTTTACCATCAGAAATAGTGTCTAATAAGTGGGAATGAATAAATGTCCACAATTGAATAAGATATAACAGTCCATTTAATATTTTTAAGTGCTGCAACTCAGAAATACAGTTAAATTTTACACAATATTTTTCAAATAATATTGTGACAAAATAAAAATGCACACAAAATAAAAATACACATTTCAAGTGTAAACAATACAATAGATACAGCTAGCTACTACTGACATCACAATGACAATGTCAGTAGCCTAGCTATATCTATTATTGTGATGAAATATAGTAATGCATAATTTAGGCACCTTTAGTTTAGTTTATTTCGTTTATAAAGGACAGTGTCATAGGCAGCGGATAGGCTTAAGGTCTAGGTAGGCTGTATTGGGAACGCCCCTCGCGCGCAGTGCGAGAAAAATTTGACCTTTTATTTTTGGTTTCACGCAAACTGTCCAGGTTCTGATTTCATATACACACACACTACTAGGCTATACTACAGCGAGCCCCACTCATTTATATATAGTGCAAATTAAGTGTTCAAATGAAGGCATCCAATAATATATGAACCATTGTCTTACCTTAATGCAGATAAATGCGACGTTTCGTCTTGGTGAGAATTGAATCACAAGTTGCAATGAAGTGAACGTTTTTCGTAATTTAGATCTCATCATGCTTTGAAAACAATGTACATACAGTAGCTCTAAAAAGTGTCCACGATTTGATGAACTCGGACTCTCATCATGTCCTCTTAGAGCAAGCCCTTGTTTGCCAAGATAAAACAACATACAGCCTCAGGTGATCGCTAGTTATGCCTCTCCTCGCTTCTCTACAAAGCGATCGGCGGGCTGAAATTCAGAACACAGATGTTTGCTTTACTCTGCCTGCGGGATCAGATTCAGGATGATCATGTGAATGATGTGATTGGCCACATTATTTAACCTGAGCCTATGCGTGATTGGTTACTGCCTGTATACCTGGAATGTTAAACGCTGCCACAGATTGACACCTTCGTCGTTGACACCTCGGCCAGCGAGCCGGCTGCAGCACAAGACACACACACTAGCCAGCAGCCTGCGCATATATTATATACATTTCAAGATTCCGAGCATAATATTCTGGGTAGGCATAGCCGCCCCTAGCCTTAATATACGCGCCGCCTATGGACAGTGTGTACTGACAAATCATTTGCATTAAACAAATGGATGGGTGCACCAGATTTAGCTAGAAGCTACCATTTCCATCTATTAATCCTATGTACTGTAACGTTACATAGCTATTTAAGTTTATTTAGTTTATAAAGGACAGTGTGTAATGACAATCGTTTGCATTAAACAAATGGATGGGTGCACCAGATTTAGCAAGAAGCTATCATTTCCATCTATAGTCCTATGTACTGTAACGTTACATAGCTATTTAATCACAATAGTGACACACATGTTTTTGCGGGTCCAGTCCACGGAACGTTGACAGAATTTGCAAAACACCTTATCGCCGGAGGCATAAAAATCATTAGGATACTGCTCTGCTCTGAATTTAGGGCTTATTGTGGAATTTCTTAGCTTCTTGACGATGTTAACATCAAAGCAGCCAGACGGCAGACGCTTGGACACTGCTGTGTTGTGTGTAACACGCAGCGGTCCCCGGTCATGTTTGCTTTGCACCAAACGTTCCACCCAAAAACGGAATTTCAGTCCAGATTAGGCCAAATTCTGCAATATTCCACATTTTGCAGTTGATTCCATTTGTATTGGTCAATTCCGCAATTCCATCCACGATTCCGTGAACGCGGATTTCATATGGCTCTACTAAAGGGCTATTATCGCGGATTTCTCTGGAATTACTAGAAATCTCCAAAACTATACTCGTATTCAAAACAGTATAAAACGGAAATGTACCAATGAAAAAACAATCCGTTTCGTACATGTTGACTGCAAGCAAGTCATTGATAAGCGACAGGTGTATTAGACCCATAGCCATAATTTAAGATATCGTTTTTTTTTATCTACTTTTTCTCCCATTTTTTTCTATTTTTTCTCCCATCCCAATTTCGTATCGTCCAATTCTACCCTCCCCTGTCTCGAACGTTGTTAGGCCATGCCTCCCACAAGCCGGCTGCAATGTGGACTAAGCCTTACATCACGTGTCCCCTCCGGTACTCGAGGAAGCAGCAGTCGCATCTTTTCACCTGCACAGCGCGATCTCTCAGCGTCGGGGGTCTGCGTTTTTGGAGGGCACGCCACCCCCGTCGCTTCCTGATTCTGCTGCGCAGGTGCACCAACCGACCTGTAGGAGTCGCTGTCCACAACGTACGATCCCCACCCATCAGCGTCCCACCCACTAATACTGCCAATTGTATTAGTATGAACGACCAGCCAAGCTGATAGCAATGCGGAGAGCTGGGCTCGAACCCAGCGTCTCCTGCATTGGTGGTGAGCGCCTTGCCCACTGCACCACCTAGCCGCCAATTTAAGATATAGTTTAAAGGCCAACTTGCATGTTGTATTTTTGTTCAATAAACAATGTGACTAGTCCAACGCTGACTTTCATGAAGAGAAAAAAATGTTATCGAAATTGACCCAGTTTTAGCGTTTTTATCAAACATTTTGTCGACTAAACCACAGCCTCCATGCACACGCATATTTCAATCCATGGTTTTCATAGCGTGCGTGTGTCCTCTTAATGATGACATCACGCTGGGTACAGGACAGCAGGGGGGAGTAGTAGTGGGAGGGCGAGGGGCTCTGAGAGTCACACACAGCTAGTGGCTGTGGCACGAAGCAGAGAGCCTTGCTACTAGCCGAGGAGTGATGAATGAAAATGTATCGGTTTCACCTAACAACACTATTGCTCCATGATTATAGCCATCCATCTCCAAAGCCAACCACTATTTGTAAAAGCCACAACCACGTTACCATATTTGTAATCATGTAAATCATTGCGTCGCTGTACATATTGTGTCCACAACGCCAGACGCCGTAGCTTAGCTTGGTAGCCATTGTGCTAACACTAGCTTGCCAGCCGGCATGAATACCCGATTTAAAATAGTTCTCTCCTCTTTGTATACCTTTGTCCTCACAAGTATTAGGCCAGGGAACTTATGGACACGACAATAGTAGTAGTTATAAGGTGTTTGAGCTTGTAGCGTTAGTTAGCTCATAGCTATCGTCACTGATGCACCGAGTGCAGCTAAAGGGGCTACTATAGTATCAACATGCCAGGGAGCATAGCTTGCTAGCCAGAATTCTCGAAACTCCTAACATCACCCGATTTAAAATGGTGTCTGCAGCGGTCTGAGAAGAGGACCTACACATTTTACTCGTTCCCAAAACTCTTTTACATGCACGACTAGGGTGACCAGATGCAAAAAGTCCAAAAGCAGGACAACAGTAAGATTTTGGTGGGACAAAGTGGGACAGATAGATAATGTACATTTTTTTATTAGAATAACTGGTCTTCACCGAATAGATAAAGGTTCAATCAAAATAAATACAAATTAAATACAGAATTATATCTCTCCACATTCATCTTGGCACTGGCAGCTGGCTTGTTACCACCTAACATCTGTTTTAAATATTCAAACTTTATCACTTGACAGGAATGTCTTGTGTTCGATATTCCCTGTTAACACAGAACTAGGGAACACTAGGGAACAAAAATAATAATACAAATAAATTGTGTTTCTCTATTAGAATAACTATGGATAACTATGGATGTAGCTTTTGTACGACCACATGATATTTTTTTTGCAATATCTGAATCTGGCCAAATGACAGGATCTAGCTTGCTACCACAGTCGGCTGACCTGTATGAATGGGAGTGTTGTACAGTGTGAATTACTATAACCAATCAGATCTGCGATATGAGGTAGCGTCACGACTCTCACGAGCTGAGCGCTAAATTACCACCTAACCAATCAGATCTGCGATATGAGGTAGCGTCACGAGCAGAGCAATGTGTGTGGACAAGAGGCGGGTTGCTACGTTTACTGTAGGGAGGGGCTTTTAGACCAATGTTTTTTTTTTTGCTTCGAAAAGAGGGACATCCTCTCAATATGTGGGATGCGAGACATTCGGTCAAATGGTGGGACAGTACAACCAAAAGTGGGACACCTGGTCACCCTATGCATGACAGTAGACTAACAGATGCTAACGTTAGCGGGGTAATGTTAGCCAGAGCGAAGCTATGACCCGGGGATAACCCGGGGATAAGGCGACAGACCAGTAGCGCTGCTGTACTGAACAACAGGCTGCCTAGTGGTAAATGTAGTTCTTTTTTTACGACATTAAAAACATTATAACTACCTTGTTTCAACCAGTTGTAGCTGGTCCATCAAAGTCTCAGACGATTAAACCCATTTGCGTCTTGTAATGCGTCCATTTGGATCAAGGAAATAGCTTTCTGCACTCGTCAAAACTCCTTGTAGTGGATCAGAAGTAGGGGAAAATTGCCTCGCTTGACGTCACCGCCCTCTAGCGTCTGATAAGCTTTTTTGATTTGCTCGTGCATGTTATTCGTGCATGGACCTTTTTAACTCTTTCTGAGTGGCAATTCCGGCGTCAAATGGAAAAAAATAAATAATGAAATTAGATACCAATGATGTAAACTACCCATAATTGAAGAGTAGGGTTTAACCTGCAAGTTGGCTTTAAGCTTTCGCAAATATCCCCGTCCTCCCATTGACTTCAGTGCTGGCACGCTAGACCTAATTTGGTCATATGGGCGTGGCTCTGAATGAGTTAGTGTATTTTGAAGTATAATTAGTTATCTTGTCATATACTGTACATTCATCAATTATTTTACTGAGATCTTTATGAAGGTAGTTTGTTTAAAGTACAGCAGTGCCATGGTAAAACTGGTTTTGACATTAAAAGTACAAATTTAGCTCTACTGGGTCGCGGCCATCTTGGATTTCTGGGTCAAAATTATGTCATAACGTTGTAGGAATGCAGGTAATAATAGTGAAAACGGAGTCGTGTTCCGATGCAATAATACTATTTTAATACGCACTCTACTGTCGCACAACAACACTGACATTCATCTTTCATTCGTCTCACTTTAATTACGTCATCCCCCGCTAAGGATCACGGGAGATGTAGTCAACACCACCTAAGGCTAGGATGCCGTGAATTATAATGTCCCAGTAGCCACTACACACGTCCCCCCAGAATTCACAAGAACTGGCCCCAAAAAACGTCCAGGGGCTCTGACGACCCGCCCAAAACGACTCCGGTACCCCTGGGCAGGCACAGGAACCCGAGGCAGTGGTAAAGCAGTAGGCTGGCCCTGAACAGGCCTCGGACGGCAGGTCCGGGGGTCCGCCGTAGCTAGAGTAGGCGTCGGGACTGCCCTACCAGGGGGCCGACCGCGGCGGGGCGGTTGGGCCAACTCAATGGGGCGGTCCAAATCCAGATGAGCAGGCTTCAGGCGATCCACCGAGATCCGTTCTTCCCTCCCCCCCATGTCAACGACGAAGGTCTTATCGCCTGCCTTCACAACTCGGTAAGGACCATCGTAGGGTGGCTGTAGGGGGCCTCGATGGGCGTCGCAGCGGATAAACACGTACCCCGCTGCTTGCAGATCAGGCGGGACACGCACCCTTGGAACGCCGTGGCACGAGGTGGGGATGGGCAAGAAAGCCTTGGCCTTGTCCAGCAGAGCATCCCGCTGTTCCAGTGCTGACCAGGAGGCCGTAACACAGGGAAGAAAATCCCCTGGGACACGGAGGGGTTGGCCGTATACCAGCTCAGCTGAAGATGAAAGAAGGTCCTCCTTAGGTGCAGTACGGAGCCCCAGCATCACCCAAGGAAGTCTGTCGACCCAGGTGTCGCCTCGGAGATCGGCCTTGAGAGCAGCTTTCATCGACCGGTGAAAACGTTCACACAGGCCATTGGATGGTAAGCCGTAGTGCGGTGGAGGGAGACACCCAACTGCTGGGTAATGGAAGTCCATAACGCGGAAGTGAATTGGGCCCCTCGGTCAGAGGACAGATCAGAGGGAACACCGAACCGGGTGACCCAGGTACCGATGAATGCGCGAGCCACGTCAGCTGTAGTAGTCGCAGTGAGTGGGACAGCCTCCGGCCAACGGGTGGTCCTGTCCACCATCGTCAGAAGGTGAGTGTACCCCCTGGAGGGAGGAAGGGGTCCCACCAGATCCACGTTGATGTGGTCAAAACGCCTCTCAGGCACATCAAACCGCTCCAACGGGGCTTTAACATGTCGATGGACCTTTGCGCGTTGGCATGCCATGCAGGTCTTGACCCAACCTCCAATGTCAACCTTCATCCTGGGCCAGACGAATTTTGCTGCCATTAGGCGCTGTGATGGTTTCCTGCCCGGGTGCGAAAGGCCATGGATAGCGTCGAAAACTTGTCGTCTCCATGCCCGTGGAACAACTGGCCTTGGCTGCGCCATAGATATATCACATAGCAGCGTCGTGCCATCATCAACGAAGGGGACGTCCGCCAACTGGAGGCCAGTAACCGCCGTCCTGCATGCCTGGATGTCTGGGTCTGAAACCTGATCCGCAGCCATACGGGCGTAATCAATTCCCAGGTGGACAGCACCAATGGCGGCCCGCGAGAGGCAGTCAGCCACGGGGTTGTCCTTCCCCGCCACATGCTGGATGTCAGTGGTGAACTCAGAGATGAAAGCCAGATGGCGCTGTTGCCTGGCAGACCACGGTTCAGACACCTTCGACATAGCAAAAATTAATGGTTTGTGGTCTACAAAAACAGTGAAAGGGCGAGCCTCCAGCAGGAAACGGAAATGTCTGACCGCCAAATACAGGGCGAGGAGCTCACGGTCAAAGGTGCTGTACTTCTGTTCGCTAGAACGGAGCTGTCGGCTGAAGAACGCCAGGGGTTGCCAAATGCCCTCGACCAACTGTTCATATACGCCTCCAACGGCATAATCCGAGGCATCAGTTGTCAATGCCACGGGAGCCTCAGGCACGGGGTGCGTGAGCATGGTTGCACTCGCAAGGGCCTCCTTGGTATCCGAGAACGCCTTTGACATGTCGTCGGACCAGGCGATGGCATGCTTGGGAGTCTTGCCCTTGAGAGCCCCATACAGGGGGTGCATTAGGTGGGCAGCCTGAGGGATGAACCGATGGTAGAAATTCACCATCCCCAGGAACTCCTGCAAGGCCCTAACCGTGGTAGGGCGTGGGAGGCGCAGCACCGCTTCCACCTTTACTGGTAATGGGACCGCTCCAGCAGTAGTGATGTGGTGGCCAAGGAAGTCCATGGCAGGCAGACCAAACTGACACTTTGCTGGGTTGATGATTAATCCATGCTCTCTGAGGCGACTGAAGAGGAGTCGGAGGTGTGTTAGGTGTTCCGCCTTGGACGTGCTGGCTACCAGGATATCGTCTAGGTAGACGAACACGAAAGACAGGTTGCGCAGCATGGCGTCCATTAACCTCTGAAAGGTCTGAGCCGCATTTTTGAGGCCAAAAGGCATCCTCAAAAATTCAAAGAGCCCGAATGGGGTTATAATGGGCTGAAAAATCTTGTATGTGTGGAACCGGGTAACGATCAGGTGTAGTGGCGTCATTAAGGCGCCGGTAGTCGCCACACGGACGCCAGCCGCCGTTGGCCTTTGGAACGAGATGGAGCGGCGAGGCCCAAGGACTGTCGGACCGACGAACGATGCCCAGTGCCTCCATGGAGGCAAACTCATTCCTAGCGATGGTGAGCTTGTGTGGGTCGAGACGACGAGCCCTAGCATGTACTGGCGGGCCCTCCGTGGAGATGTAATGCACGACTCCATGCTTAGTGGCCGCGGACGAGAAGGTGGGTGTTGTGATGTCCGAGAACTCCAACAGGAGGCGGGAGAAATCATCAGTGGGCGCGACGGCGCTGGACAGTGTCATTGTGGCCGTGTCACTGCGCTCACATGCTAAGGAGCCAAAAGTCTCAGCATTGACGAGCCGGCGATTCCCCACGTCTACCAAGAGACTGTTGGCGCAGAGAAAGTCAGCGCCTAGGAGGGGAGTAGACACCTTGGCCAACACAAAATCCCAGCTGAAACGCTGGTCAGCAAAACACAATGCCACGGTGCGTTTGCCAAATGTAGGGATCGCACTGCCATTGGCAGCTTCAAGGGCAGGGCCCCGTCTCGCTGAGTGAAAATCCTGAGTGGACGCCGGCAACACGCTCACCTGGGCACCCGTGTCACATAAAAAACGGCGGCCGGAGAGTGAGTCGGTGACGTACAGCAAGCCTACAGGATGGCCAACACTCACGGCTGCTAATGAGTGGCAGCCAGTGCGTTTCCCGACCCCCCGTAGTTACAAGGTGGCAAACACTTTTTAGCTTTGTTCCCAAACTTTGCGTGGTAAAAACACAACCCCGACGGCCTCACCCGGCGGGGCATAGCCGCGGCAGAGATAGAGAGTGGCTGGAACCCCTGCTCATCAACGGTGTAGGCTGATGCTGCCACACACCTCTTCCCAGCTGAGAAAAATACATCCGCTTCCCTAGCTAGCTGGCGAAAGTCAGTTTTGATGGAATTAGCCATAGGTAAACGCACATAGTCTGGCAGTTGTTGCAAGAAAAGCTCCTTAAATAGAAAACATGGCCCATGGTCCCCCAGCAGAGCTAACATGTGATCCATCAATTCAGAGGGCTTTGAGTCACCCAATCCAGGTAGAGAGAGAAGCTGGCGAGCACGGTCAGATTCAGACAGACCGAAAGCCTCCTTCAGGTGTGTTTTTATAGCCACATATTTGTCGTGTGTAGGTGGGTTTTCCAGCAAACTCACCACTCTCGCCGCAGTTGAGTTCGTCAGGGCTGCTACCACATAGTAGTACTTTGTGGCGTCCGCGGTAATGTCCCTCAGAGCGAATTGGGCTTCAGCCTGTGCAAACCAAGCGTTGGCGCTCCGCTCCCAAAACTCCGGCAGCTTGAGTGAAACGGCGTTCAAAGTGCCGCGATCCGCGTTCTGTTGTTCATCAGGCATGTTCAATGTAATCTCCGAAATACGTCCAGGATCACGTCAGGGTCACCAATGTAGGAATGCAGGTAATAATAGTGAAAACGGAGTCGTGTTCCGATGCAATAATACTATTTTAATACGCACTCTACTGTCGCACAACAACACTGACATTCATCTTTCATTCGTCTCACTTTAACTACGTCATCCCCCGCTAAGGATCACGGGAGATGTAGTCAACACCACCTAAGGCTAGGATGCCGTGAATTATAATGTCCCAGTAGCCACTACACAGTAAACATTTGGTCAGAATCGGAATCCTCATGGTCGATGGCGCCAGCAGGTATTTTGGATTTGGTCCATAGAAGTCAAATCAATCATCAAAACATCTTAGCCAGAGAATGGTCACGGAATTGAGGTTCTTGACCCAACTAAATAGAGGCCGTTTAGTCGACCCCAACAAGCAATGGGGGACCCTGATTGTGGTATCCTGACGTAATGGTTTCACCCATTAGTTGGTTTAGCCCAGACTCTTGATAATGACGTCAGATACGGTACCTGTCAGTTCATGTATGCAACCCCCAAATGGAAGTAAACAAACCTTCAGCTATAATGTCATTGTGTGGACATTCAGTTCTTTCTGCTAGACACTAAGAGTGACAGGCAGAATAGAAACATTACATGGTGTCAGAATTTTAAGCTTATTTTGGAAATGTTTGGAATGGACAGTTCGGGCGTTCCAATGCCGAGAATGGACTGGGGCTCGTCCAATCTACCCGATGCATGGAGGAAGTTTCGCCAGCATGTGGAGTTAATGTTTTCGGGACCTTTGTCTGCAAGAACAGAGGAGGCGAAATGCAGCTACCTACTCCTGTGGATAGGAGAGAAGGGCAGAGATGTCTTCAATACGTGGACTCTTGACGGTAGACGAAAGGAAGGTACTGAATACGTACTATGCAGGTTTTAAAGCCTATGTTATACCCAAAGCTAACCCCATTTTTGCACGTTATACGTTCCACGAACGGATACAAGGCGACAGTGAGAACTTTGATCAGTTTGTAACACAGCTTAAGCTGCTAGTGAAGGACTGTAATTACGACAAAAGTGACGAAATGGTCCGAGACAGAATCGTGGTTGCCACTAACTCAGCAAGAGTGAGGGAGAAGCTGCTCTGCTACGGTCCAGATTAGGCATGGGCGGTATGACGGTATTAAGGTATACCGGGGTATTTAGAGATACCGACGGTATTGAAAATCAATACCGTCAAAATCACAGATCCATTTCAGTTTATATTACAGTGAAACAGAGTTGGCCAGAGTTGGTTGTAGTGCACTGCACACACGCGCCAGCAGAGGGCGAGACCAGTCCTCGAGTCACTAGTGGAGCGAGGCAGCGAGCCGCAGAGCTGGTTGTCTATACACAGGAGGAGGAGGGAAAACCCCGCTTCACTGGAAATTAAATGAGTCGAGACACGCTTACCGTTGCTGCGGGCTAACTGGCTGTTCTGAGAGCTAACTGTTGTGTATGTGTATCACAACCGTGGTCACGCTTTACGGTAATGTTGCGACAGTGCTGTGAAAATACCGTAAAACGTTGTGGTAACGAGAGTGTGTGTTGTTGTGGACTGGTGGAACAAGCAAATAAACGGTAAAACGTTACGTCGCAGTCCGGTGTGTTTTTGAATACACAATACTAACGTTACTAGTACTAGGGTGCTGCGGGGCTCCTGGCTACCATTCTGAGAGTTAACGTTAGTATTACTAGGATGCTGCAGGCTTCTGGCTAGTGGCTCCATTCTGAGAGCTAATGATAGTAGCACTCGGATGCTGCGGGCTAACTGGCCATCTCCGCGATTTGTTTACTTGGTAACACGGGTTGCCACGGGTCAGCACCACAGCGACGTCAGATCAAGCCACAGGCAAAGAGGATGCATGCTATATCTGACACTGGTGAGCAGCAAAGTGATGATGATGAATTGTACATTGACACTATAACAAAACAGCATGCAAACACAGACAAAGAACAAGCCTTTGCAGAATTCAGGGTTTGTACACCTTTTCCAAGGCAAAATGCAAGCACTTTTCAAGCATTTTCAAGGTGCATTTTCAAGATTTTCCAGCATCTTGATTTTCTGTGGTAAATTAGATATTTACTCAAAATGATTATTTCACTTCTTCCATCACATTAAATCAGATGTTATTGTGCTAAACAACCAAAATTATATAGACTTGGCATCATATATAACTGATATATAGCTGAGCCGATGTGTTATGCAGTATGTCGTGTATGTCATAAATGTCATGATGAATTGAACATGGGGGACCCTGATGTAAACAAGACGAAAGTATTGCTCTGGTCTGCATCCCCTTAATAATTGTGTGTATTGAGCCGTACTGTATTGTACCCATTCTGCAATCTGTTAATAAAGTTTTCAGGGAAGAGAAATGAGGAGCTATCCCAAATGTGGTGAGGTATGCCACTTTATTCTCCCCACAAGTAAATTGCTTTGCTATCTCACTGTCAGGAAACATTGTTTGAAACATGGCCCCCATGTCATTACATGAATGGTAGGAATAGTGGCTGGTTACAGCTTTTGTTGCCCAGCATATTTCAGCTTGAAGTGTTGGATTAGAGGTAACAAATTATTTAATGGTGCCTGTGGTGTTGCTGGTTGACTGGTTCTTGGATGAGCCTGGGGATGGTAGAGGGGCAACTCCACTGCAAGCTCCTCCACTGGCTGCTCTGGCTCTCACTACACTGCTGGTTGTTGATGTGGATGTAGCTGTGCTGCTTGATGCATTGCTTGTCTGCTGGAAATAATCCACTAATGCAGGACCTGGATTTAGACGTGCTTTCATCAGAATTTGATGCTTCTTCCCTAAATAAAAAGGAGCAGCATGTTATAAATAAAACAAAGTGTTTTATTAATTTAATCTCACTGGTTGCACTTAACTTTAAGAGTATTTATTGTTTAATGTTGACATCTAATCTAAATGGATCATTATGATATTATAAATGTATATTTCATTTTCATTTATAGGCTACTGCCTATGAATTTTAGACTGAGCCTAATGATGGCCTGGAATGAACCAACTACCTTAACATTATTATCCATGTAATTAACTGTAAAGGTCACGTTAGCTGTTAGATTGCATATTCCATAAATAAACATGCTAAAATTGGCCTGGCTCGTCACGTTTGATTGAAAACGTTATTAACAGATTGCAGAATGGGTACAATACACTATGGCTCAATACACACAATTGTTAAGGGGATGCAGACCAGAGAAATACTTTTGTCTTGTTTACATCAGGGTCCGCCATTTTCAATTCATCATAACATTTATGACATACACGACATACAGGTAGACAGTACGTTACTGCGTTCCAGACTACAACTGCTCCACACCAGTTCCACACCAGTCTCCGTAAATGTTCCGTTATAAAAATAAAATACCATTTCAATACACAACAAGTTTTCGTGTTTTGAAATACATGAAAGGAAATTAGCTAACGTTGATTTGCCTAACGTTACATGCTACAACACTGCGGTGAAAAACAGAGTCCGGTAAACACGAGTTTGTAATTCCATTAGTGTATTTTGCCTGTTACTTGACTATTTCGATTATTGAAGTGGTATTTTTATAACAAACATTTGCGGAGACAGGTGTGGACTGTGGAGCACTTGTAGTCTCGAACTTAGTTACCTGGCGAGCCAGGCCGAGACACGTTAATAACACCCATGGCTCAGTGGTTCACCTTTCAACGTGGCTCGAACGTGCAGACTCCCCCAATCCCCATGGTAAAAATCTTCAAGTCCTTTCTGCATATTTTGCACACGGCTACTCGAGGATGTTCTCCTCTGAATTATATTTGATATCTCCGAGCCAGAGCTCATTAAAAACGGCAGCCTCCCGGCATTTTGGCCACACACACGCGCGCTGTTCTCATGGCACAGGTAAAAACACTACGGGGTGGGGCCGAGCCACATTTCATTTTGCATGAAAGGCGAACGCAAAATAGGCTCGCGGGTCGCTCCGACTTATTTTATTTCTTTGTCTAAAAACCAAACTATTCAGTCAGATAGCGATTTATTATTAAAGTATAAAATGCAATTACAATTTCAATAACTTTCCAGCACTTTATACACAATTCAAGCACATTTAAAACCTTGAAAACAGCACATTGAAATACAAGCATTTTCAAGGATTTCCAGCACCCGTACGAACCCTGAGAATTACAAATTGGAAAACAGAGGCACAAGCTCAAATTTTAAATTGACACAGGTGCTCAGGCTAATGTGATACCAGCCAACACATTCCATGAGCTATTTGGAAATGTAGTATTAAGCCCGCAGGCCAGCAAGCTCTCAGGCTATGGTGGGCATGTGCTTTGCTTACTGTAAAAGGGGCCTGCAGGCTAACATGCAGATATAAAGAGAAGACAGTCATGCTTGACTTTGATATAATTGATGTCAATGCTCCACCTGTGTTGGGCATGAGAGCATGTATAGACCTGAATTTGGTCAAAATAATCCATACAGTCAATGCACAGCCCAAACCACACATGATGAACATCATGGATGAATATGCAGATGTATTTGAAGGCATTGGACTGTTTCCCGGTGAGTGTACCATTCACCTCAGACCTGACGTAACACCAGTGGTGTGCCCACCTCGCCGCATACCATACGCCCTACGTAGTCGGCTCAAAAGTGAGCTGGATGAAATGGAGAAAATGGACATAATCCAGAAGGTCACTGAGCCATTCGGAATCATATCTGCACAAGATGAGTTTCAAAGACGAGTGGATGAGGCCTACGAGGGACTCCCGGGCGTCGCCGCCATTGTCGATGACATCATTGTGTATGGCCGCACGAAAGAGGAGCACGATGCCAACCTGCGTGGCATGCTGGAGAGAACCAGACAGATAGGAATAAAACTGAACAAAGACAAGAGCACCATCTGTGTGACAGAGGTGAACTACTTTGGACACACACTGACACGAGAAGGTGTCAGACCTGACCCCAACAAGGTTTCGGCGATCAAGGACATGGCCGCGCCACAGAGTAAAGCAGAGCTGGAGACAATATTGGGCATGATCACGTACTTGTCAAAATTTGCCCCCAGACTCTCAGAGGCAACGGTCCCGCTCCGTCAACTGTTGAAAGAGAGCAGTGAATTTGTATGGGACTCGAACCATGATGTTGCTTTCCAGCTAGTGAAAAGCATTTTAACACAAGAGCCAGGTCCAGTACTTGCCTACTTTGACCACACAAAGGATGTGAAACTGCAGGTTGATGCCTCCAAATATGGATTGGGAGCAGTCCTACTGCAGCAAGAGAAACCAGTTGCATACGCGTCCAGAGCACTGAATGAGACTGAAGTCAATTATGCTCAGATCGAAAAGGAGCTGTACGCCGTGCTCTTTGGATGTAAGCGATTCCACCAATACCTGTACGGACGCCAGGTGATCGTCGAGTCAGACCACAAGCCACTGGAGACAATAATGCGCAAACCCCTTGCGGCTGCACCGCCGAGGCTCCAACGCATGATACTTCAGTTGCAAAGATATAGCATTAACATTGTTCATAAGCCTGGAAAGCAGATTCCAGTGGCAGACACACTATCTAGGAAGCCGCTAGCGTGCTGTGATGACTCACTGAGTGAGGGCATGGACTCGCAAATACACTCAGTTGTAAGCAGTGCGCCTGTGAGCGACCGGAAAATGGAAGACATCAGAACTGCTACAGCCAAAGACGAGCAGCTCTCAGCCTTGAAGTAGATCATCCAATCAGGGTGGCCAGACACTGCAAGACAATGCCCCTCTGCCATCACTGAATATTGGAACCACCGGGATGAAATAACAGAATCGAATGGCATTCTGCTTAAAGGTGAGAAAATCATTGTGCCACACTCACTCAGAGGTGACATGCTGTCACGCATACACACAGGCCACTTCGGCATGGAGAAGTGTAAGCAGCGTGCAAGAGATGTTCTATTCTGGCCAGGGATGTGCAAACAAATAGAGACACTAGTTGGATCTTGTAGCATTTGCCTCGAACGACGCAACTCCATCCCCAAAGAACCAATGCTGTCACACCCGATTCCAGAGCGACCTTGGCAGGTGATGTGTTCAAATGGAACAACACTGACTATATAGTTGCAGTTGACTATTATAGTAGGTATTTCGAGGTAGAAAAAATCACTAGCCTCACATCCACCGCTGTGATTCAGAAACTCAAGGCCATGTTTTCCAGGTTCGGGATTTGTGAGAAATTGCTCAGCGACAATGGACCGTGCTATAGCTCGCAAGAGTTCAAGAACTTTGCGAATACATGGGATTTTGAGCACATCACAAGCAGCCCCCTGTACCCGCAGAGCAACGGGCTGGCTGAGAAAACTGTGCAAACAGCTAAAGCCATCATGGACAAAGCACATGCACAGAGGTCAGATCCATATCTCAGCCTGTTGGAATACCGAAACACACCAGTGGACGGATTCAAGTCACCAGCACAGCTGCTGATGAGCCGATGTTTGCGCTCAATCCTTCCAACCACTGAGAAACAGCTGCGACCAGAACTTGCCTGTCGCAGTGCAGTTCTAGGCAGACGAGAACTGTGCCAAAAACGACAAAGGCAATACTACGACAGAAATGCCAAACCACAGCCTGCACTGCCAGTAGGAGCCACGATCCGCTTCCAGCAACCAACAGGGTCGTGGAAACCCGCCAGTCATCGGACCAGCAGGGACCCAGCGATCCTACAACATCATCACGGATGAGGGCCACACGCTCCGGCGCAATCGGCGTCACCTTCTACAGACCACCGAGGGAGATACACGTCACGGAGTGGCAACGGATGGTCAACAGGTCGAGCCTCAGGCCACTGAGACTGTACACAGGGTATCTGCAGGTTTAGCCCAGTCAGATTTAAGGCTTTTTAAGACTTTTTAATGCCACTCAGAATTAAATTTAATACCAATTTCACGATAACAAAATGGCAAAAATCATGGGTACTCTCAGTACACTCATTCAAGGGTACTACGACTATGCCTGCACCTCATGGTACCAAAGCACCTCAAAGGCACTAAAAACAAGATTACAAACATCACAAAACAAACTGGTCAGACTACTGCTTAACCTCACTCCTAAAACCCACTTTACCCCTGCCCACATTCAAAACCGCTCTTAAAGAGCACCTACGGGAGGCTGCAATTCGAAACTGGCCACTGTAAATGTCCAACCCCCCCCTCTTCCTAATGTACAGTCTCATCCCCATCATATATATATAATATTTTCTGTTATGATCTCTGGGTAACAGTACTGTATATTATTTGCATATCGTATATGTCACAAATGTAACAGTACTACAGTATATACCTGTATGTCATGTATGTCCCTATGCCATAAATGTCATGATGTCATGTATGTTTTTACTGTATTTATTTCTGTATATTTTATTTAATTTTTATTCTATTTTACTCTACCTTATCCTAGGCAACTTGATTGATTTGTGTTATTATTCTAATTCGTGACCTGTCCTGTCTAAATGTTTAAATGTTGAGCGATTTGCAGTGTCAAATTTCCCACGGGATAATAAAAGTATTTCTATTCTATCTATTCTATGTTGTGTATGTCAATATGAATTGAAAATGGGGGACCCTGATGTAAACAAGACAAACGTCTTTCTCTGGTCTGCATCCCCTTATTATTGTGTGTATTGAGCTGTACTGTATTGTACACATTCTGCAATCTGTTAAATAAAGTTTTCATTCATCCAGTTGTTTTGTTTTTGTAGTTTGGTTGAATGAATACTTTATTTAACAGATTTCAGAATGGGTACAATACAGTACAGCTCAATACACACAATAATAAGGGGATGCAGACCAGAGAAAGACGTTTGTCTTGTTTACATCAGGGTCCCCCATTTTCAATTCATAGTGACATTTATGACATGCACAACATACATGACATTTATGGCATAGGGATATACATGACATACAGGTATATATTACCATTACATTTGTGACATACATGATATGCAAATATACAGTACTGTTACCCATAGATCCTAACAGAGTCAGGGAACATCGCTTGAAACACCTCTCCTAGTCCCTCATTTCCATTGTAGGACTGATGCTTTGCGACCGTATTTAGAACCCACAGTACCTCAGCTTCAAGGGTTGGCGTGGAGCCGAACGTTACCCGGACAGGTGCAGATGTAATTGGTGGTAGACCTACCTGTCCCTGAGCAGTTGATGTGTACGGTGTCGGCATCGAAAATAAATTTGATATTGAAGTTGTCTGCAGGCGGGTTTTTGTAGAGGTAACATGCTTAGCGCTGTGCATGTGTGACTCGACTGCTTTTATTCCCATCGTTCCTAGTTTAAAATCCTTTTTGAAGAGTTTGCAGCGGGCCTCGTACATGTCTTTCACTGGGAGTCCAACCACGGTGCAAACAGAGGGTTTTCGAGCCAGTTCTCATTACATTTGCACTTTCCCATGTTAAATTAACGAGTGCAAATAAATACAAATCAATTAAACTAAACTAAACGTCAGCGTTATCGCTACGGCTTGAATAACGTGTTACCTATGCTCCGGTGTTCTGAAATAGCTCCCGACGGCGACACACATTAAGGACCATAAATTGGTTCCGCCCCACTGCGTACCGTTTGCGTGAAAGAAAAGAAAAGCCTGACTTAATATCTCCCGTTAATAGTTTCCCCCCAGATTTCACAATGAAACATAAGATGACATGGCATGTTTTTAAGACCTCCGAAAGTCGGATTTAAGACATTTTAAGACAAATTAAGGCCTTAATAGTTGATAGTTGAATTTAAGACTTTTTAAGACTTTTTAAGGTCCCGCGGACACCCTGTGTACAGCAGACTGTTGAAAATTCCCCAACTGTGCCACCACAAGGCATTACTACCAGGTCAGGCCGCTTAGTTAAGCCGAGAGACATTCTAGACCTGTGACTATTATTACACTGATGTTGTTAAAAAAAAGAAGAAGAAAAAGAAGAAAAAATGTGATTTGTGATAGATGTGATTTGCACTTATGGTGTTTGTTACGGACTCTGTCCTTATTTCATTCCTTATTTCATTATGTATTATGTATGCATGTAATATTATATTGTGTGGGTTATTATTATTAGGCAGGTTGTAGCGTTTTCTTGTCTCCCTCCTATATAATCTATCTACCTCTCAGGGTCAATCACCATTCCACTCCAACCAACAGAAGAAGCAGCAGCAACCACAGCTGAGGCTCATCAGCCTAATTGGCCTCCACATCCCTTCATATAATCCCTGTGTATGCATTGTTAGCTAGAGCTCTGTCGGTGTATGTGGGTAATTATATCTGGTGGTGTTGTGGTAGAGCTCTCATTGTTTTTTGTGCATGAGCTAGTTAAAGCTCTGTTGAGCTCATGATTGGTGCTTGAGCTAGTTGAAAGCTCTGTTGAGCTCATGTTTTGGTGCATGAGCTAGTAGAAAGCTCTGTGGAGCTGTTGTTTGTGTGAGAGCTGGTCAAGGCTCTGGTTTTCTAGCAATTCCCTATAGTATTGTACCGTTTTGTGATCCTGCCTGTTGTACATTTCTGTTTTACCCATAACCTGTTTCTGTATTTATGTATTTCTCGTCACCCAGCTTATGGTGATTGTTTTTCTTATATATTAACCTTTTGTTTCGCACACAGGGACATTGAGGGCAGTGAAGATACCCTGGGGTCTACACCTGCATCACGTAGGAGAACCACTGTTAAAGACACCAGCTTAGAGTGAGCACCACCTCCTGTACTTTGGGGCGTCCGCGCCTGTAAAGGGGGGGGGGGGCTTTGTTTTATTTTGATATTATTTGGTGCTCACTGGTAGGTCCTCTTTGCTCTCTGTGTTGCTGATCCTCACTTGTGTAAAATAAATATTGTTATTTTACAACCCGTCTATGGTGTTTTGTGTCACTGCATCCTCACCTATCCTGTCTGTGGCCTAGTGTTGCGTCTCCCCACGGGGGCACGTAACAGTGTTATATGGTGGTATAATTATACGGTGTTTGTTATAATTAAATGCACTTATTTAAAAGAAGGGAAATGTGGTATCCTGACGTAATGGTTTCACCCATAAATTGGTTTAGCCCAGACTCTTGATAATGACGTCAGATACGGTACCTGTCAGTTCATGTATGCAACCCCCAAATGGAAGTAAACAAACCTTCAGCTATAATGTCATTGTGTGGACATTCAGTTCTTTCTGCTAGACACTAAGAGTGACAGGCAGAATAGAAACATTACATTTTTCTAAATTGTTAAGACAAACGTCTTTCTCTGGTCTGCATCCACATTATTGTATTGTATAGTATTCTGCAATCTGTTAAATAAGGTGTTCATTCATTCAGCTAATATAAGCTAAGTAACACTAGCCCGAGATACAGCTACAGAATGAAAACTACAGAAATATACAAAATAACAGTAACGAAAATAACTATTGGAATGAACGCGGAGCAAGACCGAAAACAAATAGCATTCAAAACAGGACCAGTCAAAACGAGAGAGAGTGCTAATGACTGGCTGTGCTAACTAGGCTAACATAGCAGCTGTGGACGCTGCTAACAACACAGTAAGAGCGGATAACTCCCTCAAACACTGAAGACATACAGCTAGAAAACACATTTCAGTCACTACCTGACGAGCCTCCAGCACCAGGAGGACGGGGCTCAGATGTCAGTCCAACTAGAGACACGAGCAGGAGGACAGAGGAGTGTGGACCAGACTCACTGGAGGAAGCGAGGTAGTGGATACTGATGCGACGTTCAACGGTTCAAGAACGATCCGGTTATTTTAAACCAAGGGGATGTTTTACCGTTAACTGGAATATGTTGTTTCTTTACACATATGTTGGATTATGTACAAATCTAATCATGACATTTAAGACATGCATGACATACAGATATATATATCTCTGACTCTGAGCACCTGAAGACTGTGCTATTAAACCAGGAAGTGCAGCACTATGTCAGTGCTGCACTGACTATAATCCAACATATGTGTAAAGAAACAACATATTCCAGTTAACGGTATATTTTTTTAATGATTAGTTACGAGGGGCTTGTCGCGGCTCATGCGCATGCGCAGGCGTAAACGATAACTGGCGGCGATAAGGGCGGCGTAATAGCGTAGGGTCACGTGGGCTTAGTGGCCAATCAGAGGAACCCGGAAACCCAACTGCGTTGTAGAAAGCATACACGCATACCGGAGTCCCATGGCAAGCACAGAAAGACTCAGAAGCTTCTATCCTCAGGCCATCAGGTTGCTCAACGAACAATAACACTATGCAACAACCATCAAATGCACTCACAGCACACACATCCGCACACACTCACTTTAAACAATCAACCCACTGCAGCACCCACTCTACACACTTTAGAACACCTAGACACACTTTACATTTATTGGCAAAGAATTTGCACTACAACCCATACCTCAGGACACCTTACTGTAAATTGTAAATTGTACCTAAATTGCACCTCATCCCATTTCTGCTCTGCACATAGTATATTGTATATTAGTATATTGCATAGTATATTGTATGGTAACTCAGTTACTGCTATCCTGCATTGAACATTGTACATATGTACATACTGAACACTTGTGTCTACGTACGTGACTTCTATTTTTTACTTTTACTTGCTATACTTATTTTATTTCATACTTATCTTTTGTCTAGCTCAGTCTCTGGAGCGTAACAGAAAGAAGCATTTTGTATAAAAGTATTCTGTACTTCTGTATGACAACTATTAAAGAAACTTGAAACTTGAAACTTTACCATGTTTAAATATTGAAATGGATCCTATGTTTAATTCCATGTTTAAGTACAGATGTGGATGATTTACCATGTTTAAATACAGAAATTAATCCCATGTTTAAATACAAAGCTGGATGACTTACCATGTTCTCAATGATTTAACTATGGGGAAAAGATCCTGAGATGTTTTGACTGAAGTAATGTATAGAAAAGCTGTGGGTAGCCTCATTTGTTAGACAACCTGTACTCGCCCTGACCTATGTTTTGTAGTGAGTAAAATTGTCACAGTATTTAGCTGACCCCACAGAGAAGCATTGAACTACGTCAAAAACATGTTTTTCGTTATCCCAGAGGTGCAGCAGGCGAACAGTTGTGTTTCAGAAAGGGCAGCAAGGGTTTAGAGCTTAAAGCCCACAGTGATACTATCAGCCTGTGAAGCAGAGTATATATTTCTAGCTATGGCAATGCAAAATGTGTTTATCTAGAACAACTGCTCGAAGTGATGGAGATAAGATTATGAATATATTGCTTAATATGCAGTAGGTAATTGGAATGTATCCTCTATACCGAATATGGTGTTTTTGAAGATGAGGGGCGTTTTGTCAACATCATTTAAAAATGATGGACACTGTGTATATATGAAGACTGTTGTTTATGAGGGCAACCAGGGAACCATTGTGATATAGATGTAAACATGTCGATATAGAAAATACCATCTCATCAGATCTGTCATCAGAGAAGAAAGAATGACACTGGTTTATTGTCCAACGGACGACAGGGTAGCAGACACTATGAGGAAACCTGTTCCAAATTGAAATTGAAGAGATTTGCAAAGGTCATGTTTAATGTGTAAATATTGACTGCCATACTCTATTGATGTTTTGGATTATATTATTTCCTTTGTCAAATGTTTTTCGGAGAAGTTATCCAGTATGCTAATACAACCCTAAGTGGGAGTGTTGAAGTCAGAGGTTCTATGTAGGATTGTTAGTAACTGTCTAACTGCATATATAACTGTTTCCACTAGAGGGCGCTCTAGGCGGAGCCACTCAAGACACTACTAGGTGGCGAGTATAACTAGAGATGTCTCCTCCTACTCTATACTTCTTTCCCCCCAGCCTCTCAGTGAGAGGAGAACTCAATGTGCTGCTGCTCATACCATGTGAATGAATAAACCACGCTGCTTAAAGGCTAAAGATAGAAACCATGCCTCTTGCCCTATAGCCGGATTCTGTCAACATTACTCTAAGCTTAACCTCTTCTGGATGAGGGCCTACACTTTTTTTTATTATCTTTTCCCCCCTTCTTTTTCCGTTTTTCTCCCCTCCCAATGTTAGTCGTTATGCCAATTCCCAATCCCCTTCCTGGTTGTTGCGCACTCTACCCCCTACCGTCAGTCTGGTGTCTGGGAGGGCGGAGACTATCACATGCTTCAACCGACACATGTGTACCCAGCCCACCACTTCTTTTCACCTGGCAGCGCGGACTATCACTGGAAGAGTGTAACGTCACAATACCTCCCTCCAGATCCTTCCCTCGCTGTGCAGGCGCCCCGACCGAACTGTAGAAGTCGCTGTTTACAACGACCCGGACCCACCCACCGGCTTCCCTCTTGCTGACTCTGCCAATTGAGCCAGTATGACGGTGGCCAAGCCGGAGGCAACGCTGACAGCTGGATTCGATACCAGTGTCTCTCGTGTTGGTGACGAACGCTTAGTCCGCTGCGCCACCCAGCCGCTGAGGACCTAAACTTAACCCTTAGACTAGATTATAATTACTTTACTTTGTTTCTCGCATGCGCAGTAGTGCACCGCACAGTACAGGCCCCCAGCGCACTGTACAGGCCCCTCCTATGTATGGGGCTGCGGCAATGCAGTTTTATGCTATTGCGTTCAACGGTTCAAGAACGATCCGGTTATTTTAAACCAAGGGAACGTAGCATGTGGCTGCAGCCCCGGATACCATCGTTTTCCGCGACAGCGCCACCTACCGGATTGGATGACAATCAGAGTGTTTGAGCACCTTGAATGTGAATTTTAAGTTGTATTTGTTTAACATTAAAAACCATTCCGAGGTGCGTAGAAGTGTAACGACCAAGGCAAATGTTTGCAAACTATTTCAAACGTTAGATTTGTGTTCACCGCAAACCTTTGTTCATGTTCAAGTTTTGTTTTATTTGTCACATATAAAGTACATGTACATTATTACTGTGAAATGCTTGGTTCTGTATGAGCCCTCCCACCCACCCCTCCTAATGTACAGTTTCCCCCATTTTTTGTTAGGATCTCTGTTTAACAGTACTGTATATTTGCATATTTTCTATGTGACAAATGTAACAGTACTGTATACCTACCTGTATGTCATGTATGTCATAAATGTCATGATATATATATTGTGTATGTCATAAATGTCATTATGAATTGAAAATGGGGGACCCTGATGTAAACAAGACGAAAGTCTTTTTCTGGTCTGCATCCCCTTAACAATTGTGTGTATTGAGCCGTACTGTATTGTACCCATTCTGCAATCTGTTAATAAAGTTTTCAATCAATCAATCAATCAATCAGCCCCCTCAGAATTTGCTTCATACAGTAAAAAAGTAAAAAGAATAAAATCCAAACACTATACAAAGTATACAATATACAAATTAAAGTACAACCTATAAGTAGTACAAAATGCAAGCTATGAAGTACAAAATGCAAACTTAAAAAAAATGCAAACTTTAAAAACACTCCCAGACCTATAGACCATCGTTTTCCCTTGTCAAAAGAGCCTGTGGTGAAGCTCGCCTAGGGCGCCAAATGTGCTAGGTCCGCCCCTGGGAGGGGGCTCAGAACACAGCCCTGGGGGGCACCTGTGTTGAGAGTGATGGATGAGGAGGTGCATTGTCCTGCTCTCACCACCTGGGGTCTTCCTGTCAGGAAGTCCAAGACCCACTGGCAGTGGCGTAACTCTGTTGATAGTGGTGCAGGGGACAGATTTGGGGGTGTGGTCAGTGACGGTACCAGGTGTGCAATACCGCATTTCCCAGGCGGTGGCGCCATTTATCCATGTAAACGACACACTGGGCTCATACAGAAACAAGCATTTCATCAAGAAGTATTCTGTATTTTGTTGGTACAAATAATAATAAACTAGGAGGCGCCTGCGACAGCATAGCAAAACTTAGTTTGCTTTGAAGAAGTAGCTTTCTCCTTTTGGGCGACGGTGCCATCCTTGCGTTGTTGCATGCAGGTAGGACACATACTGTCTTATCTTATCTCTGTTTATATGTGTGATGTGATGACGTATTTGAACACACACCTCGGCTGACGACCCAAGCTATTATTATGCAAAGACGGGTACTGTAGCGAGTGGGTACTTGGCCCATGCAGGGCATGAATGCGACCCCCATCTACTCATCTTTGCATAATAATAGCTCAGTCAGGACAGGTAGTCAGAGACTCAGCTCAGAGACAATCAGCAATTTTCCGTGTGTGGTTGTGGTCCTAGTGCTGGTCGCCGCGGTCGCGTGTCCGTTTATTATCCATGTATTATCTTTGGACGGTAAAAACGTGGGAGGGACAATAACTGCATTCTGAAACCATGCCGGGGACATGTCCCCGGTGTCCCCCCCCCATAGTTACGCCCCTGCCCACTGGCAAAGGTCGTACTTCAAGCCCAGGTCTCTGAGCTTGACAACAAGCTTGGAGGGGACTATGGTGTTGAATGCTGAGCTGTAGTCAATAAATAGCATTCTCACATAGTTCCCCTGCCTCTTGTCCAGGTGTGATGCTGCCGTGTGCAGCACATGGGCTATGGCGTCCTCCGTGGACCTTTTGGGGCGGTATGCAAATAGCAGGGGGTCCAGGGTGTTGGGGAGGGAGGAACAGATGTAACCCTTCACTAGCAGTTTTGCAAAAAGATGAATTATACTGAATTATATAATTATTATTATATATATATTTATATAATATATTTTATACAATATAAAATTATACTGACCAAAAAAACATCTCTGACTTGTTTTAACATGATGAATTATACTGACCAGAACAAACAGTACAGCTCTGTGACTTGTTTTAACATGATGAGTTCCAATAGTAGAAGGTAATAAGGAGGTAATAAGGAGACAGAGATGTGGTTGTTCTTCTCAAGAAAACGTGTTCCTTTATTATCAGAATCACTAGAGCAAGAAACTGTAACGATAACGAATAAGAAGCCAGGCTTCAAATGAGGGTATATAAGGAAAAGATAATTAAATAATAACAGCAAAGACAAGAGGTTCCATTTCTTGTCCATGGCCGACTGCTCGCAGTAGTTCTGTTGAAGATCCGACAACAGACAGAGAAAGAAGGGATTACTATAAAGGCAAAACTCCCAGCAAACCACACGCAGTAATTAGTGACAACAAACCACAGGTGACAGTCAATCAGCGCTAATTACAGAAAACAGGGTGAAGTACTCCAGAATGGCAGTAGGGTTTCTACTCCTGGGAGAGGACAGAAACCCAGAATGTTACAGTACCTCCCCCAGACAAACGGCACCTGACTTTCACCTAGAGGCCTCGGGATGCAGCCGACGAAAATCGTCAATAAGGCTGTGATTTAAGATATCCCTTTGAGGCACCCAGGAACGCTCTTCTACCCCGTACCCCTCCCAATCCACCAAGAACCGAAACCCCCTACCCCTCCGCCTACAACCCAGGATGCTTCGCACTGTGTAGACAGTTTGACCATCAAGGATGCAGGGTGGAGGAACCACGGGAAGTGGCAGGGACAAGGGCGATGAGAGGAATGGCTTCAACAGGGACACGTGAAACGTCGGATGAACCCGCATGGAAGCTGGAAGCAGCAACCTGTAAGCCACAGGGTTCACCCGATGAACCACTTTAAAGGGGCCTATGAAGCGAGGAGCCAGCTTCCTGGATTCCACCCGGAGAGGGAGATCACGGGTGGAAAGCCAAACACGCTGCCCAGGATGGAAAACTGGAGCCGGACGACGCTTGCGGTTAGCCTGCCGCTGAGCCTTAACAGAGGCCTTCTGTAGCGCCGTCCCAACCCGGTTCCACGTCCTGCAACAGCAAGCCACGTGGGCCTGGACCGACGGCACCTCAGCCTCCCGCTCCTGTTTGGGAAAAAGGGGAGGTTGAAAACCATACTGACACTGAAAGGGAGACATACCTGTAGAGTAGGGTATTATGTGCATACTCTGCCCATGCCAACCTCCTACTCCACGTCGCCGGACAACCGGCAACGTAGCACCTCAGAACCCCCTCCAGATCCTGGTTGGCGCGCTCCGTCTGCCCGTTGGACTGCGGATGGAACCCAGACGACAGGCTGACGGAGGCGCCGAGGCTGGAGGCAAATGCCTTCCAGAACCTGGAGGCGAACCGACGGCCCCGGTCAGACACAATATCCACTGGAAGCCCGTGGACCCGAAAGACATGCTGCACCACCAGGTCAGCCGTCTCTCGAGCGGAGGGAAGTTTGGTAAGGGAAATGAAGTGGGCCGCCTTGGAGAAGCGATCCACTACCACCAAAATGGTAGTGAACCCATCCGACGGGGGAAGACCAGAAATAAAATCCAGGGAAATGTGCGACCAGGGACGTTTGGGAATAGGAAGCGGCCGGAGGAGACCCGCCGGTGCACGGCGAGAGGTCTTACTACGCGCTCACACCGGACAGACCGCCACAAAGGAACGCGTATCCCCCTCCTCTGTAGGCCACCAGAACCTTCTACAGATAAACTCCAGGGTTCTGGCGGCCCCAGGGTGGCCGGTGAGGGAGGAGGTATGTGCTCACTGCAGCAGTCGCGAGCGAGCAGCCTTGGGCACATACATCCGCCCCGGAGGACCCCCACCGGGATCGGGTTCCCATGCCAGAGCCGATCTTACCACCCTATCTATGCCCCATGACACAGGAGCCAAAATAAGGGCCTGTGGAATAATAGGATGGGGCTTCTCTGCCCGAGGCGACCATTCAAAGCCAGGGAGAGAGGCCTTAGTGAGAGCTGTAAGAGGAGTGGCTAAGGCGCTAAAATTGCAAATAAAACGCCTGTACAACCATCATAATGCCAGTTGGGCGTGTTAAATGCAGTTTTTCCACCCATCTCCCTCTCTAATCCTGACCAGGTTGTATGCATTAAGTCAGTGTTTCTCAAAGTGGGGGGCGCGCCCCCAGAGGCATGACAGGGGGGGCTTGAGATTTATTTATATAAAAAATTAAATAAAAAAAAGATTATTACAGAAAATTATCAGTAAAGTGCTATCTGTTGCAGCTGCACTGTTCTCCATGAAAATACCATTTCTCAAAATCTGAAAATCATTATTTAATAAAACACAGAAAAGGATCACCAAGTTACTCTGGATAAAAAAAACTTTACAGACAACATTGAGACAAAGCTTCCTGACACATCTCCATCCAAACTCTTGGAAGAACTCTTTGAAATCTCATCTGATACCACCTAGAGAGCTAGTTTCAGAGTGTGGTTCTGAGTACCAAGTATCTCATCTCATGACCACCAAGTATCTCATGATGCAGCAGTTAAGGTGTTGATACCATTCAGCACCACATACAGTATCTGTGTGAAGCTGGCTTTTCATCCATGACAGCTCTGAAAACAAAATATAGGGCCAATTTGAAAGGTCACGATATTGGTGTTATTTCAATCAATTTAAACATGGCCCATTTCATGACTATTTTGTTGGGGCGAGGGGAGGGGGGGGGGGGCCCAAAATATTTTGGTCCGCCAAAGGGGGGCCTGACAGAAAAAGTTTGAGAAGCACTGCATTAAGTCAAGCTTAGAGAAGACCTGCGCCCCCTGTAAGCACTCAAAGGCGGTGTCCATGAGAGGCAAGAGGTAACGGTTCTTGATGGAAACGTCGTTCAACCCCCTATAATCGATGCACGGCCGCTGGCTACCATCCTTTTTTGCTACAAAAAAGAACCCAGCGCCTGCAGGGGATGTGGACGGACGAATATGCCCCGCGGTCAGTGACTCCTGAATATAGTTATTCATGGACACTTTCTCTGGACTAGAGGGGGATGGAGAGGTACCAGGAAGAAGATTAATGGGGCAGTCGTAAGATCTATGAGGCGGTAGTGCTTTCGCACAAGTTTTACTAAAAACCTCCGCCAGGTCCTAATAAATCTCAGGTACACCTGCTAAATCGGGATTAGGAGATGTGGCAGAGTCTGCAACGCTCACCACCATCCTGAAGAGAGACAAGGGAGACAAAAGAGAAGAAGAAAAAGGCGCGGGGGAACCCTCGCTGGAAACCGACTTAACGCCGCTCCCCATAGAGTTCACCCGTAGCCCAATTAATACCAGGGTTATGCTCTGCTAGCCACGGATGACCTAAAACAATGGCAGAATGGGGAGACATGACAACATACAATTTTAACCATTCCCACTCCCTCCCGGCCACCTGGAGACGCAGCTGTGCCGTGCGCTGGGTAATGAGCCCACTACCCAGTGGTCAACCGTCCAATAACTGAAGCGGGATAGGTACCTCCAGTGTCTCCAAAGGGACCCCCCACTCAAGTGCTAATCCCATGTGAATTAAATTACCCGCCGCTCCCGAATGAATCAATGGCCTGGTCTTCCTGAGAGAATTCCCCCACCCAACAGTGACATCAAAAAAGTGTGTGCATCATCAGTGACAGAGGTAAAATGCCCACCTGCTAAAACTCCCCCCAAGTTTAGCAAGCCCCTGTTTCCCGACAATACAGTACAGTTACTGAAGCGATGTCCAGTACGACCACAACGAAAACAACGCTTCTGTCGATACGCCTCTGTCTCTCCGCGTCTGACAGGCGCAGAGCCCCCAGTTGCATAGGCTCGTCACCCAGGCTCTGTCTTGTGAAATGCATAGCTGGTTTGACACCGGAAGAAGCGCGGAAGAGTACCTGTGATGAAGCCTCCCTTTCAGGGAGGTTCGGTTATAGACAAGGAGTGTTAAGGTTAGGCTATGGACAAGGTTAGGTTATGGACAAGGTTAGGCTATGGACAAGGTTAGGCTATGGACAAGGAGTGTTAAGGTTAGGCTATAGACAAGGTTAGGCTATGGACATGGTTAGGCTATGGACAAGATTAGGTTATGGACAAGGTTAGGCTATGGACAAGATTAGGCTATGGACAAGGTTAGGCTATGGACAAGGAGTGTTAAGGTTAGGCTATGGACACGGTTAGGTTATGGACACGGTTAGGTTATGGACAAGGTTAGGTTATGGACAAGGAGTGTTAAGGTTAGGCTATAGACAAGGTTAGGCTATGGACATGGTTAGGCTATGGACAAGATTAGGCTATGGACAAGGAGTGTTAAGGTTAGGCTATAGACAAGGTTAGGCTATGGACATGGTTAGGCTATGGACAAGATTAGGCTATGGACAAGGTTAGGCTATGGACAAGATTAGGCTATGGACAAGGTTAGGCTATGGACAAGGAGTGTTAAGGTTAGGCTATGGACACGGTTAGGTTATGGACACGGTTAGGTTATGGACAAGGTTAGGTTATGGACACGGTTAGGTTATGGACAAGGTTAGGTTATGGACAAGGTTAGGTTATAGACAAGGACCACGCTGTGTGTCAAGGTGAAGAACTCCTGCATCGGGTCATCAATGGAAAACACTGCAGGAAGCAGGTAAATGGTAAATGGTGCATTTAAATAACAGCTTTTATCCAAAGCTTTACAATTTGTTCCTCACATTTTACACATTCACTCACACATTCACACACAGATGGCAGAGGCGACCATGCAAGGTGCCAATCTGCACATCGGGAGCAATTAGGGGTTAAGTATCTTGCTCAAGGACACTTCGACATGCTGCCCGGGAGGAGTGGGAATTGAACCAGGAACCTTCCGATTACCAGATGACCGCTCTACCTCCTGAGCCAAGCAAGTGAGAAAGAAACAAAACAAACACACCAGGCCCAGTTAACCCTCATCAAAGTAGTTTCAGACCTGAGCCTGAAACAAGACCCAGCGGCTGCACCATCCCAGCAGCGCCAGTGTAACGGGGAAGCCTGTGAGTCTATCCACAGTCACAGAAACAGGGGTGTTGACAAGTGACTGTGGCATTACAGGCTGGTAAGTTAAACTCACTTCCTCATAACAGGGTTAACAGACGCATAGGTACGGTAGTTAGGAGTGAATTCACTTCTTAGTGCAGCGGCCTGTGTCGTCGCCCGCGGCGCGGGAGCTCCCCTGTTCGACTCCCCCTCGGGACATTAACATTTAACATCAACACAACGCAGACCAATACGATCCGTCACACCAGCAGGGGTCCCAGAACCAGGGACAAGGCCAACAAGATTACGCTTATAACAACCGAAGGAGGGGGCGGGGCAACTTCCAGGGAGGACGAGGAGGATGTGGCAGATTCACCCAATCAGAGCTAACGTCTGTTTCAACTGTGGAGAGGGACACTGGTAAAGAGACTGTCCACAAAGAGACCGGGCAGAGAGTAGGGACACTGGTACAGAGACTGTCCACAAAGAGACCGGGCAGAGAGGAGGGACACTGGTAAAGAGACTGTCCACAAAGAGACCAGGCAGAGAGGAGGGACACTGGTACAGAGACTGTCCACAAAGAGACCGGGCAGAGAGGAGGGACACTGGTACAGAGACTGTCCACAAAGAGACCGGGCAGAGAGGAGGGACACTGGTACAGAGACTGTCCACAAAGAGACCGGGCAGAGAGGAGGGACACTGGTACAGAGACTGTCCACAAAGAGACCGGGCAGAGAGGAGGGACACTGGTACAGAGACTGTCCACAGAGAGACCGGGCAGAGAGGAGGGACACTGGTAAAGAGACTGTCCACAAAGAGACCGGGCAGAGAGGAGAGACACTGGTACAGAGACTGTCCACAAAGAGACCGGGCAGAGAGGAGGGACACTGGTACAGAGACTGTCCACAAAGAGACCGGGCAGAGAGGAGGGACACTGGTACAGAGACTGTCCACAAAGAGACCAGATACAGAGACAGGGGGCTCCACCCAATTGATTGGCTGGGGGGAGTCACAGCAGAGAGGAGGGGCTCCACCCAATTGATTGGCTGGGGGGGGGGGGGGGGGGATCACGGCAGAGAGGGGCTCCACCTTGTTTCCAGATATATGCAGACTCCCTTGTTCGACGTGTTGACTATTCTTCCTGGGGTCCTCACAGATATACACATACAAATATGAAACATTCAGTATAAATCAGTCATATATCACATACATAATCAATAAAAAAAATTATAAAAGAAGGTCATAGGTGAATCCATTTCACCATACCTTTAAACCAAAAACAAAGTAAACAGAAGAAGTTTGGATAACATGGCAGCTACACTCATGCATGACATATATTGATTTCCTTCCGGGTTATGGCTCCTTCAAGTTTCTTTTTGAAACTGTCCTTGTTTTCCGTCCATATGACATGTAATGGGATCCTATTCCAATATGTTATGGCTCTATGTTATGTGAAGGCCACCTACCCTAGGTATGAATATCTGTGTGCTATTCTCATTCGGCAGCACTCCAGGAACAGAAAGGCACTGTTGTACTCTGTTGACCTCTGACCAACCATCAGTCTCAGCCGGACTCTTGGTTTCAACTTGGCTCCATTGGCCGGGGGTTTGCCCTGTGAGCTTCACATGTGATCATCACAACATTGATGGAGGTCGATAATCTTCCTGTCAGTCACCACTGGTCTCTTCACATGTAGATCTGTAGATAAGGATGATGTCATAGAAGCAGACAGCAATCTGAGTCCATTGAGCCTCCTGAACAGGCCATTACAGTTTGCTTTATGAGCTTTAGCAGGTGAAAAGTAATTCAGTACCTGTCTTTCAGTTCTACCTCTTTCAGCTTCTTTTGACCATTTAAGATAACTACTTAGTCACTTTAACTTACTTACTTACTTTAACAGAAAGCAGGGCCAGCCCTGTTACATTTAGTGCCCTAGGTGAGTTTTTATTATGTTTATTTGAATAGGGACAGTGCACATTATTCAACAGTAATGAGACAAAGTACCACGACTGTAAATATGCCAATGTTAGCTGGGTAGCTAGTTTTCAACTGCAGTCCCTAGGCAAGATGTTAAATGCCAGGTAAAAACAGAATAGACATTTTAAGAACATACTTATAATGTAGTATAGTATTAGAATATAACAGCATAGTTAAAAGTGGTTAAGGCTATTAAATACACAATTTCTATTAGCAAAGTGGGGAGAATACTGTGATGTGAATGAGCTGCAGGGCAATGACGTCAGGAGCAGGGACTCCCTGATTATGGGATGAGACGCTGAACACTAAAAAGACAGTGGGACTCTCATGTCGGGGTGGGAGCACCTCGCTACAGTATCAGCACTCTGTTGGATGTTGGGGGGAGTGAGGTCACGGTCAGTTAGGACCGCCGGCGATGAAGACAGACAGCCAGCGGCCCCCAGGTCCCTGTTAATGCTGAGGAGGGAAGGCTTAACCTCCTGGAGCCAGATGGACAGACAGGTACGGGGATAGAGAGCGCTGCACTCGGGAGTCGGGACATTCTTGTGGACGCAGAGTGAGATTTCCTGATTGAAGCCTACAGCCTTGTGGTACACGCCGTCCAGCTAAGCCATTTTCCTGGGGAGTTGGAAGGTGTCCAAAGCGCAGACAACGGGGAGGTTCGCGCCCTTGAGGGCGAGTTAAGTCCACTTTTACATTTTGTATATCATTCTTGTATTGTGGTATATTTCAGGCCTGTTATATGTTAACTAATTGGAGGGTGGCGGGGGGGAGCAGATGAGGGAGGGGTAACTAGTACCAGGAGGTGGTCCCCTGTGTTCAGGTTGGACCAGTGATGGTCGGTTGCAGTGCTGGTTGATTGTGTGCATTGTTTGATGTGCAGTGCCTCTTGTAGAGGGTGTTAGCGTGCTGTGGTTAGTGGTGTGCTCTAAAGCTAGGCTATTAGGCTTAGCCCGAGGTGTAGTGGTTTCCTTAACTTAATGGAAGCCTTACTGTGGCTGGTTGCCCCCAATTTCTGTTAACCCCGTTCTCCCTGGTAGGAATATGAACTTTGGTCTCATTATTTATGCTAACCATCCAAATCAGATTGTTACCTTTTGTTGTGCATTTGATTATTAAGAACTTTGACAAACAGCAGCCAGCTTCCCCTGCTAACTAGCAGTTTCTCCTGCTTGTGGTGTAAGCCACTTTTTATTACAATATTATCTCAAATCAGCTTACTGTTTCCATTTGCTTCATTGATTATGCCAATACAAACAGATGCCTTTGCCTGTCTCAGTTCTTTGGTCACCTTATTTCTTAGGATTGTAAACCTACGTTTGTTGTGTTCCATGTTGGACTTAAGGGCTACTTTTAGGGCATGATCTCTTTCTTTCATTGACTTTCTTATATTTTCGTTTATCCAAGGGAGGGTGCTTTTTTGGACACATTTGGATTTAAGAAAGCTGTCCATTGTAGATTTGATAGTTTCTACATCAGTCCCTGATCATATATCACTCCAGTCAATTCCATGTATTGCTGCTTCAAAGTGACCTTGGTCAGCCTTAGGGTCTTCTTTTTGGTGGTAGTCAGATTAAATCCATTCTTAGACAGTTTTCTAGATACAAGCGTTAAGGTCAGATAGGCCAGTGACTAAATGTAATGATTTAGTAATCCTCTCTGGCTTGTTACTAAACACTAGGTCGATTTGAGTCTCGTCCTAGTTGTCCCTTTAATCATCTGAACAAAATATAATTTAGTTGTAAGTTGTTGGAGGGCTATTCAAACCACGTTTATCTTCCCAGTTTATGTTGAAATCTCCCATCAAAAGTACTTCTTTATCAAAGTTGCACTCTCTAAGTATGGTGTTTAGCTGGTCAAAAAATATAGCTTTGGAGTCTGGTGGTCAGTACAGCCCTAGGAGGGTAAAGGACATTTGTCTGAAAAGTGGATCTAGGTACAGTGGATGTTATCTTTAACATAAAACATCACACCTCCCCATCTCCCTTCAGGTCGCTCTAAATATATTATAGCCAGGTAGTCAGAGCAGCAGCTGGGGAGTTATCATGAAGCCAGGTTTCAGAGAAAAATAAAGAATCCAAATTTGATTCTAAGAGTAGTTGTTTAATCTGTTCACTTTTAGGGGTGATACTGCATATGTTTAGGTGTCCCCCTGGAAGGCCTTTAGGCTTGGCATGGGGGTCCCAGACCACTCTAGCATGATTAACAGACTGGATGAAACACCACTTTTTTTTTGTTTAATTGCTTCTTCAGATTGATAAAACAATATAATAAAAAACAATCTAGACATCCTGCAAAACTTGGTCCCAGCTTTTATTTGTGAAAATGCCTCAGAAACCCCTCTTTATCATCAATGTACATTAGATACACCATAAACTCTCTTAACACCCCATATCTCTAGTTTCAGAGTAAAGGTTCATGAAGTCAGTTCTTATATCTACAGCTTATGTATCTCCATTACATGAAGGTGGAGGTAGATGTAGGGCTGGGCGATATGGCCTAAATATGATATCACGATATTTTCTGACCTTTCGGCGATACACGATACGCATCACGATGTTTTTCTTTTTTTCCCCAAAATTCATTATGAGGCTTACCAAGACAGTATTTGAGTTTGCAAGCTAACATTAAAGACAAAATAAAATACCCATGCATTTAGCATTTTTATATTATATATTAGATTTAGATTATTGGATTATTAGATTATATATTGCATATATTTAGCAATGAGATATATGATTTAGATATGAAATATGAATTGAAAATGGGGGACCCTGATGTAAACAAGACGAAAGTCTTTCTCTGGTCTGCATCCTCCAGTCCGCTGTTGACTGTTGTTGTATTGAGCTGTACATACTGTATTGTACCCATGCTGCAATCTGTTAATAACGTTCTCATTCATTCAGTCGGCAAACAGAATCATTTTGATTGACAGTCGCGTCTGCCAATTACGTCACATCGCTTGCACCCGCCCTGCTGTTCTTAGCACCAATCGGCAAGCGCATATTCATTTTTTACTTCCGCCATTGGAGAGCTCAATGACAATAACAATGGCAGCCGTAGCTCGCCGCGGCCAACGTTTCGCTTTTAGCTCCGCAGAAGGACTAAACGACTGGAGGCATAATGATTTTACTGCAACGGATGTTATAATAAAAGCCTTTCCATACATCTGTCTGATTGAAAACTTTATTAACAGACCGCAGAATGGGCACAACTGAGTCAGCACGGGCTGAGATATGAACGACTAATGCTTGCTATATAGGTCGACCTCGGTCGTTGCTATGTAAATACGCTGATGTTATTGAAAGTGTAACTATATAACGTTAATGCCACAAAACGAATGCCTTTGTTATCATAAGTAGTAACTTTTGATGCAGTAGTGTGTGTGTGGGGCGGCGCTGTTCAAAAGTGTCAACGTGTGGACCAGATTGACGCGACACAAGCCTCTTGGGCAAAACATCACGATATCCACGATACGTTTAAAAAGTGTATCGTTAATGAACTGTACCCGATATTTATATAATATCGTCATATCGCCCAGCCCTAGGTAGATGTGACCTAAATAACTGTGGCCCAAACTGTCCTGTCTAGCAAGAATCCTGGAATCATTGGTAAATAATCAACCTAAAGCATTTCTCTGAGGATGTGTGGATTTATCTTTCTGTTTGTCTGTTATCTTTTTTTTTAAACTGGGGAAAAAAGGAAAAGGTGTATGCTACCTTTTGGAATATTTTTGATACTTTATATATTTCCAATAAAATATCTAGACATTTCAGTTCGGAAAACATGCCATAATCCACCGCATTTTTTTCTATTTATCTGCGTCTGTTATTAAATGTTGATTCAATGTAATTTCTCACTCGAAGACCCTTGTGACCAGAATTCAAGGTTGAACCATTTTTGGTCTCAAATTTTTACCTGGAGCAATCTTTTCAACTGAATGTACATGTTTGACCTTGTAAGGGCTTGTTTATAAAAAAAATTAAAGGAGGAAAAAAAGTAATTTGATTTATTTCTCAGTGACTCATCAGGATAAATAAACAATGACAATGAAGTTTTGAATTCTCACATTTCACAATTTAGTGATTTAGCGGAGGCTTTTATCCAAAGCGACTTAGAGATTGTGAACAGCATGTCACCAGGAGGTACATCTGTGGCAGCTAAGGGTCAGTGGCATTGTTCATCAAATAATATCAAGCTTGAGTGTTACACTCTGAGTGCAAAGTAGTATAGACATATTAGCAAGATAGGTAGATTTAAATTCTTTATTATTTCAGATATTGTTTTAAGATGTTTAGTCAACAGCAGAACATTCTCAAGAAATTATCATTGTTGCACGAAGATGAAGCCTTTCATACAAAGTAGGTTAAAATGTAATATTTCATTTCCATACTTCTGAGTTACAGTTACTTCTAAGAGATCAATTCACACCTTCCCACTTATCTTGACGCTTACAATTCATCCATATTATTAATTCTAATGAGAATGTTTCAAAGTTGGGATCAATTCACTTTTTAATTGAAGATGTAGCTTTTATTTAAAAAAATATTATACACATTCCGTCATGAAAAGGTTTTATTATCCAACGTAATGACAAGTAAATATGAATGGTTGTTCTATCATCAGAAAGTAAACAATTTGTTTAGATGTTAATTGATTGAATTTAAAGTAAATTAGTGAGTTTCATCAATACTACAGCCATTACTCAATATACACACAATAATGACAAAATAGTTAGTTAGCAACAGGTTGCTCTGCAATTCCCATAAACCCACAAGCAGTTAGATGGTATAAAAACCAAATAGAAAAAGACAATACATTACTCAGTCTAAAATAAACACTTCTTCTTGTGAAAGTAAAAAAAAACATGTCCTACTAGGAATGTTGACAATATGTGTGACATTAGTTCACAGGGATTAAAGCAAAAGAAAATCTCCTGACTGAACTTTTTTCAGGCCAAGTCATATTCTTATTTTAATCTCCACTATATATTTTTATTTAATAGCGTTAGCGTTTTAAGGGAACTAGATCATTTTGAATATCTTTTCTATTGCCAGTTTGCTTTTACGTAATATCAATGCTGTTTTCAATTCATTAAATGAAACTGATTGCAAGGGTTGACTGACTGTCATACAAATAAACAAATCTACATACTGTAACTTTTCAGTATTGTGTATAGTTAAAATTATGTATTGTGCGGCTGAGTGGCGCAGTGGGCAAGGCGCTCGCCACTAACGCAGGATATGTTGGTATCGAGCCCAGCTCTCGGCATTGCTACCGGCTTAGCCGGCCGTCATACTAACACAATTGGCAGTGTTAGAGGTTGGGAAAGCCGGTGGGTGGGGATTGGACGTTGTGGACAGCGACTCCTACAGGTCGGTTGGGTGACGCCTGTACAGCGGAAACAGGAAGTATCGGGGCAGCGTGAGCCTCCCACACGTTACTCCTCGCCACTGAGAGTTCGAGCTGTCCGGTGAAAAGATGCGACAGGCTGCCTCCTCGTGTACCGGAGGGGACACGTGATGCAAGGCTTCTATCCTCACTACAGCCGACCAGTGGGAGGCATAGTCTAGCAACGTTCAAGACAGGGGAGGGATGAATTGGATTTACGGAATTGGGATGGGAGAAAAATAAGGAGACAAAGTGGATACAAAAAAAAATTATGTATCGTCTATAGTTCAAATTCAGTATTGTGTATAGTTCAAATTCAGTATTGTGTATTATAGCTCAAATTATGTATTGTCTATAGTTCAAATTATGTATTGTGTAGAGTTCAAATTATGCAGGGCTCGAAATTAACATTTTTACTTGGTAGCACTGGTGCTCCCAACTTCAAAAAGTTGGGAGCACCAGCAAAAATGTAGGAGCACCCACCAAAATGTAAGGAGCACCAACAATATATAATATGTAATATATTTTTTTCTTTGATAAAAAAAAAACGGCAATATAACAGTACTGTAATGCAGTAAAACAGTGAAAGTAGCCTTAAACTATAATATAGTGTAGACCTAGTAGTGTAGCCTATAGTGTAGACTAGGCATGTGCCGGTATAAGATTTTGAGGGTACGATAACCTTGGGCAAAAATACCACGGTTTCACTGTATTCTGTACATAAAAAAATCCCCCATTGAACAAAACATATTACAGTGCACAATAAGCTTTTCTGTAAGTGTTATTTATGAATGTGTGAAGACTGTCTGTATTACACACAGAGGGAACTGTCTGACCACTTTAAAACTAAGTACAGAATATAAAATACTTCCAAATAAACTTTCATGATTATGAATATGTAGGCTACATGTCAAAAGGGCATTTTGCTAATGTAATCTACTTGCAAAGAATACTTTGGATTAATCTTTTGTGGTGGCTCAACATTATTCACACAGGGAACTATGTGTTGGGGATAAGGGTTCCGCACGGACCATATTGTTTGTTACATTTCTGTCTGCAAACTTGCTCAGAGTGTCAACAGAGTGTTGATGTTGAGTTGATGTTAGCTGCTAGCTGGCTACCCGAATCCACAACAGGCAGCCAACCGTACAAAATACAGTCTCAGCCAATCACATCGATTTGTACAGTTAGTTAGCTCCACTCCATTGCGAATTAAGTTAGCCAGCCAGCACAGACCATATTAGCTAGCTACAGTTGCTAGGTAGCTAACGTTAGCCAGCCGAAGATCGGTAGCTAGCTAACGTTAGCCACAGCTGCAAAAACAAATATGAATTATGTTATGTTAGACAACGCCTCGTGTATTAAACTAAAGTGAATAGTTTACTGGGCCATTCAGTGGTGTTAAAAGAGGACCTGCACGCTTGCCATCTTCGGTGCGAATGAGACGGGTCTGTGAGGGGGAGGGCACTGCGAGCAGCGTGTGTGTGCGGCAAGCTCACGTTTGATTGGTTAGAATGGTCAAAATGCCCTTTTTCATGATATTTGACGCCTCCGATTGGCTCAATTTAGTTTCAATCTGTATGCATCTACAAATCATATTATACCAGGTTAAAATCAGTCACGACTCCGGATCAAATTGACGGAAATCCGTCTCAAGACTAAACGCTTTAATGCCTGAGTTAAATAAATCACTAGTGTCCACATCAAAATATCAAAAGTCCATACAAGAAGCAGTTTCCCCTCCAGTGTGTACACCACATGTTTGTTAACTAGCTTGGCTTTTGGCTGGTCACCCCATACTGAGGTCAGAAGGTTCCTATGATCTCAGTATTTAAAACACTAGAACAATGTGTGTTCACTCTTATATCAATGACATATTGTCCCAAGAACATCCACACCGTCTGTCTCACTCCTCAGAGCGACAGAAACACAACTGTTGTTGTCAATGAAAACTGTGTCTATGCTAGTACTGCTTCTCTCTCACAGGGGCTTCTGTGCAGGTCAAAAGCTCTTGGTAGTAGTTTTTAATTTCATTTAAAATATTACTATCACTATTATTCTTATGACGGTTGATGCACCGATAGCTGTAATGACGTACTGAAGCGTTTAACACTGGGCCACACATTCATTATGAGTGGAACTCTTCTAACACTGGCTAAAGCAGTAGGGTTTCTCTCCCAGGTGACAGGTTTGACATGTCCTTGAATCTTCTCTCCCAAGTGAATTTTCTCATGTTTTCTGAAACATGCTAATGTACTGAATCTCTTATCACACAAACCACAATGATGTGGCTTCTCTCCTGTGTGAATTCTCTGGTGTGTTTGCAGATTACTCCATTGCCTAAAGCTCTTCTCACACTGGTCACACAAGTAGGGCTTCCATCCTGTGTGAATTATCTGGTGTGATTTAAGCTCTTCTCACACTGGTCACAGGAGTACTTCTCTCCTGTGTGAATTCTCTGGTGTAATTTAAGACTAGACAAACGACTAAAGCTCTTCTCACACTGGTCACAGGAGTAGGGCTTCTCTCCTGTGTGAATTCTCTGGTGTAATTTAAGACTAGACAAGCGACTAAAGCCCTTCTCACACTGGTCAGTCACAGGAGTAGGGCTTCTCTCCTGTGTGAATTCTCTGGTGTAATTTAAGATTAGAAAAACGACTAAAGCTCTTCTCACACTGGTCACAAAAGTAGGGCTTCCATCCTGTGTGAATTCCCTGGTGTAATTTAAGATGAGACAGTCGACTAAAGCTCTTCTCACACTGGTCACAGGAGTAGGGCTTCTCTCCTGTGTGAATTCTCTGGTGTGATTTCAGACTATACAGTCGACTAAAGTTCATCCCACACTGGTCACAGGAGTAGGGCTTCTCTCCTGTGTGAATTCTCTGGTGTAATTTCAGATTATGTTGCCGAGTAAAGCTCTCCCCACACTGGTCACAGGAGTAGGGCTTCTCTCCTGTGTGAATTCTCTGGTGTGATTTCAGAATAGACAGTCGACTAAAGCTCTCCCCACACTGGTCACAGGAGTAGGGCTTCTCTCCTATGTGAATAGTCTTGTGTAATTTAAGACTAGACAAACGACTAAAGCTCTTCTCACACTGGTGACAGGAGTAGGGCTTCTCTCCTATGTGAATAGTCTGGTGTAATTTAAGACTAGACAAACGACTAAAACTCTTCTCACACTGGTCACAGGAGAAGGGCTTCTCTCCTGTGTGAATTCTCTGGTGTGATTTCAGAATAGACAGTCGACTAAAGCTCTCCCCACACTGGTCACAGGAGTAGGGCTTCTCTCCTATGTGAATAGTCTTGTGTAATTTAAGACTAGACAAACGACTAAAGCTCTTCTCACACTGGTGACAGGAGTAGGGCTTCTCTCCTATGTGAATAGTCTGGTGTAATTTAAGACTAGACAAACGACTAAAACTCTTCTCACACTGGTCACAGGAGAAGGGCTTCTCTCCTGTGTGAATTCTCTGGTGTGATTTCAGACTAGACAGTCGACTAAAGTTCTTCCCACACTGGTCACAAGAGAAGAGCTTCTCTCCTGTGTGAATTCTCTGGTGTGCTTTCAGATTAGACGGTTGACTAAAGCTCTTCTCACACTGGTCACAGGAGTAGAGCTTTTCTCCTGTGTGAATTCTCTGGTGTGCTTTCAGATTAGACGGTTGACTAAAGCTCTTCTCACACTGGTCACAGGAATAGGGCTTCTCTCCTGTGTGAATTCTCTGGTGTGATTTCAGATTAGACGGTTGACTAAAGCTCTTCTCACACTGGTCACAGGAATAGGGCTTCTCTCCTGGGTGAATGCGCTGGTGTTTATTGAGATTCATCTTTGAACTGAAGCTTTTTCCACACTGGTCACAGCAGAGACCTTTTCTTCCATCCAAGCCTCTTGGTTTCTTCCCAGGCCTGACAGGACAGCTATCTGGATGGAGAAGAGTGTCAGAGGAAGGAGAGATTTGGTGATTTTATTCAGCTTTAATTTCAATGCAAGAGGTTTATGCATGTAGCATAAACCATTATGTATGTAGCTGGGTTTTATCGTTTAAGAACACAGTGTAGTCCAGAGTGGTCTACAGTTCTAGACTTAAACCACTTTGTTTCAAGCACCAGTTAGTCAACAGTTTCTGGAGCAGGAGTGGTTACATCATGGCTATGGTTAAGATCGGTTTAATTTAGTTCAGGACTAAAGCCCCTTTAGTCTCAGGTTATGACAGATTTAAGTGTCACCTTATGGATCAAACCTTATATCACGCTATAGGAAATTTCATATCTCAGTAACAATATATATCACGATATAGTATGTTTTCTGTAAATTGGATGAAACTTTGGTCTACAAAATAACCACATAATTCAGGACTACTTTTTAATAATCCTGAGTGTAAAATAATTTAAGGCACTTTGTCTTTTGTCCTTTTATTTGGAAGCAACGCATGTCAGAACCATAATGCTGAATATCTCTTCACCTACGACTGAACTCCTGTACATGGCATCAACACTAGGGATGCAACTAAAGATTATTTTGTTATTGATTCATCTAAACGATTATTTTACCAGAAAAACAACAATCGATTCTATTTGCAATTGAATATTTCAAAATGTTTTACTAGTATCCTCATGTCACATTGGGTAGTTGCCTCTTTGACACCACCTACTGAATACCCAGAGTAGGAGATGAGCCATGATGTTTATTTATGTCTGTAAATGCTGTGTAGTGTGGATTCCTACTACTGTAGGGATGGGTACCGAACCCGGTACTTTTAAGGGCACAGACCGAATTACGTCGGTACTACCGAGTACCGATTCACGTTAGATCAATCGGTGCCACATTTCGATACCTAAGGCCCATTTAGAAAATAATCTGAATTTCAATGATGCACAATTGTCATTTCATAATAGACAGACAAGCGCGGACCTTCAATAACTCACAATTGTTATTTCATAATAGACACAGACCAGCACGGACCGCCAATAACTCGCAATTGCCATTTCATAATAGACACAGACCAACGCAGACCTTCAATGACGCTCAATTGTCATTTCATAATAGACAGACACAGACCACCGCGAGCAACGGGTCCAATGTGTCTAACACAAATATAAATACTAACTGGATAGTTGATGATAAACATTTAATTTCATTAGCTGAAATATTCAAAAATTCTTAAGTCTGCTATAAGCCATTCTCCCTTTGTGTGTGTGTGTGTGTGTGTGTGTGTGTGTGTGTGTGTTTAGAACTTTAGACTTTAGTTAGTTATACAACAGAAATACCATTTTGTTATAATGAAAATACCTAAAAAAGGTACAGTCTGGTACCGGTATCGATTCAACGGTACCCAACCCTAATTCCTACTGTACATGAGTAGGGTGAGTAACCTACATGCCATTACTGCTTTTTATCTATTGACTCATTATAGCTACTTCATTATTTTGAGATAATATAACAACCGTCTGTTACTATGACATTATTTATCATTACATACATACTGTAGCTAAATGCTGTTTTTCATTCAAGGAACAGAATTTACCTTTTAGCTTTAGATTAAAAAATGATCAGCCAGAGATATTATTACCGGCCAAAAATTATAAATAGCTTTAGTATATATCACCATGAGTTATTATATGTATTGTGTGTTATCTCTCCACTCCACGCTATGGCATGACCTAGCATGTCCTACCATGCTCTGTAAATAACTTATGTACATATACCGATATGCCTTACTCTGTTTACTTGTTTTTATTGCACAATGTCGTTCTATTGGATTCTATTATATGTTATTACTATTGTATTATGCACATCGTTGCGGGCAAGACCACCCGCATTTCATTGTATACTTGTATGCTGTGACAAATAAAACTCTTGACTTGACTATGGTAGTGCTTGTGCCAGCACAGGAGATACGGTACATTTCTTTTTATATATAGGCTATAAACATATTTAAATCAATCAAATCTTCCTTTTGAATAAAATAGGCTCAGGAATCAGGATCGTTAAAGCTAATTAGCCTAATCTATGTAAAAAAGAGTAGCCAAAAGTACATGAACTCTTGGTTTCCTCCCAGGCCTGACAGGACAGCTATCTGGAGGGAGATTGTGATGGAGAAGAGTATCAGAGGAAGGAGAGAAAGATAATTGGTGATTTTAAGAGGGTTACAGATTTAACTATAGTATTATAATAGAGGAGATTCTGGTCTTTCAAATGATGCCTCACATGACCCTATAAAGCCAAGTATAGGCCTGGCATTTTATATTCTACATTCATATTGCATGTGTCCGGATGGCAAAATTCAGTACTGCATCAAACGGGTATTTAATAGTGTTTCAAGCCCTGTGCTAGATATCATAAACACTTCCCTTAGGACTGGTATTTTCCCGGATGCCTTTAAAACAGCAGTTGTAAAGCCATTACTAAAAAAACCTAACTTGGATAGTAATGAAATGGCAAATTATCGTCCAATATCCAACCTACCATTCATTAGTAAAGTACTTGAAAAGATAGTTTCAGTTCAAATAAATTCCTTTCTTGAAGAAAACAACATCTTAGAAGAATTTCAGTCAGGATTCAGAAAATATCATAGCACTGAAACTGCCCTCACCAAAATAATCAGTGACCTCAGACTAAACTCTGACGAGAATAAGATCTCCATCCTTATCCTGTTAGATCTCAGTGCAGCATTTGATACAATCGATCACGATATTCTAATCGATCGTCTTGAAAACCATGTCGGTTTCTCAGACCATGTGCTGGGCTGGTTTAAAACATACATCAGAGGGAGGAAATTCTATGTTAAACTAGGAGATCACATGTCTGATATATACGACAACAACTATGGAGTTGCACAAGGGAGTTGCTTAGGTCCTTTACTCTTCTCCCTTTACATGTTACCGCTGGGTGATATCATCAGAGAACATAATGTAGATTTCCATAGCTATGCGGATGATACACAACTGTACATATCTGCTGAACCAAATGATACAGCGATTAGCTCCATTACAGACTGCTTACTGGCAATAAATAAATGGATGAGTAAGAACTTCCTGAAACTAAACGAGAACAAAACTGAAATTCTAATTATCGGCTCCAAAACTAAAAAAGAAACATTAATAAAGAACCTGGGGGGACTAACCCCTTGGATCAAATCTGAGGTCACTAGTCTTGGGGTTATCATAGATTCAGAACTGAATTTCAATTCTCATATTAGCAAAGTGACGAAAACATCGTTCTTCCATCTCAGAAATATAGCAAAAGTACGACCATTTATTAATCAGAACGATGCTGAGAAGCTAATTCATGCATTCATATCTAGCCGGTTAGACTACTGTAATGCACTTTTCACAGGTCTCCCTAAGAAAACCACAGAGAGGCTTCAGCTAATCCAAAACTCTGCAGCCCGACTGCTAACTAGAACCAAAAGGAGAGAGCACATTAGTCCAGTCCTAGCCGCTTTACACTGGCTTCCTGTAACATTTAGAATTGACTTTAAGGTCCTTCTCCTTACATACAAAGCTCTAAATGGACAGGGACCTAGCTACATCGCCAACACTCTAATAAATTACACACCAGCAAGAACACTGCGATCATCAGCTGCTGGACTACTAGAGGCTCCCAGAAGCAGTCAAAAGAGGATCGGTAATGCAGCCTTTATCAACTATGCCCCAAAACTATGGAACAAACTACCCCAAAACATCAGGGAAGCCAACTCGCTAGACATCTTTAAAAGACAGCTTAAAATCTCTTTGCTCAGGCATTTCACTGATAGATATCTGCTACCACCTAGTGGCAAGAGGAAACATCAGGGATATCCTGACACAACTTGTATTTATTCTTACCCTGCCTACTCTTTTACACTGCCTATCAAATTCATGTGTCGGTTATTGCACTTTTTACTTCTTACTGATGACTATTTTTAAACTGAATCATTTTAAACTATTCTTATTATTTGCTAGATCCAAATGTGAAACACTGATTATTTGTTCATGAATTACAGGAGTATTACTGAATAGAGCACTTTTTACTTCTTACTGATGACTATTTTTAAACTGAATCATTTTATTCTTATTATTTGCTAGATCCAAATGTGAAACACTGTGATTATTTGTTCATGAATTACAGGAGTATTACTGAATAGAGAGCCTATTAGGATGCTAGATCCTAATGTGAAACACTGTGATTTGCCATATCTTGCTATGCTCGCTCATGCCTGTATTTTTTATGTCCGTTCTATTTTATAATTTTTTGACTATTTTTAAACTGAATCATTTTAAACTATTTTTACTATTTGTGTTACTGAAAACTGTAAGCGGAGAGCCTATTGGGATGCTAGATCCTAATGTGAAACACTGTGATTCTACCTGTCTATCTTTTTATGCTCGCTTATGCCTGTATTTTTTGCTGTTGTGAAGCACTTTGAACTGCAACCTCTGTATGAAAAGTGCTATACAAATAAAGTTATTATTATTATTATTATTATTATCTACAAAAGCCCCTGTAAATGATCTGCCCATTGTTCATTTGTTTAGATATCGACTAGAACAGTGGTTCCCAACCTTTTTCCCCCCAGGGACCCCCAAACATCTCTGATGAAATTCGCGGACCCCCTCCTAATAAGATACCATAAAATACTTTTTTTTTTTTCATTTGAATAACAAACTGCTTATACACAGGCATATGCATCACAATTAGACCCACTATGCTTCTTTGACTTGTGCCTTCAATCAACAAATCTCATCTTGCACCATATGCATTTCAAAATGTTTGGCCAATATTCAAATGCTGTATTCATCCTCTCAAATCAGGCCCTAATGGTGAACGGTTTGCATTTATGGAACAAATCAATGCAACAAATTAAACTAAATATGAGACAGGAAATTCCAATCAGTAGCAGAGAGAATCTGTCCTAGCTGGGTTTAATACCTTTTTTTGTCATTTTAATAACAAACTGCTTATACACAGGCATATGCATCACAATTAGACCCACTATGCTTCTTTAACTTGTGCCTTCAATCAACAAATCTCATCTTGCACCATATGCATTTCAAAATGTTTGGCCAATATTCAAATCCTGTATTCATCCTCTCAAATCAGTCCCTAATGGTGAACGGTTTGCATTTATGGAACAAATCAATGCAACAAATTAAACTAAATATGAGACAGGAAATTCCAATCAGTAGCAGAGAGAATCTGTCCTAGCTGGGTTTAATACCTTTTTTTTGTCATTTTAATAACAAACTGCTTATACACAGGCATATGCATCATAATTAGACCCACTATGCTTCTTTGACTTGTGCCTTCAATCAACAAATCTAATCTTGCACCATATGTATTTCAAAATTTTGGCCAATATTCAAATCCTGTATTCATCCTCTCAAATCAGGCCCTAATGGTGAACGGTTTGCATTTATGTTGAATGAAGTAAGAATCCACTGCAGTAAAAATATCCTCACCTCGAGTGGTGGTAGTAAGGTTGACTGACATGAGAATGTCCTGCTTCAATATCCTCATTTTCGATATATTGCACATAAACGATGAGCACAGCCTCGTCTGCGACAGTTGTAGTTTCATCAAGTTGTATGGCAAATGGACCCTTTCTAAGCTTTTCTGACAGCTGCTGCTCGCAATCACTTGACATCTTATCAATTCGGTCTTTCACTACATTGTTCGAGAGTGGTACTGATTTTAGTTTATCCGCCACCTGTGGGCCGCACAGTTTCTAAACCATTTTGATGCAGGCTGGTTTGATGAGCTGCTCGCCAATATTGTGCGGTTTCTTTGCTTTTGCAATTAAAAGCGAACACTCAAAGGAGGCTTCGGTAGCCTTCTGTAAATCACTGCCACCCCTGCTCCACGCTACTCTAACATCAACAGGCTTGTTCCCCTTGAGAGACTGTTCTTTCCTCCGAAAAAAGTCCGGATCCTTCCCAACGGTTTCTGGGTGCTTAGATGCCTGATGTCTCTTCAGCTTGCTGGGCTTCAGGCTCGAGTTTGCCAACTTTTCTCCACAAATCACACACTCAGGTCGTTTGTCTGGTCCCTCAGTGAAGCCCATGGTGATGTAATTTTCGCGATTGCTGTAGGTCCTAACTTTTTTTGCAGATGAGCTGCCGTCATCTCCTTTTCGTTTGTCACACATTTTCGCCTCTGGCGGCTGACTGCAGACGAGCCGAGAAAGTTAACTAGCGTGCTAGGCTAGCTACAGAAAGTGATACAGTCAACTGATTCGCGTTTTAGCGGCTACCCGGTAGCCTACTGTTAACGTTCAAAAATCATGTCTAGATGTTTATTTATTTATCTTTATTTTTTATTGTAGTGGAGAGACTATTCATGCTTCTGATGATAAAAATATAAAAAAAAAAAAAAAAAAAAAAAAAAGACCTCAAATCATCTGTGGTCTGGCGGACCCCCTGCGCCCCCTGGCGGACCCCAGGGGGTCCGCGGACCCCAGGTTGGGAATCACTGGACTAGAAGATCTCAAGAAGTAGCTGAATGAGCTCAGTGGAATATTTTAGCTTTTGGTCATTGTCAGCATGGTTATTCACTGTCAAAGATTTATTAAAAAAAAAAAAAAAAAAAAAAAATCCTTTGGTTCATTACAATTTACTAGGGCTGTCATCATTCGTTGACCATGTCGACTATGCCATTTCATCAATTTGCATATTCATGATCGACGCATCGTATTGTTGTTACTTGTATGCCTTTTGCGGTGGAAATGGCAGACGTTCAAAGTCATAACATTCGCAACGTGTAATCTAACTAGTGCACAATGAATCACGTTCGAAATATAAATAACTTCTTAAACCATTATTCGTGATTCTGCCTAGAGCCAGGACTCGACAGTGCACGTTCGCTCACATTTGATGTTTCACGTCAACTCCAGCTGGAAGGGAGGGGCTGAGCCCGATACCCCCCACCTTCAATTTTAAAAGCAGCCTGTGGCAACTCCTCTTGCGAGTCACGCTGTTTCTATGTAAACTCTGCGAGCAACGGGTCCAATAAATGCATCCAACATGCTTTACATCCTCGCCATTCCATTCCTGTATTCCCATGTCGCGGTAAAAACTAGGGATGTCCGATATTATCGGCCTACCGATATTGGCATTAAAATGTGATATCGGATTTTTTTCTTTTTTTTTAACATTTATTTAACCTTTATTTACCCAGGCAAGCAAGTAAGAACAGATTCTGATTTTATTTATTGTCAAAAGTATGCATAATGTGTTAATTCCACGACAAGAGATATGTAATGTTAATTACCTGAAATTATTCCGTTTTTGGGGGGGGGGGGGGGCTGCATATATCGGTATCGGTTGATATCAGTATCGGAAATTAAGAGTTTCACTGGATATATATATAACAAATATTGTTATTGTTTTTTTTGTTTTTTAAACCGATACCGATATTTTCCGATATCACATTTTACTGCCGATATCGGCCGATAATATCGGTCAGCCGATAATATCGGACATCCCTAGTTAAAACTAACCTAAAGTTAGTTGTTCACCAACGATCTACAGACACCAACAAACACAGAAATTACACAAGCAGAATACATCACAAATACTTCCGGTCGAGGGATTTCAAAATAAAAGAGCGACGTCTAAAAGCACCGGAAATACGTTTATTTTGTACATTATCTAACCTAAACTAACTTTAGATTAGTTTAGGTTCGTGTTAACGTTAGATAATGTACAACATAAACGTATTTACGGTGCTTTTAGACGTCGCTCTTTTATTATGCTTCTTTTTCTGCTTGTTATCAATGGGTTGGTTGAGAAGGGAAGTTTCATCTATCTAGGGCAGTGTTTCTCAACTGGTGGGTCGCGGATGCACTAGCTATCTTTGTGAAAGTGGCTTCTCAGCTCTGGTCCAGCTGAAGACAAAGCAGAGGAACAGATTGGACATTGAGCATGACCTCAGAGTTGCTTTGTCTACCATCACCCCATACTTTGAGACTCTTGTCAGGAGCAAACAACATCCCCAGTTATCCCATTAGTTCCCTGGGATATTTAAGCTAAGAAGTCTGCTAAGAAGGATATATTATTTATTATTATTTTATTTCATTGTGTTTTTAGCCCTAGTTGCACTTTTGTTGCAACCCCAGTTATCCCATTAGTTCCCCCAAACTTACTGTAGGTCTGTGATGTTAAGCTAAGAAGTCTGCTAAGAGGGGAGCTCCAGTAGCTCACCGCATATCTCGGCGCTATTTCTGCGTCGGGGAAAACCGTGCTGCGTCACGGATCTGGTGGACTCGAGTTCGATTCCCGGACCCGCCGTCATTTACCAGAATGTCTTCCCCTGATCTATATCCCGTTTCACCCTGTATCTGTCGGTCATGCTTCACCAGAAAAGCGATAAACGCTAAAAAATAAAGTTAAAAAAAAAAAAAGTCTGCTAAGAAGCATAATTATTTATTATTATTATTATTATTATTATTATTATTATTATTATTATTATTATTATTATTATTATTATTATTTCATTGGGTTTTTAGCCCTAGTTGCACTTTTGTTGCAACCCCAGTTATCCCATTAGTTCCCCCAAACCAGGTCTGTTATGTTAAGCTAAGAAATCTGCTAAGAAGCATATATTATTTATTATTATTTTATTTCATTGGGTTTTTAGCCCTAGTTGCACTTTTGTTGCACTTGTTTGTGTTTATTTCATGTTTTTAACAGTGCATGAAAGATTGTGTATTACTGCAAAAAAATAAAAAATTGAAATAAATCATAGTCGTTAAAAAATGTGGGTCGCGACTTAATGACTAAGAAAAATGTTGGGTCCCGAGGCTAGACCAGTTGAGAACCACTGATCTAGGGAACCTAGCTACATCTGGGGTACAATGTTGCATAGGCTGCGCGTCGATGTTGCAGAAGCATAAAGGCAGAGTGTCTGCAACACTGTTGCATTGTCGATGTTGTGTTGCAGTTGCTTTGCAGTTTCTGTAGCATGCAGAGGCCTTTAGAATAAGTGTGTCGTCTGAAAATTTAAAGGCATGATTGTTAGGCTGACTGCTGCTACACTGATTGGTGTACAGTGTAAATAGGAGGGGAGCTCACCGCACCTTGAGGCACCCCGGTGCTGCAGAATTTGACCTCAGAGAGTGTGTCATTCACCTTGACTTGTTGTGTCCTGTTGGTAAGAAGAGAATAGAACCATTTGATTATTGAGGGGTTTATCCCCAAACTCATAAGCTTCTGGACAAGCAGGTGAGGGCGAACAGTATCAAACGCAGAGCTAAAATCTGAAAATAGCACCTGTTCGCCGTTATATTATTTCAAGATAATAAAGTAGCTATAATGAGTCAATAGATAAAAAGCAGTAATGGCATGTAGGTTACTCACCCTACTCATGTATAGGGATGGGTATCGTTAGGATTTTATCGATACTACTACTCTTATCGATACTGCTTAACGGTTCGGTACTTTATCGATACTCTTATCGGTTCTTTTTGGTTATTTTTTTGCAAGAAAAAAAGACAATTAATTAAGAACAGAATCAACATTGCTTTATTATTTATAAATACAACTTTATAAATAAGTATTATAAATAAATATAATTTCTTCAGCAACAGCAGCAGCAATGTTCTTTTATATAACTTTATAAATAAATATAATAAATTAATATAATTTCTTCAGCAACAGCAGCAACAATGTTTTAAATGTGTCTGACTCTGAATTATAGACTTTTTATAATAAACAACAAATGCAAAAGGCTAACAGAACTGTGACACTCGTTCACCCTATCCTCTGTCATCCTTCCTCTAGCTGCTAGGGAGAAAGGACTTTGGGTGGTGGAGGGAGGTAGAGGGAGGATGTGTGGTGGCCCTGGGCTCACTGGGCTGGGACATAGTGGCTGACGCCTCAGCTTGACGATCTATAAAAAGTTTAGATTGTAGTATTTGTAGCTAAACAATTGTTTTGTTTATTAGCCTATTTGTAATAATTCGTTATTAGCCTAGGCAACTCCGTATCTTGGGTTACGGCTGCAGTATGCAGATGGAACACTGCGCGCAAGGCAGTCGAATACGCGCATTTCTGCACACTAATATCATGTTTTGCCAACAGATGTTTTGATAAATTGATTTGCTCGTATTGCCACCCTTACTGGCAAATGTTTTGTTGCACTTGTGGCAACGTGCATTGTCGGCATTGACCCTTGTAAAGTATATCCATACTTTAGAACGCTTCGCTCTATCCGCCATGATCACGACTCAGTGCATGCAGAGCTGCAGTCTGTGTGCAGAGCGCTATAGCACGGGGCGTCGGGGACAGAACTTTCATTAAGGAGTACCCGTATGTAGTACCCGTATGTCTATGTGTAGCACTAGCGAGCGACTCGCGAGGAGTGTGTGTAATAATTGACTCGCTGGCTGCGGCTCGCTTCTCGTGCAGAGACAGAGAGAGGATCGTTCGCAACTTTTAAATAATAATAATAATAATAATAATAATAATTTCTCTAGAGTATCGATAGCAGTACCGAGGACGTCAGAGCTTATAAATACTCCGGTATTTTCTAATATAGTACCGGTTCCCGTTTAAAACCGGGGTCCGGGGGGCATCCCTACTCATGTACAGTAGGCATCCACACTACACAGCATTTATAGACATAAATAAACGTCATGGCTCATCTCCTACTCTGGGTATTCAGTAGGTGGTGTCAAAGAGACAACTACCCATGTGACCTGAGAATACTAGTGTTATATCCTGAGGACTTCTTTACCTCACCTGTATAACAATGATTACCGGACCACTACTTTAGTTTGACACTTTATTATTCCGACTACAGCTCAGGTACATACTTGTGCAATCACTTCCGGGTACCACAACATCACGCTGGGAACTACGGCAAGTATTTAAGGACAATACACCACAGTTGCAACATAATTATGTAATGTAATGTCGTTGGCTGTGTAACGGAGAGCAGCCTCATTATTAATTTAATTAATCCAATCCACTTTATTCATAGAGAACATTTAAAAACAACAAAGTTGACCAAAGTGCTGTACAAGTCCCACAACATAAGATTTAAAAAAAAATGCCGGTAGTAGCCTGTGGACCTCATTGGTTAGCAATAAAAATATATATATTTAGCGTGGCAGCAATAACTTAAGGCTTCGTAGCTTGCTAACTGATGCACTTTAATATTTTAGTGAAATTAACGTCACAGTGTTCCTTATCCTGAGATAGAATTGGGCGTTATGTAATATTAACATGCATGGACAGTGAATTGAAGCATGACTTTTGAACAAACCTTCACTCACTGGAAATGTTTTTTTCCATAGATGGATAGACGAAAAATTCTCAGGTGAGAGAGTAAGGTCAAAATCATGTTACCTGCTGACTGCACTGCCCACAGCAACCCAATATACAATTAAAATAATGTTATATACTATACATCTCTACCTCTTATTAGATTATAAATACCATCTTTGGTTGTTATGTTAATGTTGGCCTTTTGGTTGACAGCAAAAGAGGGGAAAAGGATAGAGAGAGAGAAGGGAAGAGAGCAGGATGGAGTCAGCAGAGAGAAGGGAAGAGCAGGATGGAGTCAGCAGAGAGAGAGGGAGAGAAGGGAAGAGAGCAGGATGGAGTCAGCAGAGAGAGAGGGAGAGAAGGGAAGAGAGCAGGATGGAGACAGCAGAGAGAGAGGGAGAGAAGGGAAGAGAGCAGGATGGAGTCAGCAGAGAGAGAGCAAGAACCAGGTGAGACAGTGGACATAGTCACGACCACATGGTAGCGCTGTATAAATGCATATTATGCCGAGGTAGCCTATGTTTTGCCCACATTCATAGTAGGGAATGCACCGGTCCGATATTACTACAATAGCTGGATCAGGCATCGGTAAAAAATAAGTAAATGCAGTACCATGGACACTAGTAACACTGTAAACAAATGAAAGTAAACAAGTCAAGTGGGGTTTTAAAATGAGACTCCAGCACCTGGCTGTGATGTCAATTGAGAAGGTGGTGGTTCAGAGAGTCACACGAAAAAGTAGGCTAGAAGGAATGATCTGCAGAGATGTTTAAGCCAAAAGGGGAGACAAGGGTTAACACTAGAAGCGCTATGGCTGAATACATTTTTCTGCCTGACCAAAATTGAAATCCTATTTTTAGAAGTGGGAGTGCCAGTGTAAAGTCAGTGTAAAGTGACAAAGTGGAAGGGTGCTCAGGCACTATATTGGAGAGTCTTTTGGGGTGAGTTGAGCCTATGTTAAAACTATTATTTATCTTTATTTATCGTTTACACATCCTTTATTTTGTACATTATTCATGTAGTTCATGAATAAATTAACCTTTTTTCATTTGTCAATTATCAATATTTTGCATAATACTTACCTTTGATTATGTTATGTTTATTTAGGATCGTCATGTTTATTTAGGATCCTCATTAGTTATTACATCAGTAAGAACTATTCTTCCTGGGGTCCACACAAAAGACAAAATAAGACATGCAATACATTGTCCTTTGGCGTTACAAGTTATGGCGTTGTGGCTCAACATTAAAGTAAGTTCTCAAATTTGATTGTGTCTTTCTAGTCATATAATTGAGAAGTTGGTGTATATGAGTAAATGCTTTTATTATCAGGTCTAAAATGGTCAGCAGAGAGTAGCTGAACAAATTTACAACTCTTACAGTAACACACACACTGACACGCTGTTGTGTGTGTACTGTACATTGGGCAATACGTTTGGGCTCTAGGGGCTGATCCTAGAACCGCCCGTTTAAAACATATTAAGGTTTAGGTTGTGAGTTCCAAAATGTTTTACTTGTGAACAGGAGGTCGATTTGTATTAAAAACAATAGATGTTTTTAATTTAAATGTCTGGAAGAGCTCAAAAATAAAAAGATTCTAATTATATTTTAGTTTCCTTTTTTAAGTGGACATCACCACGCTGATATGCCCCCCTGTAAAGCATACTGTGGACATCTACAGACGATTGTCATACTCGAGACGAAAGATATTTTATTTGGAAGAGAATGAGATGACAATACCATGGACACCAGAGGTGAGACAATAGAAGCAGTTTAGTCGATTCAAACAAGCTAAGCTAACACTAGCCCCAGCTAAGCTAACACTAGCCTCAGATACAGCGGTACCAACTAAGAAAATACTAGGTCCAGCTACAGAAAGAAAACTACCGAAATAGCTCAGTGGTACACTAGTTGAAGAAACATGGCTTGGATTCAAAACCAAATTCACAAAAATACTTAACAACATGGGCCCCCTAAGAACCACCACGGTTAAAAATCGCGCTGAGCCATGGATGCACTCTGAAATACTGACCGCTATGAAAACCAGAGACAAAAAATGCTCTGAACTTCATAAAAGTCAGACAAAGCTTGCCAAAAGCTCAAACAGTGAACTCCAAGCCCACGTGGTTGAACTCAAAATACAAAGAAACAGACTAAGAAATTATGTAAACACCATGATCAAATCCACAAAAAAGAATTTCATCAATGACAAAACTGAGGAAAACAAAAACAAACCCAGTGAACTTTGTAAATTACTCAACAACCAACTAGGCTGCAGTAAAAAACTGAAAACCAGATTTACAAACATAAACATAAAGACAGAAAACACTCTCATCACAGACAAGCTGGATGTGGCCAAATACCTAAACATATTCTTTACAAACATAGCCACAACACTGGTTAATAAACTACCCTCCCACTCAGGGCATTTTGGGGTAGAACACATCTTAGCATACTAAAAAAACGTAGGGGTCCACAAAGACAACTTCAAACTTGAAATGGTAACAAGTTCAACAGATGAGGTACTCAAAAAACTGAGCGCCCTCCAACCTAACAAGGCCACTGGCCATGACAATATCCACTCCAAATTCCTCAGAGACTCAGCAGCCGCCATCACCCCAGTCATCACACACATAATAAACCTCTCCATAAAACAGGGACACATCCCCAAATACTTCAAAATTGCGAGAGTGACCCCCCTGCACAAAAAAGGCAGCAAATTAGACCCAGGCAACTACCGCCCTGTTTCTATTCTTACCTCCATCTCGAAAGTCATGGAAAAAATAGTCTACGAACAGGTCGAAAGTACCTCGCAAGTAAATCGAATCTACGAATTCCAATCTGGCTTCAGAACATCCCTCTCCACTGACACATGCCTTCTCTAATTGAACGACCACATCAAACAAGAGGTGGAACGCGGGCAAATACTGCGGCATGGTCATGCTGGACCTACAAAAGGCTTTCGACACTGTCAATCACTCCATTCTGATTGATAAGCTCAAAGCAATTGGTTTTGAGTTTATCAGTGAGCTGGATGCAATCCTACCCAGAGGTAAACAACACGGTACTCTATCCCGCCCCCCTCCCAGTGAGCTGTGGTGTTCCACAAGGAAGCATACTAGGATTGTTACTGTTCCTAATTTATGCAAATGACATGTCGTCAGCTTGTGACTGCAACTTGTTCCTGTTCGCGGACGACTCAGTCTCAGACCTACTGGTCTCTGACAAGAACAAGTTACTTACAGGTTGAAAAAAACCCTCATAAGGCGGCTAAGTGGCGCAGTGGGCAAGGCGCTCGCCACTAATGCAGGAGATGCTGGGTTCGAGCCCAGCTCTCGGCATTGCTACCAGCTTGGCTGGTCGTTCATACTAACACAATTGGCAGTGTTAGGGGTGAGAAGCTGGTGGGTGGAGATCGGACGTTGTGGACAGCGACTCCTACAGGTCGGTTGGTGCGCCTGCGCAGCAGAATCAGGAAGTGACGGGGGCAGTGTGAGCCTCCCACGTGCTACTCCTCGCCACTGAGAGATTGCGCTGTGCAGGTGAAAAGATGCGACGGCTGCCTCCTCGTGTACCGGAGGGGACACGTGATGCAAGGCTTCGTCCACATTGCAGCCGATCAGTGGGAGGGATGGCCTAACAACATTCGAGACAGGGGAGGGTAGAATTGGATAAATACGAAATTGGGATGGGAGAAAAAATAGAAAAATGGGAGAAAAAGTAGATTAAAAAAAATAAATAAAAAATCATTACACCTGGGTAAAACAGAGTCCATTCTCTTCGGATCAAATAACAAACTCAGCAAAACCAACGGCTTCTCTGTTACAGTGGGTGACAAATATTGTCACAAGGAAAGATGAAATTACATACCTGGGTTCCATCCTAGAGGCAAATCTTTCCTGTGACAAAATGGAATCCAATGTAATCAGAAAAGTCAACAAACGAACAAGATTCTTGTACCGGATCTCCTCTCTGGTAAACAAGAATACCCTGAAGACTCTAGCAGGAGCACTCATTCAAGGGTACTATGACTATGCTTGCACCTCATGGTACCAAAGCACCTCAAAGGCACTAAAAACAAGATTACAAACATCACAAAACAAACTGGTCAGACTACTGCTTGACCTTACTCCTAAAACCCACCTCACCCCTGCCCATTTTGACAACCTAGGATGGCTTAGAGTAGAAGACAGAGTACAGCAACTTGCAATGGGCCTGGGCCCTCATTTATCAACAATGCTTAGAAAGTGTTCTATTGGGGGCGGTTAGGTGGTCGAGCGGAGATTGCGTTCGTCACCAGCCCCGGAGCTGTGAGCTTGGTTCGCCTGTTCGAATCCAGCTCACAGCTCCGGGGTTGTCACCAGCTTGGCTGGCCGTCTGCACTGATACAATTGGCTGTATCAGAGGGTGGGAGAGGCTGGCGGGGTGGGTCCGGGTCGTTGTGGACAGCGACTCCTACAGTTCGGTCGGGGCGCCTGCTAAGCGCGGATTGGACGTGAGGGGGATAGTGTGGTCCTCCCACACGCTACGCCCTCTCAATGAGAATCCGCGCTGCGAGGTGAAAAGAAGCGGTGATTGGCTGGACGTGTGTCGGAGGAAGCACGTGGTAGCCTCCACTCTCCCAAATGATCTGACTGTGGGGGGTAAAGCGCAGCGACCAGGAAGGGACTGGGAATTGGCATACGACTAACATTGGGATGGGAGAAAATCGGAGGAAAATGGAGGGGGAAAAAGACCAATAATAAAAAAAAAAAAAAAAAAGTGTTCTATTTTCGTTCTTAAGCACAGAATTTAGAATGTCTCTACGCACAGAAAAATCGGGATTTATCACACGTGCGTACACAGGTCGTACACACACTCCGTGTTGATAAATACCATTTGTTCTTACCGTCAATGCTCGTGCATGATTATCCATATATGGTAATGAAACACCCCATGGGATGTGAAATAATGGACTAACCCGAGCGAACTCTGAGAAACTTCACGAGCGAGATTGTTCACGGAGGTCTAAGCAACTAATTTAACGCACTGTCGAACCAAGAAGACAACGCGTGTTATGGGAGAAATACGCGACAGGCTGACGGACTTGTACACGGTGATGTCAGATATCAACGACTCCTAAGACCATTGCTGCAATTCTGCCTGGACAGCGCAAAATACTAATAAAGACCGTTGACCACTGTTTGCCGTTGGTGTCATTGGTCATTATAACCATGCTGGAATATGAATACCTTTATTCGTTTCGTTCGATTGGCTACCGGGTATAATATGATTTGTAGAGGCATACAATCTATTTTGTTGTCGGTATTAGGTAGCCTATATAAATGAGATATAATAGCATAGCCTACATTATGCAACAGTAACTTGCGCATATATAACACATGGCACAGCCCTGCGAAGCCTGCATACAGTAAACTAACTTGATCGTTAATCTAGCTGTTGTATATTATTGCACAATGTTGTTTTATTGGATTCTATTGTATGTGTACTACTGTATTGCACATCGTTGCGGGCAAGACCACCCGCATTTCATTGTATACTTGTATGCCGTGACAAATAAAACTCTTGACTTGACTTGTATCTTTACGCTTATGAAAACATTAAATAATATGTATAGGCTTGGCTATAGGCCGTCGTTTTGCCTTAATAGCCTATATTCTCAAATGGCATTTAATGGCTATCCGCTAATGATCTCCTCGCTGACGGACCAGTATACCTTATATCATATCATATTCCTATCTCCAAGGAATCGTGGGGCTCTGGGGAAGAAAGTTTGGGAACCCCTGCTATTATAGCCTATCCTTTATAATGTTATAGGCTATTTTATTTTATTTACAGTTTACTCTATCAGCCTACCCAGCATGTAATACGTTCTTTGTTAGAACTCAACTCGTTATTATTTTGCACATAGATTGCAGAAATACGGGAACGTTTTGATTATATTTAAAAGGCTTTGACATTGTAAAAACGAAATAAGTGGAATTTCTAAGTTGTAAGCAAGTCACATCACCCACACGATATATGCTAGAGAGCATGTATGCTTTTCATTCATTTAAGACACATTTATTGCAAGGGTTTTGTAATACACACTCAACAAATAACCTCTGTTCTCGTTGCAATGCGTTTTTAATTCTTTCTTATACAGTAGGAATGGGGAAGAACACTATATTGTGGGTGTTCATATGACTTGTATTCTGCTTACAGCTTCGAAATTCCACTTATTTCGTTTTACAATGTCAAAGCCTTTTAAATATAATCAAAACGTTCCCGTATTTCTGCAATCTATGCGCAAAATAATAACGAGTTGAGTTCTAACAAAGAACGTATTACATGCTGGGTAGGCTGATAGAGTGTATGTGTGTATCAGGCAAATGCGCATCGCAACATTGACTGAGTGGAACCCCTTTCTATTCACATAACTGAATTTGTGATGTAGCTTTGACAGCTACATGGGTGGTACTGTACAGTAACAGTCCATTGCTCAATCCATCTCCAATATCACGATGGACCGTGCCGGTGGCCAAAGACCCGAGGGTGGAGAGGACTTGAATGTGCACAGGGATGGCATTTGTGCATTTTGTTCCACGCTCCAATTTGGGTGCCAAATTGCGGTACAAATTAAGGAGGTGTCTCGGTATAGCGGACTCTAGTTAATATTATGTTCTCTCGGCTTATTAAACTGCCCCTCATTCATTAATTCATTTGAAAACAGTTCCCCACGGAGCGCAGTCAGCACACACCCCGTAGTATTCCGATAACGCTATATATAAACCATGCTGCATTCATTCGGAAAGAAAGACCTATTCCAAATGCTATATTTATAGGGTTTGACAATAATTACACTAATGTCGCTATTTTACAATGAACTATAATGAATTACGGATCATATGAACACGTCAGTGTTGAAACTGAAAGTAAACTAATGCATGAAAGTCTGTCTCATGGTGCGTGCAGTCTTCATATTCTACCGCTGGGCGCCAGGTATGCATGCTCTGAGCTGTGCGTATATATACGCACAAAGTCAAGCACGCGTTCAAATTGATGAGTCCCACACGTTGCTTAGAAATGATCATACGCACGGGTTACACACATATCTGTGCGTACGCACCATTGATAAATGAGGGCCCTGGTCTACAAGATATAGGTACCCATACATGTCGAAATACTTCCCAAAGATCAGTGAATACCACGACCACAACACCAGAGGGAGTTCCACAAATCATGTTCAACCCAGATTCGGCACAAACAAGGGTCTAAACACGTTTCGCAATTATGCCACATCAATGTGGAACGCCCTACCCACCCACAGCCGTAAAATAAATGTGAATCCCTACCCACCTTCAAAACATCTCTCAAAGAGCACCTACGGGAGGCTGCCATTCGAAACTGGTCACCGTAAATGTCCAAACCCCCCCTCCCAATGTACAGTTTCACCCCCCTCATAGGCTCATAGCCTATGTTATCTGTTAGGATCTATGTTTAACAGTACTGTATACATGCATATCTTGTATGTCACAAATGTAACAGTACTGTATACCTGTATGTCATGTATTCATATATATATCTGTATGGTATAAATGTACCCCCCCCCCCCCCCCCTCCTAATGTACAGTTTCCTCCCCCTCGCATATATTTTCTGTTAGGATAACAATACTGTATATTAAGATAACACTAACAGTACTGTATTTGCATGTCATGTATGTCAGAAATGTCAAGATAATATATATCTGTATCTGTATGTCATAAATGTCATTATGAATTGAAAATGGGGGACCCTGATGTAAACAAGACGAAAGTCTTTCTCTGGTCTGCATCCCCTTAACAATTGTGTGTATTGAGCTGTACTGTATTGTACCCATTCTGCAATCTGTTAATACCATTTTCAATCAATCAATCAAACAATCAATCAATCCCCAACAAAACAGGACCAGTCGAAACGAGAGAGTGCTAATGGCTGGCTGTGCTAACTAGGCTAACATAGCAGCTGTGGACGCTGCTGCTAAGTAACAAGTCAGTAAGAACGGATAACTCCCCTCAAACACTGAAGACATACAGCTATAAAACACATTTCAGTCACTACCTGACGAGCCTCCAGCACCAGGAGGACGGGGCTCAGATGTCAGTCCCACTAGAGACACGAGCAGGAGGACAGAGGAGCAGACTCACTGGAGGAAGCGAGGATACTGATGCGACGTTCAACGGTTCAAGAACTATCCGGTTCTTTTGGTGGGACTCGTGGGAGTTGTTCCATAACGATAAGGATATACATATACGCGTGTTTTACTGTAAGAACGAATCAGTTTTGTTTTTTTTCGGTGGTTAAATAATGATGAGTTGAGTCCTTGATCATGAACACTAGTGCATTTGTTTACTCCAGCAGATTCTCGAAGACACTCTGATGTCACGAGACCGCCGCCATCTTGGTATAGGGGGACCATACGGATTTCTAGTATCAAATGCATGTGTTGAGGTCCGTTTTTATTACATGTTTTATCACATTCTTGTTCATTTCATAACATTTTTATACGATTTGTTTTGAAAATATTGAGGCCAACATGGCATTTCACTATTTCGAAAGCCTTTCTGGTGATTCTAAGGCGAGATATGATTCAAAGAAGCTCCCCCTGATTGACTTGACATAATGTCCATACAAAACACATACAGACATGGCCAACTCTCGAATACCCAAATTGAAGCTGCTATGTTACGTTTTGTACTAATAACAAAACAAACACAGAAATCCAAATAGCAAGTTTTATACCATCACGGAGTTAAAAGTGGCTGGCGGCTAACGTTCGGCTAACTAGCTCTGGTGTTGTGGTCGTGGTAGCTACATGCTAAGCTAACGTTAATCACATCATATCGAACCGATAGGAGTTTATCTTATCTAATCTTACGTGGTGGTACCACGTGTGCCACTACCCGGTCAAACATCCACGTAAGATTAGATAAGATAAGCTCCTATCGGTTCGATATGATGTGATTAACGTTAGCTTAGCATGTAGCTACCACAACCACAACAGCAGAGCGAGTTAGCCGAACGTTAGCCACCAGCCACTTTTTCCTCCGTAATGGTATAAAACTTGCGATTTGGATTTCTGTTTTTGTCATTAGTACAACGCGTAACACAGCAGCTCTTTGGCATTGTGAAGGACTGAAGAAAATTCCGCTTGATAGTCTTTAATTTGACGCTTTAAAGATCCGTTTCTGCACTAAATGAACCGTACACAATGTGAACTACATCCGGCTTCAACATGGACGGTCGCATTTTACGTAGCTCCCGTAACCAACGCAACAGAGCAACAACAAAAAAGTACTTTGCGCATTTTCTACTTTCCCTCCTGTGGATTATGGATTTGTACCTGAATTCACAACTCAAGCAGCAACTCCAGACAGAAGTGGAGGGTAGCGAAAACGTAAATCAGCAGTCCCATTGCGACTTCTACTTGTTAACGGGCACGGAGAGGAAACATCCAGCCTTCGGAGCCACGGCGATCCACGCAGTACTTACTGCAAATCCGGAACGAAAGAAATTACCCCCGGCAGGCAAGTGTAATAAGAGATCAATGTTTTTATTATATCTGCTCATGTCGGGTGACATACATCAGAACCCTGGTCCCGTAATGACACGGAACCAGAGACTACAGTCAAATCTGCTGACCCAAGAAGCAGATAAACTGCTACCCACACAGACGGCGGCTAACGACATGATCAACGGCAACATTCCTCCTCTGCCACCTCTGCAAAAGAACCCACGAGAGGCCACAGCGAGAGGGAAGGAACCGGGGTTCACAACCGAGGCGCCCAGCACGTCGCGGGGACAAAACAGCGAGGCATCGCTCCTCACACCGGCGCCGGAGATCAACAGCATCCACGCAATTGACGCTTCAGCCAGCAGTTGCACCAGCCGACCAGCAAGCAGCGACATACCCTCACAGAAGCCCCAGCGGACTCGGCGAGTGACTAAAGGGAGAGCGGCGCGGGACATCAAGGTCACCAAGGACCCGACGGTTAGCTTGGCTGGCCCCGCCGGCGCCATGCCAGCTAGTCTACCCGGGCCGAGGCCAGGACAAAAGGCACCCCCCCTCCCCCACAATGGAGTACAATCAGACATATCTGTAATCAACCAGCCCCCCCCCCCACATCGCGGGCTTTCACACAAAGGAATACAGACTCCAGCAAAGGACAAAGCATCACCCCCTCCCCCCCTCCCCACCCACGGCACAAACAGCAACAACGCCCCCCTCCCCCCACCACAGGACAGGACACAATTGAACAGAGTTACCTCACGTGTGACAACGTCAATCTTATTACAAGCAAAAATGGACTTCACATATTTCATCTTAATACAAATAGCCTGAGACCTAAACTGGCTGAAATCAAACAGTTGTTTTTAAACGGTAAGGCTAACATATTGTGTTTCACAGAAACAAAATTAGACTCATCTGTACAGGATCCAGAGATTGAAATTGAAAACTACTCAATAGTCAGGAGGGATAGGAACCAGTATGGAGGTGGCGTCTGTGTGTATATACACAAGGATACCAAATACATCAACCGTACTGACCTTAACCATGATGAAATTGAAACTGTTTGGATTGAAATCTTATTAGACAGGGCGAAACCAGTACTAGTAGGCACAATCTATAGACCACCAGAACAGAGTGGCTTTTATGACACACTTGATGGGTGTTTAGCTGGGGTGGAGGGGGTAGAAAAAATTCTTATTGGGGACTGGAACACGGATATGCTGCGTAAATCAGCACCCGTCTTCAAGGCCTTCAGTAGATTTTCTGACCTGCACGGTTTCAGCCAGCTAATCACCCAACCCACAAGGGTATGCGATTCGACACAAACCACCATTGACCTCATTTTCACCTCTGACAAGTCCATGATCTCCAGTAAAGGGGTGATAGCATGCGGGTTAAGTGATCATTATATGATTTTCTGTACCCGCAAAAAGCTAAAACAGAAGGCCGGCTGTCACAAAACAGTCACATCTAGAGACCTCAAAACTTACTCTAGAGAGGCCTTTAACCTAGAACTGGGGAGCTTGGACTGGTCAGATGAGCTCAGTGGTACACAGGTTGAAGAAACATGGCTTGGATTCAAAACCAAATTCACAACAATACTCAACAACATGGCACCGATAAGAACCACCAGGGTTAAAAATCGCGCTGAGGCATGGATGCACACTGAAATACTGGCCGCTATGAAAACCAGAGACAAAAAATGCTCTGAACTTCATAAAAGTCAGACAAAGCTTTCCAAAAGCTCAAACAGTGAACTCCAAGCCCACGTGGTTGAACTAAAAATCCAAAGAAACAGACTAAGAAATGACGTAAACACCATGATCAGAACCGCAAAAAGAAATTTCATCAACGACAAAACTGAGGAAAACAAAAACAAACCCCGCGAACTTTGGAAATTACTCAATAATCAACTAGGCTGCAGTAAAAAACTTAAAACCAGATTCTCAAACATAAACATAAAGACGGACCACACGCTCATCACAGACAAGCTGGATGTAGCCAATTACTTAAACATCTTCTTCACAAACATAGCCACAACACTGGTAAACAAACTACCCTCCCACTCAGGGCAGTATGGGGTAGAACACATAGTAGCATACTACAAAAACCTAGGGGTCCACAAAGACGACTTCAAACTTGAAATGGTAACAACCGATGAGGTACTCAAAAAATTGAGCGCCCTCCAACCTAACAAGGCCACTGGCCATGACAACATCCCCTCCAAATTCCTCAGAGACGCAGCAGCCGCCATCACCCCAGTCATCACACACATAATAAACCTCTATAAGACAGGGGCACGTCCCCAAGGACTTCAAAATTGCGAGAGTGACCCCTCTACACAAAAAGGGCAGCAAATTAGACCCAGGCAACTACCGCCCTGTTTCTATTCTTACCTCCATCTCGAAAGTCATGGAGAAAATAGTCTACGAACAGGTCGAAAAGTACCTGGCGGAAAAAAACCTAATCTACGAATTCCAATCTGGCTTCAGAACGTCCCACTCCACTCACACATGCCTCCTCTATTTGAACGACCACATCAAACAAGAGGTGGACGCGGGCAAATACTGCGGCATGGTCATGCTGGACCTACAAAAGGCCTTCGACACTGTCAATCACTCCATTCTAATGGACAAGCTAAAAGCAATTGGTTTTGATAGCCTATCAGTGAGCTGGATGCAATCCTACCTAGAGGGGAGAGAACAGATGGTAGAGGTAAACGGTACTCTATCCCCCCCCCTCACAGTGAGCTGTGGTGTTCCACAAGGAAGCATACTAGGACCGCTACTCTTCCTAATTTATGCAAATGACATGTCGTCAGCCTGTGACTGCAATTTGTTCCTGTTTGCGGACGACTCAGCCCTGCTGGTCTCTGACAAGAACAAATTGCAGGTTGAAAAAACCCTCAGCACGGAACTAGGCAAAATCTGCATATGGCTCGCTGATAACAAACTATCATTACACATGGGCAAAACAGAGTCCATTCTCTTCGGTTCAAATAACAAACTCAGCAAGACCGACGGATTCTCAGTTACAGTGGGTGACAATATTGTCACAAGGAAAGACGAAATTACCTACCTGGGTTCCATCCTAGAGGCAAATCTTTCCTGTGACAAAATGGCATCCAATGTAATAAAAAAAGTCAACCAACGAACTAGATTCTTGTACCGGATCTCCTCTCTGGTAAACAAGAATACCCTGAAGACTCTGGCAGGAGCACTCATTCAAGGGTACTATGACTATGCGTGCACCTCATGGTACCAAAGCACCTCAAAGGCGCTTAAAACAAAATTACAAACATCACAAAACAAACTGGTCAGACTACTGCTTGACCTGAACCCCAGAACCCACCTCACCCCTGCCCACTTTGCCAACCTAGGATGGCTTAGAGTAGACGACAGAGTACAGCAACTTGCAATGGGCCTGGTCTACAAGATACACTATACGACCGGGGTGCCCATGTACATGTCAAAATACTTCCCAAAGGTCAGTGAATACCACAACCACTACACCAGAGGAAGCTCAATAAATCATGTGAAACCCAGATTCGGCTCAAACAAGGGACTAAACACGTTTCGCAATTATGCCACAACAATGTGGAACGCCCTACCCAAAGCTGTAAAGGAATGTGAATCCCTGCCCACATTCAAAACCGCTCTTAAAGAGCACCTACGGGAGGCTGCAATTCGAAACTGGCCACCGTAAATGCCCAAAACCCCCACCACCTCCTAATAGACAGTCTCCTCCCCACCGCATGTATATATTCCCTCCCCGCCGTATGTATATTTCCCTCCCACCCACCCACCCCCTCCTAATGTACAGTCCCCTCCCCATCATATGTATATACTCTGTCAGGATCTAGGGGTAACAGTACTGTATATTTGAATACCGCCTATGTCACAAATGTATCAGTACTAAATACCTATATGTCCCTATGCCATAAATGTCATGTATGTTGTGTATGTCATAAATGTCTATATGAATTGAAAATGGGGGACCCTGATGGAAACAAGACAAACGTCTTTCTCAGGTCTGCATCCCCTTAACAATTGTATGTATTGAGCCGTACTGTATTGTACCCATTCTGCAATCTGTTAAATAAAGTTTTCATTCATTCATTCATTCACGAGGCGGGGCAGTTACCCCCCACGCTGCAGTTGCCTAGCAACAACAGGCAGGAAGTTGACTTCGAGAATCAGGTTACATGTTATTCATGCGGGTAATCCAAGATGGTCGTTCTTACTTATCAGAACCTACCATACTGACATCTAGTGGTGCAAAGGTATAATAACATCCCTAATCATCACATCCCTTTTTCTGTAAAGGTAGAACAAATGACAGGTGTCAGGTATCTTAACCATTTAGTAAGATAACACATCATTTAAACCAATCACCACATTTTAATATACTTAATAAATGCTACATTATATATATATCAAAATCTTTTTTCTTTTCTTTTCTTAAGTTCACCTGGAGTGTGTGTGTTATGGTTACAGTCTGCAGGAGGTGGAGAGATGGACTCAGTGTGGGCTTCACCGAGCTCTCGAACAGTCTCCTGTGTCTTCATAAGACTGCGACGGTTACGTCTGTCGGCAGTGTGGTACGCAGCTTTCGATGCATCAGCAGCTCAGCAGGTGACGGTCCGCAAGCGAGAGGTGATGCTCTGTAGCTCAGAAGAGCAAGGTAGGGATCTGAGTCACTGTCGGCAGCTTTCTTCAGGACCTCTTTGTGCAGCAGTACCGCTGTGCGTTTGCTTTCATCTGGATTGTATGTGAATGGCAATACACCAAAAACCTTGAAGACATCAGGTCTGTACTATTGAGTCAACAGTCACTTGGTGTACTCACAGGTCTGTACTATTGAGTCAACAGTCACTTGGTGTACTCACAGGTCTGTACTACTGAGTCAACAGTCACTTGGTGTACTCACAGGTCTGTACTATTGAGTCAACAGTCACTTGGTGTACTCACAGGTCTGTACTATTGAGTCAACAGTCACTTGGTGTACTCACAGGTCTGTACTACTGAGTCAACAGTCACTTGGTGTACTCACAGGTCTGTACTACTGAGTCAACAGTCACTTGGTGTACTCACAGGTCTGTACTATTGAGTCAACAGTCACTTGGTGTACTCACAGGTCTGTACTACTGAGTCAACAGAGGATATGCCCAGGATAGGAAGGCCCTACGGTTATTGCACTACCACCCCTGCAGGACTTACAATAGGAGGTGCAAATCCAGAGCCTGTAGAATAATGAAGGACCCTCACCACCCAAACAATAGCCTGTTCAAGCTGCTGCGGTCAGGCAAGCGCCTCTGTATACAACTATACACGCAACAAGAACAGAGAGGCTAAGGCTCAGCTTCTTCCCTCAGGCCATCAGAACAATGAACATCGATCTCTCCACACACATGAACACACACATACACACACACAACACAACATTCTGCACTCGCACACACACAAACGCACCACAGGTCACTTTAAACACACAAGAAAGGACACTTTTAAAGGAAGGAAAGGGACACTTTAAGAAAATAACTTTGATTGTTGTATAGTATAGTTAGTAAGTATAGCTTGTATGTATGTAGGATCCAGTGCCTTTAAAGGGGAACTATCTTATAAATGGCCTTTTTCAGTGTTTAGCATTGTTTCCTAGCTATGTGGACTTATATTAATAGGATCTATGTCTCTAATTCTCATATTGGCGCAGTCTTCCAATTCTCCTCTCACAATATTCACCCTCACTGAACTGAGTCATCTGAAAATGTGCATATCTGTGATGTCAGAGATTTCTCAGCTGCATAATAATGTGGCAGTTGGCACCAGGCCACACAGTGGTTGGAGCCCAGCCTCAAAACAGCTTAAGATCTTGAGGTAGAAAAATGCTGTTTTTGAGTACTTGATTAGAAATACAAAACAATGATTAAAAAAATAAAAAATAATAATAACTTACAGAGGTGTTCCATAGACTCACAGGAATTGTGTAAAAGTGCCCAAATAGTGAAAGAAATAGTAAAATAGTTCCCCTTTAAGCAATTTATTACCATGTCTATTCTAGTTATCTTTTTTATTATTATTACTATTACTATTGTTTTTATTGCACAATCGAAGCGGGCATGGCCAACCGCATTTCACTGTATGCCCTGGTATGTATGTGATGAATAAACTCTTGAATCTTGAATCACTGAATCTTGAATCACTGTACTCACAGCTGTGTTGATTTCTTCATCACTCACATTCGCTGTGCCTGCCGCCATCTCGCTGAATGTCCTCACATGCATTTGGGACAGTTCACTCGCATGGCAGATCTTGATGGCCCCTTCTAGTGTCAGCTCTGTTTCCCCCAGTAGCCTTTCTCTGACCTTTCTATCCTCCACTCCAAAAATAATCTGGTCTCTGGTCAAGGAATCCCTCAGTGTTGAAAAGTTGCATGAATATGCTTTAAGCTTCAGGTCAGTCAGAAAAGTATCAAAAGGTTCCCCTTGCTGTTGCATCCGAGAACGGAATTCATATCTCTCATATGTTTCATTCTTTTTTGTAGACTGAATGAATACTTTATCCAATTTCATGTTATCCTCTTCCTCTTCATACAGAAATGTATTGTACACTTCTATGGCATGTGGGCCTGCTACTGTTGGAAGTAATGCTACCTTCCTAGAATCCACCTTGGTTTCCAGTACCAAGGCCGCAGTGTACAGCTGGAACTGCTGTTTGAAGGTGCGCCAGTTGCTGTTTCAAACTGTTTCAAACTGGTGGCTTTAAGGAATTTGTTCTGTAGTTAAATGATGAGTTGATCATGAACACTAGTAGCTTCATTTGAAAACATGAAAACACAACAACTCTGATAATACTGACTCTGCTGTATATAGGGTGACCAGATGCAAAAAGTCCAAAAGCAGGACAACAGTAAGATTTTGGTGGGACAAAGTGGGACAGTTAGATAATGTAATTTTTTTTATTAGAATAACTGGTCTTCACCAAATAGATAAAGGTTAAATCAAAATAAATACAGAATTATATCTCTCCACATTAATCTTTGCACTGGCAGCCGGCTTGTTACCACCTAACATGTTTTAAATATTCAAACTTTATCACTTGACAGGAATGTCTTGTGTTCGATATTCCCTGTTAACACAGAACTAGGGAACACTAGGGAACAAAAAAAATAATACAAATCAATTGTGTTTCTCTATTAGAATAACTATGGATAACTATGGATGTAGCTTTTGTACGACCACACAATCTTTTTTTTGCAATATCTGAGTCTGGCCAAATGACAGGAGCTAGCTTGCTACCACAGTCGGCTGACCTGTATGAATGGGAGTGTTGTACAGTGTGATAGACGCTTGTTATCTCCGCTGCAGTGACCTTGTCCGTATGGCTATAATTTTTTGGTTTAAGAAGAAACATATTATCCATAGATCTGGATGTTTCTTTTTGGTGAGCCACTTTCATGTGAGACTCACGTCCACTGTGGCGCTTCAAGTTGTATTCTCCTCCATGAGCAATTGAAAACGAACTATGACACAAAACACAGAAAGCTCCCTGAGGATTGCCTGACATCGGCCTCACCCAGGCATGTGTCGTTTGCCAGTCTTTGTTGTAACTGCTGTTTATTTTTACTGCTTTCCATCTTGATTCATATTTCGCTTGTAATTTTGTTGTGTTTTCTTTTTCGCTTAGCTCGCTAAACATTTTGACAGCGTGCTAAATTACTATAACCAATCAGATCTGCGATATGAGGTAGCGTCACGACTCTCACGAGCAGAACGCTAAATTACTACCTAACCAATCAGATCTGCAATATGAGGTAGCGTCACGAGCAGAGCAATGTGTGTGGACAAGAGGCGGGTTGCTAAGTTTAGTGTAGGGAGGGGCTTTTAGACCAATGTTTTTTTTTTGCTTCGAAAAGAGGGACATCCTCTCAATATGTGGGACGCGGGACATTCGGTCAAATGGTGGGACAGTACAACCAAAAGCAGGACACCTGGTCACCCTAGCTGTATCATCAATGATGATGATGATGATGATAAGACTGGCTGCACACACTTTCAGTTGCTCTTGGTTTAGGGCTGCTCTACTGTACACAGTATACAATTTATCCATAAACATCTGGAAATGGTTCATAGTCATTAACTGTGTCACCTACAGCAAGTTCCAGCCGGTGATTTAAGCAATGCCAGGTCAATATGTTAGGATACAGTTCAGACAGTTTTGTAGCTATACCAGCTTTGCGTCCCAACATGACACTGGCTCCATCACTTGTAAATGCAACTAAGTGCTTCTTCAAATATGCATCATCAAAGCCATGTTCACTGAGGCATTTCAACAGATGTTGCATAATTGTTTCTGCTTTTTGGTTGGGAAGTTCAATCAGATCTAAAAATAAGAACTCTGGGTCCAGGTGCTTGTGATTTTCAGCTTTGAGGTAGACAATCAGTCTAATTTTATCTGCAAAGGTAGAATTGAAATTTTACCTTCTATGGATTTTATTTGTTTGCAGAATTGTTTGCGCATTTCTGCACCTATATGCTTGGTGATGTTTGCTGCATCTCTTGAGTGCAAGTTGAAGCCAGTGTCAGACCCAGTTTCAGCTAGTAAATCCAGCATCTTAAAACTATCTGAAAACGGCCTGTCCTCCTCTGCTAAAAAGTACACAGCCTTGAAAACATTATGTGTAGCCGTCAGTTCTGAATCTGAACTCATAGTGTCAGTGGATTTCTCAATTCTCTGTTTTTCTGCCTCATTGACAATTCTCTGTTTTTCTGCCTCATTGACGATGTGTTCTGCTTGGCAATGCGCAGCTGAGGTCTGGTGGACACACACCTTTCTCCTGAGAGACAGCAGCATAGCAGCTCTTACTGTTCCACTGTATGTGATCTCGTAGTTAGTCCATTCTTGTGCCAATCATTGACCTTTGCTTTTGAATTTCAATTTCGTAATGGATGAGCACACTTTGCAGCCAAACTTCCCATCTTTACAATCGAGCCACGGGTAGTTGGCCTGTCTTTCTTTCCACATCTTGTCTGACCATAGGTCAGGTAATGGTGAAGATGTACTGGAATCAGGTTTAACAATTCCATCTCCCTGCTGAAAAAACAAACAGAGAGAAGAAACCATCAAAACACATTCCCAGCATATGAAAGACAATGAGACTAATTGCCTCTAGGGATGGAATGCAACACATTTCATGGCAATCACAGACCATCGTTCACACCAAACTTGAGGGGAGGGGGCAGGGAGCTCTGTGTGTCTGCGTCTATTCCGCCCTATGTTCCAACCATCCACTACACTACACAATAAAATACTTATTCTGTCAAGACATTATTGTTACTTACATCATTTCTGTCATTCAGTGGTGGTGGGAGTGGCAACTGCTGTGCATCCACTGGCAGTGGCGGTGTACTTTTACTAGGCAAAGCAGTTTTTTTTGCCTAGCACAGTCTCTGGAGCGAAACAGAAAGAAGCATTTTGTATAAAAGTATTGTACTTCTGTATGACAACTAATAAAGAAACTTGAACTTGAGTTTCATCTCCCTGCTGAATAAACAAAACAAAAAAGAGAGAGAAAACATTAGAACATATTTACATTAGTCATTACTGAATGATTTTGTATCTTGTTTGCACATTCAGGTTAAAGACAGCCGAAACAGAGCAAGGCAGGGCCTATAGAGGTCAAACACAAGATAATACAGACGATGCCTAATTGCCTCTAGGGATGGAACGCAACACAATTCATGGCAATCACAGACCATCGTTCACACCAAACTTGAGGGGAGGGGGCAGGGAGCTCTGTGTGTCTGCGTCTATTCTGTCCTATGTTCCAACCATCCACTACACATTAAAATACTTATTCTGTTAAGACATTATTGTTACTTACATCATTTCTGTCATTCAGTGGTGGTGGGAGTGGCAACTGCTGTGCATCCACTGGCAGTGGCAGTGTACTTTTACTAGGCGAAGCAGTTTCATCTTCCTGCTGAATAAACAAAACAAAAAAGAGAGAGAAAAGATTAGAACATATTCCCATTAGTCATTACTGAATGATTTTATTATTATTCTTCCAATGTGATTGCGTGGCAAATACATTTTTCTTTGGACTTGTTATGATAGCAGAAGAATATATCTGCATTTTTGTCAGTACAAGATTAATCAGTGAATCACATTGAATTAAAACATGATTATTTCTTGCTGATGGACTCCGTAAACACCAGTGTTGGGCAAGTTACTTTAAAAAAGTTACAGTTACTAGTTACTTCTTCCAAAAAGTAACTAAATTAATTACTCAACAAAAAATTATAAAAGTAACTAGTTACTTCAGAAAGTAACTATTGCGTTACTTTCAAGTAAATTTTTTAATGCTCAAATGTGACCCCACCTCCACCCCTCTTTAACAGAACATAAAATACATGTTCAATTATTTATGATAAACCTGGATATTATAATGAAATGGACACTTACAATACAATACATTATTAACATAAACAATGTACACAAATCTAAACTATTTTAATGTTGCTGTGGGACAAAGCAACATTAAACATCTTATGTCTTTGTGGACTGTGGTGTATTGTCGCAGCTACCACCTGCACCGTGCTCGAATTCCACCGGCCTGGCACAATACCGAAAATAAATAACAAATATATACACTCTTTGTAGTGCAAATAAAACAAACAAAAACTTCAGCCAATTGGTAGATATACTGTACTTCAAAGTATTTTCTTCCTCGAAAAAGTAGAACAGTGTAACAATATGAGGTGCTTTAACTGAAAAGTGTAATGTATAGCAAAACTAAGGAATCCAAATATAAACAAGTAATACATAAAAATACAAGTAATACATCTCCATAAAAAATTAATCTCTCTCTGGCCATTGACAATCTCACTTCAAGAGGCTGCAGCCAGCCAATAAATCTAAATTAAATTATGCTCTTTAAGCAATGTACCAAACATTTAAAGATACCCTATCTAGCTATCCATCCACCCATTCTTGTCATTGAACCAGTGGTTGTATGTATCTCAAAACCAAAAGCTTCTCAAACTTCTGGTCAGAGAGCCTGTTCCTCAGTGGAGTCAACACAGCTTCCCCAGCAGCTAAACAGTCTCTCTACTGGGGCACTGGATGCAGTGGCTGCATTGTGCCGGAGTGACATTTTCTTTATCAGTTCAAATCCTTTACGAAAGTCTATCCCTTGTTCTCCTGATTTGAATAACTTATATTACATGTGTAATATAAGGCAGCCTTTCACATTGCAATGGTCAAAGATACAAATATTTTATTTTCGTACATAGTAAGTAGACGATCGCATCGATACTTTGTTACGTCGCAAGTTACGCCATTAGTAACGCCGTTATTTATTATAACGCCGTTATTCCCATCACTGGTAAACACGCATTTGTCATGTGAATGAACGAATTAATGAAAACTTTATTTAACAGATTGCAGAATGGGTACAATACAGTACGGCTCAATACACACAATTGTTAAGGGGATGCAGACCAGAGAACGACTTTCGTCTTGTTTACATCGGGGTCCCCCATTTTCAATTCATAATGAGTGAACCACGATTATTTTCAAGAGAAACAAACAGGCAACTATAGCTTAGTCAATCTGGACAAATACATTAGGCCTATATTAAAAAAGCAAAGAAAAGCTGTTCAAATGCTGTTACTTGCCTTCCTGTTGGAATAGTTGTGTGCTGCTTTAGGCTCTGTAGCAAAACCCAGTTTGCTCTGAAGGAGTATCTTCCTCCTCTTGGACGTGTGGAGTGATGTGCCAAACGGATCATTTCAGTGAGTGAGCGATTCGATTCACGCTCACGGCAATGATCCGATTCACTGATTCGATTCACGGTTCACTGGCGCTTCCGGACCCTGCAGCGAGCACTGTGACAGTGTGACTGACTGACTGTACTGTAGCAACACTGACACTCACAGCACACAGCAGGCGCAGCACACTCAGCAGCAGGCGTCGGTGTAACTCGGGACACGCATGGTCCAGTGACGGACGGCAGTAGTATAGCACACCAACGGAAATATTTAAGTTACACGTTGACCTATAATTCCGCCAAACGGATAATAAAAAAACCCAACTAATGCTATGTTAAACCTATGTCGGCTGAGTCAGCTCACGGTCGTGCGTTCATGTGAAATGTACCCATTCTGCAAACTGTTCATAAATACTTCAATGTTTTCTCATGTCAATAAAACCCTTTGAATTAAATTGTGTGTGACTGTGACAAGACAGCGTTCTTTGAAATAAAATAATGTACAATTAAAATTCAGTTAAAATCGTTTTTTTTATTTTGAAACCAAGAAATAAGTAGCTTAAGTACAACATCAATTATCCTACAGTGCAACAAAAATACATATTAAGGTGGAGACCAAAGTTGAGTTGAAAATGAAAAATGCAGTATATGTGAAAAATACAATACTGATAAGTAGCCTCTGTGTGATCTCAAAAAGCACATGGCGACAAAAAAACTAAACTAAAAATTAAAGAGCTATACAAAACAAAAAAATGCAAGCTATAATAATAATAATAGTAGGCTAAAGCATCAATTCAAATAAACAAGAAATTAAATGTGGAAAAAAAGCATGACATTGAATTTAAGTGGCAGTATTTGTGCACAGTTTATTTTTTCAGTTTTTTTTTTGTCATTTTAGTCACACTTGACTGTTTGCGTTGAGGAAAACCAGTTGACTGACTTTGTCTCCCTTCAGCCGATTTCTTCGCTCAGAAACCAACTGCCCGGTTTTGCTGAAGATCCTCTCTGAAGGAACCGATGTCGACACGATGCAAAGTTTGGTCTTCATCACTTTGCAAAGTCTGGGATACAGGTGAGAACGGTCCTTCCACCATCCGAGTGGGTCACCATCGAGGGCCAGTGGAGCCTCCTGCAGGAAGGTACGGATCTCAACTGTGGCATCCGATGCTGTGTTCCGAGTGTGAAAACCCGCAGCATTAATGTCCTGCAGCTCTCCCAGCAACAATGTCCAACTGGCTGAACTTGTGCTCTCCTTTCTGGACTGTGTAGAGTTGTCTCCCAGTCCAGCACGGTCTGCAGCCTGAGCCTGCTGATCGGGGAATGTTATCTTTGATGCTTCGTCGGAGATGTGGCGAAAAGCCATATCACCAGCCACTTCCATCCGCACAAAGCCACCCTTCCTGACCCTGGGGTCCAATGCTGATGCAGCAGCGAGTGTGAGCGTGTGGTATTCGATCTTCTCAAACCGTCTGGCCATCTCCCAGTGCATCCTGTCCACCATCGCCCTCAAATCGTCACCGAGGTGGTCTGGATGGTCTGGATGGGGAGGGTTTTGCCTGCCTGCAATTCTTGCGACGGTTCTCTGCAGGAGTCTTGCCACAACGATCACCATTGAGGCTGTAACATATCTGAGAGAAAAATAAAGAAAACATTAGGCTCATTATCTCAATAATAATAATAATATGTTTGTAATAATAATAATGGAAATGGAGTGAAAAGTATGCATGTGAAATCGCAGTATTAGCACATGACCATTCAATAAGAACATTAAAAAATACATACCGTTCAGCACTAAGCATGACTGTGGCTTTTTCAAAGGGTTCCAACAGGTCACAGGCTGCTTTCACGTCGGCCCACTCCTGGGGCTCCAGCATCGGAGGCAGTGACTTGCAGCGACTTGCAGTCGCAGAGGCACTCAGCATGGCCATGGCAATGATGACAGATACTTTGGTCTCCAGAATCCGGGACAACATGTAGTATGTCGAATTCCACCGAGTAGGACAGTCTTGCTTGAGACGTAGTTCTGTGTGTCCCAACATCTTCTGTGCCTCCTTCAATTGATTTGCTGCAGTGGAGCTTTTGTGCATGTACTCAGCAATGGCCTTGACCTTGAGCACTGTTGGTTTAATCGCAGCAATGCTATTATTCACAATGAGGTTCAAAGTGTGAGCAAAGCAGGGCAAATAGCTCCACGGTGTCCACTCCTCGATGGCGTTCTTGATGTTTGCATCATTGTCGGAAACACAGGCAACAACTTTCTTCTCAATGTTCCACTCGTTTGCAACGCGCAACAGTTCTTTTCCCAGGTTCTCAGCTGTGTGTCTCTCTGTCACCTCAAAACACTCCAACATGTAGGAGACATTCTTAAACTTCTCATCGATGAAGTGACACGTAACTGCCATAAATGACATGGTTGTTTTGGAGGTCCAACAGTCTGTAGTTAGACACACTGCTTCAGCTTTGTCCACAAGGTCTTGAACTGTGGCTTTTCTCCTCCGGTACAGGTCAGGAATGATCTTCTTTGACATCGTTTTCCGGCATGGCAGGGTGTAGCCGGGATTCAAAAACTTTGTATAACGACGAAATGCCTTGTCTTCACAAAGCGTAAATGGTCTGAAACCAGATGCAATGACTTCTGCCATAAAATCGTCACCCTTTCTCTGCGCCAGTGCATCCAAAGGCCTTGCCACAAAGTTTGTGGGGTTTGTTTCAGAGGCTTTCGGCTTCGAAGCAGTTTCATCTCCCTGCTGAATAAACAAAACAAAAAAGAGAGAAAAGATTAGAACATATTCCCATTAGTCATTACTGAATGATTTTATTCTTATTCTTCCAATGTGATTGCGTGGCAAATACATTTTTCTTTGGACTTGTTATGATAGCAGAAGAATATATCTGCATTTTGTCAGTACAAGATTAATCAGTGAATGACATTGAATTAACTATTCCATCTCCCTGCTGAAAAAACAAACAGAGAAAAAACCATCAAAACACATTCCCAGCATATGAAAGACAATGAGACTAATTGCCTCTATATGCAACACATTCCATGGCAATCACAGACCATCGTTCACACCAAACTTGAGGGGAGGGGGCAGGGAGCTCTGTGTGTCTGCGTCTATTCCGCCCTATGTTCCAACAATCCACTACACAGTAAAATACCTATTCTGTTAAGACATTATTTAAGCATTACATCACGCGCAGGAGTGGTTTGTGACCAATAAACCATGCCTAGGGGTGGTCGTTAGGCCCGAGGCGCAGCCGAGGGTCGTTAGACCCCCCTAGGCATGGTTTATTGGTCACAAATCACGACTACAAGTGGTGTAAAGCTTTTATACAACTGCCAGATTCATCCAACCTTATTTCTATACAATAAACACACATTAATCAAAGATTTATTGAAAAAACCATCCGCCAGAAAAAGTAGTTCCCACAACTACAAAAAAGACAAGTTGCCTCCATGTGGAAGCAGCTTGAAGTGCATCCAACCAAACTAACACATCCAACTGTGTATTATTGGAATGATTGAGAGAAGTTGCCTCATGTGGAAGCAGCTTGAAGTGCATCCAACCAACTAACACATCCAACTGTGTATTATTGGAATGATTGATTGAAAATTTTATTACCAGATGCAGAATGGGTACAATACAGTACGGCTCAATACACACAATTGTTAAGGGAATGCAGACCTACTTTCCATAGAACTTCATTCTTAGATGCTTCTATATAAAGTAGGTAAAACAAATTAAAACGTTTTCTTTGCCCTATAGGAAAAAAACGTTTTCTTCGCCCTATTTTTTTTATTTATTTCTTTTAGCCTAAACTTAACCAGTTGGAAACCAGGGGTACAGTAATAAAATTAGCAATCAACCAATCAATCAATTCAATAGACCATGCTCACTTAAAACAGCGCTGCTTCTCTCTCAGTCTGACTCCCCCGCTGTTGCAGACAGGAGTGTGTGTGTGTGTGTGTGTGTGCGTGTGTGTGTGTGTGTGTCACAGTGTGTGTGTGTGTGTCAATTACATCATCCAACATTGTTTAAAGGACTAACACATTCCCCTTGACAGAATCGCTTCATATTTAGTCGTTATGGTGCTATCAACATATCCATTTGTTGTCCGCGATCTTGTTTTCTCCCGGAGTGAGCCGGGGAGTGATATGTGATTCGGTTGTGGGCGGGTCCTGAGCCCAGGACCGTGGATTGTTGCCAATAAAGACGTGTAAATGGCCAATCAGAATCGAGAAATTTGCATGCCGTTGTATAATGTTACTTACATAATTTCTGTCATTCAGTGGTGGTGGGAGTGGCAACTGCTGTGCATCCACTGGCAGTGGTGGTGTACTTTTACTAGGCGAAGCAGTTTCATCTTCCTGCTGAATAAAAAAAACAAAAAAGAGAGAAATGGTTAGAACATATTCCCATTAGTCATTACTGAATGATTTTATTCTTATTCTTCCAATGTGATTGCGTGGCAAATACATTTTTCTTTGGACTTGTTATGATAGCAGAAGAATATATCTGCATTTTGTCAGTACAAGATTAATCAGTGAATCACATTGAATTAAAACATGATTATTTCTTTCTGATGGACTCTGTAAACACCAGTGTTGGGAAAGTTACTTTAAAAAAGTAATTAGTTACAGTTACTTCTTCCAACTTAATTACTTACTCAGTTACAAATTATAAAAGTAACTAGTTACTTCAGAAAGTAACTATTGCGTTACTTTCAAGTACATTTTTAAATGCTCAAATGTGACCCCACCTCCACCCCTCTTTAACAGGACATAAAATGCATGGCCCCGTACAATACAATATTAACATAAACAATGTACACAAATCTAAACTATTTTAATGTTGCTGTGGGACAAAGTGAGACTAGCCTCCAATCAAATGCCATGTATGTAGATATTATAATTACTATGTTTATATAGTGGATCGATACAAATTACACAATAGATGTTTTGGAACTTTTGATATTTATTGCCCCGCAACAGGCCACAACTGGGCAAAATAAAAGTATGCTTGTTAAGCACTATACCAAAAATAAATAACAAATATATACACTCTTTGTAGTACAAATAAAACAAACAAAAACTTCAGACAATTGGTAGACGGCATGGACGGTCGCATTTTACGTAGCTCCCGTAACCAACGCAACAGCCAACGCAACAGAGCAACAACAAAAAAGTACTTTGCGCATTTTCTACTTTCCCTCCTGTGGATTATGGATTTGTACCTGAATTCACAACTCAAGCAGCAACTCCAGACAGAAGTGGAGGGTAGCGAAAACGTAAATCAACAGTCCCATTGCGACTTCTACTTGTTAACGGGCACGGAGAGGAAACATCCAGCCTTCGGAGCCACGGCGATCCACGCAGTACTTACTGCAAATCCGGAACGAAAGAAATTACCCCCGGCAGGCAAGTGTAATAAGAGATCAATGTTTTTATTATATCTGCTCATGTCGGGTGACATACATCAGAACCCTGGTCCCGTAATGACACGGAACCAGAGACTACAGCAAGAAGCGATGGAGGTTCCCATCGCGACCAACAGCATCAACAACGCAACCTGTGGCTACATCCACAGCGCGGGCGGCGAAGCTCCCCCAATGACGCCACAGCAGACGAGCACACGTGAGGCAGTGACGAGAGGAGGTGAACCGAGGGTCGAAACCATGACGACCATCTCGACGCGGGATGTAAACATCTCGACGCCCGATAGCCGGCTAGCTAGCAGAGCTAACAACGAAAACAACCAGGAACGAGTCCTTTGTTGTTCCAGCACGGCGCGGGACCCGACCCCCCCCTCCCCCCTTCTTTGTTGTTCCAGCACGGCGCGGGACCCGACCCCCCCCTCCCCCCTTCCCACCCACAACAACACAGAGGAACAGATCACAAACGGACAATACTTCGAACCTGCCAACATCAATGAAATAACCAACGCCAATGGACTGAACATTTTTCACATTAACATTAACAGCTTAAAAAACAAATTGGATGAAATCAAACAAATATTCATAAATGGTAAGGCAAACATACTGTGCTTCTCAGAAACTAAGCTCGACGATTCTGTAAAAGATCCAGAGATAGAGATTGAGAACTACTCAATAATCAGGAATGATAGGAACAAACATGGAGGTGGTGTCTGTATGTACATACACAAGGACACCAAATTCATCAACAGAAATGACCTGAATCATAAATCAATTGAAACTGTATGGGTGGAAATCCTATTCGAAAGGGCGAAATCCCTACTGGTTGGCACAGTCTACAGGCCGCCAGATCATAGTGGCTTTTATGATACAATGGATGGGTGTTTAGCTGGAGTTGAGGATGTAGACAAAATTCTTATTGGAGACTGGAACACGGATATGCAACGAAAAGATGCACCCGTCTTCAAGGCCTTCAGTAGGTTTTGTGATCTGCATGGCCTCAGCCAGCTAATCACCCAACCCACACGTGTATGTGAATCAACTCAGACTACCATTGACCTCATTCTGACCTCCGACAAGTCCAAGATCTCAAATAAAGGGGTTATAGCATGTGGGTTAAGTGATCATTATATGATATTCTGTACCCGAAAAAAACTAAAACAAAAGGCTGGCTGCCACGAAACAGTCACATCTAGAGACCTCAAAACCTACTCTAGCGAGGCCTTCAACCTTGAACTGGAGAGTCTGGACTGGTCAGATGAACTCAATGGTACACTGGTTGACGAAACATGGCTTGGTTTCAAAACCAAATTCTCAGCAATACTAAACGACATGGCCCCCCTAAGAACCACCAGGGTAAAAAATCGCGCTGAGCCGTGGATGCACTCCGAAATACTGGCCGCTATGAAAACCAGAGACAAAAAATGTTCTGAGTTTCGTAAAAGTCAGTCAAAGCTTACTAAAAGCACGAGCAGTGAACTCCAAGCCCACGTGACTGAACTCAAACTAGAAAGAAACAGACTAAGAAACGACGTAAACTCCATGATCAAAACTGCAAAAAAGAATTTCATCAATGACAAAACTGAGGAAAACAAAAACAAACCACGTGAACTTTGGAAATTACTCAATAATCAACTAGGATGCAGTAAAAAACTTAAAACCAGATTCTCAAACATAAACATAAAAACTGACAACACGCTCATCACAGACAAGCTGGATGTAGCCAATTACTTAAACATTTTCTTCACAAACATAGCCACAACACTGGTAAACAAACTACCCTCCCACTCAGGGCTTTATGGGGTAGAACACATAGTAGCTTACTACAAAAACCTAGGGGTCCGCAAGGACGACTTCAAGCTGGAAATGGTAACAACAGATGAGGTACTCAATAAACTGAGCGCCCTCCAACCTAACAAGGCCACTGGCCATGACAACATCCCCTCCAAATTCCTCAGAGACTCAGCAGCCGCCATCACACCAATCATCACACACATAATAAACCTCTCCATAAAACAGGGACACGTCCCCAAGGACTTCAAAATTGCGAGGGTGACCCCTCTGCACAAAAAGGGCAGCAAATTAGACCCAGGCAACTACCGCCCTGTTTCTATTCTCACCTCCATCTCGAAAGTCATGGAAAAAATAGTCTACGAACAGGTCGAAAAGTACCTAGCGGAAAAAAATCTAATCTACGAATTCCAATCTGGCTTCAGAACATCCCACTCCACTGACACATGCCTTCTCTATTTGAATGACCACATCAAACAAGAGGTGGACGCAGGCAAATACTGCGGCATGGTCATGCTGGACCTACAAAAGGCCTTCGACACTGTCAATCACTCCATTCTAATGGACAAGCTAAAAGCAATTGGTTTTGATAGCCTATCAGTGAGCTGGATGCAATCCTACCTAGAGGGGAGAGAACAGATGGTAGAGGTAAACGGTACTCTATCCCCCCCCCTCACAGTGAGCTGTGGTGTTCCACAAGGAAGCATACTAGGACCGCTACTGTTCCTAATTTATGCAAATGACATGTCGTCAGCTTGTGACTGCAACTTGTTCCTGTTTGCGGACGACTCAGCCCTGCTGGTCTCTGACAAGAACAAGTTACAGGTTGAAAAAACCCTCAGCTCGGAACTAGGCAGAATCTGCATATGGCTCGCTGATAACAAACTATCATTACACATGGGCAAAACAGAGTCCATTCTCTTCGGTTCAAATAACAAACTCAGCAAGACCGACGGCTTCTCAGTTACAGTGGGTGACAATATTGTCACAAGGAAAGATGAAATTACCTACCTGGGTTCCATCCTAGAGGCTAATCTCTCCTGTGACAAAATGGCATCCAATGTAATAAAAAAAGTCAACCAACGAACTCGATTCGTGTACCGGATCTCCTCTCTGGTAAACAAGAACACCCTGAAGACTCTGGCAGGAGCACTCATTCAGGGGTACTACGACTATGCTTGCACCTCATGGTACCAAAGCACCTCAAAGGCGCTAAAAACAAAATTACAAACATCTCAAAACAAACTGGTCAGACTACTGCTTGACCTTACTCCTAGAACCCACCTCACCCCTGCCCACTTCGACAACCTAGGATGGCTTAGAGTAGACGACAGAGTACAACAACTTGCAATGGGCCTGGTCTACAAGATACACTACACGACCAAGGTACCCATGTACATGTCAAAATACTTCCCAAAGGTCAGTGAATACCACGATCACAACACCAGAGGGAGCTCCACAAATCATGTTAAACCCAGATTCGGCTCAAATAAGGGACTAAACACGTTTCGCAATTATGCCACATCAATGTGGAACGCCCTACCCAAAGCTGTAAAGGAATGTGGATCACTACCCACTTTCAAAACCTCTCTCAAGGGACACCTACGGGAGACTGCAATTCAACACTGGCCCCTGTAAATATCCTAACCCAACCCCCTCCAATGTACAGTCATTTACCTAGTATGGTTGTCAATAGTTCAATGTACAATTGTGTTTGTTTGTACAGTGTCTCCCCCCCCCCCCCTCAATGTACAGTGTTACTTGTTTATACAGTGTGCCCCCCGCCCCCCCCCCCCCCCAACCACCTCCAATGTAAATTACCCAGTATGGTTGTCAATATCCCAATGTACCCAACCCCCCCCACCCAACCTCCTCCAATGTACAGTTTCTACGTCAAATGTATATACTCCCTTTTCTTGACTCCTTCTGTATCACAAACAGTACTGTATTTGCAAATCTGGTATGTCATAAATGTATAGATGTAGCAGTACTGACTATCTGTATGTCATGTATGTCATATATGTCTATATGAATTGAAAATGGGGGACCCTGATGGAAACAAGACAAACGTCTTTCTCAGGTCTGCATCCCCTTAACAATTGTATGTATTGAGCCGTACTGTATTGTACCCATTCTGCAATCTGTTAAATAAAGTTTTCATTCATTCATTCATTCAGATATACTGTACTTCAAGTATTTTCTTCCTTGAAAAAAGTAGAACAGTGTAACAAATATGAGGTGCTTTAACTGAAAAGTGTAATGTATAGCAAAACTAAGGAATCCAAATATAAACAAGTAATACATAAAAAATACATCTCCATAAAAAATAAATCTCTCTCTGGCCATTGACAATCTCACTTCAAGAGGCTGCAGCCAGCCAATAAATCTAAATAAAATTATGCTCTTTAAGCAATGTACCAAAAATGTAAGACACCCTATCTAGCTATCCATCCACCCATTCTTGTCATTGAACCAGTGGTTGTATGTATCTCAAAACCAAACGCTTCTCAAACTTCTGGTCAGAGAGCCTGTTCCTCAGTGGAGTCAACACAGCCTCCCCAGCAGCTAAACAGTCTCTCTACTGGGGCACTGGAGTGGCTGCATTGTGCCGGAGTGACATTTTCTTTATCAGTTCAAATCCATTACGAGAGTCTATCCCTTGTTCTCCTGATTTGAATAACTTATATTATATGTGTAATATAAGGCAGCCTTTCACATTGCAATTGTCAAAGATCCGTCCATAGTAAGTAGACGATCGCATCGATACTTTGTTACGTCGCAAGTTACGCCGTTAATAACGCCGTTATTTATTATAACGCTGTTATTCCCATCACTGCATACAACCACTGGTTCAATGACAAGAATGGGTGGATGGATAGCTAACACGCATTTGTCATGTGAATGAACGAATGAATTAACTTTATTTAACAGATTGCAGAATGGGTACAATACAGTACGGCTCAATACACACAATTGTTAAGGGGATGCGGACCAGAGAAAGACTTTCGTCTTGTTTACATCAGGGTCCCACATTTTCAATTCATAATGAGTGAACCACGATTATTTTCAAGAGAAACAAACAGGCAAATATAGCTTAGTCAATCTGGACAAATACATTAGGCCTATATTAAAAAAGCAAAGAAAAGCTGTTCAAACGCTGTTACTTGCCTTCATGTTGGAATAGTTGTGTTCTGCTTTAGGCTCTGTAGAAAAACCCAGTTTGCTCTGAAGGAGTATCTTCCTCTTGGACGGTGGTGTCTTCATCCTCGCTTAATTGTTGCTGCAGCAGGACAGAGCAGCACTGTGTCGATGCTCTTTTTATACTGTATGTGAGGACGGATCTGAACACACACCCAGTGGTGCCGCGCTGCTCATGGGACGCCGTTCAGAAGCACGCACGCGCACGGATGTGCACGCGCACACAAGGATCCGTTCAGCTCGACTTGATTGGCTACCACCTGGCTACTTTGCATAACAATAATAACACTGAAGTGTCTCTCGCTATAAGTGTAAAGGAATGTGAATCACTACCCACTTTCAAAAACGTTCTCAAAGAGCACCTACAGGAGACTGCAATTCTAAACTGGCCCCGGTAAATGTTCTAACCCAACCCCCTCCAATGTACAGTTTCCCCGCCTATACCTACCCAACCCCCTCCCCACCTACCCAACCTCCTCCAATGTACAGTTTCTTCCCCCTCAAATGTATACTCTCTTTTCAGACTCCTTTTGTACTCACAAACAGTACTGTATATTTGTAGATGGCATGGTATGTCATAAATGTCTAGATGTAACCGTACTGTCTATCTGTATGTCATGTTATGATGAATTGAAAATGGGGGACCCTGATGTAAACAAGACAAAAGTCTTTCTCTGGTCTGCATACCCTTAACAATTGTGTGTAGGCTATTGAGCTGTATTGTATTGTACCCATTCTGCAATCTGTTAATACAATTATCAATCAATCTGTGTGCTGCCTTGTTCCTCTTTATCTGTGGTATTTCTACCGTTTGTTTCGTCTACTCTCACTTCCACCACATATTAAGCTTGACTGAACATTGATTAATTATGCAGTGATATAGACCTAGTTATCAGAAAAGAAAACTATATCTAACATAGAAAGCTATAGTTATACTACAATTCCAAGATACAATTAGAATACACTCCTCTCATTCGTGATCCTAGTGCGCCATCTACTGGGTGATAATAATAACACAGGGACACGGCTGCTGGGCTATTGTTACAACCATGGCCACAACACTTGGCAACATTTCAATGTTTAATCATTAAATTAATTATATGACGGCAGATAAGGGTATCTAGCAGCATCATCTCAGGTAGACTGATGCTTCAAATCACCAATATTCTACAGAAACATTGTATCTTTAAACAGGGGCGTAATTAGGGGGGGGGGGGCACAGGGGACATGTCCCCTGCATGTTTTCAGAAGGCAGTTATTGTCCCCCCCACGTGTTTAAAACAATGTTACAGGATAATAAACGGATAATAAACGGACACGCGACCAGCACTAGGACCACACACGGAAAATGGCTGATTGTTCCCTCTCTGAGCTGCAGTGTAGTGATGGGTCGGTCATGAGCGACTCGTTCATAAGAGCCGAGTCATTGCCGTGAGCGTGAGTCGAATCGCTCACGTCTGGCAATGAGTCGGTTCACGCCCCCCCCCCCCCCCCCCGGCATGCACAACAGACACACACAATGAACTTCAACGGATATCGTCGATCGGGGGTTCGACTAGAGTCTGACACGTTTCTATGATAAACTGAATGAATAGACAGACATTGACACAGACAACTGAATGAATAGCATACTACTTATTTGGTTGTATAGGAGTCGAGTGGCGCTAATGAGTGTCTTTTGTCAAACAACAGTAGTCTATGAATAGGCGTGTCCCGACACCGACGCCTGCTGCGCCTGCTGTGTGCTGTGAGTCACAGTCGTCAGTCAGTCACACTTATTTAACATGATCAAATAATTATTATAATATTTTTTACTTCACTTTGAAATATTATAGTGAAATATTTTGCAATGTTGTCGCATTTATCTTGTTGAAATCCTCCAACAGGCTCTTTTTTGTAAGTTGACTGGTTTGCACACCAATAATACAGTGCAATAATAGAATAGTAGAATAGATAGTAAAATTATGCAATAGAATGGCCAGAGTAAAATAGTGCTACAGTACAATCAACAGTCAGCGGGGTGTATTAGAAGGCTATGGTGAAGATGTACGTTTTTAGCTTATTTCTGAAAATATTAAGATATCTAGCTTCCCTAATGTCCATAGGTAGTGTGTTCCATAACTTTGGTGCATAGTTAGCAAAGGCTGCATCCCTGATTTTCATCTAACATTGTAGATGATCGCAATGTTTATCCTTTGTATATAAGGAGGAGGACCTTGAAATCAATTCTAAATGTTACCGATGATTACTGATGTAAACAGGGGGATCCTGATGTAAACAAGACGAAAGTCTTTCTCTGGTCTGCATGCCCTTAACAATTGTATGTAATTGTATAACATCGGCCACATTTTTTTCGCGCTCGCGCTCACGCTTCTTGTTTTGGCTTACGGAACTTCCTCCGGAAGTGTCAATGATCTGTGAGCCGTGAGTCGCTTACGTGAATCGGTTCATTGCGGTGAGCGTGTATCGAATCGCTCACTCACTGAAATGATCCGTTTGGCACATCACTACTGCAGTGAGCTCACTCAGCTCTCTGACGACCTGCGCTATTATTATGCAAAGATGAGTAGCCAGATGGGGGTCGCATTTTTGTGTGCACGGGCCAAGTACCCACTCGCTACCCGTCTTTGCATAACAATAGCTCAGGTCGTCAGGTGTGTTCAAATCCGGGATCCTCACATACACGGTATAAACAGAGCATTGATAACAGACAGTAGCCTACTGCTCTGTCCTGCTGCTGCAACAACGCAAGGATGCCACCACCGTCCAAGAGGAGGAAGATACTTGTTCAAAGCAAACTTAGTTTGGCTACAGAGCCTAAACCAGCAGCAGTGACAGCAGTGGACTCCCAGCTGCCACTCCCACCACGAAACAGGAAGGCAAGTAACAGCATGTTAACAGATTTATATATATATTTTTTTAATATAGGCCTAATGTATTTGTCCAGATTGACTAAGCTAGGCTATTTGCCTGTTTGTTTCTCTTGAAAATAATCGTGGTTCATAAGACATGACAAATGCGTGTTTACAGAGTCCATCACATAATCATGTTTTAATTCAATGTTATTCACTGATTAACACATTGTAAGAATAATAATAAAATCATTCAGTAATGACTAGCTTTGCTAGCCTTGGTCTGTTCATATGCTGCTTAAATCTGCTTAAGTCTTTAACCTGAATTTGCAAACAAGATACAAAATCATTGTAATCATCATGACTGATGGGAATGTGTTCTAATGTTTTCTCTCTCTTTTTTGTCTTGTTTATTCAGCAGGTAGATGAAACAACTGCTATGCCTACAGTAGGCACACAAACACTGCCCGTAGATGCACAGCAGCAGGCACTATCACCACCACTGATCTGTTTCCAAGAGAAATGGTTTAAAGAATTTTCTTGGATTCACTACAGTGGAGTCCTGTGCTTTTATTGTGCAAAAGCATTTCAACGTGAGAAGTCTACCCTGGCGAAATACACTGATCCAGCATTTGTTTCTGCTGGATTCAGAAACTGGAGAAAGGCTGTGGAGAAATGTACAGATCATACAAACAGCAAGTCTCATAAGCTTGCAGTTACTACACATTGTCAAAAACCAAATCCTATTAATTCTCAGCTTTCTAGTGCGTTGGCAGCATCACAGCAAAAAGCCATGTCATGCTTGAAGAAGATCATGAGCAGTGTGCAATTCCTAGGCAGACAAGGTCTGGCTCTCAGAGGCCATGAATCAGATCAAGGACATCTTTCTCAGTTACTCAGGATGAGATCAGATGATGACTCCAAGTTGTTTGAGTGGCTTAATTCACATGCTCAAGATTACACAAGCCCCAAAATCCAAAATGAAATGTTGAACATAATGGCAAAATCCATCATTAGAGATATAGCCACTGAAATCAGATCACAACCACAGTTGCAATACTCCATCATTATTGATGGAACACAGGACATCACTGGGACCGAACAGGAATCAATCTGTCTTCGCTATGTTGACCACAACCTTATTCCTCATGAAGAATTTGTTGGTTTATATGAAGTGTCGCTCACAACTGGACAAAACCTAGCAAATGTAGCCAAAGATGTGCTGCTTCGTCTCGATTTGTCTCTTGATGGGCTCCGGGGACAGACATATGATGGAGCAGCAAATATGTCCGGAAAATATTCTGGTGCACAAGCCTATATTTCACAAGCACAGCCACTGGCTCTGTACGTACACTGTGGTCCTCACTGTGTTAATTTGATAACACAGGCAACTTGCACAGCTTCAGCTGTAGTCCGTGATGCTCTGCAATGGGTCCATGAATTGGGGCGTCTGTTTGGACTTTCAGCCAAGTTCAAGAACATCTTCAGCAACATTGCCACATCTTCACATGGATCCTTCACCACACTGAAGCCAATGTGTCCTACACGGTGGACTGTGCGAGTCGCAGCAGTGCATGCAGTCCTCAATCAGTATGCGGCAGTGTTACTCAGCTTGGAAGAGATGGCTTCAACTGGCTCTGAATCAGCTACAAAGGCAAATGGTCTGCTTGACAGATTCCAGAAAGGAAACACAGTTCTGGGACTCCATCTTGCTTTGGAGGTTCTTGAGGAAATGGAATGCCTCAACAAATCCTTGCAAAGGCGAACCACCACAATTACAGGGATGCAGACTGCAGTAGAGTGTGTCAAGACAGCTCTCCACAAGAAACGAACAGAGGAAAGATTCCAACAGGTATATGTCACAAATGTAACAGTACTATATATGTATGCCCCTATCCTATGTCATAAATGTCATTAAGAATTGAAAACGTCTTTCTCTGGTCTGCATCCCCTTAACAATTGTGTATTGAGCTGTATTGTACCCATTCTGCAATCTGTTAAATAAAGTTTTCATTCATTCACAGATATTTGACAACACAGCAAAGCTGGTCACCTCACTAAACATCGATCCGATGGAAATGCCTCGTATCCGCAACCCTCCAAAATGTCTAACTGGTGACGCTGCAGCACATGTCCCATCAACTTCTGTGGACTTCTTCAGATGGGAGTTCTTCAAAATACTGGACACAGCAGATCTGCAATTCCGAGAGCGGTTTAATCAAAGAAGCTTTGAAGTGCTTCAGAAGTTGGAGGGTGTGCTTATTAGGGGTGAAAGTGATGACATTGTGGACAAGTATCCAGAGATGAACAGGAGGAGGCTGGATGTTCAGCTAGCCATGTTCAAATCAAATAACACCTACGCATCAAGCACAGAAGCTGCAGACATCCTGAGAGGCATGGTGCCTGAAGTCAGAGGTCTTTTTGATCAGGTGGAGGTCCTTGTGAGGCTGTTGCTGGTTGTTCCCACATCCTCTGCTGAAGCTGAGAGGAGTTTCAGCGGACTCCGGAGGTTGAAGACCTGGCTTTGGAACTCCATGAAGCAGAAACAGTTGAACAGTGTGGCAGTTTGTCATATACATCAAGAAAGGGTTGATGCCTTTGACATGAGAGAACTCTGTGAGGAATTCATCTCTGCCCATGATCGGAGACAACATGTGTTTGGAAGCATTGGATGAGTTTAAATGTCAAAATGTCACTTTAAATAATGGAAAAGTCACTTTAAAGGGGAACTATCTTATAAATGGCCTTTTTGAGTGTTTAGCATTGTTTCCTAGCTATGTGAACTTATATTAATATGATCTATGTCTCAAAATTCTCATATTGGCGCATTCTTCCAATTCTCCTCTCACAATATTCACCCTCACTGAACTGAGTCGTTTGAAAATGTGCCTATATGTGATGTCATATAGTCACTGCTGCATGTTAATGTGGCTCCTCAGGCACCAGCACCTGCACCCCAGTCCACATCAGCTCAAAACAGCTCGAGATCTTGAGGTAGAAAAATGCTGTTTTTGAGGACTTGATTAGAAATACAAAACAATGAATAAAAAAAATATATATATTACAGAGGTGTTCCATAGACTCACAGGAATTGTGTAAAAGTGCCCAAATAGTGAAAGAAATAGTAAAATAGTTCCCCTTTAAAGGAATGAGATATATAAACAAGGGTTCGAGTTTTATTAAACGTGTTTGTTATATAACTTATGTACCAGTGCATAAGAGTTTGATTTATATGAATGTTTTGTACCTGTAATTAAATTCGATTAAAAGTGATTGGTGATAGATAAAACTGATAGATACATTAAGAGCTAAAATTGTATATTGTATAGTAGTGTTTCTCAGGAACTTAGCATGTCTTTTTTTTATCATGCATATCTTGTGTCTTACCTATTTAATTTTCTTTCTATGCCTATTTTATTATTGTATTTTGCACAATCAATGCGGGCATGACCACCCGCATTTCACTGTATGCCCTGGTATGTATGTGACAAATAAACCTCTTGATTCCTAAATCTTGATTCTTGATTGGTGTCTGTGAAATATCTGTATATGACCTTGTTGTATTTAAAAGCCTCTAGGCTGTTGTTTTATACATTGTAGATAATAAATAGCGCGATCTCTCTCTCTCTCTCTCTCTCTCTCTCTCTCTCTCTCTCTCTCTCTCTCTCTCTCTCTCTCTCTCTCTCTCTCTCTCTCTCTCTCTCTCTCTCTCTCTCTCTCTCTCTCTCTCTCTCTCTCTCTCTCTCTCTCTCTCTCTCTCTCTCTCTCTCTCTCTCTCTCTCTCTCTCTCTCTCTCTCTCTCTCTCTCTCTCTCTCGGCTGTCAGTATAGGAGATATGATACGGCTTCTTCCAGACACAGACTAATATCAAGACCAATGAGTCAGGGTTTGACCGGCTTCTACCGGATCTCCTCTCTGGTAAACAAGAATACCCTGAAGACTCTGGCAGGAGCACTCATTCAAGGGTACTACGACTATGCTTGTACCTCATGGTACCAAAGCACCTCAAAGGCGCTAAAAACAAAATTACAAACATCTCAAAACAAACTGGTCAGACTACTGCTTGACCTTACTCCTAGAACCCACCTCACCCCTGCCCACTTTAACAACCTAGGATGGCTTAGAGTAGACGACAGAGTACAGCAACTTTCTTTCTCTTTGATGAGTCTAGTGTAGTGTATCTTGCCTGGTCTAAAAGATACACTACATGACCAAGGTACCCATGTACATGTCAAAATACTTCCCAAAGGTTAGTGAATACCACGATCACAACACCAGAGGGAGCTCCACAAATCATGTTAAACCCAGATTCGGCTCAAACAAGGGACTAAACACGTTTCGCAATTATGCCACATCAATGTGGAACGCCCTACCCAAAGCTGTAAAGGAATGTGAATCACTACCCACTTTCAAAACCACTCTCAAGGAACACCTACGGGAGACTGCAATTCGAAACTGGCCCCTGTAAATGTCCTAACCCAACCCCCTCCAATGTACAGTAATTTACCTAGTATGGTTGTCAATATTCCAATGTACAGTTTTGCTTGTTTGTACAATGCCCCCCCCCCCTTCCCCAACCCCCTCCAATGTAAATTACCTAGTATGGTTGTCAATATCCCAATGTACAGTTTTGCTTGTACAGGTGTACAGTGTTTCCCCCCCCAACCCCTCCCCTTGAGCTGTACTGTATTGTACCCATTCTGCAATCTGTTAACAAAGTTTTCAACCAATCAATCAATCAACCAAGACCTACTTGATTGTTATGAGAAACTCCAAAATAAAAACTCACTGGAATCAAACAAACAGGCTGTTCAGAGTAACTATTAGAACACATATTCAATTAAATTAAATTCAATTCAATTCAAACTTTAATACAGACTCATGGTCCAAAAAAAACGATATCTAACATAGAAAGCTATAGTTATACAATTTCAAGATACAATTAGAATACACTCTTCTCATTCGTGATCCTAGTCCGCCATCTACTGGGTGATAATAATAACACAGGGCTGATGGGCTATTGTTTCAACCATGGCCATTGGCCACAACACTTGGCAACATTTCAATGTTTAATCATTCAATTAATTATATGACGGCAGATAAGGGTATCTAGCAGCATCATCTCAGGTAGACTACTGATGCTTCAAATCACCAATATTCTACAGAAACCTTGTATCTTCATTCTTCAAAAGGCTACAGCTTCAGAAATTGAGAGAATGGAACAATTTCTACATGGTCTGACCATGTCAGCTGTATAGGAGATATGATACGGCTTCTTCCAGACACAGACTAATATCAAGACCAATGAGTCAGGGTTTGACCTACTTGATTGTTATGAGAAACTCCAAAATAAAAACTCACTGGAATCAGACAAACATGTAGGCTGTTCAGAGTAACTATCACATATTCAATTCAATTTAAAGGATAACTCCACTATTTTGGGAAATTAGCTTATTTAACATCTTCCCTGGAGTTAGACAAGAAGATGCATACCTTTTTTGTCTCTGTGCATGCATTTTAGCTTTGGGAATAGATGCTCCGTTAGCATAGCTTAGCTTCATCACTGGAAGTGAGGCAGGACAGTAGCCTTACAGTGCCTTACAGTGTATTGCAAGGTCTGACATTGACCAAACTTGATATGCATGACCTTGGTGGGCTCTAGGTCAACTCCTGAAAAGGGGGTCAATGTCAGACCTTGCAATCAAAAGTTAGGGGCGCACTGAAATTATGGCAAGGGTTATTAGCCCCCTAACTTTTGATTGCAAAGTCTGACATTGACCCCCTTTTCAGGAGTTGACCTAGAGCCCACCAAGGTCATGCATATCAAGTTTGGTCAATGTCAGACCTTGCAATACACTGTAAGGCACTGTAAGGCTACTGTCCTGCCTCACTTCCAGTGATGAAGCTAAGCTATGCTAACGGAGCATCTATTCCCAAAGCTAAAATGCACGCACAGAGACAAAAAAGGTATGCATCTTCTTGTCTAACTCCAGGGAAGATGTTAAATAAGCTAATTTCCCAAAATAGTGGAGTTATCCTTTAAACTTTAATACAGACTCATGGCCCCCCAAAAAAAAAAAAAAAAGTACAACTGTACAAGCAAAACTGTACATTGGAATATTGACAAAACCATACTTCGTCATTTACTGTACTGTGATGTGAATGGGCCGAAGTGATGACGTCAGGAGCAGGGACTCAAGTGGCTCATTATTGAACGCAGGTGTTGCTGAGTGTGTGCGGGATGAGACGATGAGACTGTTTGATAAGCCAGTGGGACTCAGAGATCGAGGTTGGAGCACGCACGCAGTAACCAGACTCTGTTAGGGCCCGGGGGGTGGGGTCGATCGTGGAGAGTTATCCGCCGGCGATGAAGAGAAGTTAGATAGCCGTCCATAGTTCCCGGTAGCGAGAGGAGGGGAGGCTTACCCTCCTGGAGATAGGTAGGGACGGGACATAGAGGGTCTGAGTTACATCGCTCCCAAAAGACTTTATACTTGGCTCGTCCTCGCGGACACCGAGTACGTTACCAGGTGACAAACCCAACTGTATCCTGGAGGACCACCGTGTGCCGGAACATTCGTCCGGAGAGTTGGACGGGGTCCAAAGCGTCGACCCTCGGGGGGGGTCGCGCCGTGCGGCGAGTTAAGTCCACTGTTACCCACATTTGCACTTAGTATAGGATTTTGTATTACAGTCTATTTTTATAACTGTGTAGGCCTACTGTATATATATATATTGTATATGGGATATTGTGTATTTTCTAGTTACCTTAGCTGTATGATATCGTGCCCTTAATTAACATGCATATTCGACTAGTCCTTTTATATGCCCTATTTATTATATAGCCCAGGCTGGTATATGTTGTATAGATATTGTGTGACCCATTGAAGGGGAACAGGGGAACCAAGAGGGAGGGGTAATTCGGACCTGGGGGGGTCTGCTATAATTAGTGTGTACAATTGACCCATTATCTACCAGTGCCTATTTGGGAGTGTGATTAGCGGGCCGTGTGTGTGATTAGGCATCTCCTTTGTATAACGTGCCGTGCCTCTTAAAGAGGGTGTTTTGACGTGGGTTACTGTAATAGGACGTATGCATGTTCATAATTGCGTGCCTCATATAAGAGGGTGACTGAGTTACGGTTGCAGACGACCTTTACGGGGTCCGATTAGTCCCCCCAATTAGAGACCCCTAGTACCTGTATGAATTACTTAGGTGTTGTAATAAAGTGTCTTATTAGACGTGAGGCCGTACCAAGCGAGAGAGGTGGCGGAGGATTTACAGCGAGAGTGTGGGCTGATAGCGGTAGGCGATGCCCTAGATATTCACATGGACCAGAGCTGGTCGGATAAAGTGTGTGTATTGTTGTGCATTGTGTATGTACCGTACCTCGTTCAAACTAAGGGTTGTTGCCCATATATAAAGTGTGCTGTGAGATGTGCTCCACCTAGAGGTGAAGGGTTTACCTATAGATGTGATAGTGCTGTAGTGCTGTAATGTATAGAGTGATTAACTTAGAGGTGATATAAATTTACCTAGGGGACGTCTGTCTATACCTGCTGCATTCTCTGGTTCTGTTAAACCCTGCATGTCACAGAAGGGAAAGGTGTATCGGCTTCATGGCTCATAGGTTTTAATTAATAGCTCATATCATTATTTAGCATAGGACTTAAATGAAATAAAGTTGGTATTCCTTGTAAACCCGGTTGTGAAGTTGGTTATTTCAGGCATCTGGATAAATAGCAGTTTCCCTGCTAAGTAGCAGTTTCTCCTGCTACTGGTATAACTCACGTATTTATTACATTGGTGACAGCGGTGGGATACAGAAAAAATATGCCTGGAGATAACCAACCGCCGGCTGAGGCCGGCTCAAGTCGATCAGACGCGTCTCCTTCCCCTAGTAGTAATCCCGACCCATTTTTATGCCTGAGACTTTCACTGGTGCCGGCCGGGAATGGTCTGATTGGGCTGAACAGTTTGAAATGGCCGCTGGGGTTAATAATTGGAGCGAAACATTGAGACTAAAATTTATGAGTCTTCTCTTGTCAGGTCGAGCCCGAGAGGTATATGGTGGGTTATCGGCCGCAGCTAAAGCTAATTATGCCTTACTCAAAGAAGAAATGGGTAGATGCTTAGAACCATGTGATAGTGATGATTGGAGCAGGGCCACCTTCTCTTCTCGTAAAAGGTTACATAAGGAGAATATCAGAGAATTTGGTATTGCGCTTCGGAGGCTGGTTGTTAAAGCGTACCCCTCAGCGGACGCCCACACCCAAGATTTATTGGCTAAGGATCATTTTATTTCTAATGTTGGGAATGGGGAATTGCGAGTTAGCCTTCGCAGTGCCAAACCTACAACCTTAGAGGATGCCATTAATCTTGCTGCAGAATTGGAGCTGATTAGGGAGTTGGAGGGCAGTAAATTGGCCTCTGATGCACAGGTGCGTGGAGTCACTGAGCAATCTGGGCGTGACAAACAAATGGATACGCTGCTGGGGGTCGTAGAGGGCCTGCGGCAGGAAGTTAAGTCTCTGAAAACCACTGTACAGACTATAGCCAATTCAAGCCAATCTGTTCCTAAACCTACACCTACCGTGTCTGCTCCCCTTCCATACTCTGTTAGTGCCCCCACTCCCCCGACTAGATGTGAGGGAGAAAGAGAGAGGGGTTGCTGGGAATGTGGGTGTAATCGTCACTTCAGACGCGACTGTCCTTATTTACAGGGAAACTAGAGGGGGTGTGCACAGAGGGTCCAATGCCCGCCCCCATTTCTGAGTCTACTGTGGCCCCTGACAGCTTGAAGGGTGGTTCGGGATATCTCCAAGCTAAGATAGGTGGGTTAGACTGTCATGTACTTGTAGATACTGGAGCTTCTAGCTCTGTCATTCCTAAACAACTGTGGCTCTCTGCTACAAAAGGGGGATGTGATCTGTTAGATTATGTTGGGCAGGCTACAGCAGCTAATGGGGGGGGGATGAGCATTCTGGGATGCTGGCAGACGGTATGTCAACTGGAGTCACTCGCGCTGGTAGCAACATTTTTGGTTGCTGACATTCCCTCTGATGAGATTTTGCTTGGATTTGATTTTCTTTCAACATATGGTGCGGTGGTTGATTTGGGAAAGAAACAATGTCAGATAATGGGCAGGAAATTTCCCCTGGTTGACCCTAACCCCTCATTAGAGCCTCAGGCTGTGACAGTGTTGTCTGACACCCTGGTGCCCCCACGCAGTGAAATTATTATTTTGGGTCAAGTCCAGAGCAGATGGGGAGATTATGCAGCAGCAATGCTGGAACCCTCCACTTCCATTTCCAAACAGTGTGATGTTTTGGTAGCTCGGGTGGTATGCAGAGTCCAGCAGGGCACATTACCAGTGAGGGTTATTAATGTCACTAATGAGGATATTATGCTAAAACGTGGCATGAAAGTAGGCACCCTATTCACTGATATTGAAATAGAGGAAGGGGGGGCGGAGCTGCATGACGAGAGGGAGGGGGAAAAAACCTTGCAGCCTTGGACAGTTGATACACTCATGCGTCAGTTTGGCGTGGAGGAGAGGGGTCTTGCCCCTGACGAGTTAAAGGCAGTCAGGGAGATACTGCACAAGAACCTCACTGTGTTTAGTCAGGGGGAGACTGACTTAGGCAGGACTCCTCTGACCCCGCATGAGATTGATACAGGGGATGCAAAGCCAATAAAAATGCACCCCAGAAGGGTTCCCCTCCATTTACAGCAAGAGGTGACGAGCCACTTGAAGCAAATGCTCGATAGTGGGATAGTTCGGCCATCTTGTAGCCCATGGGCGTCTCCCATTGTACTGGTAAAAAAGAAAGGGGGTGGGCTCCGGTTCTGTGTTGATTATAAGAAACTCAATGAGGTTACTAGAAAGGACGCATACCCCCTCCCTAGGATTGATGATGCCCTGGATAGCCTTTGTCATGCTTGTTGGTTTTCCACCCTGGATTTAGCGAGCGGCTATTGGCAGGTGGAAGTAGACCCGAAAGACCGCCATAAAACTGCATTCACCACCCGTCAGGGGCTATTTGAGTTCAATGTGATGAGTTTTGGCCTTTGCAATGCACCCAGCACTTTTCAGAGGTTGATGGACCTAATTCTGGCTGATCTGCAGTGGACTACCTGCTTAGTGTATTTGGATGATATAATTGTATTTGGGCGCACTTTCCATGAACATCTAACACGCCTGAGTGGTGTGCTGGAAAAACGTCAGCAGGCCAACCTTAAGGTTAAACCATCCAAGTGTGACTTGTTTTCAACAAGAGTCCAGTACCTCGGACATGTAATCTCTAGTGAGGGAGTGAAGCCAGATGCTGCTAAAGTGGAGGCAGTCAGAGAGTGGCCTGTTCCTACCAGCCAGACTGAGGTTAAGAGTTTTTTGGGATTAGCCTCATATTATAGGCGCTTTGTGAAAGGGTTTGCTGACATTGCCCGGCCTCTGCACCAGTTGACAGAAAAGGGGAGGCACTTTCGCTGGAGTGAGGACTGTCAGGGAGCCTTTGAGCAGCTCAAGTGTAGTTTGATTACCACCCCTGTTTTGGCTTATCCCGACCCCAGTAAACCATTTATCCTGGATACGGATGCAAGTGACGTGGGGATTGGGGCAGTATTGTCTCAAGAGGAGGGAGGACTCGAGAGAGTAATAGCATATGCTAGCAGGGCTCTTACAAAACAGGAACGTAAATATGCCACCACTAAGAAAGAACTTCTGAGTATGGTAGCATTTACCAAATACTTCAAGCACTATTTGTTGGGTAGGGAGTTTGTGTTGCGAACTGACCACAATTCTCTCCGTTGGCTTCATAACTTTCAGGACTTGGAGGGGCAGTTGGCTCGTTGGCTTGAACAATTGGCCAATTTCCAGTATAAAATTGTGCATCGTCCAGGCAAGCTACACAGCAATGCTGATGCCCTTTCTAGGCTGCCGGCTTTTTTGGAAAAAGAAATATCTGACCAGAAGGCCTCTCAGGCAATAACAGACAGGGCTGCTGTAAGGATGTGCGCAGTACAGGAAGCTCTGCCTTCTGTAGTGTCCAGTGGGGAAAAAGAGACTGATGAGTTAACCGATGCACAGATGGCCGATAGTGAGTTAAGACAAATAATTCACTTTAAAAATCAGGTTGGTTCTGGTGCAATACCGGTAGACGCTGGCCTGCAGAATTATGCTACTGTGTGGAGTCAGCTCCAGGTGCAGGGGGATAGGCTGGTGCGGATTCCTCCTGCAAATTCCGATGCAGCCTCTCAGGTACAGGTGGTGCTCCCGCAGTCAATGGTGCCTGGGGTTTTAGAGCAGCTGCACAATGTTTCCACCGGGGGGCACTTGGGGGTGCAGAAGCTGCAAGGGAAAGTTAAAGACCGGTTCTATTGGCCAGGCTGGTTTGGCGATGTCAAGAGATGGGTTAGAGAATGTGTCGATTGTTGTTCAAGGAAGAGTCAGGGGAAGCGGCCATGTGCACCCTTACAGACATCCAGGGTATCTAGGCCTTTTGAACGGGTGGCACTCGACATTCTTGGCCCCCTCCCCGAGACCCCTGGGAAAAATAAGTATATTTTGGTTGTGGGGGACTATTTTTCCAAATGGACAGAGTCTTTTCCATTGCCTAATCAGGAAGCACGGACAATTGCCAAAGTCTTGACCGAGGAGTGGGTGTGTCGTTTTGGGGCGCCAAGGAGTATCCACTCCGACCAAGGTCGTAACTTCGAGTCAAACCTATTCAGGGAGTTATGTAGGCTTCTGCACATGCAGAAAACAAGGACATCCCCCTACCACCCCCAGTCAGATGGCCTGGTGGAGCGCTTTAATCGAACCCTTTTGTCCATGTTGTCTCTCTTTGTGGAGGACAATCAGTTAAACTGGACAATCAGTTAAACTGGGACACACTGTTGCCTTATGTTATGTTGGCCTATCGTAGTAGTGTGCATGCTAGCACCTCCTTCACCCCATATAAAGTACTGTTTGGACAGGAAATTGTTCTGCCAGTAGATATTATGCTGAAGGTGGGCAATCAGGAGTCCTGTGACTCGGTGGACAATTATGTGTCTAGGTTGCGGGATACATTGTCCACGGTGGTGGAAGCAGTTAAAAGGCACCAGGCCAGGGCCTCGGAACAGCAGAAAAAGTCCTATGACTTTAGGGCCAATGTTCAATATTATTCCGAGGGGGAATTGGTTTGGGTTCAGAATAAGGCCAGGAAGCGTGGGGTGTGTCCGAAGCTCCAGAGGCGGTACAAAGGTCCCTTTAGAGTGGTGGAGAGGGTGACCGATGTGCTTTATAGGCTAGTGCTAGTGGAGGGAGGGCCAGAGAGTGTGGTTCACTTCAACCGACTCAAACCTTTCACCTCTTCTTTGACAGCCCCGTTAAATCCAGTACCAGCATCCAGGAGAGCTAATCCGAGGAGTGGGCCAAACCTGGCTAGCCGGCGTCAGTCCTCTGGGTTCCCGTTTGGTGCCAGTTGGGTCGGCCATCGATCTTCCAGCCGGGATGGCTCTGCGGGGGGGAGGCCACCACCGGAGGACCAGACAGGCGTTGATCGGGGGCCGGAGGACGCAGACGGAGCACAGGAGGAGCCAGTGGACCGGATCGGCGGTGAGGGTGGACCGGAGGACGCAGAAGGAGCACAGGAGGCCCCAGGAGACCAGACCGCCAGTGATCGGGGGCCGGAGGAGGCAGAGGGGACACAGGGGGCTCCTGCGGCGACTGAAGCTGCGCCCCAGTCGGAGGTGGTGGTGTCCAGTCCGGGGCTGCAGGAAGGTCGGCCTGCAGGGTCTGTCGAGGAGGGACGTCCAGTACGCCAGCGGAGGGCACCCCGTTGGTCTTTAGACTACGACATGTCGGCATAGGACTCGAGGACGAGTCCTTTCTTTAAGGGGGGGGGGAGTGTGATGTGAATGGGCCGAAGTGATGACGTCAGGAGCAGGGACTCAAGTGGCTCATTATTGAACGCAGGTGTTGCTGAGTGTGTGCGGGATGAGACGCTGAGACTGTTTGATAAGCCAGTGGGACTCAGAGATCGAGGTTGGAGCATGCACGCAGTAACCAGACTCTGTTAGGGCCCGGGGGGTGGGGTCGATCGTGGAGAGTTATCCGCCGGCGATGAAGAGAAGTTAGATAGCCGTCCATAGTTCCCGGTAGCGAGAGGAGGGGAGGCTTACCCTCCTGGAGATAGGTAGGGACGGGACATAGAGGGTCTGAGTTACATCGCTCCCAAAAGACTTTATACTTGGCTCGTCCTCGCGGACACCGAGTACGTTACCAGGTGACAAACCCAACTGTATCCTGGAGGACCACCGTGTGCCGGAACATTCGTCCGGAGAGTTGGACGGGGTCCAAAGCGTCGACCCTCGGGGGGGGTCGCGCCGTGCGGCGAGTTAAGTCCACTGTTACCCACATTTGCACTTAGTATAGGATTTTGTATTACAGTCTATTTTTATAACTGTGTAGGCCTACTGTATATATATATATTGTATATGGGATATTGTGTATTTTCTAGTTACCTTAGCTGTATGATATCGTGCCCTTAATTAACCTGCATATTCGACTAGTCCTTTTATATGCCCTATTTATTATATAGCCCAGGCTGGTATATGTTGTATAGATATTGTGTGACCCATTGAAGGGGAACAGGGGAACCAAGAGGGAGGGGTAATTCGGACCTGGGGGGGTCTGCTATAATTAGTGTGTACAATTGACCCATTATCTACCAGTGCCTATTTGGGAGTGTGATTAGCGGGCCGTGTGTGTGATTAGGCATCTCCTTTGTATAACGTGCCGTGCCTCTTAAAGAGGGTGACTGAGTTACGGTTGCAGACGACCTTTACGGGGTCCGATTAGTCCCCCCAATTAGAGACCCCTAGTACCTGTATGAATTACTTAGGTGTTGTAATAAAGTGTCTTATTAGACGTGAGGCCGTACCAAGCGAGAGAGGTGGCGGAGGATTTACAGCGAGAGTGTGGGCTGATAGCGGTAGGCGATGCCCTAGATATTCACATGGACCAGAGCTGGTCGGATAAAGTGTGTGTGTGACTATTGTTGTGCATTGTGTATGTACTATGTACCGTACCTCGTTCAAACTAAGGGTTGTTGCCCATATATAAAGTGTGCTGTGAGATGTGCTCCACCTAGAGGTGAAGGGTTTACCTATAGATGTGATAGTGCTGTAGTGCTGTAATGTATAGAGTGATTAACTTAGAGGTGATATAAATTTACCTAGGGGACGTCTGTCTATACCTGCTGCATTCTCTGGTTCTGTTAAACCCTGCATGTCACAGAAGGGAAAGGTGTATCGGCTTCATGGCTCATAGGTTTTAATTAATAGCTCATATCATTATTTAGCATAGTAGGTGTACTTTGAGAGTGGTTTTGAAATTGGGTAGCGATTCACATTCCTTTACAGCTTTGGGTAGGGCGTTCCACATTGATGTGGCATAATTGCGAAACGTGTTTAGTCCCTTGTTTGAGCCGAATGTGGTTTTAATATGATTTGTGGAGCTCCCTCTGGTGTTGTGATCGTAGTATTCACTGACATTTGGGAAGTATTTTAACATGTACATGGGTACCTTGGTCATGTAGTGTATCTTTTAGACCAGGCAAGATACACTACACTAGACTCATCAAAGAGAAGCCGCCTATTCTCGGTCCTTGCCCCACAATGGTGGAACGAACTTCCCACCACAGTTAGGACAGCCGAAACCCGTCCAATCTTTCGCCGTCGACTAAAGACGCACTTCTTCAATCATTATCTGAAAAGAAATATATAATAAAGAAAGAAAGAAACTCTAACCTTAACTTACTGTCATGCACTTGTTCTAATATACTAAACTAACCTACACTGTAGCACTCAACACTTTGATGGACATTGTTACTCAGCTGATAGTGAGAGTTGTACCCTTCCTGCTGTCTTGTTGTACAAAACTTGTAAGTCGCTTTGGATAAAAGCATCAGCTAAATGACAAATTGTAAGTAAATGTAACGTGTGGCACTGAACCAGAGATTGGAAGGTATTGACACGTGCAGCCACAAACATTTCACTTGCACTACACCATCTAGGTCTTTTGAGTAATATTCTCATAGCATCATTATAAGCTACTTGAAGTCGCCGCAAACTTGCTTTTTTGTAGCTTGACCACAAGTGTGCAGTATAAAGTGGTGTACAACATGCTCTGAACAGAGACACTTTCACTGCATCTGTACACGTACTAAACATGAAACATGAACATGATCTTGTGGAATTTAAAACGGAACAATTAATGTATAAAGCAAAAGGTAATGTACTTCCAGGAAACATTCAAGAACTGTTCTTTGATAGAGAGGGGGTTATAATCTGAGGGGATAACTCAATTTAAAAGTTCTTAGTGTACGCACTACCATGAGAATACACTGCATCTCAATATGTGGAGTGAAACTGTGGAACAGTCTGAATGTGGTGCTAAAGCAATGTCCAAATATGAGACAATTCAAACTGATTCATAAGGAAATGATGTTCACGAGGTACAGGGATGAGGAAGGGACTTGATATTCACGGTGTTTAATAATTTTTTTCTTTCATGTTGCATATATATATATATATATATATATATATATATATATATATATATATATATATATATATATATATTTGTTTTGAAATTAGTTCACTCATTTGAGTAGTGGAAAATGGGTATAGGATTAAATAAGTGTATACTTCTTCCTACTCCTTTTCGAACATGTAAATGGAGGTATGTTTTGCTTTTGTTTAGTTATTTATTTAGTTTGTATTTGTATTTATTTACATGTTCGAAATAAAGATTTCAAATCAAATTTAAAAATAAAAGAAAAACTTGCGTGAGTGTTCACTTGTGCATACATCCTGCAGCATTGCCTGTATATATCATCATCATGTAATTTGTTCTGTAATAAAATATCCAAGATATTTTACCTTTTCACAGACCCCAAGAATATCCATATTCTTAACAACTGTGGATAGAAAACGTTGGACAGCGCCTGGTAGAACATCGGACCATGAGACATCATTGTTCTTGAGAAATAACCACTGAGCTAAACAAGCGCAACAGTAAACAACGCAGAACGACTTCATGTGTTATTATTATCATTATTATAAACAACAAACTGAACTGTGACCTAAAACTAACCAATACTACTACTACTACTACACTATTACTACTGCTACCATTACTTAAATTATTTCTACTACTACTATACTAAATGGTGCATTTATATAACGCTTTACAATTTGTTCCTCACATTTTTACCCATTCAGTCACACCTCCAGAGGCATACTACTATCATCTCTACTCCTATACTACTACTATGCTACTACTACTACTACTTATGCTACTACTTATGCTACTACTACTTATGCTACTACTACTACTTATACTACTACTAATAACAATATTGTAACTGAGGGGTACAATTCCCTGACTGTATTAATCAAGTATTGGTATCATTAAACCACTACCGTATTATGTACATTACTGGCCATACCGTACACAAGTATATCAGATGAGAACTTCTCCACAATGACACGGTTTCCACACAAATACTCGTTTAGAATATTTATTACAGATAAGAATATTATTACATAATATACTTTACTTAGATTGCGCTTATAAGGCAAAGAATGTGCGTAGGCAAATCAATAATGAATGTTAGGAATTCTCTATTGTACTCTGGGAAGGGGGTGTACTACCGGTTGTAAGCCAGCAGGGGGAGGCAATGCTCTATGAAAGTCAATGGTTCCACAGGGAGCTTCAATAGGCACCTGGAGACGGTATATTGCTCCCTGGCTCAGCGGGGAAAGGCAGCGGTACTCCCAGGGTGCGCGCCGCACAGGTGAAGCCGTGGAGTCTCTCCTTGAGACGGGCTCGAGTGATGTCCTCACGGTAGATCCCACACAGCAGCGGGGTAGACGGTTCTCTGCTCCAGCAGCCACAGTCAAAGCAATGAAGAAGAATAATAATCCTGCCGGGAAGGCTCTGCTGGCGCCGGGGAGATCCTCCGGTGCGCGGTGGGTCACGGTTGAACTTGACGTTACTATCCTATTAGCACGCGGCAATAAGTGCTCTATGTAGACACACAATTACCCACTTCACGTGGTCTTTGACTCGTAATGAAGGCTTACTAGTAAATAGCGAACGATACGTTGAACAAACGTAGTAGGATAACACGACTCTATTTGAGGCAATACGAGCCCTACTCTACCGCACGTTGCATGGTGGGGTGAGGCGTCGCTTGGATAACTGGAACTGAACGAGACTGAACGGGACAAGGGGGGAACTCAGTATTCACCTACGCCATATTTATATGTACGGGGAATAAACAAGTGCCAGCCTGCTCACTGTCTCGTAGCCCTGGGCAGAAGCGGGCATGTACAGACATGTAGTGTCGGTAGCTTTCAACTTGACTCTGGGGGGTAAGTCACTGGCGCCTGGTGGCACGCCATCCAATAGGAGAATGAAATATTATGGGCTGGACTAAAGGGACATTCCGTGTATATGTACAAGGAATATACAAGGGATATCAAACGATATACAAATATTATGCAATATATATCAATCAATAAATACATATATTCGGTTTAATCTGACCCTTTGTAACAAATATTATTATCTTAACTATAGGACAGCCAACCCAGTGTAGGCCCATGATAGAGATGTGCAACCAAGTTCAAGTTCAAGTTCTTTAATAGTTGTCATACAGAAGTACAGAATACTTTCATACAAAATGCTTCTTACTGTTACGCTCCAGAGACTGTGCTAGACAAGATAGTATCAAATAACATAATAACATAATATAGCATGAATTTAGAAGAAGAAAATGAGGTCACAGTGTTCGGTATAGACATATGTACAATGTTCTGAGTTACCATATAATATACAATACACAATACTATGCAGTGTACTAATGTACAGTACTATCTAGTGCAAAGCAGAAATGGGATGAGGTACAATTTTAGGTACAATTTACAGTAAGGTGTACGAGTTGTAGTGCAATCCTTCATCCATAAATATAAAGTGTGGGGAGTGGGTGCTACAGTGTGTTTGTTTAAAGTGGGTGTGTGCTATAAGTGTGTGGAGTGGGTGCTACAGTGTGTTTGTTTAAAGTGAGTGTGTGCGTGTGGATGTGTGTGCTATGTGCGTTTGGTGGTTGTTGTTGTGTAGTGTTCATTCATTGTTCGTCTAGCAGCCTGATGGCCTGGGGATAGAAGCTTCTTCTGAGTCTTTCTGTGCTCGCCTTGAGACTCCTGTATCGCTTGCCTGACCGCAGCAGTTCAAAGAGGCAGTTGTTCGGGTGACTGGAGTCTTTAATGATTCTCTTAGCCTTGCCCTTGCAACGCTTGTAGTAAATGTTCTGGAGGGTGGGGAGCCCCCCTCCAATTGTGCGTTCGGCTGAACGTGTCACTCTTTGTAGTCTGCTTTGGTCTTGTGCAGTGCTATTCCCAAACCAGGAGGTGATGTTGCCGGTCAAGATGCTCTCTATTGTACATGAGTAGAAGTTCTTAAGGATCTTCTGGCTGACTTGGAACTTCCTTAGGCGCCTGAGGAAGTAGAGGCGTTGTCGTGCCTTCTTCACAACACTGTTAATGTGTGTGGTCCATGTCAAGTCCTCGGATATGTAGGCTCCGAGGTACTTAAAGCTGTTGACTCTCTCAACCGGTGCCCCGTCGATGCTGAGGGGGCTGTAGTCCTTGACCCCCGACCTCCTGAAGTCCACAATCATCTCCTTTGTTTTGCTGACGTTCAGGGAGAGGCTGTTTTCCTGGCACCATCCCGCCAGGACCTTGACCTCTTCCAGGTAGGCCCTCTCGTCGTTGGCAGAGATCAGGCCCACCACCACTGTGTCGTCAGCAAATTTGACGATTGTATTGCTACTCCGCTGAGCCACACAGTCGTGTGTGTACAGGGAGTAGAGGAGGGGACTCAGAACACAGCCCTGGGGGGCCCCTATGTTGAGGGTGATGGATGAGGAGGTGCAGTTGCCTGCTCTCACCACCTGGGGTCTGCCAGTCAGGAAGTCCAAGACCCACTGGCAGAGGTCATAGCCCAAGCCCAGGTCCCTGAGCTTGGCTATGAGTATGGAGGGGACTATGGTATTGAATGCCGAGCTGTAGTCGATGAATAGCATTCTCACATAGTTCCCCTGCCTCTTGTCCAGGTGTGATGCTGCTGTGTGCAGCACATGGGATATGGCGTCCTCCGTGGACCTGTTGGGGCGGTATGCAAATTGCAGGGGGTCCATGTTGATGGGGAGGGAGGAGCAGATGTAGCCCTTTACTAGCTTCTCGAAGCACTTCATGGCTATGGAGGTGAGAGCTACAGGGCGGTAGTCGTTGAGGCAAGCAGGCTTGGATTTTTTGGGTACAGGGATAATAGTGGACTTCTTCAGGCAGGTGGGGATGACAGCCTGTTCTAAGGACAGGTTAAATATGTCAGTGAATACTGGGGCCAGTTGGTCGGCACAGACTTTTAGGACGCAGCCGGGGATGCCGTCTGGACCTGCTGCCTTCCTGATATTCACTTTTTTAAAGGTCCGCCTCACCTCATGCTCTGTTACCCTGAACACTGCGCCTCCATCAGCAGCCGACCCCCCCCCCATTGCCGAGGCTTGTGAGCTGGTGTTGTTATTACCAGCATCAAACCTCGCATAGAAGGTATTGAGGTCATTTGCTAAGGAGATGTCACTGTTCAGTTTGAGGGAGGCGCCTTTGTAGTCTGTCATCGTTTTGAGCCCCTGCCACATAGCTCTAGAGTCAGCTTGTTCAAACTGGAGTTCAATTTTATCCCTGTAGCGTCGTTTGGCCTCTGACACAGTCCTCCTTACGTTGTATCGCGCCACCTTGTGGTCATTCATGTTGCCTGCCTCTAGGCCGTCGTTGTATGCTTTGGTGCGCTCTCTCAGAGCTTCACGGACGGATTTGTCTACCCAGGGTTTTTGATTTGGGTAAACTTTCATTTTGGTAGTGGGGATTGTTTCTTTCACCCTAGTACAAACATAGTCCAGCACTGTCTCCGTGTAGGTATTAATGTTATCTGTGTCGCGGAACACATTCCAGTCTGTGTTGTGAAACACTGACCGGATCGTATCCTCTGACGTCACATCCCATTTCTGCACCTCTCGCGAGACTACAGGAGTACTTTTAATTCTCTGTCTGTACTTCGGTGAGAGAAAAATTGATGCGTGATCTGACTTACCGAAGCCACTATCAGAATGAGCCTTGTAGCCACCTTTAAATTGCGTGTAACAGTGATCTAGGATGTTACCGCCTCTGGTGTTGCAAGTCACATGCTGATAGAAGTCGGGCAATACCTTTCTCAGATTGGCGCTATTGAAATCTCCCAGAACTAAAATGGCGGCGTTAACATTCGCCTCTTGGATTCTATTTACCTCGTCGTGTAGTCTGGAGAGCGCAACCTTGTTGCTGGCTTGCGGTGGAATATACACTCCGACCAGGACGATCGCCGTTAACTCCCTCGGGAGGAAGAAAGGACGACACTTGATGGTTATATATTCCAGTTCTGGGGAGCAGTGGTTGGATAATTCCTTCACGTTAGTTGGGTCACTCCAATTTTTGTTCAACATGAAGGCAATACCTCCTCCACGTTGTTTACCGGATTCTGCTGTTCTATCCTTGCGGTGAATGAAGAAATGATCGGCCGGTTGGATGGCGTGGTCTGGGACTTCTGGCGCCAGCCACGTCTCGATGAAGCAGAGAACGTTACAGTCCCTAACGTCTCTCTGGAATTGAATCCTTGCTCGGATGTCGTCTAGTTTATTGTCTATTGATTGTACATTGGCTAGCAATATACTGGGTAGTGGTGTCCTGTGCCGCCTGGTTCTCAGCCTGTTACGGACTCCAGCTCTCTTTCCTCGCCGTCTGGGTCCTTTGTCCCTGGGGGCGAGATCCGGTCCTGATGTCCTCAAGATCTCAACGGGCCATTGTTGCGGTTCAGAGAGCTGATCCAGAGAGTAATCCAGTCGGTAAGTTTCCCGTAATCCAATGTCTATAAGTGACTGACGGTCATACACATTAAATGCAACTACTGTTGGTACAGACAAAACTCTTAAAACTATAAATATTAACAAAAGTATGCACAGTCTCGACGGAGCGCACAGACAGGCAGCCGGTCGTAGCGGGTTTTTGAATGATGATTATCTAACATTGAAAGCTATATTTATACAATTCCAAGATGATATTCAAATGAACTTTACAAAATCATCACAACTGAACGAGAAACACAAAACGCTGGACAGCTCCCGTGGTTCGAACACCCGGCCCGAAGACAGGGGTGAAATAATTGCATTACAGGTGCTGTATTTGTTGAAGTAACCACTGAGCTAAACCAGCGCGACAGGACAGACAGCAGAACTCCTTTTAAACTCTGACAGGTGACTTCAAACTACGTCACAGAGGGAGGGTCTCAGGTCAACCTCCAATGCACAGTCCTATTCAGACAGTGGTGCGTTGGGGATTTCATACCTGGTTGCACTGCGTTTTATTGACGTCAGGTGCGCGCGCATGCGCATAAATGTTCCCTTGTGTGCGCACAGGATGTAGCCTTCAATATATAAAGAAATTATATTGTCAACAGATATGGTGGAAAAACTTTATTTAACTGTATTTACTTTTCTAGTTTAAGTTCATTCAATTAAAGAAATTGTTTTACACAAACACAAAAGCAAACTTAAAATAATTTGTTAACTTGTGTTTACTTGAACTTCTTTATTTTGAGAAGGGAAAAAAATTACACAACATCAGTAAAATACAGAATACTTTTCCATTAAATGCTTTTTTTCTGTATGAGTGTGCTAGATAAAATAGATAAAAAGTATAAAATAGAAAAAGTCAAGAGTACGTAAACAAAAAGTGTTCAGTCAATCAATATACATATATACAATACAGAGTAAAAAAAATAGTAACAGTGAGGTACAATGCAGCAATGGGATCAGGTACAACTTAGGGTAAGGTGCAATGACTGCCAATGAGGTATGAATTGTAGTGCAAATCTCTTTGCTAATATAAAGTGTGTTAAAGTGAGTAGAGTGGGTGTTACGGTGAGTGTTTATTTAAAGTGAGTGTGTGCGTGTGGATGTGTGTGTTGTGGTTTCAAAACCATCAAGCAAACCCCCACCAATTGGTACAGGGCTTGTATTTTTGTTTTGTTATCTTCGTTATCTTGTTCTCAGCTGAGCGATGGGCTCTCAGCCAAGTTGTCACGTATGTTGTTGGATCCCAGAACCTTCGAGGTGGCCCGTTTATTTTAATGAACATCAAAGATGCTACCAGTGAAACCATTAACCGTGTGTGGGTTGGGGTGATCATTTGATTCATGGCGCTGAATCCCCTTTCACATTCTGCAGTGCTACATGGAATGACTTTTGTGCAATTCAATAAAGGCCTAAGCTCATCAGGTATTGTTTCTCCATTGCTCTCAATGAAGTCCCTGAATCCATCAATAGTACAATTAAGGGGCAGCTTGAATCTTTTGCACAGATGCCTTATTTCCACCTCTCCAAATCCTAGTGGCATTTCTTTTGGCCAGCTTTTACATTCAAGGACTTGGAGTTGTGCAAGCAATTGAACATACTGTGCTTCAGACTCTTTCTGTGCAACTAATGTTGACCCCTTAAAAGGTGCACTGGTGAACAACCGATTGGTTAGATTACTGCTCAGACTTCTGAGAAACTGTTTCCGGTTGATGGATACAATTTTTGGTCTGTCTGTCAGATGAACTGTGCCAAATTGACCTTCTTTTACTGCAGTTTCAGCTTCAAGGACTTTGTTGCCTTGTTTTTCTCCCATTGCATCAATGAATTGAATGCAACGCCTCATACGTTTGTCTGCAGAGGTTAGTGTCATGTTGCGGTTTTCCAGAGCTTCTGAAAGAATGCTCAACTCACTTAGGGTGTCATACAGCAGTGCCAAATCTAGCAAAAACTGATATGAAGTCATTTTCATGAGTAGACCTTCATATGTTTTCCTATCAGAGCTCGGTCGTCTCTCATCTGTCATTGCCATGCTGAAGTGAGCACAAAGTGAGTCAAAACCATCCCACACTGCAGACACTGTGCAGAAAGAACTGGATACCCATCTTGTGTCTAGCACACTGCCAATTTTTCTCACTTGTTTTTCCAGGCTGGCTGCACACACTTTCAGTTGCTCTTGGTTTAGGGCTGATCTACTGTACACAGTATACAATTTATCCATAAACATCTGGAAATGGTTCATAGCTGTGATATCATTAACTGTGTCACCTACAGCAAGTTCCAGCCGGTGATTTAAGCAATGCCAGGTCAATATGTTAGGATACAGTTCAGACAGTTTTGTAGCTATACCAGCTTTGCGTCCCAACATGACACTGGCTCCATCACTTGCAAATGCAACTAAGTGCTTCTTCAAATATGCATCATCAAAGCCATGTTCACTGAGGCATTTCAACAGATGTTGCATAATTGTTTCTGCTTTTTGGTTGGGAAGTTCAATCAGATCTAAAAATAAGAACTCTGGGTCCAGGTGCTTGTGATTTTCAGCTTTGAGGTACACAATCAGTGTAGTTTTATCTGCAACGGTAGTTGACTCATCAATCAGAATTGAAACTTTACCTTCTATGGATTTTATTTGTTTGCAGAATTGTTTGCGCATTTCTGCACCTATATGCTTGGTGATGTTTGCTGCATCTCTTGAGTGCAAGTTGAAGCCAGTGTCAGACCCAGTTTCAGCTAGTAAATCCAGCATCTTAAAACTATCTGAAAACGGCCTGTCCTCCTCTGCTAAAAAGTACACAGCCTTGAAAACATTATGTGTAGCCGTCAGTTCTGAATCTGAGAATTTCTCAATTCTCTGTTTTTCTGCCTCATTGACAATTCTCTGTTTTTCTGCCTCATTGACCATGTGTTCTGCTTTGCAATGCGCAGCTGAGGTCTGGTGGACACACACCTTTCTCCTGATAGACAGCAGCATAGCAGCTCTTACTGTTCCACTGTATGTGATCTCGTAGTTAGTCCATTCTTGTGCCAATCGTTGACCTTGGCTTTTCAATTTCAATTTCGTAATGGATGAGCACACTTTGCAGCCCAACTTCCCATCTTTACAATCGAGCCACGGGTAGTTGGCCAGTCTTTCTTGCCACATCTCGTCTGACCACAGGTCAGGTAACGGTGAAGATGTACTGGAATCAGGTTTAACAATTCCATCTCCCTGCTGAAAAAACAAACAGAGAGAAGAAACCATCAAAACACATTCCCAGCATATGAAAGACAATGAGACTAATTGCCTCTATATGCAACACATTCCATGGCAATCACAGACCATCGTTCACACCAAACTTGAGGGGAGGGGGCAGGGAGCTCTGTGTGTCTGTGTCTATTCCGCCCTATGTTCCAACAATCCACTACACAGTAAAATACCTATTCTGTTAAGACATTGTTACTTACATCATTTCTGTCATTCAGTGGTGGTGGGAGTGGCAACTGCTGTGCATCCACTGGCAGTGGTGGTGTACTTTTACTAGGCGAAGCAGTTTCATATTCCTGCTGAATAAACAAAACAAAAAAGAGAGAAAAGGTTAGAACATATTCCCATTAGTCATTACTGAATGATTTTATTCTTATTTTTCCAATGTGATTGCGTGGCAAATACATTTTTCTTTGGACTGGTTATGATAGCAGAAGAATATATCTGCATTTTGTCAGTACAAGATTAATCACATTGAATTAAAACATGATTATTTCTTGCTGATGGACTCTGTAAACACCAGTGTTGGGCAAGTTACTTTAAAAAAGTAATTAGTTACAATTACTTCTTCCAAAAAGTAACTAAATTACTTACTCAGTTACCAATTATAAAAGTAACTAGTTACTTCCGAAAGTAACTATTGCGTTACTTTCAAGTACATTTTTAAATGCTCAAATGTGACCCCACCTCCACCCCTCTTTAACAGGACATAAAATACATGGCCCCGTACAATACAATATTAACATAAACAATATACACAAATCTAAACTATTTTAATGTTGCTGTAGGACAAAGTGAGACTAGCCTCCAATCAAATGCCATGTATGTAGATATTATAATTACTATGTTTATATAGTGGATCGATACAAATAACACAATAGATTTTCTTCCTCGAAAAAAAGTAGAACAGTGTAACAAATATGAGGTGCACCCTTGTGGCTCCCTAAGGATTTCGACAAAAATGAGCCTTGGATCAAAGCCATATAACTTTAACTGTTTACTATTTTCAAAACTTTTTTTCCCCATGATTAACAGTAATCAAGTCAAGTCAAGAGTAATAGCCTAATCTCAATATATCTGTAACAGATTACTCATATTTCGGAATTATAACCACTCAATGATACCACGTCTTTTTTCATCTGAAAAAAACAGATAAATAGCATTTCCGATGCCACATTACACGTTATGTAATCTCGACAAAATAGCTCTGAATAAGAATCAGAAAAAAAATAAAAGAACGATGACTAATTCGGCCAGAAACAGCAGAGACGCGAAGCGTTACTAAGCGCTCATAAATACCATAATGTCTTGCAGGCGTTTCCAAGTGGTTCCCCGGGTGGAATCTTGAACTCTGGTCGCTGGTGGCCAGAGGACCAGAGGTCCTCCGTGAAGTGCACTTCCCCATTGGAGCGCGGCGGCTATGGGGGGGACGTGTTTCGGCGTCTGTATGTCATGTATAGCAAAACTAAGGAATCCAAATATAAACAAGTAATACATACAAAAATACATATCCATAAAAATAAATCTCTCTCTGGCCATTGACAATCTCACTTCAAGAGGCTGCAGCCAGCCAATAAATCTAAATTAAATTATGCTCTTTAAGCAATGTACCAAAAATGTAAGATACCCCATCTAGCTATCCATCCACCCATTCTTGTCATTGAACCAGTGGTTGTATGTATCTCAAAACCAAAAGCTTCTCAAACTTCTGGTCAGAGAGCCTGTTCCTCAGTGGAGTCAACACAGCTTCCCCAGCAGCTAAACAGTCTCTCTACTGGGGCACTGGATGGAGTGGCTGCATTGTGCCGGAGTGACATTTTCTTTATCAGTTCAAATCCTTTACGAGAGTCTATCCCTTGTTCTCCTGATTTGAATAACTTATATTACACGTGTAATATAAGGCAGCCTTTCACATTGCAATTGTCAAAGAACGAGCCCTACTCTACCGCACGTTGCATGGTGGGGTGAGGCGTCGCTTGGATAACTGGAACTGAACGAGACTGAACGGGACAAGGGGGGAACTCAGTATTCACCTACGCCATATTTATATGTACGGGGAATAAACAAGTGCCAGCCTGCTCACTGTCTCGTAGCCCTGGGCAGAAGCGGGCATGTACAGACATGTAGTGTCGGTAGCTTTCAACTTGACTCTGGGGGGTAAGTCACTGGCGCCTGGTGGCACGCCATCCAATAGGAGAATGAAATATTATGGGCTGGACTAAAGGGACATTCCGTGTATATGTACAAGGAATATACAAGGGATATCAAACGATATACAAATATTATGCAATATATATCAATCAATAAATACATATATTCGGTTTAATCTGACCCTTTGTAACAAATATTATTATCTTAACTATAGGACAGCCAACCCAGTGTAGGCCCATGATAGAGATGTGCAACCAGGATGGGTTTTTGAATGATGATTATCTAACATTGAAAGCTATATTTATACAATTCCAAGATGATATTCAAATGAACTTTACAAAATCATCACAACTGAACGAGAAACACAAAACGCTGGACAGCTCCCGTGGTTCGAACACCCGGCCCGAAGACAGGGGTGAAATAATTGCATTACAGGTGCTGTATTTGTTGAAGTAACCACTGAGCTAAACCAGCGCGACAGGACAGACAGCAGAACTCCTTTTAAACTCTGACAGGTGACTTCAAACTACGTCACAGAGGGAGGGTCTCAGGTCAACCTCCAATGCACAGTCCTATTCAGACAGTGGTGCGTTGGGGATTTCATACTTGGTTGCACTGCGTTTTATTGACGTCAGGTGCGCGCGCATGCGCATAAATGTTCCCTTGTGTGCGCACAGGATGTAGCCTTCAATATATAAAGAAATTATATTGTCAACAGATATGGTGGAAAAACTTTATTTAACTGTATTTACTTTTCTAGTTTAAGTTCATTCAATTAAAGAAATTGTTTTACACAAACACAAAAGCAAACTTAAAATAATTTGTTAACTTGTGTTTACTTGAACTTCTTTATTTTGAGAAGGGAAAAAAATTACACAACATCAGTAAAATACAGAATACTTTTCCATTAAATGCTTTTTTTCTGTATGAGCTCCTGAGTGTGCTAGATAAAATAGATAAAAAGTATAAAATAGAAAAAGTCAAGAGTACGTAAACAAAAAGTGTTCAGTCAATCAATATACATATATACAATACAGAGTAAAAAAAATAGTAACAGTGAGGTACAATGCAGCAATGGGATCAGGTACAACTTAGGGTAAGGTGCAATGACTGCCAATGAGGTATGAATTGTAGTGCAAATCTCTTTGCTAATATAAAGTGTGTTAAAGTGAGTAGAGTGGGTGTTACGGTGAGTGTTTATTTAAAGTGAGTGTGTGCGTGTGGATGTGTGTGTTGTGGTTTCAAAACCATCAAGCAAACCCCCACCAATTGGTACAGGGCTTGTATTTTTGTTTTGTTATCTTCGTTATCTTGTTCTCAGCTGAGCGATGGGCTCTCAGCCAAGTTGTCACGTATGTTGTTGGATCCCAGAACCTTCGAGGTGGCCCGTTTATTTTAATGAACATCAAAGATGCTACCAGTGAAACCATTAACCGTGTGTGGGTTGGGGTGATCATTTGATTCATGGCGCTGAATCCCCTTTCACATTCTGCAGTGCTACATGGAATGACTTTTGTGCAATTCAATAAAGGCCTAAGCTCATCAGGTATTGTTTCTCCATTGCTCTCAATGAAGTCCCTGAATCCATCAATAGTACAATTAAGGGGCAGCTTGAATCTTTTGCACAGATGCCTTATTTCCACCTCTCCAAATCCTAGTGGCATTTCTTTTGGCCAGCTTTTACATTCAAGGACTTGGAGTTGTGCAAGCAATTGAACATACTGTGCTTCAGACTCTTTCTGTGCAACTAATGTTGACCCCTTAAAAGGTGCACTGGTGAACAACCGATTGGTTAGATTACTGCTCAGACTTCTGAGAAACTGTTTCCGGTTGATGGATACAATTTTTGGTCTGTCTGTCAGATGAACTGTGCCAAATTGACCTTCTTTTACTGCAGTTTCAGCTTCAAGGACTTTGTTGCCTTGTTTTTCTCCCATTGCATCAATGAATTGAATGCAACGCCTCATACGTTTGTCTGCAGAGGTTAGTGTCATGTTGCGGTTTTCCAGAGCTTCTGAAAGAATGCTCAACTCACTTAGGGTGTCATACAGCAGTGCCAAATCTAGCAAAAACTGATATGAAGTCATTTTCATGAGTAGACCTTCATATGTTTTCCTATCAGAGCTCGGTCGTCTCTCATCTGTCATTGCCATGCTGAAGTGAGCACAAAGTGAGTCAAAACCATCCCACACTGCAGACACTGTGCAGAAAGAACTGGATACCCATCTTGTGTCTAGCACACTGCCAATTTTTCTCACTTGTTTTTCCAGGCTGGCTGCACACACTTTCAGTTGCTCTTGGTTTAGGGCTGATCTACTGTACACAGTATACAATTTATCCATAAACATCTGGAAATGGTTCATAGCTGTGATATCATTAACTGTGTCACCTACAGCAAGTTCCAGCCGGTGATTTAAGCAATGCCAGGTCAATATGTTAGGATACAGTTCAGACAGTTTTGTAGCTATACCAGCTTTGCGTCCCAACATGACACTGGCTCCATCACTTGCAAATGCAACTAAGTGCTTCTTCAAATATGCATCATCAAAGCCATGTTCACTGAGGCATTTCAACAGATGTTGCATAATTGTTTCTGCTTTTTGGTTGGGAAGTTCAATCAGATCTAAAAATAAGAACTCTGGGTCCAGGTGCTTGTGATTTTCAGCTTTGAGGTACACAATCAGTGTAGTTTTATCTGCAACGGTAGTTGACTCATCAATCAGAATTGAAACTTTACCTTCTATGGATTTTATTTGTTTGCAGAATTGTTTGCGCATTTCTGCACCTATATGCTTGGTGATGTTTGCTGCATCTCTTGAGTGCAAGTTGAAGCCAGTGTCAGACCCAGTTTCAGCTAGTAAATCCAGCATCTTAAAACGATCTGAAAACGGCCTGTCCTCCTCTGCTAAAAAGTACACAGCCTTGAAAACATTATGTGTAGCCGTCAGTTCTGAATCTGAGAATTTCTCAATTCTCTGTTTTTCTGCCTCATTGACAATTCTCTGTTTTTCTGCCTCATTGACCATGTGTTCTGCTTTGCAATGCGCAGCTGAGGTCTGGTGGACACACACCTTTCTCCTGATAGACAGCAGCATAGCAGCTCTTACTGTTCCACTGTATGTGATCTCGTAGTTAGTCCATTCTTGTGCCAATCGTTGACCTTGGCTTTTCAATTTCAATTTCGTAATGGATGAGCACACTTTGCAGCCCAACTTCCCATCTTTACAATCGAGCCACGGGTAGTTGGCCAGTCTTTCTTGCCACATCTCGTCTGACCACAGGTCAGGTAACGGTGAAGATGTACTGGAATCAGGTTTAACAATTCCATCTCCCTGCTGAAAAAACAAACAGAGAGAAGAAACCATCAAAACACATTCCCAGCATATGAAAGACAATGAGACTAATTGCCTCTATATGCAACACATTCCATGGCAATCACAGACCATCGTTCACACCAAACTTGAGGGGAGGGGGCAGGGAGCTCTGTGTGTCTGTGTCTATTCCGCCCTATGTTCCAACAATCCACTACACAGTAAAATACCTATTCTGTTAAGACATTGTTACTTACATCATTTCTGTCATTCAGTGGTGGTGGGAGTGGCAACTGCTGTGCATCCACTGGCAGTGGTGGTGTACTTTTACTAGGCGAAGCAGTTTCATATTCCTGCTGAATAAACAAAACAAAAAAGAGAGAAAAGGTTAGAACATATTCCCATTAGTCATTACTGAATGATTTTATTCTTATTTTTCCAATGTGATTGCGTGGCAAATACATTTTTCTTTGGACTGGTTATGATAGCAGAAGAATATATCTGCATTTTGTCAGTACAAGATTAATCACATTGAATTAAAACATGATTATTTCTTGCTGATGGACTCTGTAAACACCAGTGTTGGGCAAGTTACTTTAAAAAAGTAATTAGTTACAATTACTTCTTCCAAAAAGTAACTAAATTACTTACTCAGTTACCAATTATAAAAGTAACTAGTTACTTCCGAAAGTAACTATTGCGTTACTTTCAAGTACATTTTTAAATGCTCAAATGTGACCCCACCTCCACCCCTCTTTAACAGGACATAAAATACATGGCCCCGTACAATACAATATTAACATAAACAATGTACACAAATCTAAACTATTTTAATGTTGCTGTAGGACAAAGTGAGACTAGCCTCCAATCAAATGCCATGTATGTAGATATTATAATTACTATGTTTATATAGTGGATCGATACAAATAACACAATAGATTTTCTTCCTCGAAAAAAAGTAGAACAGTGTAACAAATATGAGGTGCACCCTTGTGGCTCCCTAAGGATTTCGACAAAAATGAGCCTTGGATCAAAGCCATATAACTTTAACTGTTTACTATTTTCAAAACTTTTTTTCCCCATGATTAACAGTAATCAAGTCAAGTCAAGAGTAATAGCCTAATCTCAATATATCTGTAACAGATTACTCATATTTCGGAATTATAACCACTCAATGATACCACGTCTTTTTTCATCTGAAAAAAACAGATAAATAGCATTTCCGATGCCACATTACACGTTATGTAATCTCGACGAAATAGCTCTGAATAAGAATCAGAAAAAAAATAAAAGAACGATGACTAATTCGGCCAGAAACAGCAGAGACGCGAAGCGTTACTAAGCGCTCATAAATACCATAATGTCTTGCAGGCGTTTCCAAGTGGTTCCCCGGGTGGAATCTTGAACTCTGGTCGCTGGTGGCCAGAGGACCAGAGGTCCTCCGTGAAGTGCACTTCCCCATTGGAGCGCGGCGGCTATGGGGGGGACGTGTTTCGGCGTCTGTATGTCATGTATAGCAAAACTAAGGAATCCAAATATAAACAAGTAATACATACAAAAATACATATCCATAAAAATAAATCTCTCTCTGGCCATTGACAATCTCACTTCAAGAGGCTGCAGCCAGCCAATAAATCTAAATTAAATTATGCTCTTTAAGCAATGTACCAAAAATGTAAGATACCCCATCTAGCTATCCATCCACCCATTCTTGTCATTGAACCAGTGGTTGTATGTATCTCAAAACCAAAAGCTTCTCAAACTTCTGGTCAGAGAGCCTGTTCCTCAGTGGAGTCAACACAGCTTCCCCAGCAGCTAAACAGTCTCTCTACTGGGGCACTGGATGGAGTGGCTGCATTGTGCCGGAGTGACATTTTCTTTATCAGTTCAAATCCTTTACGAGAGTCTATCCCTTGTTCTCCTGATTTGAATAACTTATATTACACGTGTAATATAAGGCAGCCTTTCACATTGCAATTGTCAAAGAACGAGCCCTACTCTACCGCACGTTGCATGGTGGGGTGAGGCGTCGCTTGGATAACTGGAACTGAACGAGACTGAACGGGACAAGGGGGGAACTCAGTATTCACCTACGCCATATTTATATGTACGGGGAATAAACAAGTGCCAGCCTGCTCACTGTCTCGTAGCCCTGGGCAGAAGCGGGCATGTACAGACATGTAGTGTCGGTAGCTTTCAACTTGACTCTGGGGGGTAAGTCACTGGCGCCTGGTGGCACGCCATCCAATAGGAGAATGAAATATTATGGGCTGGACTAAAGGGACATTCCGTGTATATGTACAAGGAATATACAAGGGATATCAAACGATATACAAATATTATGCAATATATATCAATCAATAAATACATATATTCGGTTTAATCTGACCCTTTGTAACAAATATTATTATCTTAACTATAGGACAGCCAACCCAGTGTAGGCCCATGATAGAGATGTGCAACCAGGATGGGTTTTTGAATGATGATTATCTAACATTGAAAGCTATATTTATACAATTCCAAGATGATATTCAAATGAACTTTACAAAATCATCACAACTGAACGAGAAACACAAAACGCTGGACAGCTCCCGTGGTTCGAACACCCGGCCCGAAGACAGGGGTGAAATAATTGCATTACAGGTGCTGTATTTGTTGAAGTAACCACTGAGCTAAACCAGCGCGACAGGACAGACAGCAGAACTCCTTTTAAACTCTGACAGGTGACTTCAAACTACGTCACAGAGGGAGGGTCTCAGGTCAACCTCCAATGCACAGTCCTATTCAGACAGTGGTGCGTTGGGGATTTCATACCTGGTTGCACTGCGTTTTATTGACGTCAGGTGCGCGCGCATGCGCATAAATATTCCCTTGTGTGCGCACAGGATGTAGCCTTCAATATATAAAGAAATTATATTGTCAACAGATATGGTGGAAAAACTTTATTTAACTGTATTTACTTTTCTAGTTTAAGTTCATTCAATTAAAGAAATTGTTTTACACAAACACAAAAGCAAACTTAAAATAATTTGTTAACTTGTGTTTACTTGAACTTCTTTATTTTGAGAAGGGAAAAAAATTACACAACATCAGTAAAATACAGAATACTTTTCCATTAAATGCTTTTTTTCTGTATGAGCTCCTGAGTGTGCTAGATAAAATAGATAAAAAGTATAAAATAGAAAAAGTCAAGAGTACGTAAACAAAAAGTGTTCAGTCAATCAATATACATATATACAATACAGAGTAAAAAAAATAGTAACAGTGAGGTACAATGCAGCAATGGGATCAGGTACAACTTAGGGTAAGGTGCAATGACTGCCAATGAGGTATGAATTGTAGTGCAAATCTCTTTGCTAATATAAAGTGTGTTAAAGTGAGTAGAGTGGGTGTTACGGTGAGTGTTTATTTAAAGTGAGTGTGTGCGTGTGGATGTGTGTGTTGTGGTTTCAAAACCATCAAGCAAACCCCCACCAATTGGTACAGGGCTTGTATTTTTGTTTTGTTATCTTCGTTATCTTGTTCTCAGCTGAGCGATGGGCTCTCAGCCAAGTTGTCACGTATGTTGTTGGATCCCAGAACCTTCGAGGTGGCCCGTTTATTTTAATGAACATCAAAGATGCTACCAGTGAAACCATTAACCGTGTGTGGGTTGGGGTGATCATTTGATTCATGGCGCTGAATCCCCTTTCACATTCTGCAGTGCTACATGGAATGACTTTTGTGCAATTCAATAAAGGCCTAAGCTCATCAGGTATTGTTTCTCCATTGCTCTCAATGAAGTCCCTGAATCCATCAATAGTACAATTAAGGGGCAGCTTGAATCTTTTGCACAGATGCCTTATTTCCACCTCTCCAAATCCTAGTGGCATTTCTTTTGGCCAGCTTTTACATTCAAGGACTTGGAGTTGTGCAAGCAATTGAACATACTGTGCTTCAGACTCTTTCTGTGCAACTAATGTTGACCCCTTAAAAGGTGCACTGGTGAACAACCGATTGGTTAGATTACTGCTCAGACTTCTGAGAAACTGTTTCCGGTTGATGGATACAATTTTTGGTCTGTCTGTCAGATGAACTGTGCCAAATTGACCTTCTTTTACTGCAGTTTCAGCTTCAAGGACTTTGTTGCCTTGTTTTTCTCCCATTGCATCAATGAATTGAATGCAACGCCTCATACGTTTGTCTGCAGAGGTTAGTGTCATGTTGCGGTTTTCCAGAGCTTCTGAAAGAATGCTCAACTCACTTAGGGTGTCATACAGCAGTGCCAAATCTAGCAAAAACTGATATGAAGTCATTTTCATGAGTAGACCTTCATATGTTTTCCTATCAGAGCTCGGTCGTCTCTCATCTGTCATTGCCATGCTGAAGTGAGCACAAAGTGAGTCAAAACCATCCCACACTGCAGACACTGTGCAGAAAGAACTGGATACCCATCTTGTGTCTAGCACACTGCCAATTTTTCTCACTTGTTTTTCCAGGCTGGCTGCACACACTTTCAGTTGCTCTTGGTTTAGGGCTGATCTACTGTACACAGTATACAATTTATCCATAAACATCTGGAAATGGTTCATAGCTGTGATATCATTAACTGTGTCACCTACAGCAAGTTCCAGCCGGTGATTTAAGCAATGCCAGGTCAATATGTTAGGATACAGTTCAGACAGTTTTGTAGCTATACCAGCTTTGCGTCCCAACATGACACTGGCTCCATCACTTGCAAATGCAACTAAGTGCTTCTTCAAATATGCATCATCAAAGCCATGTTCACTGAGGCATTTCAACAGATGTTGCATAATTGTTTCTGCTTTTTGGTTGGGAAGTTCAATCAGATCTAAAAATAAGAACTCTGGGTCCAGGTGCTTGTGATTTTCAGCTTTGAGGTACACAATCAGTGTAGTTTTATCTGCAACGGTAGTTGACTCATCAATCAGAATTGAAACTTTACCTTCTATGGATTTTATTTGTTTGCAGAATTGTTTGCGCATTTCTGCACCTATATGCTTGGTGATGTTTGCTGCATCTCTTGAGTGCAAGTTGAAGCCAGTGTCAGACCCAGTTTCAGCTAGTAAATCCAGCATCTTAAAACTATCTGAAAACGGCCTGTCCTCCTCTGCTAAAAAGTACACAGCCTTGAAAACATTATGTGTAGCCGTCAGTTCTGAATCTGAGAATTTCTCAATTCTCTGTTTTTCTGCCTCATTGACAATTCTCTGTTTTTCTGCCTCATTGACCATGTGTTCTGCTTTGCAATGCGCAGCTGAGGTCTGGTGGACACACACCTTTCTCCTGATAGACAGCAGCATAGCAGCTCTTACTGTTCCACTGTATGTGATCTCGTAGTTAGTCCATTCTTGTGCCAATCGTTGACCTTGGCTTTTCAATTTCAATTTCGTAATGGATGAGCACACTTTGCAGCCCAACTTCCCATCTTTACAATCGAGCCACGGGTAGTTGGCCAGTCTTTCTTGCCACATCTCGTCTGACCACAGGTCAGGTAACGGTGAAGATGTACTGGAATCAGGTTTAACAATTCCATCTCCCTGCTGAAAAAACAAACAGAGAGAAGAAACCATCAAAACACATTCCCAGCATATGAAAGACAATGAGACTAATTGCCTCTATATGCAACACATTCCATGGCAATCACAGACCATCGTTCACACCAAACTTGAGGGGAGGGGGCAGGGAGCTCTGTGTGTCTGTGTCTATTCCGCCCTATGTTCCAACAATCCACTACACAGTAAAATACCTATTCTGTTAAGACATTGTTACTTACATCATTTCTGTCATTCAGTGGTGGTGGGAGTGGCAACTGCTGTGCATCCACTGGCAGTGGTGGTGTACTTTTACTAGGCGAAGCAGTTTCATATTCCTGCTGAATAAACAAAACAAAAAAGAGAGAAAAGGTTAGAACATATTCCCATTAGTCATTACTGAATGATTTTATTCTTATTTTTCCAATGTGATTGCGTGGCAAATACATTTTTCTTTGGACTGGTTATGATAGCAGAAGAATATATCTGCATTTTGTCAGTACAAGATTAATCACATTGAATTAAAACATGATTATTTCTTGCTGATGGACTCTGTAAACACCAGTGTTGGGCAAGTTACTTTAAAAAAGTAATTAGTTACAATTACTTCTTCCAAAAAGTAACTAAATTACTTACTCAGTTACCAATTATAAAAGTAACTAGTTACTTCCGAAAGTAACTATTGCGTTACTTTCAAGTACATTTTTAAATGCTCAAATGTGACCCCACCTCCACCCCTCTTTAACAGGACATAAAATACATGGCCCCGTACAATACAATATTAACATAAACAATATACACAAATCTAAACTATTTTAATGTTGCTGTAGGACAAAGTGAGACTAGCCTCCAATCAAATGCCATGTATGTAGATATTATAATTACTATGTTTATATAGTGGATCGATACAAATAACACAATAGATTTTCTTCCTCGAAAAAAAGTAGAACAGTGTAACAAATATGAGGTGCACCCTTGTGGCTCCCTAAGGATTTCGACAAAAATGAGCCTTGGATCAAAGCCATATAACTTTAACTGTTTACTATTTTCAAAACTTTTTTTCCCCATGATTAACAGTAATCAAGTCAAGTCAAGAGTAATAGCCTAATCTCAATATATCTGTAACAGATTACTCATATTTCGGAATTATAACCACTCAATGATACCACGTCTTTTTTCATCTGAAAAAAAACAGATAAATAGCATTTCCGATGCCACATTACACGTTATGTAATCTCGACGAAATAGCTCTGAATAAGAATCAGAAAAAAAATAAAAGAACGATGACTAATTCGGCCAGAAACAGCAGAGACGCGAAGCGTTACTAAGCGCTCATAAATACCATAATGTCTTGCAGGCGTTTCCAAGTGGTTCCCCGGGTGGAATCTTGAACTCTGGTCGCTGGTGGCCAGAGGACCAGAGGTCCTCCGTGAAGTGCACTTCCCCATTGGAGCGCGGCGGCTATGGGGGGGACGTGTTTCGGCGTCTGTATGTCATGTATAGCAAAACTAAGGAATCCAAATATAAACAAGTAATACATACAAAAATACATATCCATAAAAATAAATCTCTCTCTGGCCATTGACAATCTCACTTCAAGAGGCTGCAGCCAGCCAATAAATCTAAATTAAATTATGCTCTTTAAGCAATGTACCAAAAATGTAAGATACCCCATCTAGCTATCCATCCACCCATTCTTGTCATTGAACCAGTGGTTGTATGTATCTCAAAACCAAAAGCTTCTCAAACTTCTGGTCAGAGAGCCTGTTCCTCAGTGGAGTCAACACAGCTTCCCCAGCAGCTAAACAGTCTCTCTACTGGGGCACTGGATGGAGTGGCTGCATTGTGCCGGAGTGACATTTTCTTTATCAGTTCAAATCCTTTACGAGAGTCTATCCCTTGTTCTCCTGATTTGAATAACTTATATTACACGTGTAATATAAGGCAGCCTTTCACATTGCAATTGTCAAAGAACGAGCCCTACTCTACCGCACGTTGCATGGTGGGGTGAGGCGTCGCTTGGATAACTGGAACTGAACGAGACTGAACGGGACAAGGGGGGAACTCAGTATTCACCTACGCCATATTTATATGTACGGGGAATAAACAAGTGCCAGCCTGCTCACTGTCTCGTAGCCCTGGGCAGAAGCGGGCATGTACAGACATGTAGTGTCGGTAGCTTTCAACTTGACTCTGGGGGGTAAGTCACTGGCGCCTGGTGGCACGCCATCCAATAGGAGAATGAAATATTATGGGCTGGACTAAAGGGACATTCCGTGTATATGTACAAGGAATATACAAGGGATATCAAACGATATACAAATATTATGCAATATATATCAATCAATAAATACATATATTCGGTTTAATCTGACCCTTTGTAACAAATATTATTATCTTAACTATAGGACAGCCAACCCAGTGTAGGCCCATGATAGAGATGTGCAACCAGGATGGGTTTTTGAATGATGATTATCTAACATTGAAAGCTATATTTATACAATTCCAAGATGATATTCAAATGAACTTTACAAAATCATCACAACTGAACGAGAAACACAAAACGCTGGACAGCTCCCGTGGTTCGAACACCCGGCCCGAAGACAGGGGTGAAATAATTGCATTACAGGTGCTGTATTTGTTGAAGTAACCACTGAGCTAAACCAGCGCGACAGGACAGACAGCAGAACTCCTTTTAAACTCTGACAGGTGACTTCAAACTACGTCACAGAGGGAGGGTCTCAGGTCAACCTCCAATGCACAGTCCTATTCAGACAGTGGTGCGTTGGGGATTTCATACCTGGTTGCACTGCGTTTTATTGACGTCAGGTGCGCGCGCATGCGCATAAATGTTCCCTTGTGTGCGCACAGGATGTAGCCTTCAATATATAAAGAAATTATATTGTCAACAGATATGGTGGAAAAACTTTATTTAACTGTATTTACTTTTCTAGTTTAAGTTCATTCAATTAAAGAAATTGTTTTACACAAACACAAAAGCAAACTTAAAATAATTTGTTAACTTGTGTTTACTTGAACTTCTTTATTTTGAGAAGGGAAAAAAATTACACAACATCAGTAAAATACAGAATACTTTTCCATTAAATGCTTTTTTTCTGTATGAGCTCCTGAGTGTGCTAGATAAAATAGATAAAAAGTATAAAATAGAAAAAGTCAAGAGTACGTAAACAAAAAGTGTTCAGTCAATCAATATACATATATACAATACAGAGTAAAAAAAATAGTAACAGTGAGGTACAATGCAGCAATGGGATCAGGTACAACTTAGGGTAAGGTGCAATGACTGCCAATGAGGTATGAATTGTAGTGCAAATCTCTTTGCTAATATAAAGTGTGTTAAAGTGAGTAGAGTGGGTGTTACGGTGAGTGTTTATTTAAAGTGAGTGTGTGCGTGTGGATGTGTGTGTTGTGGTTTCAAAACCATCAAGCAAACCCCCACCAATTGGTACAGGGCTTGTATTTTTGTTTTGTTATCTTCGTTATCTTGTTCTCAGCTGAGCGATGGGCTCTCAGCCAAGTTGTCACGTATGTTGTTGGATCCCAGAACCTTCGAGGTGGCCCGTTTATTTTAATGAACATCAAAGATGCTACCAGTGAAACCATTAACCGTGTGTGGGTTGGGGTGATCATTTGATTCATGGCGCTGAATCCCCTTTCACATTCTGCAGTGCTACATGGAATGACTTTTGTGCAATTCAATAAAGGCCTAAGCTCATCAGGTATTGTTTCTCCATTGCTCTCAATGAAGTCCCTGAATCCATCAATAGTACAATTAAGGGGCAGCTTGAATCTTTTGCACAGATGCCTTATTTCCACCTCTCCAAATCCTAGTGGCATTTCTTTTGGCCAGCTTTTACATTCAAGGACTTGGAGTTGTGCAAGCAATTGAACATACTGTGCTTCAGACTCTTTCTGTGCAACTAATGTTGACCCCTTAAAAGGTGCACTGGTGAACAACCGATTGGTTAGATTACTGCTCAGACTTCTGAGAAACTGTTTCCGGTTGATGGATACAATTTTTGGTCTGTCTGTCAGATGAACTGTGCCAAATTGACCTTCTTTTACTGCAGTTTCAGCTTCAAGGACTTTGTTGCCTTGTTTTTCTCCCATTGCATCAATGAATTGAATGCAACGCCTCATACGTTTGTCTGCAGAGGTTAGTGTCATGTTGCGGTTTTCCAGAGCTTCTGAAAGAATGCTCAACTCACTTAGGGTGTCATACAGCAGTGCCAAATCTAGCAAAAACTGATATGAAGTCATTTTCATGAGTAGACCTTCATATGTTTTCCTATCAGAGCTCGGTCGTCTCTCATCTGTCATTGCCATGCTGAAGTGAGCACAAAGTGAGTCAAAACCATCCCACACTGCAGACACTGTGCAGAAAGAACTGGATACCCATCTTGTGTCTAGCACACTGCCAATTTTTCTCACTTGTTTTTCCAGGCTGGCTGCACACACTTTCAGTTGCTCTTGGTTTAGGGCTGATCTACTGTACACAGTATACAATTTATCCATAAACATCTGGAAATGGTTCATAGCTGTGATATCATTAACTGTGTCACCTACAGCAAGTTCCAGCCGGTGATTTAAGCAATGCCAGGTCAATATGTTAGGATACAGTTCAGACAGTTTTGTAGCTATACCAGCTTTGCGTCCCAACATGACACTGGCTCCATCACTTGCAAATGCAACTAAGTGCTTCTTCAAATATGCATCATCAAAGCCATGTTCACTGAGGCATTTCAACAGATGTTGCATAATTGTTTCTGCTTTTTGGTTGGGAAGTTCAATCAGATCTAAAAATAAGAACTCTGGGTCCAGGTGCTTGTGATTTTCAGCTTTGAGGTACACAATCAGTGTAGTTTTATCTGCAACGGTAGTTGACTCATCAATCAGAATTGAAACTTTACCTTCTATGGATTTTATTTGTTTGCAGAATTGTTTGCGCATTTCTGCACCTATATGCTTGGTGATGTTTGCTGCATCTCTTGAGTGCAAGTTGAAGCCAGTGTCAGACCCAGTTTCAGCTAGTAAATCCAGCATCTTAAAACGATCTGAAAACGGCCTGTCCTCCTCTGCTAAAAAGTACACAGCCTTGAAAACATTATGTGTAGCCGTCAGTTCTGAATCTGAGAATTTCTCAATTCTCTGTTTTTCTGCCTCATTGACAATTCTCTGTTTTTCTGCCTCATTGACCATGTGTTCTGCTTTGCAATGCGCAGCTGAGGTCTGGTGGACACACACCTTTCTCCTGATAGACAGCAGCATAGCAGCTCTTACTGTTCCACTGTATGTGATCTCGTAGTTAGTCCATTCTTGTGCCAATCGTTGACCTTGGCTTTTCAATTTCAATTTCGTAATGGATGAGCACACTTTGCAGCCCAACTTCCCATCTTTACAATCGAGCCACGGGTAGTTGGCCAGTCTTTCTTGCCACATCTCGTCTGACCACAGGTCAGGTAACGGTGAAGATGTACTGGAATCAGGTTTAACAATTCCATCTCCCTGCTGAAAAAACAAACAGAGAGAAGAAACCATCAAAACACATTCCCAGCATATGAAAGACAATGAGACTAATTGCCTCTATATGCAACACATTCCATGGCAATCACAGACCATCGTTCACACCAAACTTGAGGGGAGGGGGCAGGGAGCTCTGTGTGTCTGTGTCTATTCCGCCCTATGTTCCAACAATCCACTACACAGTAAAATACCTATTCTGTTAAGACATTGTTACTTACATCATTTCTGTCATTCAGTGGTGGTGGGAGTGGCAACTGCTGTGCATCCACTGGCAGTGGTGGTGTACTTTTACTAGGCGAAGCAGTTTCATATTCCTGCTGAATAAACAAAACAAAAAAGAGAGAAAAGGTTAGAACATATTCCCATTAGTCATTACTGAATGATTTTATTCTTATTTTTCCAATGTGATTGCGTGGCAAATACATTTTTCTTTGGACTGGTTATGATAGCAGAAGAATATATCTGCATTTTGTCAGTACAAGATTAATCAGTGAATCACATTGAATTAAAACATGATTATTTCTTGCTGATGGACTCTGTAAACACCAGTGTTGGGCAAGTTACTTTAAAAAAGTAATTAGTTACAATTACTTCTTCCAAAAAGTAACTAAATTACTTACTCAGTTACCAATTATAAAAGTAACTAGTTACTTCCGAAAGTAACTATTGCGTTACTTTCAAGTACATTTTTAAATGCTCAAATGTGACCCCACCTCCACCCCTCTTTAACAGGACATAAAATACATGGCCCCGTACAATACAATATTAACATAAACAATGTACACAAATCTAAACTATTTTAATGTTGCTGTAGGACAAAGTGAGACTAGCCTCCAATCAAATGCCATGTATGTAGATATTATAATTACTATGTTTATATAGTGGATCGATACAAATAACACAATAGATTTTCTTCCTCGAAAAAAAGTAGAACAGTGTAACAAATATGAGGTGCACCCTTGTGGCTCCCTAAGGATTTCGACAAAAATGAGCCTTGGATCAAAGCCATATAACTTTAACTGTTTACTATTTTCAAAACTTTTTTTCCCCATGATTAACAGTAATCAAGTCAAGTCAAGAGTAATAGCCTAATCTCAATATATCTGTAACAGATTACTCATATTTCGGAATTATAACCACTCAATGATACCACGTCTTTTTTCATCTGAAAAAAACAGATAAATAGCATTTCCGATGCCACATTACACGTTATGTAATCTCGACGAAATAGCTCTGAATAAGAATCAGAAAAAAAATAAAAGAACGATGACTAATTCGGCCAGAAACAGCAGAGACGCGAAGCGTTACTAAGCGCTCATAAATACCATAATGTCTTGCAGGCGTTTCCAAGTGGTTCCCCGGGTGGAATCTTGAACTCTGGTCGCTGGTGGCCAGAGGACCAGAGGTCCTCCGTGAAGTGCACTTCCCCATTGGAGCGCGGCGGCTATGGGGGGGACGTGTTTCGGCGTCTGTATGTAATGTATAGCAAAACTAAGGAATCCAAATATAAACAAGTAATACATACAAAAATACATATCCATAAAAATAAATCTCTCTCTGGCCATTGACAATCTCACTTCAAGAGGCTGCAGCCAGCCAATAAATCTAAATTAAATTATGCTCTTTAAGCAATGTACCAAAAATGTAAGATACCCCATCTAGCTATCCATCCACCCATTCTTGTCATTGAACCAGTGGTTGTATGTATCTCAAAACCAAAAGCTTCTCAAACTTCTGGTCAGAGAGCCTGTTCCTCAGTGGAGTCAACACAGCTTCCCCAGCAGCTAAACAGTCTCTCTACTGGGGCACTGGATGGAGTGGCTGCATTGTGCCGGAGTGACATTTTCTTTATCAGTTCAAATCCTTTACGAGAGTCTATCCCTTGTTCTCCTGATTTGAATAACTTATATTACATGTGTAATATAAGGCAGCCTTTCACATTGCAATTGTCAAAGATCCAAATATTTTATCTTAGTCCATAGTAAGTAGACGATCGCATCGATACTTTGTTAAGTCTATCCCTTGTTCTCCTGATTTGAATCACTTATATTACATGTGTTTTCACCCCCCCCCCCCCCCCCGAAGTGTTTTTATTCGTTTTGGAACACGTTGCATTTGATTTACAGGACTGTGCCCACTAACCAGGAAGAACAGGAAGAACGGCTCAGAGATCTAGTTTAGTCTGTAGCCCCTTTATATAATATTATATATTACTCTCGGCTCAGAGATCTAGTTTAGTCTGTAGCCCCTTTATATGATATTTATATATTACTCTCGGCTCAGAGATCTAGTTTAGTCTGTAGCCCCTTTATATAATATTTATATATTTCTCTCGGCTCAGATATCTAGTTTAGTCTGATGGAAAAACAAACAAACAGCTTCAATTATAGTAACGGTAAGATTGGAAGAGTAATCCGTTAGTGTTGAACATAATGTAATGTACAGTCTTGTAGTGACTACATTTTTGGTTCGTGTTCTCCTGTCTGTGTTGTGTAGTGGGAGGGAACTACTGATCTGGCACCGCGGCCAGAGGGGACATCTATTGCGGTTGCACTCACTGTTCTGGCAATTACATGCATATATATCTATATAGAACATAGATATCTATGATTACATGTGCTCTTGTTCTGTATTGACTGACGTTGCTTTGTATATTGAACAAGCATTACGTTGCCTACGATTATTCCTTTTTCCTCCGGCACTACAGTCACTGTATTCTGCGCTATAATAAAGCTATTTGTCATTGCTGACAAGAGTACATTAATAATAACATAACTAATGTAGCTAGACATCCGTGTCATAAATATGAACAGTGCAACAGTTAGATTACTAGTCATTTATTATAACGCAGTTATTCCCAAATACAAATACATTAGGCTTTAGGCCTATATTAAAAAAGCAAAGAAAAGCTGTTCAAATGCTGTCACTTGCCTTTATGTTGGAATAGTTGTGTGCTGCTTTAGGCTCTGTAGCAAACCCCAGTTTGCTCTGAAGGAGTATCTTCCTCCTCTTGGACGGTGGTGTCTTCATCTCGCTTGTTGCAGCAGCAGGACAGAGCAGCACTGTGTCGATGCTCTGTTTATACCAGGGGTCCCCAACCTTTTTTGAACCAATATCTACTTTTTAATTTACCACCTAGCCGAGAGCTACCAGCCAAAATTGTATATTGTAAGCAGTCATTTGAGGCTTTATAAAAGCAGCATAATGAACACAAATCTGTCAGTGCCGAGTCCGACCTCACCTTAAATAACAAACAGCATTGCTTGTTGTAGTTAACAAGGAGAGGCAGAGTTGATTTTGCAAAAAAGAATTTTTTTTTTTTTTTTTTTAATAATCAAATTTTATTAATCGAGATCTACTTGACATCAGCCCGCGATCTACCTGTCGATCGCGATCGACTGGTTGGGCACCACTGGTTTATACTGTATGTGAGGACGGATCTGAAGTTCTGAACACACACCCAGTGGTGCCGCGCTGCTCATGGGACGCCGCTCCGCCCCCTTTCTGAGCAGAAGCACGCACGCGCACGGATGTGCACGCGCACACAAGAATGCGTTCAGCTCGACTTGAATGAATGATGAATGAAAACTTTATTAACAGATTGCAGAATGGGTACAGTACAGTACAGCTCAATACATACAATTGTTAAGGGGATGCAGACCAGAGAAAGACTTTCGTCTTGTTTACATCAGGGTCCCCCATTTTCAATTCATCGTAACATATGACATACATGACATACAGATAGACAGTACTGCTACATCTATACATTTATGACATACCAGATTTGCAATTACAGTACTGTTTGTGATACAAAAAGAGTCCAGAAAGAAAAGAGTATATACATTAGGCGTAGAAACTGTACATTGGATTGGGTAGGTGGGGGTGGGGGGGGACTGTACATTGGAGGTGGTTGGGGGGGGGGGGGGGGGGGGGTTGGGTAGGAGTGGGGGGGGGGGGGGGTTGGGTAGGAGGGGTGGGTGGGGACTACATTGGAGGTGGTTGGGTGGGGGGGGGGGGGGTTGGGTAGGAGTGGGGGGGGGGGGGTGGGTAGGAGTGGGGGGGGGGGGGGTTGGGTAGGAGGGGTGGGTGGGGGACACTGTACAACTGTACAAACAACACTGTACATTGGATTATTGACAAGACCATACTTGGTAATTTACTGTACATTGGAGGGGGTTGTGTTCGGACATTTACAGGGGCCAGTTTCGAGTTGCAGTCTCCCTTAGGTGTTTTTTGAGAGTGTTTTTGAAAGTGGGTAGTGATTCACATTCTTTTACAGCTTTGGGTAGGGCGTTCCACATTGATGTGGCATAATTGCGAAACGTGTTTAGTCCCTTGTTTGAGCCGAATCTGGGTTTAACATGATTTGTGGAGCTCCCTCTGGTGTTGTGATCGTGGTATTCACTGACCTTTGGGAAGTATTTAGTCATGTACATGGGTACCTTGGTCGTGTAGTGTATCTTGTAGACCAGGCCCATTGCAAGTTGCTGTACTCTGTCGTCTACTCTAAGCCATCCTAGGTTGTCAAAGTGGGCAGGGGTGAGGTGGGTTCTAGGAGTAAGGTCAAGCAGTAGTCTGACCAGTTTGTTTTGAGATGTTTGTAATTTTGTTTTTAGCGCCTTTGAGGTGCTTTGGTACCATGAGGTGCAAGCATAGTCGTAGTACCCTTGAATGAGTGCTCCTGCTAGAGTCTTCAGGGTATTCTTGTTTACCAGTGAGGAGATCCGGTACAAGAAACGAGTTCGTTGGTTGACTTTTTTTATTACATTGGATGCCATTTTGTCACAGGAAAGATTTGCCTCTAGGATGGAACCCAGGTAGGTAATATCTTTTTTCCTTGTGACAATATTGTCACCCACTGTAACTGAGAAGCCGTCGGTCTTGCTGAGTTTTTTATTTGAACCGAAGAGAATGGACTCTGTTTTGCCCATGTGTAATGATAGTTTGTTATCAGCGAGCCATATGCAGATTTTGCTTAGTTCTGAGCTGAGGGTTTTTTCAACCTGTAACTTGTTCTTGTCAGAGACCAGCAGGGCTGAGTCATCCGCAAACAGGAACAAGTTGCAGTCACAAGCTGACGACATGTCATTTGCATAAATTAGGAACAGTAGCGGACCTAGTATGCTTCCTTGTGGAACACCACAGTTTACTGTGAGGGGGGGGGATAGGGTACCGTTTACCTCCACCATCTGCTCTCTCCCCTCCAGGTAGGATTGCATCCAGCTCACTGATAGACTATCAAAACCAATTGCTTTTAGCTTGTCAATCAGAATGGTGTGATTGACAGTGTCGAAGGCCTTTTGTAGGTCCAGCATGACCATGCCGCAGTATTGATTGGCTACCACCTGGCTACTTTGCATAAGATAACAATAATAACACTGAAGTGTCTCTTGCTGTAAAGGAATGTGAATCACTACCCACTTTCAAAAGCGCTCTCAAAGAGCACCTACGGGAGACTGCAATTCTAAACTGGCCCCGGTAAATGTCCTAACCCAACCCCCTCCAATGTACAGTTTCTTCCCCCTCAAATGTATACTCTCTTTTCAGACTCCTTTTGTACTCACAAACAGTACTGTATATTTGTAGATGGCATATGGTATGTCATAAATGTCTAGATGTAACCGTACTGTCTATCTGTATGTCATGTTATGATGAATTGAAAATGGGGGACCCTGATGTAAACAAGACAAAAGTCTTTCTCTGGTCTGCATCCCCTTAACAATTGTGTGTAGGCTATTGAGCTGTATTGTATTGTACCCATTCTGCAATCTGTTAATACAATTATCAATCAATCTGTGTGCTGCCTTGTTCCTCTTTATCTGTGGTATTTCTACCGTTTGTTTCGTCTACTCTCACTTCCACCACATATTAAGCTTGACTGAACATTGATAAATTATGCAGTGATATAGACCTAGTTATTAGAAAAGTAAACTATATATCTAAGAAAGCTACTACAATTCCAAGATACAATTAGAATACACTCCTCTCATTCGTGATCCTAGTGCGCCATCTACTGGGTGATAATAATAACACAGGGACACGGCTGCTGGGCTATTGTTTCAACCATGGCCACAACACTTGGCAACATTTTAATGTTTAATCATTAAATTAATTATATGACGGCAGATAAGGGTATCTAGCAGCATCATCTCAGGTAGACTACTGATGCTTCAAATCACCAATATTCTACAGAAACCTTGTATCTTCAAAAGGCTACAGCTTCAGGAATTGAGAGAATGGAACAATTTCTACATGGTCTGACCATGTCAGCTGTCAGTATAGGAGATATGATACGGCTTCTTACAGACACAGACTAATATCAAGACCAATGAGTCAGGGTTTGACCTACTTGATTGTTATGAGAAACTCCAAAATAAAAACTCACTGGAATCAGACAAACACGTAGGCTGTTCAGAGTAACTATCAGAACACATATTCAATTCAATTCAATTCAATTCAAACTTTAATACAGACTCATGGTCCCAAAAAAAAAAAAAAAAGACAACCTAGATATAAAATTACATACAACAGGCAAAAATAACATCACTTAAAATACACATCAACATCCCACAAATAGACAGCTGTGCCAATGTCTCCACTAACTAACTATTGGTTTGAAGTCAGCCCATGTCACCCCACTTCTCAGGGACCTGCACTGACTCCCTGTTGCCGCACGAATCCGCTTCAAGGTCCTCGACCTGGCATACCGTGCAGCGAAGGGAACGGCTCCCGCCTACCTCCGGTCAATGGTCTATAACTACACACCCTCAAGACCCCTACGCTCTGCATCTTCTGGCCGTCTCAGACCCACTCCTATCTGAGCTCCGGGAGGGTCATTAATTGATTGATTGAAAACTTTATTAACAGATTGCAGAATGGGTACAGTACAGTACAGCTCAATACATACAATTGTTAAGGGGATGCAGACCAGAGAAATACTTTCGTCTTGTTTACATCAGGATCCCCCATTTTCAATTCATCATAACATGACAATATGACATACACTACATACAGATAGACAGTACTGTTACATCTATACATTTATGATGACATACTAGATTTGCAAATACAGTACTGTTTGTGATACAAAAAGAGTCCAGAAAAGATAACTGTAAACCCGCATGTTCAAAATAATCAATTAGTTTGAGTAGGGTATACTCAATATTCTATATGAAAGTTCTACTAACTTGAATGTCTTGAGTTCGTGTGACGTGTTCTTATGTTTTGAGTAAATAAAACTCATAGTTTTTGATTTTGATTGATTGATTGATTGATTGATTGATTGATTGATTGAAAACTTTATCAACAGATTGCAGAATGGGTACAATACAGTACAGCTCAATACACACAATTGTTAAGGGGATGCAGACCAGAGAAAGACTTTCGTCTTGTTTACATCAGGGTCCCCCATTTTCAATTCATCAGGACATATATGACATACATGACATACAGATAGTCAGTACTGCTACATCTATACATTTATGACATACCAGATTTGCAAATACAGTACTGTTTGTGATACAGAAGGAGTCAAGAAAAGGGAGTATATACATTTGACGTAGAAACTGTACATTGGAGGAGGTTGGGTGGGGGGGGGTTAGGTACATTGGGATATTGACAACCATACTGGGTCATTTACATTGGAGGTGGTTGGGGGGGGGGGGGGGGGGGGGGGGCGCACACTGTATAAACAAGTAAAACTGTACATTGGACTATTGACAAAACCATACTAGGTAAATTACTGTACATTGGAGGGGGTTGGGTTAGGATATTTACAGGGGCCAGTGTTGAATTGCAGTCTCCCGTAGGTGTCCCTTGAGAGAGGTTTTGAAAGTGGGTAGTGATCCACATTCCTTTACAGCTTTGGGTAGGGCGTTCCACATTGATGTGGCATAATTGCGAAACGTGTTTAGTCCCTTATTTGAGCCGAATCTGGGTTTAACATGATTTGTGGAGCTCCCTCTGGTGTTGTGATCGTGGTATTCACTGACCTTTGGGAAGTATTTTGTCATGTACATGGGTACCTTGGTCGTGTAATGTATCTTGTAGACCAGGCCCATTGCAAGTTGCTGTACTCTGTCGTCTACTCTAAGCCATCCTAGGTTGTCAAAGTGGGCAGGGGTGAGGTGGGTTCTAGGAGTAAGGTCAAGCAGTAGTCTGACCAGTTTGTTTTGAGATGTTTGTAATTTTGTTTTTAGCGCCTTTGAGGTGCTTTGGTACCATGAGGTGCAAGCATAGTCGTAGTACCCCTGAATGAGTGCTCCTGCCAGAGTCTTCAGGGTATTCTTGTTTACCAGAGAGGAGATCCGGTACAAGAATCGAGTTCGTTGGTTGACTTTTTTTATTACATTGGATGCCATTTTGTCACAGGAGAGATTAGCCTCTAGGATGGAACCCAGGTAGGTAATTTCATCTTTCCTTGTGACAATATTGTCACCCACTGTAACTGAGAAGCCGTCGGTCTTGCTGAGTTTGTTATTTGAACCGAAGAGAATGGACTCTGTTTTGCCCATGTGTAATGATAGTTTGTTATCAGCGAGCCATATGCAGATTCTGCCTAGTTCCGAGCTGAGGGTTTTTTCAACCTGTAACTTGTTCTTGTCAGAGACCAGCAGGGCTGAGTCGTCCGCAAACAGGAACAAGTTGCAGTCACAAGCTGACGACATGTCATTTGCATAAATTAGGAACAGTAGCGGTCCTAGTATGCTTCCTTGTGGAACACCACAGCTCACTGTGAGGGGGGGGGATAGGGTACCGTTTACCTCCACCATCTGTTCCCTCCCCTCAAGGTAGGATTGCATCCAGCTCACTGATAGACTATCAAAACCAATTGCTTTTAGCTTGTCAATCAGAATGGAGTGATTGACCGTGTCAAAGGCCTTTTGTAGGTCCAGCATGACCATGCCGCAGTATTTGCCTGCGTCCACCTCTTGTTTGATGTGGTCATTCAAATAGAGAAGGCATGTGTCAGTGGAGTGGGATGTTCTGAAGCCAGATTGGAATTCGTAGATTAGATTTTTTTCCGCTAGGTACTTTTCGACCTGTTCGTAGACTATTTTTTCCA